>NC_066378.1:10964685-11608747 GCF_013377495.2 Cygnus atratus | reverse complement strand
GTGAAGTAGCTGGATCTACTTTTAACTCACTCTTCCGTGGACAAAACTAGCCAGCAGCTTGAAATCGCCACCTCCAGCGCCCAGCTGGTGATGGAGAGCTTCAAGAGGAGGGGAGGTCGGGGGACCCTGGAAGGTGGTGGCATCCACACGCTTCAAGTGCCTGGGGTGGGTCACAACCTGCAGTGACAAGGGCACATCCCTGGGCCAGCACCAACGCTGCACAAAATGGCTTATCAGTTGTCAGCTCCCTGAACCAAGAGCACAACGCGCTTCTGAAAGCAGGGGGCTGCGGGCTCACGGTGAGCACAGACCCTGCGCCAGGCATCGTCTCTTCTCCCAAGGGTATAATCAGCACTACCTCGTAATTCATGGCTTCAATCAGTAAGCTAGAGGGGGTGGCTCTGGTTCCCTTTGCTCTTTCACATCTCCACAGCTAGAAGAGCACACCTGAGCGCGGCGTGCTGGGTGCTGGTGCGCAGGGCACACGTCTGCCCGCTGCACAACCTCCGAGCACGAGCACCAAAATCCTGGGGAGCCCTTGCCCAAGGCTCCTGGCAACGTCTGCCGAGCTCCAACAACCAGGTAAGGGCAGTACCGAGGCCACGTTTGCTGCCTCCTCCTCCCCGCAGTGCTTGGGGACAGCAGCACTTCAACACCGCCAGCGCCTGACGCGCTCCCCTGAGCCCCGGCAGCAGAGCACAACAGCAGGAGCCCGTTAACTCTTTCCCTGTAATTCCCCTGGCACCAATTAACATACTGCTGAAAAGCAAAAGATTATTAACTTTTGTTAATAGATTATTAAAGATGATTATCAGCAGCTGACCGAGCCTGTACCGAAATAGACTTGCTGCAGGCAGCGCCGAGCAGCCCACTCACAGCAATCATCGGTTCATTCAAGCCAGATAAAAGTTTCAGACCTGGTTTGACTATTCAAATTTCCAACAATAATCACAATTATCACTATTCTCATTATCTGTTATATTTCTTCTGTGTTCAGGAAGTCGTTGTGGTTATTAAATGCAAGTTGATGATTAAATCATGTATTGAGGTGATAAGTCACAAATTACATGATTGCTAAGTCTCAGTAAGTATCTCAGAAATAACCAGTTGTTATTAGACATTCAAGAGGTGCTTCAGGAAAATCTAATTGTAATTGCAACTTCTCATTTCACTTCATCTTCCCCGCATGCAAACACGCGCACGCTGGCGGCTGATTTCGTACTTCGGCATGCGTGAAACAAGCCGAAAAAAGCACCACGCATCTCGTTTCCTTCCCAAACGCCCCTGGGCACCGGCGTCACCCACACGGCAGAGCCGCCCCCGAGCTGCAGCACCGCGGGGCCGTGCCCCCCAGCGGGTCCCGGTGCCCTCCAGCCCCCCGCAGCCAGGGTGACAGCCCTCCAGGAAAGCCCTTAGAGAGGAGCCTGGACCTGCTCCCACCACCCCCAGGAAAATCAATCGGCACCTTCAGCATCTGTCTCAGCTCTGGCTCCCAGCTGCTGGGCTCCCAGAGACGGTTCGTGCTTCGGGCACCCCGAGCAGCGAGGCAGCAGCTCTGGGAAGGTACAGACGGGGTCTGGGAGCAAGCTAGCATCCCCCGCCGCAGCCTAACGCACAACCTGACATTTAGAAGAGCCTTTATTGCCCCGTACTTACATTTTAATGTTTTCATGGTATTGCCTGGTGTCTGAAGGCTGGTTGTATAACGGCTGAAATAAAGAAGAAAAATGAAGGCATAAATGGTACAGTCTGACATTTAGAAACTTAAACCTGGCTGAAGCGCCGCTGCCTCCCGTCCCCCCCAGCCTCACCAGCCTGGGCACGAAGGGACAGCACCCCCCAGCACCACCCGGCCCCGTCCCTGTCCCCGTGCCCCCGTCCCCTGCCGGAAGGAGCTGGCTGCCGGCGGCGCCGAGTCCCCGCGCATCCCGGCGCAGCCCGTGGGAGGGCAGGCAGCGCTCGAGCTGGAAGCGCTTTGCTACGTAATCCCCACAAACACGGCCCGGCGCGGTGCCTGGCTGTTACGCGCCTGGTGCAAACGCGGCGCGCCTTGGAACATACGACACGGGGGAGGCGAGGGGAAAGGGGGGCTCGGGGAGCGGGCAGAGACAGCCTGTGCGCTGCGCGTTGTTATGTCTCCGCGGCAGCAGCCTGCCTGAGCTCGCCGCAGAGCCAGGACAAGTCTTTGCCCCTGGGGTTTCCAGCAGTGCAAGGGGTGTGTTGGCCGCTGGGCGCGTCCCCGCAGCCCCCCGGCACCCACGTGTTCAGTGGTGCTCCTGCACCAGCCTGCACGTGATTTGCACAGAGAAGCGAGAGGTGTAGGGAGAGCTGCACCCTGCAGCCCATCACTGCTGCGTCTTGGCACCGGCAGGTCGCCAGCTTCTTTTTCTGGCGGCCCTCGGACGTGTCCCTCTTTGCTGGGAAGGCACGAGTGATCCCTCGGGTGCAGGCAGAGGTGGGGAGGGGAACCAGCGTGTCCCTGAAGGCACAGCGGGGCTGCTGGCAGGGTTCGGGCATCTGGCACTCTGCAAGCGAGCTGCACTGCTGCCAGAACAACCCACCCGGCCAGCGAGGAGACACCGTGCTGGCGATGCCCTCGGAGAGGGGACAAGCCCCAGAAGGAGGCGTATTCCCTAGGGTTATTTATCAGGAATGCTCTCAGATCTGCTGGTCCAGCCCCAGGCTCAGGGCTGGGCACTTCTCACTTGGAAAGCTCAGGTGGACACGGACACCCGCCTTATCGCGCAGCTCACGAGAGGCAGGCCTGCACCATGGGGAGAAGATAGCAAGCCGTGGCTCTGGAGCATCACGTCTGGGCTGCCCTGACCTGCCACTGCTTCTTGGGAGGGCTGCAGGAACTGGTAAGCCTGGTAAATAAAGTGCCTTTCTCCCCTCCGTGCTGACAAACAAAGCCAATAAGCTGGCACGTGGCGAGGCGCAAATCTCCTCTGAGAGGAGGGGAGGCACGCGCGTTTTGGTTTCTGTCCGGGTTAGCAGACCCGTGTGCGCATGGGACGTCACGGACGCCCTGATGCTGCTCAGCTCACCGGAGGCTGCTGATCACTTCCACTGCTCCTTACCTGGGACACGAGCAGCCACCTACACCCTCAGTTAGCGAACCCGGGTGTTAACGGGCAGCCCCTGCACGCAGCACTTGCACAGAAACACCCGACCTGTGTCGGGCCTGTGGGCCGATCAGATCCGGCCCGCTCTGATCCTTCCAGCCGCTTCGCTCTGCAGCATCACTGCAGGTGCATCTTTTTTTTTCCAGCACCTTTCTCGTCCTCAGCCCCTCAGGGCCTGTTCCCAGCCGCCCCTCCAGCGATCGGCTGCTTGACTTCCAGGGAGGTTTTGCTGGATGATGGAGCAGCCCCAAAACGACAATTTATTAAACGTGTTTCTCTCGGTTTCCCTGTGCACGGGACAGAAATGGCAGACTGGGACCCAAACCCGAGTTCCACACAACAAGACCATCTCGAGGAGATTTCCGTCTGCCCAGCACTGTAACCCAGCCCGTGCAGCAGAGCAAGCCCAGGAGACACGTTTTACCTACCCCATAACTAAATACTACAGAAACTTCATTCTCAGCAGGACAAGGACCAAGAGACACCATCCCTCCTTCCTCAGAGCCGTCCGCAACCTGCCCAGAACTACAACTTTCTACATGAGTAAGCAAAAGCAAACCTGTCAGGTCGGATGGCACGGGGACACGCTCACAACATGCACAGCACTGCAGCACGGGAAGCGACGCGTACCGCGTTCCTCTGGGGGAGGACATTTAAGGAACACAAAATCGCCACGCAAGCTATTACTGGGAAATCCTTGGATTTACTGAAAGCTCTTTAAGAATAAAACAGAATGGAAGCCCTCGATTGCTTTCTGGTCGCTGCAGCATTCGGAGTGCAAATCTCAATGAAATTTCTCCCTAGGGGAAACACGGGGTCATTTTAAAATGGTCTCAGCTACACTGCAGGGATAACACGAGCACAGTCCTGGCTTGCTAAGTTGCCTCCTCCCCACCCTTCCGACGTGGGGGCAGTGCCAGCATCCCCGGACCTGAACTGCCTTGTCCCACGTGCCAAGGACACAGCACCTAACCCTGCGGGTGCAAGCCCTGCGGATGCTCACGTTCACCAGCCACTAGAAAACAGCAGCCTCGGGGGCCTTGGCTGCTCCGTCACCGCAGCACGTACATCCCTGGGGGGCCCCCTGCTGCCAGGCGCCCCCGGTCCCAGTGCGGGGGGGTGATTTCACAGCCAGGGAGCCCAGCCCTGGCATGGGGCACGGGTCACGACCACTGTGCTCCCCAGCGCATCCTGCATCGGCTGGCGGTGACGTGGGGGCCCTGGGAGGAGGCGTCAGGGCACCGAAAAGCCCAACGGACAGGTTGGAAAGGCACCAGTAAGGGGCAAAGGGATTGGGGTACAAATCTGCATGTTTAAAACCCGAGGAGCACAGAAATGAGGATCCTCCAAAGAGAATCAGACATGAACCAAACCTCTTAAGGTAAAAAATGCAGGGCTGGTTCTTGTAGGTTCAAAGCAACGAGCAGCTGGGAACAGGAAACCAACACGAGCTGCTTCCTTAAGGTGTTCAGCTCCCAAGGACACAAATTTCAGCACAGATCTCACAAGCCCAAAAGCTGTTTAAAAGACTCAAGTCAGGAGCTAAGAGTTTCCTACCAGAGCTGGGCCAGCACCCAGCAGCTTCCAGCTCAAGGGGAAATCCGTGCCACAGCCCCAAACCCCTGGGTAAGTCCCTACTTGTTCTATACCGGACCGCTCTCAAAATCCCTTCTTCCATCTGATGCTGGAGCAGCTTCCCTTCCAGCTCAGGAGCACACCTCGCTGTTCATCTTGTCCCTCAGCAGCACCCAGAGGCCGTTGGCAGGTCCGGGGTGCTCTGTGCCTGACCCAGCTCGGGGGCTGGGCAGCGGGAAGGGTCTCTCTCTGGGCAGGCAGATGAAGACAGCCTGTGCGAGGCACACAGAGCACAACGAGGGGCTGGCAGCGTTTGCTCAGCAGAGGTTTCCCTCCCCCCTTCGAGGAACAGGGCAGAGAGGCAGGGAAAGGTTTGCTCTGGGCTCTGGCCCAGCTCCCAAACTCCCCCGAAGACACAGGCTGGTGCTGGAGCGTCAGTGCCCGAGGGAAAAGCATCAGCAAATCCAAAAAGGGGGGAGAAAAAAAAAAAAAAAAAGGTGCGTGGGGGAAGGAAAGGAAGCGCACCATCTTTTGGATGAGGAAACACCAGTCCCAGGCACCGCCAACCTTCAGCAAAAGGCCAAAGGGTTTGACCCCGGTGACTCAGAGGAAAAATAACGCGCCCTGCCTCCCCAGCAGCCTCCCCAGCAAGGAAGTGGGCTCTGACACGCAGCAGCGACCACTAATTCCCCTGTGACCTCTCCCTTCCGCACTTGGGGAAGACAGTGATTAGCCCCACCTCCGCACAGCAAGTCCAAATTACAGCCGACGAGCACAGCCAGGGCCGCGCACCCGCCCTGGCAGGACAGGCTCCCTCTGCTGCGCCCCGCGGCTGGTGCAGCCTAAGGGATGCTGCCAGACCCGGGTCCGGCCCGCTCTGATCCTTCCAGCCGCTTCGCTCTGCAGCATCACTGCAGGTGCATCTTTTTTTTTCCAGCACCTTTCTCGTCCTCAGCCCCTCAGGGGCTGTTCCCAGCCGCCCCTCCAGCGATCGGCTGCTTGACTTCCAGGGAGGTTTTGCTGGATGATGGAGCAGCCCCAAAACGACAATTTATTAAACGTGTTTCTCTCGGTTTCCCTGTGCACGGGACAGAAATAGGACGCGCGCAGGTCCCGATACCTGCAGGCAGCTGTGGCTGCGACTGGCGTGTGCTTACAGAGCCCTTTCCCCAGCACCCTCCTGCACCTGCCCTGGGTGCCAGCGTCCCATCGTGGGGCTGCGCGGTGCCAGAGCCCCCCCACATCGCCCTGCCCTGCTGCGGCGTGCGACGGAGGAGCCGAAGGGTTAATGCTCTCCGAAGAGGGCTCTGTGTGTGTGTTTCAATACTCATCTCAGCCACTTCGCTTCCTGCCTTGGTGCCGCGCCAGCGAGACGTCCTGGCCAGCAGCACACTTCCTTCTTACGGCTCAGACACACACCGCTGGGGCGCTCGCCTCCCGGGGACCTCTCCGAGGCTGGCCCCGCTCCAAAGCCCCGCGGCCAGAGGTAACACTCACCAGCTCCACTTGGGGACCCAGTCCCTCCAGGATCCGGTGGGCAGCTTCTGCCTTCTTCTGCAGGGAGGGAAAGCAAAGAGGGGAGGAGGGAGAGAGAGGGGGAGAAGAGAAGTTATTTCTGCTGCTGCTTACAGCCGCAGCCCTCTGCTCCAGCGCCCCACCTGTGCCAAAACCCCTTCCCAAAGAAATCCCACCCCTGCCTGGAAGCAGGAGGGGGACCTGCAGGCAACGGGCAGCGGCAGCTCGAGTTACCCCAAGTCCAACACACCGCCGGGCGCTTCCGAGCCCTTCCCAGCACCCCAAGAAGCCCCCCCAAAACCCCCAAACCCCGTCCTCGCCCGGCCGCAGCCCCAGGCTCCTCCAGCTTTGGAGCTGCTGAACCGTGCACGTTACCTCGGTGCGGTCGCAGTGCGAGGAGGAGGGCGGGCGAGCCCACATGCACACAGAGGTGCCCTTTCTAGGATTCATCGCTCCGCGAGCATGTGATCATTATATTCGAGCTGCCCTTGGCTCCTCGTCTTGCTCTCTCTTCTCTCCCCTCCCCGCACCTGGGGAGCCCTTCGCTGCCCCCTCCCTCCCCAGCCAAACCGCCCCGCGCGTATCAGAGAAACCCCGAACACGTGGCGGGGCTGCGGGGTGGTTACTAATTAAACAGGCCTGAAAAGAGACGTGGGCTCGCTGCGGCAGGAGCCTAAATAAAAGATGACATTTTCAGTAAACAGCACTTCCTCTCAAAGCCAGGCTTTTCAATTACTGTTACTAACAGTCCGATAAATCCAGATCGCTTTACGCCGCCGACGAGACGTGAGGCTGATCCAACAGAGCCGAGTATCTGGCAGCGAGGGGGACAAGGAGATGGATTTTCAGAGGCGTTTGTTCAGTGACATGGGTTATTTTACACATGGGATAGGGGGAGAGAAAGCTCACTGCTGCCAAAAAGAGGGCTGCAGCAGCAGCACGGACAGAGCTGAGCTTCCCGGGATTTAACCACGGGGAGGGGAGAAGGAAGAAGAAAAAAACAACCCCCTTTTTTGAAGCACGGTGCAAGCTTTAACCCAGTGAGCACCGAAGCTCTGTAGGATCGGGAGCTGAACCCCCACGTTTGAGTGCTGGGACTTCAGCTCGCTGGAGAGGCTGGGCACAACTCCTGGGCTGGGGAGGGGACGGGCTCTCAGCGCCCGGGGCTGACTCACGCTGCTGCCCGGCCCACGAGCATCAAGCACCCGTCTCCCTTCGCCCCCACGCCGGCTCCCAGCAGGATGCGCCCTCCAGGCTCGCAGGACACCCCGCGTCTCACCGACCCCGCGCCTCGGCGGGTGCCCCGAGAGCCACGAGCTTCACCTCGCCGCTGAGCGTGGCCGCCCCGAAGCGCGGATGCAGACAGTACGTGTGCAAGCTCCTGGCCGGGGCTTTGCACACCCACACACGGGCTGAGCTGCAGGCGTGCACTTTTGCAGCCCCGGCCCCGAGCCGTGAGTCACCGTGCCCGCAGCCACGCTGCAGCTCCCCGGCACAACCCAGGCCAGGTGGCTGACGAGGACGAGCCCCCAGCCGCTCCATTTGCTGCGCTCTCAGGAGGATGTGAAGCTTTGTGCGATTCAGAAGTGACCCCAAGGATGCTACAAGAGCCGCAACCACGAGCTGGGATGGCAGAGCCCGTGCAAAATTAAGCCTGAACCCTGCATACCCACCACCGCCGCCGTTCGCAGTGCCCTCACCCCTCCCGCGGGCTCCCGGGGCAGAGCACAGCCGCCTGCAGCGGATTTCGGGCTGGAGAGCAGGACACGAGACCAGGACACCTGCCCGGGACGCAATTTGCAGCTGGGCACCGCAGAGGCGCAGCTCGAACCCGGGCTGCAGCCCCCCAGCGGCCTCAGCCTGCATAACCCGCGTGGCTCCGCACGCCCGGTGCCCGTCCGCCCGCGGCTCCAGCCCTGATACCCGCCTCTCCTCCTGCCCTCTGAGGACATTGCAGCCACGAAATCAGGCAGACCTGCGTACGAGCCCCAAGACTAACTCATGCCTGGGCCACTCCTATCAGCAAGCTGTCACATTTGACCTCACACGAGGAAATAAAGGGAAATCGAAAATAGCAACACTGCCAAACCCAGCCCATGCGGGGCTCCCCAGAAGAGGCCGGTGAGCATTGAATGCTTCCACCGCTGTGCACCGGGCTTCATTAACGGGAAGGAGCTACGTCTGCCCTGGGACCTGCCTGCTTGAAATATTCATCGTGCTACGGAGAACTCAGAGCCAGAGCTTCGTACTTCAGCCTCTGAGAGCAATAAAACCTGCAGATCTCACAGACCATCCGCACGGTGCCATTAGGAAGTCTTAAACAATTAAAACCAGGGCTAAGATTCGGGGCAGGGAAGGAAGGCGGGCATTAAAACTGGTACAAAACACCCCTGCATCTACTCCCAAGAGGGGGGTTTGGGCAAGCACCCTCCTGCACACCAGCAATTCCCGGCGAGTGGGAAGTATCCTCTGAGCAGAGTTTTTTCCAGTACGTACCCAGGACAAAAACCAGCGCCCTGATTAACTGCAGGCAGGTTAAATAACTGCGGGTTGGGGACTGCAGGCACAGCCAGAGGCAGCCTCTCCCAGCAGCACCGGTGAAGGATGCACGCGGATGCCCCAGCCACGAGCGGGTGCTGCTGGAGGCCCGTGTGTACACCGCGATCAACGCGGAGAAAAAGCTGAACGCATTCAGCTGCTGCGTTTGCCATGTTTAGACAACTTAATGAGACAGCCCAGAGGCAAATCACCACCGGCAGAACATGTGGCGAATCAGGAAGAATGACATGATTTGTCTTGCATTAACTGACTGTAATGCACACGTCTCCAGAACCAAAGATCAGGAGGGAAAGCTATTCTGAGCACGTCATATCTTCGTACGCACACAAAGAAATGCCTCTATCATGAAAGCCGCCCAATTAACACTTGACACGCACCGTAATTGCTGCTGCTCCTTGCTGCATTTATCAGATGGTAACGGAGCTGTCTGGAAGGCCAGGCAGAGCCACGCGGGAGCTGGTGGCAGAGCCAGGAACGACGGGTGGCACCTACAGACGGGTCGCACCGCGCTGCGCCTCGTGCCAGAGGACAGACGGCTGCTGGAAAACCTGCTCCCGTGTGGCCCAGCTACCTGGAGCCCACTCGGGGAATTCAGGCGAACCTCAAATCTGCAGGCCCCAGCTCCTTCTGCACCCGCAGGATCCTTGCAGGAGACCAGGGCCAGCCCTGCCAAATCCTTTCCTTTCCACAGGCACGGCCACCGAGGACTCGATTCTACTACTGATTTCACTAGGCAGATGTTTCCTGGCTGACCCTCCAGGAGGAAACCAGAGAGTTCATCCCCACCTGCTGAACAACCCCCGCCAGCAATCCGTCTGCGCCTGCAATCCCTGTTATGTAGCAGAAGGGGATGATCGGGAAGCAAACCTAGCCATTACTTCCAGCGCGACGCCCGAAGATCCCCGCTGCTTTATAGTCCCTCCGCAGCGAGCAGCTGATGACCCCTTTTCCGGATTTGGTGCGGATCCTGAAATATTGCCGCAGCGCCCAGCGCGGAGGCGTTCGCAGCAGAACCGGAGCCCCGAGGCTGAGTTTTGCTCCCGTTTACATCGGTTGCTTTGCTCAGGGTTTCATACCGGCACGGGCACGAGCGAACCAGGGGCGCATCCCTCCAGCGTGCGGGCACCCTTCGTGCTGACGGGTGGAGCTTCCCATCACATACACGTCTTCTGAGGGATGGAGGGTGTCAAGAAGTGTGGCTGAGCCACAAATGTCAACCAGCGTCACCACAAGTCCCGCGGACAAAAAAGGGGACCCGCAGGTGTGGCAAGGAGCAGCACCTGCCCCCAAAACCTCCCTCCCCAGCTCCTCCTGCGGGCAGGGATGGGCAGGCGGCGCTCTCACCCTGCGGGGACTGGGCTCACGCCTGCAAATAACGGGATCTTCACCCACAACAAAAACCTCCCTGCATACTACAAAAACCTCTGCTCTCCCCTAAAAAGCATTTGGCTTCAAAGCAAACTCCAGCCCCTTTTTTTTGACGGAACTCAAACGAGGGGTGGGAGGGAGAAGGGGGCAGGAGGGCAGCTTCCCGGCCACGTGGGCTCCGGCGGGGACGACAAGCTGACCCCACGAGGCAGCGCCGCACCCGAAGCCGAGTGGCTGGGCTTTCACGTGGGCTCCTCTCAGAGCAAAGTTTAAAAAGGGAAGATAAGGAAACACGGGGTTATTTTGAGAAAGCGGATCTGAAATTAGGAGGCGGCATTTTCTTGGAATCGCTCCAGCCATCATTCCAAGCCGCTCCGCGCTGCTGCCGCTGAACTGTGCTCCCGGGGTTATTTATAGCAGCCCGTAGGCAGCAGGCTGTTGGCCGTGCTGGGGAACGCCAGCGTTTCTATCTGGGACCCGGCCTGTCCCGCACGGAGATAAGCAAACCTTAAAGAGGCAGCAGTGCGGAGAGGCAGGGCAAAAGGAACATTTGTGCGCTGCCCTGCTGGGCCCAGACCGTCACCTTGCAGTGCTGGTTTCACGTGGAAAGACTTTCATTCCTGGGACCAAGGGTACCCATCTTTTCCCCTGCAGTCCCGGCCCCCTTCCTCCCACAGGAAAACCACCCCAGAGCTCGCTGCCCTGCCAGAGGCAGGGGATGAGCCTGCAGGACTCCCCTTGCACCCCTCCTGCCGCAGCAGCGGCGGCAGACCCACCGCCGGGGACTCCCCGCCGCGACGCACGTAACGGAGGTGACAAATGACTCATCAGAAAGAGCAAGAAACCCGAGGAAAGGCGGCTGTGTGCTCATGCCCGTCCCCGCGCATCCTGTGCGCAGCGTGACGAGCCGGTGGCTCTCCTGTCCCCCCCCGCGGCTGGGCACTGCCAGCCGGTTTCTGCGCTCAGCGCTCTCCTGCTCTGCCCACGGCGAGGGCAAATCCTGCTCCGGGGCTGGGCTGAGTTTCCACGTGCTCACACACAAACACGGCACCGCGCTCCGTCATCCAGAGGGTGATGGCGTGCAAAGACTGAAAGCGACGCGCTGATGTGGTGGGCACAGCCTGCCAAAACTGCACGGAGGGCTTCTGGAAATCAGGCTCGGCGCTGGGGCTGCTGTGGGAAAAGCTTGGTGACTCCATCCAAGGGGCAGGCACCGTGCTACGGGGTTTATGCTCCTCTCTCCTGACATATTTGAGTTCTTTGCACTTCTTGTCCTTAAATCCAGGACCTGAAGATGCATGACACGCGGTACCTGGACTGGACTGGTCTCAGACAAAGCCTATAAGTGCAGTGCACCACCACGACCTTCGGATCTGAAGCAGATTATTAGAAATAGACACCAGAACAATTTCAAAAAAAGGCTATTTTCTTTAAAATCCGAGGAAAAGGGAAAGGATTCTGAATCACTCCAGGCTAAGCCTTTGAGTGTTATTTTTTTGGAAATCTTGCTGTTATGCAGCAGTGTTAATAGCTCCTGACCTCTGACCTTTCCGATTTTCCCCTGGATTAACGTGCACCACTGAGCCGAGGTGAGGCAAGCCCAAAGTGAAAGTCATCACGAACAAAAGCAAAACGAATGAGGCCCTTCCAGCAGCCGAACACAAAATGCCCCCATCCTGGCTATCACATCAACCAGAACTTGGAAAAAAAAAAAACACAAAAACCCTGCAGATTTAATGTTCAGATGGCGTTTCACTGATAAGGTTTTATTTACTGCACCAGCTCCGTGCTGACGACGCGGGCCTGATTCTTCCCTTTCTAATGTAAATCAGGAGTTCATAGAAAATCAGTTACAGACATAAAATCACCATGGGATCTGAGTCACGCTCTGTGCCTTTGAGTAGTTAAAGGCTAGATTATACTTTGCAATGCTAAAAGTGTTCATTTATTTATTCTCGTATTTATGGATGGGGCATTAATGCTTCATGAACGCATGGATGAGGGCGAGCGGGTAGCCAGGAATACGCTCGGCGCAGACACAACAGCAGCAGGGGGTGGAAAAAGTTCAAAACAACCCTTTGAATTCCAATTTTACAGCATAATGCTGAATTTATAGATAGATAGCTGTGCCCTTTTGAAGGAACAAGCACTGAGACAGAAAACGAATTAAAATTTAATCTTATTGATTTCCACCAACTCAATCCCCAGGGCGAGACAGACGGTGCTGCCTGCTTCCCCTGCCTGCACTGCATCAAACCGGGTTTTTCGGAGAGCTGACAGCAGAGCGGGGAAGGGCTCGAGCGGCCGGGAGCCGCCGGCACCCGCAGCACGCGGGGGTCTCACCGCAGCCCTCGTCACGCTGCTGCGGGTCGCAGCGCTCGGTGTCCCCGCTCTGGCACCGCGGTGACGCGGAGGGCCAAGTCACGCTGCGTCCCGATGCGACCTCGCCGATCAAAAAGGGAACTCGGTGGTTTAGAGGAAAGCTGGCGTGCACTTGTTTGCAGGGACGGAGGCTGCCTTTTCTCTGGCAGGCACCAGCGCTGCCCCACGCACGGTCTGCAGCAACCCGCGGTGGCACATCCACACTGCCACAAGGGTGGGAGAGAGGGTGTGAGCACGTCTGCGTGCACGTGTGCACGGTAGCTGATGGGGAATCTGGGTATCAAGGAGACTCTGAGGACTTTTAACCCAAAGCCCTGCACCAGAGGGCTGCCGGCTGCTCTGCACAGCCTCCTCCAGGCAATGCTGGTGCAGGAGAGCTCAGCGAGCCTGAGACAGGGTGAGGGAGCAATTCAGAGCCACGCTGCCCTCCGTGCATGCCTAACAAGGGGCCTGCACGCTGCAGCTCAGAGCACAGAAACGTCTTCAAGGCCAGGTACGTCCCATCAATTTCAGGGGAAGATGGATGCAAGGAATCCCACGAACAACCCAGCAGAATAAAACCATGGCTAAAAATACAGACAGAGGATCTGTCCTGGTTATGGGGATTTGACATAAAAGGAAGATAAATTCTCTCAATATAATAACGCATCTCAGAGGTGCAAATTAAAGCCCATGAACAGGCTATGCCACAGCTACTGTCACAGAGGTGTCAGACCCAGCAGGAATCAGCTTCTCTCCCACAGGGATGACACTGAAGGTCGCTCGCATGGTTTAATTTAGGAGATCCGTACTGTCTGCACTGCAGTCAACCTCTAGCAGCAGATGCCCATCATGATCTGGTTTCTCCAGGTAGCTCAGCACCACCCTGCTGATGTCCAGCTCCAGGAGTGACAGAGGGCTGGAAATTGCACCCCATCACTCAACCACATGCCCAGCAACCAATGCCAGCCAGCCAAGGCGGTCCTGAGCTCCCCTCTGCTCACAAATAGGCTCCCTCTATCACTTACTAAACCATCTCAGCCATTCCAGCACTTATCACTGTTTTCAAACGTTCTTCTGCCTCTTCAAGGGCTAAAAACCACTTTTGAAAATAGGACTCAGATGCTTTTGAAAATGCTACCCCGTTGTTTCTTCTTGTTTTTGTCTACGCAAAATAACAAAAATATTAAATTGCATTCTCATACATCCTTTTAGGTATGTTTAGACAGTTTACGCTCACCGCTGAAATTCTGGCTTTGGGACATGTATGTGTGCATTACACTGCATTGCACTGCGGACATTTCCCAAGAGGTATTTTTTCAGGTGCAGTTTCTCAGCTCATCTTGAAGACAAGATAAAGTGGCTCTGGTCGGTATATACCGTCCAGGGCAGGAGGCACCTAGACATCAGAGACCATGAACGAGACCATCAACTGCCTCTCTGTAAGAGCTGAGACCCTGAAAACCTCCCCAAACGCAGCCACGGCCCCACTATGCGGCATTTCACTGTGCTCAATAAGAGCTTTTCTCTCTCCTTCCCTCCCAGAATCTGTACAGTCAACTTTTTTTCTGGAAATCAATTACTTGTCCAGCAGAGTGTAGCGAGAGGGGATTACAGGTCAAGTTCTCCACAATTACGCTCTCCAGTACTGAGGAACTTTTCAAATCGCACGCGTTAAGTAGGTCGCAAGAGGGAAAAGTGGCATGATGGGTGTTTAGCAGCGCAGCACCTGCATTTTGAGAAAAACAGATACACGCCAGCGCCAACCTGCATCTCAACCCCTCGGCCATACCCAGCACGGCGGTGAGAAAAACATACAGGCTTCCTTGACGAACCATCGGCTAAAATTAGAAACCATTCACCCCTGAAAAGCCACAGCTATCGCCAAAAGGAAAGTAGGTCAGAGAACGGCTGGCTAACTTGATTTTCCGGCGTTTCTAGCAGCTCTGTCCTCACATAACCTCCTCTCTCCCATGCACCGCTTTCGCTCCCTCCTTTGTTTGCGCTGTGACTGCACGCAGTGTGCAGCTCCGGCACCGGGCTGGCAGCGGCGGTGGGAATGGGCACGGCAGCACCCGCGTGCCGGGCCGGCACAGAGCCGCGGTTCATGGGGAATTAATTAAAGCAGAGCCAGACGAGCGGCCCCGCGCGAACCGCGCCGCCTCCCACCTGCTCTGCTACACGCACAGGCACGGGCTTTCTCCCCCTGCCACGATACGGCCCGTTAAAGAAGACCCACCGGGGCATTGCCAGCCCTTCTGGGGTGCTTTGCTCTCTCGCCTCTTCCCCAGGCCTCCATACCCTGTTGCTGGTTGTGCTTCTCCCAGGGCGGCCTCCCTCACATCAGGCTGTCCTTCCCCTGCGCGCGGGCAGCAGGCAGCCATTACAGCAGGCTTTCCTCCTGCGAGCAGGCCTCAAGGCATTCAGCAGGCCTTCACTGCTTCTCCGCCACACACACAAGGCAGAAAGGCTTAAAATTTGGCTCCCTGACCTTCCCCACCCTCGACCATTCTGTCTCTGTTCAGCTCACAGCCCTTTACTCCTACAACTTACCTCTCCAGCCCACACGAGCCGCAGTAAGGCTGCAGGGCAGCACGGCAGGGCCCACCCCATGTCCCAGAAGGCTGGGTTCACCCCACTTGTGGTGATCAAACCCACCAAAGGAACCCGATGTGTGACCACCAGCGGCTATTTTCCGTGTGAGGGCCTAACTGTGGGTGCTCCATTTCCAAACATGGGGAAAATCCAGGCCCTTCCGCTGCTTTAAACATGTCCAAAAATTGCCATCGCTCGGCCTCAGCTGTTACGTTACACTTGGCCTGCTGACTGAACAGATCACGTCTTCCTCAAAGGAGGAACTCCAGCCTGCTATGGTTTCTATCAAGCAAAAGGGAAGGATTGCTTGGCCTGAGCCTCCTACCCACAGACAGGCTTGCTCACACGCTATTCTCAGTGGGACTCCACGACGCGGAGGAAGAACCTTCCTTTACCAATCACAGAGATCGCACGGACATGAACACAAAGCCAAACTTGAAATTATGCAGACATTTGGTGTCAGACGTGACCTTCCCTCGCTGAGCACCCACCTGGAAGGTGTGCAACCTGTTGTGAAGGTTAATAACAAAAATGCTCCTGCTTGCAGCCCAGCCTTGCGGATCAGCGTAGCTTAGAACCACGTCAGGAGCATCACAAGCAGATGCCACCAGCCTTGGGCACTGTGTGCGACACCTTCCCAGGCATCACAGCTGTTCACTTTCAAATGTAAAACCCCACACTTGTTCCCTGCGCTTTGACGCTACCCGTGGGACCAGCAGCAGCCCTGAGGGACTGGCAGGGGCTTTGGGAGCAGATCCCAGCTGCCACAAGGGAGGTGATGCGGTTCAGAGGGACAGGAGGGAACGTGTGGCCATACTGCTGGGGCAGAAGCGGGTGGAAATGAGGGGTGAAATAGTGGAACAAGGGCCCAGCAGGACACAGCCCTGGACCACGTCCTGCTAACGGGGACCACTCCAACAGAAGCCTTTGGAAATACAACATCTGAAGATCACCTTTCCTTCCCTGCCTCACTGTTATCACCCATTTCTTCCCCTCTTAACATGGTCCAGGTGCATGACAGGGTCCAGGGAGGATGCAATCAACAGAATAGGGATAAAAGTGTTCGAGATCTCCTTCTGTGAACCCAATCCTTGCACAGGATGCATCAGCCACCCAGCCCAAGCCTCCTGCTAAGGACACTTGGTGGTGCCACCAGGGAGAAGTGCTTTAGAAGCACTCGGCACCTGCCCGCAGTGCCCTGTGTTGCAAAGCCACCACCAGCTGGCGTGTGCTCACACTTCAAACGCGCCGACCTCAGCCCTCGCCCACTTGCACAACAGGCTGTGCCAATGCCGGGCTTCCGATTGCTAAGGGAGAAAAGCAGATGGAAAAAGTACAACCGGGAAAATTGCACTGCCTGCGAGCACAGGGTACGTGGAGTTTTTGTTGTTGTTTTTTGGTGGTGGCGGCGGTTTTTTTGGAGTCAGGCACCTGGATTTCTGCAGCTCCCAGTGAAATCGCAGGCCTCGCAATTCAAAATAATTAGCGACTGGTAGTTTTCCTTTTATGCAAAATCATCCTTTTTATCCAACACCTAAATGAAAATGAATGTGCTTGATTATCTACCAAAGGGCCCAATTTTCTAGCATCACTCCAACGCGCAGCAAAATTCACGTCTCCTAAGGCTGCTATTACAGGCGATGGCTGAGCGCAACAAATGAGCGGTCAAGGCAGAGATCCAGAGGCAGTGATGCCAGCATGACCTTTGCTAATGCCATTTACAGCATCAAATATCCACAAATCCAGCCAGGGCTGCATCCACGTCCTTTCTGCTCCAGCCCCGTGGCTCAGGGGCAGCCAGGAGGGCTCGGAGCTGGCTGCCAGTACCTGAGCATCACAGACGTCCCTCTCCTCTGTGCAGCCCACTCCCCCAAGCCAAAGCCCATCGTTCAAGGCAATTTTCAACTAGGTTCGCTCCAGGGGAGAGGATGAAGTGAGCTATTTAACAGACAGGGCTCTGAAGCACCTCCTGAACGCTTCAAATCTAACACTTATCACAGGAAACCCCGACAAGCAGGTTCTCGCAGGGCTCGGAAGACATTTGCACTTAATCCACACAGCAGAGAGAGCACCTCAGGGCTCAGCCCTCTGTCATCACCATTCCCGACGGGCTCCATCCATCACAACTTCCCTCCCAGGGCTATCCCCCGCCCGCCCCTCACCCAGCCCCGCCATCCCTGGCAGGGATGACACAGCACAACCGCACAACCTCCGTCGTTTCCAGACTCACCCTGTTCTCGTCGTAGATGATCTGCACCAAGCTGCGATGTTTGGACTCGATTGGAGGGGGGGAGATGGGTTTCTCAGGCTCTGGTGGTTTGGCTGCTTCTTCCTCCAACTGTTGCTGTGGAAGGAGAAGGGGGGAGGAGGAGAGTGAGTCACAGCGAGAAAGGCAGCCGTCCCCGTCCACACGAGACTCTCTGCGGTGCTGCGACCGACGCAGAAACCGCCATCGCAGTTCCTGTGAGCTGTCACGGGCAGCTTCAGGCCGCAGCGACGGGGAGAGGGAGGAGGGCTGCGGGCAGAAGCGCAGCGCTGGCCTGCCCTGTCCCCGTGCTGGTGGGCTGGTGCTCTTTGGGCACAGACCAGAGGAGGAATACCACCCATCAGCAGGCCTCCTGGAGCGCCTTAAGGCTAGAAATAATGGTTTTATTAGAAATCGTAGAGGGGAACCGCAGCTCTTGCTTGCCTCCGGAGCTGCCATCTGCAAGGGAAGCTGTGGAAGTGCGAGGGTGAGTAACGAGGCTGCTCTCTGCCGTCAGTTTTCTCTTTTGGTGCTGCGGTTGGAGGAGACACCCCGGGATGACTGGTCTCGATGAAATGACTCGTGCACCTCTGCTCTGCTCCGAGCAGGAGGCAGCTGCCCCTGCGTGGCCAGATGAGCCCGAGCATGGCAGAGAAGGCCAAGTGGGAGATGCAAAGTGCTCCCAAGGGAAAGCAACAGCTACAGGACTCCCTGCAGAGAACAGCACGGGGCTCAGACACAGGCCACCGAGACAGCCTCTGCCTTTGGTGACCTTTCACAAAGAGCCCAAGTCTTACAAGGTGAATGCCTGCAAACACTTCTCACAGCCCTGGTCGTCTCAGCAGGCCCTGGAGACCTGCTGAGGGCACCGTCACACAGCATCACCTGCCCTCCAGCCATAAGCCATCACACCGTCCTGGGAAGGCAGCTCTGAGAGCCGCTCCTCTCCTCCTTTCAGAGGGAACAAACGGTGCTGAGCACAAACCACCAAGTCAGTCCGAACTCCAACTAGAGAAAGCCCACCAGGGGTGGACGGCCATCACCAGGGTCTCCTGCCCTCAGAGCCAACAGTGCCAAAGGGGGTGGTTTGTTGGCTCCTCTGCTTTCTTACTGTCTTTACTGCATTGCCACAGCTCTGTGTTTCCTGGTATCCAGGCTTCGAGGTGCAGCAGCCGTGAACAAAACCACACCGGCTGCTCCCTCCAGCACCACGGAGGCTGCCACGTCCCCATGTTCAGAGCTCACCAGTCTCCTCATGTGCTCCTACCCACCCGCGAGCTGCTCAGGTCATGGCCAACGTGCATTATAAACCATCGGATTTAAAGGAGCGCTTTCGAACATCGCCGCCATCGGTGGGCATGTGTCCTGTACAACCTGCGCCTCTGGTCCTCCTGAGTGCTGCGAGGCAGGAGGAGACATCTGAGCCCTCTCACTGCGTTTGAGGAACTGCTCGGATGGAAGAGGAAATAACAGATTCCTCCAAGCTCCTCCTGCGGCAGCGGCTCCCTGCGAGGACGAGGAGCTCACGGCAGCTGCGGGGCAGGGCAGACACAGAGAGGGAACGTTTGTCAGAAGCCCCATATGATTTTTTTTTCTCCGCTCAGCTCCAAACCTCCAAATCTTTCTATTTTCCCCTGCAGCTAGAGCTTTCCCTGTTGAAGCAAAGGAAAAATTGACCGCACCCCTTACTATGAAAAAAACGCACCTGGGACTGAGCAACCTGCCTTCATGGGAGGAGAGGAAACCACCATCCTCCGGAGCCGGCGGTCTCTCCTGGTCTGAGAAGAGGGTGGGCACGTATTAGTTCCTCACATCACCTCTGCTCCCGCTGAGGATGAGCTTTAGCACTGCTTGGGCTGCAGGATGCGGTCCAAGAAAACACTTAAGCACGCAGCTAGGTCTAGTGGCTTGTCCGAGATAACTCACAGCCTTTAAATGAAACATGGGGTTCAGCGGGTGAAGCGACCCCATGCCGTGGGCTCCGCTCCTGCTCTGCCTTCCCACAGGTGGCCACCTCTTCCGCGGGGAAGATCAGCAGCACAGTGAACACCCTGGTACAACCCAAAAGCCGTTATCGGCTGCCAGACCACAGTCCCTGTGAAACCCAGCCAGGATCCGTCCGCTCATGCCCACAGCCAACCGAGGCACACCAAAGGCTCCGACCGCGCGACAGAACGGCCCAGCAGCTCCCCTCGCTTTTCAGCCGCGGCTGTTCCTCAGGTGGCCCAAATCACCACGCACCAGGGGGACGCCAGCTCTTCGGGAAGCCACGGCTCGAAGCTCAGGCTGCCAAGGAGCTGTCAGCACGCAGCGGTGCTCCCAGGTGCCTCCCCGCTCCCGCGCTGCTCCCCCGGAGCCGCGGTGTTCGCGGATTAGCGAAGGCACCCCAGCGCACACCGCCGCCCCCGAGCCCCAGCTCCAGACACGCAGAAGAGAGAGCCGCAAAGGCATCAGTCAATCTTGTCCTCCTCTCGGGGAAAATATTTGGGTAAAAAAAAAAAAAAAAAAAAAAAAGTCAGAAACTTGGCTGCATTGTTCTGGAAACCCACAAAAATTCTGCGAAGTGGTCGGCTCTGCTGTAATTGATTTCAGACAAGAGGATTTGATGGCATATCAGGAAATGAAAGTTTGCCAGTAAGTGGAGGCTCATTAAAAGCAGCTCGTTAAAAGAAAAAAAAAATACAAATCTAATTATAGCTGAAATACAGTGGAGAATTAGACTCCGCTCTCCATGGCGTAACGCTGCACAGTTATTAAAGGGCCAGATGCTAGAGGCTACGGATGCGGGCAGAGTCTGCGGGCGCCGCAGCCCGCTGGAACGGCAAACCTGACCTCAGCAGGTTCAGCCCGCGACAGCTACCCCTGGGAGCTGTGGGAAATGGCAAAGCGAAATAGGTCAAGGTTCTCAGACACGAACAAAATGGATTTCTTAAAGGTCTGCCACAAAAGCTAGGCTGGGACTGTGACCTTTACAGGGAGAGGAGCGGGCTGAGAGATGAGACCTGACGGCTCCACACTCTCTCCCTCCCCACTCCCGGCAGCGACTGCCTGAAAGTCCTCTCCTCTCCCCAAAAGCCAGAGCAGCGATGTCAAAGGGATGCAAAATGTCATCATTAGCCATGGCATTGGCTCCCCCAGGACCTGCAGGCCAGCCTGGCTGGAAGTGAGGGAGATGTCCTGTCCCATCCCTGGGCAGGAGTCCCTTCGGCTGCACCACGCACCGCAGAGGGGCCACCAGAGCCAGGCGGGCGCTGCGCCGCACCCAGCATCGGTGGGCTGGCAGGAAGGTGGGTGACACTGCAGGAAGGTGGGTGACACTGCAGGAAGGTGGGTGACACTGCAGGAAGGTGGGTGACACTGCAGGAAGGCGGGTGACACTGCAGGAAGGACCCATCCTGCACAAACCTGCCCACGTGTTGCCTGACGAAGGCACGGTGGTTACGTGCATGTCCTACGCACCCAGCACGGCGTGCCGGGATGGGTACTGGGCTGCCCAGCGGAGAGGAGAGGGCTCGTGGCCACCACGCGTTTCTGAGAACTTCCTGAGCCTGGGGGAGAGGAGGGGAAACCCAGCCAGGAGATGGAAGGGGAAGGTCCCGAGCTCCCAGTCCAGCTGGACGCCACGCAGGGCTCCGTGCAGCCGCCGGCTCCACCTCCATCACCAGGTGGGAGTGTTGTACTCCCGGAGAGCCCTGCGCGGAGCTCGGCACCCAGGGAGGCTCAGGCACAACTGCGAAGAAAAGCCCAGCAGTTTATTTCTTGTTAAGATTCCCAGTGCCACTGCCAGGAATAAATGCATAAAGATTATCCTGCGCTGTCAGAACGAGGGGGAGAAAGAACTCAATGGGAGATGGAAGCACATATGGCACATGAATGAGCGGGGGATGGCTGATCAAAGCGGCCTTCTGCCAGGGGTGCGCAGGATTTGGGGAAGGTTTCTCAGCTTGCTCGAGTCTTTTGCTTCTTGAAAAAACCCCTCCTGCCAGCAAAGCCCGGCAGAGCCTTCGTTGCCATTTTTGGAACAACCGAAGACAGAGGAATAGTGGGTTGTTGTATTTCATTTTTTAGCTATTTTTTTTTGCGCAGCCTTTCCTTACAAACGTATTTAATTACCCCGAGAAGGCCTCCCAGAGACAGAGGGGGAAAGCATTAGGAAATTACGGCCGTGCACAATTCCTCCCCTGCTCCACCCCCTGCTCCAGGAGGAGCGGGATCTGTTTCAGGCTGATTGCTTTTCCCTCTCCCGTGCTTCTCCTGCGCTGACAGCTCAGAGGCGCAGACGGACAAAGCGTTCCCGCAGACCTCCGGCAGGAGCCCGCAGCAGCCCCCGTGTGCCGGCCCTCCTGGAGGAGGGGACGGGCGGCCGGGACGTGCGGGGATTTGCCACAGGTATACCCAACGACTTTCCCACCACGTGCCTAAATAAATAAATAAAAGAGCGGAGGGGATGACTTTGCTGCCAACAACCACTTTCGCCTTCTTCCCCACTCATCAGAGCATTTTTGTGGGGAGGAAGAATCGTAAAATTTGTTCAGAGGGAAGAAATAAACCAACCAAGCAGCCAACAATAAAAAAAAAAAATCCATTTCCTTATGGAAGGACAGCTTGATTTTAACGGCAAGGAGCACATGCTGCTCCCGTCAACTTCGGCAGCAGCTCCTTGGCCTCTGAAACGAGCCACCAGCGGATCTGCAGTGATCAGACCTCTCGGCTGCCGCCGCAGCAGGCGCATGCCCCTCTCTGGAAGCCCCTCACCTTGCGGCAATGGGAAACGAGCGTGTTTCGCACCTCCCTTCTCAAACACCAGTTAAACACATGGACCGCTGTCCCCTCTGTGGAAGCTGCCAGGTGTCCGAGGACAGCAGTGTTTTGTCTGCGCTTCCCAGGGAGGGAGAGGGGCAGAGCTGGACCCCGCAGCTCCCACGGGACCGAAGGCGGGCAGCCTGTGGTGTGTGTGCCCCAGGTGCTCCAGCTGCCCCCTGCACCAGGCTGCTTCCTCTCACCCCCATCACAGCAGCTCCTGCAAGATCTCGGCTCCCTTTCCCTAAGCACCCCCGATACCTCTGTAGACAAAACGCAACACAAAAACTGTCCCTCGCGTTAATTAAACCATGTTGTTTGAAAACAACACATCCTGCTTTGACTTGCAGGAAGGAAAGGGAGAGTATCTGGTACGTGAAAATATAACTCCAGCAAAGAAAGAAGACGTGGGGTGTTCCTGCATTAGAAATATTAAAAAAAGAGCCAGGCACAGGACAGGAGCTGGGCTATAGGTAGGGGGTTTGGGAGTCTGGGAAGCACATGAAGCCTCTCGGGCCAGCTCTCTGCGCGCATTTTTCCTCCTCCTGCTCCACTTGTGCAGATGGGGAGGAAGGTCAACAGCACACTTGGCCTCGAGGAGCACTGGCCTCGTCCCCACCTCACACACAGTGACAGACCAAGCACGCGTTTCGCTCCATTCACAAATTCTTGACAAACCTCAGGAGAGGCAGTTTGGGATTACCGGCCTCAGGGTTTTTAGAAATTTGCCATGAGCAAAGGAAAAAACAATTGGAAAGAGAGATACAGAAGTGATTTGGTTTAGGAAGTGAAAGCCTTTAAGTCCGTGGGTTTTTCAGACATCCCCCAAGGTTTTGTCATATTAATCTCTTAATGGGTTTATGGTAATTGTATACGTGGCTACAGTAAGGCGGGTGATCCTTCTGCTGGGGAGTGCTCTTGTGCAGGAAAGGCACTGCCCGAGATCAGGTTCAGGTCCCTGGCTCAGGCACAGCTCTGACCGCAGCCGGACCGGGCGCTGCCCACAGCTGCAGAGGCCTGGAGGAGCAGGCTGGACGTACAGGAAGGCTCGAGCATGCAGGGCCGTTAGGGTGCAGCAGCAATGTTTTAAATAGCCCAGTACTACAACGGTGGCAGCAACAGTGCTGGGCAAAGACAATTGCTGGAAAGGGAAAAGAAAAGGTCTTGTGCTGGCGCTGGGCTGCGCAGAGGACTCGGGCAACCCAGACTGCATTTCCAGCTCTGCCGCTGACTGCTTGCATGACCGTGGGCAAGTCACTAAATACAGATTTTCCCCCTTTATCATATTCTGACGTGCAAGAGAGCCCAAGGCAGAGTTTCCAAAGCTCCCTCATCTCGCAGCTACCAGCCCCTGACTGTCAGCACAGCAGCCACGTCCCCACATCACGAGGAGCAGGGACACAGACCATCCTGGTGGCACTGCCACTTCCCCTCTGCGGACGCGCACGGGAATGGACAGGGTGCAAGTCAGCAGGCAGAAGCAAGGACACGTGCTCCCCTCCAGACCCCAGCCCCTTACCTGCTTCTTCTTCAGCTTGGAGATCTGCTGCTCCACCATGGTGATCTCGCGGTCCACGCGGTCCATGTTCTGAATGAGCTCCTCCTTGGACAGCCGGGCCGGCAGCAGGTCCAGCTCGGCATCGGGGTGCGTAGGGCTCACGGGAGACACGGGCTCCAGTTTGCCAGGCAGGCCGCGATCCTGAGGAGCACAAAACGAGCAGGTCAGCTTTCCCAGCGGGCTTGGGATCCTCCTCTCATCCTCCCATACAAGCTGTTGCGGCTCCCCGGCCCAGTCCCAGCCCTCTGACACACACACACCTCAAAAACCTGCTAGGCTAAGCGGAACCAGCTGCTACATCACATCACTGCCGTGCGCTGCAACCCTCAGCATCTCCAGAGGGCACCAGCTTAGTCTCCTGGGGACGCTACAGCAGCTTGACCTCCTGCCAAAGCCTCCGAGGCTCCCACCACCTGCAGTGGTACCCACGTTCCTACAAGGACCAAACCCATTGTTTGCAGGGCTGAAACCCTAAGCACCATCCCTTCACGTCTCAGCAACCAGCCCACGGCTGCGCTTCCTCAAAAACGAGGTAGCCACGGGCTTGTCCTCCTCTGACACAGCCCCGAACAAGCTGGGGGAAAAAAAAAAAACAAAAACACATTAAGCACACTGGCTATGAGGGCAGCCCCCGGGAGGCGAGGGGACTCCCAGCTCCTTCAGGTCCTCCTCCACCTCCCGAAGTTCTTGGCAGGGTGCGGAGAGCCCCAGGTGCGAGATGTCCAACATCCTTCCAGAAACGGAGACCACAGAGATAGCTGAGGTCAGCTCCGACAAAAATAAACGGAAGTGATGGAGAACGGATTCTTGCACGCTCCAGGTAAAGCAGCTCTCAGCTCAGCAAGACCTTTCAAACCAGAAACCAGATGGATCAGCAAAACCTCTGCGGCCGTCGCAGAGGACAGCTCTCATTTCCCCTCTGCCTCCAGCTCGTGGTAAACACATTGAAACTTTCAGCTCCTTCTCCAGAGAAGTGACAGCCTTGCTGATGCCACCGAGCCAGCATCCCACGAGCACCCTAGAGCCACAACCCCTCACCCACACACCGCCCTTCGCCCCCCAAACTCCCAATTACTCGGAAGCCCGGCTCCCACAGACACGAGTTTCGTGCTTGGATGAGTTCACGCAGCCCTGATGGACGCACCTGGGATGAAGCAGCTGTGTAACAGCAACCGGCCACGCAAACAAAAACGCGTTTTCCCTCCTGAGCAGCTGCTCCAAGGGCTCGGCGCTGTCCTTGTTAGCGCGGCTGCTGGCGCACACGGCCCCGACCGAGCACGAGCAGCTCGAGGTGACCGCTTCCGAGGGGAGCTGGGAGAATTTCGTAGCACGAAGGGATGCACCTGAGCTGGAGGAGGTGGTGCAGATGCTTCCTCCCGCGTGGTCACCGAGGGATGTGCAGCACCAGGTCCAGATTTGGCGCTGTGCACACCCAGAGCACCGTGGCTGTAGGCTCCAGCCCTGCCCTGACACAGCTTTGCTGCGAGGTCCAAGGGGACCCCGGCACGCCCTGACCTGGGGCACCGCGCTCCCGTCTGGCAGCTGCCCAACACCTCAATTAAACCTTTATCTCTTCGGTTGCCGAGCAGGAGGATGGATTTTCTTTCCCCCTCAAGGGGGCAGGAAGCGGGGAAGAGGAGCTGCGGCTTGGTTTGTAACCTTAAACCGCTGCCAGACTGCGCAGAGCACCCTGCAGCTGCTCGGGAGGGGAGGGGACAGGGAAAGTAAACAGGGGAAGAAGTTCGCACAACCTCGCTACCTTAATTACAGCGCGGGGACAAAGGCGACCTTGTTCTGCACCAACTGGCGCTGCCGTCCCGTCCTCCCCTCCGCTCTGACTCACGGCCACGGGCGAGCGGCCAGGTCCCACCACCGGACCCACGGCAGGTGGGCCGAGCACCAAACCCGAACCAGCCTGGCCCTCCTGCGGGCAGCAGGCTGACACGACGGAGCCCGGTGGCTCAGGGGTGGCACAGACCCCTCTGTGCTCTGCAGACGGCGACGCACGTGGATGGTGGCCCTGGGTCACCCACCGGCCACGTGGTTGCTCACACCGAAGGCTGGCGCCGCGCTCGCAGAGACACCGTGGAACAGTCTGAGTTCAGCACCTCATTAGCACGGGCTCACCGGGAAGCGGAACCTCACACGGGGTGTCCTGACCACGCTGCCGGCGGTGATGGAAGAAGCACAACGAGCTCCGTCCCGGGGAGCCATGCCCACAGCCCCGCACAGTGCCAGGGGACCTGGCTTCGAGCCGAGCTCTGCACTTTGCCCCCACCAGAGATGGGCAACGCCACCCACAGCAAAGCTGGAACTCAAGGAGGCAAGAGGATGCTCCTCAACGGAGTGGCCGTGCCCTAGGACAGCATCACCCAAGGGCACAGAGGCCCTGCAAAGCTAAGGTGGCTGTCGCCAGCTGCCCTCCAGAAGAGCAACTAGAGGAACGCTGAAGGTCTCTGGAGAATCCCAAAGAGCAGATCCCGTCTCGTTTTACGTCCCTACGATTAGACACCAAAAACGGTCAGCCTGCTGCAGTGGGCAGGTAAAGTTCTCAATGCCTTGTCCACAGGTGTGGTTTTTGTGCTGTTTTTTCTCTAAAGCCAAGAGGAGCAGCACAACCGCAAGAAGCAAAAGCAATCAGTTGCTCCTGTAATCTGGTTCAGATTAAGAAACAGGGAGGGAAAGCAGCAGTGACTTGTAGGTGGGTAAGCTCTTCTAAAAGCCAGAAAGCTACCTGCCAAAAAGGCAGGACAGAAAGGCTTCCCGCTGCGCACGGGGAACAAAAGATATTCTCTCGTGTTGGCCAATATACAAGACAGGGCATTTTTAATCTGCTACTTGGCACAAAACCCTTTGGTAAACTTTTCTGATAAAATTGTATCTTTTTACCTTTCAGAACGTGAAGCAAAATAGCAGCAAAGCTTTGTAAGGGGAAGAGCTTCAAATTAGAGCACAAAACCCATCATCATCTGGTACTGTGAGATGATTACAGCAATAAACAGAGGCAGTGTCCCTAGACCTCAAATAACTGGTCCTTGTCGTTCCACCTCAAGTGAGGAGCAGCGAGAGGAATTAAAGAAACAAAACCAAAGGCAAAAAATCTCCCCCGTGCAATCGTGAAGTCCAAAATGCAGAGCTCCGGGAGCGGGGTGACGGAACACGAATGAGACATACGGCTTTTGGGACGAGCCAAGGAAGAGAAGAGGTCTCAAGCCCAGCAAGCCCACGCAGGCACGCACCGAGGGACCTGGTGCCGGCTGTGATCCTCTGCTTCCCCGCGCGCCGGGAGGAAGGACTGGAAACTCAAACCACCAGCACGGCTGGTGCCTGTAGAAGCAGCCCCCAGCCCACCAGCCTCCCTCCTGCTGCCAGGTCTCCAAAGCACCTGCCGAGAGCAACGCCAGGGGACCGAGGTTGCGAACCAAGCCTCCAGCCCAGTGCTGATCCCTCGCAGCGCAAACCCCGCAGCCGGGGCAGGCACCGGGACGCCTGCGAGGAAGGACCTGGGGATGCCAATGGGTGGGGGCAGCTTTGCTTGAACTACTGCTGCTTCCTCGCCCTCCGAGTCAAAATAGACTCCAGCGCTTCGGATGGCATCACAGCCGGGCTTTGGACAAGTGTAGCGCGGAAGGTAAAACCCTTCTGATTAACGGGAAGTCACAGGCTTCGAGACCAGCACAAGGGCGAGAGTTGGAATAAATCTGCTGGAGGGAAGAAAACAATTACTGCATTACTCAAGTTGGTATTTTCTCAGTAATTATACCGTTTCCATGTGATTTGTTTTTATACGTGGCTAACAGCTACTGTAGTTCCTGTTTATTCCTGGCCTTATTATTATGTGATTTGTACGGTAACGAGGGTGGGCGAGCGGGGGGCAGAAGCTGCACGCACCTCCCTGCAGCAGGAGGAAATGCTGGCAGTGAGGAAAGCAATTACCGCTGGGAGACCGTCAGACAGCAAGGCCAGGCTTTGGGGGTGGTTCGCTTCTACTCACTTCCAATCCCAGCACCGCGAGGACCAGGCACAGCCTCAGGCACGGCGAGTGGGACTGACGGGAGGGCACGGCCACCAGCACCATCATCACAATTCTGCCCCCAAAAACCAAAGGGAGGACTTGTGATGACACTGACAGCTGAACTGCACCACCTAACGCAACGCGAAGCTGGCGACGTGGCAGAGATGAGGACTCGTCCTCCCCGTCCCTCTCCAGGACCCACGGCTTGGAAAGCACCGCGCAGCTCGGCTGCTTGGGCAGCCCGGGGTGACTGGTGCCAGTGGGAGCAGGGCTGTCCTACGGCCCCTCGTACAGTGCTCGGCATGGACAGCGAGCCCACACCTCCATCCCCTGCGCATTAAGGCAAAAACAAGTCTATAAATTCTTAAAAAAGCCAAATACAGGCCAAAGGTTTCTTTTTTTAATTGGAAAAGCGTCAAATACCACCTGACATATCAGCAACCCCAGTGTGACGGCACTGCACCAACGCTGACAGGGGAAAAACGTCAAAAGGGCCCAAAACCAACATCCCCCGTCCCCGGAGAACAGCACAAACACGGCGTTAGAGAGCCCGAGCGGTGAAAAGTACATCGAGTTATTACAATTCCTTTGTTTGCAGCCATCTGCTGCGCTAATGGCTCTTTCAGCAGCCCAATCCTTTAAACGGAGTTTTAATTCTTAACTACTTCTGGCTCGCAGCTCGGCCGCGGCCCCGCAGCGGCAGGCGAGGCAGGCTGGGCGAGCGTGTGCGCTGCCGGACGCGGCTGCTGGGCGAGCTGGCGGCACCGCCTGCCAAAACCATCCCCGAGGAGAGGGCCGAGCAGCTCGGAGGACCAGGGGAACGGGACGAGGTGGATGTGGGACCTGGGGGAATGGGACGAGGTGGCCGCAGGACGGAGCGGGCTCACCGCGGTGCTGCAGACCCGAGGAGAGTGGCGCAGGCAGCACCGAGGCATCGCCCTCCGTTCCCGCACAGCAGGGCATGCGCAGGCAGGGCAGGTACCCAAAAAACATTCGCCTTGCCCGGACGCAGCCCGGCACGGTGTCTCGGGGGACTCCACGAAGCCGGAGATGAAGGAGCTGTCTGAAGACAAAGTCGATTTTTTTTTTTTGGTGTTTTTGTTTTTCCTTTAAAGAAATGTGACTTTATGAGAAGGCGTACGAAATTCCTTTCCCCTGTAACCCGGCTGAATTCCACAGAGCCGGGGCAGAAAATATCCCAACAATTTTTTCAGCTTGCACGAAAGTAGGTCAAAAAACTTCCCCAATGTTTCAACAGCTTGAAGCAATTGAATTGCAAAACCAGGAACAAATGCTGACCCTCCCTCCCTCCCCACCCCCTCCAGCAGATTTACGAGAGTGGTAAAACCTTTCCAGTCGGCGTTACAGTTAAATGCACTAACCAAAGCAGAGCATCTCGTCTTGCAAAATTTGCCCGTGCTTAAAAGAGCCGTTCCGCAGCATTATACTTAACAGATGCTGCCTCTGGACCTGAGGATCGTGGGATATTACAGAAGCAGCAACAAGCGCGGATATACGCGGCGAGAAGCTTAGGATAACGGGTCAGATCTGGAAAACCTTGCTCAGACAAACTCCCACCGAAGCCTAAGGCATTACACTGACAAATGGATGCCGTGCCTTTCATTACCTTCTTGCATTTCCCCATTAGTGGATAATAATTGCATTGAACTCGCATGTTCCCTACTGACTTCGCAGGAGTGATGAATTCTCACCTACCCATCTCCTCATTACAACGAGGAGCTAACGGCTCCACCTCTCATTAAGGATTGCCCAACATTTCCTATTTGAAAATCCTGGATTTTCAACTGGTTCTAAGTTTGTTAAGAAATTAGCTATCTGGACTGAAATTTTCCATGCTGAATATTCGCTTCAGGCTTTTTTTTTTTTTTCTCCTTCTAAATAGTAAATTTCAGCCAAAACAACTCGGCCTTTTCCAAGAACAAGTTTAGAGGAAAATATGCCTCTCTGCAATGCTGGGAAAAATTCTGGAAACCTTTTCTTTGAGCATCTTCAGCAGCCCGAAGCTACGGAGCGGAGTCGATACATCTGGCAGGCTGCTCTGTGCCAGCGATGTGCCTTTTGCTAACTCGGGAAAAAAATAAAATGCCCGAGTCAAGAAGAATAAAAATCTCCTTTTGAGGCCCGCTTGCTCAGTGGAAGCGATTCGGAACTGAACGAGCAAAGGCCGTCCCCAGGGGGCGGGTGGCAGGGAGCTGTGGCTCAGGTCCCGCACTCCTGCGAGGCCCGAAGGTGGCATTCTGGGGAGAAAAACACGGATCTGGAAGGCAGCCCTGCCCCAGCCCCCTCCGCCTGCAAAGCAGGGCTCGTGGCCCCCCTGCGTGCCGGGGAAGGAGCTCGCTGGCGCGCCGGCAGCAGCAAGTGCCATGGAAGCTGCGAGGAAATGCAGGGCTGGGGCTGGGGCTGGGGGGGCGCACGAAGCCCGAGACCACCCAGCAGGCGGCGGGGACGGAGTAGAGGAGCAAACCACCTGCTGCTCGCAGACCGAGGCGGCCTGGGCACCCAGCAGAGGAACCAAAGGCAAAGCGCAGGTCACAGAAAGCAGAGGCTGCATCCTGATGCTTGCGGCACAAAAAGCAAGGGGGGGAAATTAAGGTTGTCAGCGTAACTCCCAGAGCGACAAGCCCTCCGACTCGTCAGTTCGCAGCTTTTAATAATTCATGGACCCAGCGGCCACCCAGAGCAGCACTTCACCTGCGCTGCTGTCGCCCCGAACGACGTATGGCAGAGAACATCCTTGTCCCCGCAGCACACAAACCCCAAATCCTGGCCTGGCCTTTGCAAACCCCAAACCATTCCTTTAAACGAGCAGGGCTCCTGCTAACCAAGTTACAATCAAAAAAAAAAACAAAAATAAAAACAAACAAAAAAAAGAAAACCACACACGTCAGGAGCTACTGGAAGAACACAGGGGGATTTTCTGAGGGGCTAAGGAAGAAAAGCCAGCCCACAGAAAGCCGTGCTGTGGCTTCCCACCGGGACTCGTGCGCACGGTGCCCCGTGGCCAGGGCTCGAAGCAGCCCTGCTTTCCCTGGAACCGGCCAGCTTCTGGCAGCTTTCACAGGAACCTCTGAGTAATCGCCACGGCCTTCCACGGAAGCGCCGGACGCGGTGGCACGGCCCCACATGGCTGTCACCCCCAGCCCCGTGGCTCGGGGGGGGGGGTTTCTGCAGGCAAGCCCCGAGGACTGCAGCGTGCGCAGGAAATCTGCTCGCTGCCTCCGAGCCTCCTCCAGCGGTCCCGGGAGCATCCTGCCACCAAACCGAGCCGCGTGCAGGGGAACCCGGTGTCCCCAAGTCGGGTGCAGTGGACAAACCCAGGGAAGAAGCACCTCCAGCCATCCCTGCTCGAGATGCCCCTTGTCTGGAAGGATGTGGACGCCTCGCTCACTCCGCGCCACTGAAAATTTTAGCCTCCCCCTGTTTTGTTTTGGTTTTGCGACGCCACCTGTCCTCTTTCGACTGCCACGGGCAGCACAGCAAGACCTGAGCCTTCCCAGCACGCCAGCCGCGCAGGGTTGTAGCGCCGAGGTCCCGCTAATCCCTGCAGGCACGTTCCCTCTGACTGAGCATTTGAGGACGCTAGAACTGTTCCCTGGAAACCTGCGATGTCCTAAGCGGCACTCAAGAAGCTAGAGAAGCCCTCAAGCCCTGTGTGCCATGCTGAGAGCATGCTGGAGTTTGCCTTTTGTCAAAAGGCCTCTGCAGAAGAAATTCTCTGCTTTTATACTAGCACAGTCCTCATCTCACAACAAACGCTATCCCACAAGCTGGCATCAGCGTGCGATAGTCCTGCAGAAGCAGGAGGCAGGCAAACGCATCCTCTTAAATCCACCCTCCACCAGGCGTGGCACAGAAACCAAAAAACAAAAAACCATCCCACCTGGCATGGCTGTTCCAGCCAAAAAGCGGGCGGGCTGCAAGTCAGCGCGATGTGAGACAACGCGGCGACACAGGCTGCGAACGTGGGGCCAGGTCCTGAGCCAGCTCAGCACTCGCCGCAGGAGCTGGGACACGCCAGCCCTTGCTCAGGACATCCATGGTGCTCCTGTTCCCCCCTGTGCTCGCAGACGGTGCTCCCGGGTTGTCACCTGCCTGGCTGAGCCCCCCAGTTTGGGACCCCCGGCTCACTCCCTGGTGCCACCAGGTGCATCCTGGCACGGGGCCACGCACCCGGGGGAGGGAAAGCCCACCGTGCCCGCTTCTGAAAATCTCGCTCGTTTGAAAATAAAAAATTGAGGGGAAATGGAAAGACAAAAGCCCTTCTCAGCCTGGTGTTATCAAGCAGAGGAAATGAGACTTCTAAAGCTGCCATTCAGAGAGGAGCGGGGGGGAGAGAAATCCCACTCCAGACGCACTTGAGCGAACAGCTTTTGAAATGGAAATGTTGCTCTTCAGAAACATTTGAATTTCCTCCTATTGCCAGGGAGGAGGAAGGAGGAAGAAGGGAGCGGGGACTCCTCAGCCATGCAAATTCCAACGCGGGCCCATTCACGCAGCACCCAGCCGGCTGTGCGCAGGGAATTTGTCAGGGAGTTCATCAGGACCAGCACAAACACGGGGAAGCTGGCTTGAAGGGGCATCAGATTTAGAGGGAAGACAATGAATGAAGACAGCTCTATTTAATCGCTGCAAGTAAGATATTCTCTAAGGCTGCCCAGTTCGTGTTCCCTTCCTCCCTTCACCCCTGGGCAACGACCGGCCAAATTGTTTTTCCCCAAACCCAGGGCAGTGTGCTATGAGAAAGAGCTTGGAGATGGAAGAAGGAAAGCGCGAGGAAGACCTACGATGGCATTAGCAGTGGTTGAGGCGTGCTGCAGACCCAGCCCAACTCTTCTCTTAGCACCTTGTGACCAGCTAGGCATGGGCTGGGGTCCCAGCACCGAGGTCCTGCCCACTTCCAGCAGCTGCTCTTCAAACCATGTGGGTTCTTCAGGGAAAGCCATTAGGTGCTGCTCCTACACCTGTCCACCGAGCTCCTCTTGCCAACCCCACGCCACCAGTTCATTGCTGTGGCACCTGTAGGGCCATTTAGCACACGTGTGTTCCAGCCATGCCCTCATATCAAGCACCAGGAGAAGTCTTCAATGAACTTCTGACTCCACTGCTCACCCACCACATGGCAAACTATCTGACTCTGCAGGTCTTGTCTGCAAAAAACACGAATTCCAAGGCTGCCAGAAAACTGGACTTAGAAGCAATCCTCCAAAGACCTTTTTTTCCCCAAAATCTAGTTAGATCTCAAAAGTTCAATTTTCACCAGTGAGGTCTTGTTATTTCTGTTAGAGCAGCTTGGTGCACACACACACACACGCCTTTTAAGACTCGAACACACACAACACAAGGGGCGAACTCGACGGCCTGGAAACGGCTACGGGTCAGCGGTGATCGCGACCTGTGAACTTCACCAGCTGAGATAATAAGCAAAAAAACAAGCCCCGTTTTGATCAGGAATCCGAGCTGGTCTGCCTTCCATTTAGCGGTGGCTGCACTGGGAAACTTGTTTAAGTGCGAAACAAAGCACACAGCGCCTTGGACGCTTTTGAAAAAAAAAAAAAAAATCAACCAACGTGAATAGGCTTGGGGGGAACACAACCCTCCCCTCAAACAGCTTGTCTGGGCTTTTAATGAAGCTTTTCGTGGCCTCGCGGCTCCCCAGCACTGGTTTTGCAGCTCCCCGCTCGCTCCGGCATCACCCCCTTAGGCGTCCTCAGCACGTGCACAGGACACGGGGACAAGGCACCCGCTGTGACAGCAGTGCCCGCGGCTACCCCTTGCACACACAGCCCCGACATAGCTCGGGGGGCAGGGACAACCCCGAATAATGCCCCCACGGAGCCGGGATATTCGCTGACAGCCGAGCACGGGTGGTGTAAAGCGAGCGTCAGCTGCGCTATCAATCACGGCCGGCCGCCGGCTGGGCTCAATGGTTTATTGTTCTAATAATTGTGCAGACACGTGGAAGGGGGAGCCTCGACACCGGCTGTTTGTTTGAGTAGCCGTTTCCTGCGCTGCTTTCCGTCAGGAGGCCGCAGCCCGAGCCCCGGCGGGGCTGGAGACCCCCAGGACCCCACCACCGCCAGGCCTGGGGCAGCCCTGCTCAGGGTCTCAGGGTTTAGGAACCACCACACCTCAAGTGCGACACTCCTCGAGCATCAGAGCATTGCCTTCGGTTAAAGACCAAGTGGGAAGAAGGCAGGACAACAGCTCTCCAGGCTCAGGGGGCAGCACAGGCCTAGCTGCAAGGCCTGCGGAGAGGCCCGAAATGCAGGCCCCGGCCTGGGCCCTTTCTGCAGAACAACATGAAGGCACCCCTGCCTTTCCAGGCGAGGATGTTAGAGAAAAAAACTTAATCTCTCAGCTCCCAGAGCAAGAATAAGCCCACAGTGAATGTGGTATTATCTGTTAGCAAAGCAGCAGCTTCCCACCAAGGCTGGAATTTCCATCTCGGTTTGGCAGGCACAGGGCTATGAAATGATTACTGTGTTTACTTTTCCTTTGCTAACTATAAAATCCCATTCCACTGCCCTGCCAAGAATGACTGAAGCTAATAAAATTCAGGCATTTGGAAGAAAGCAATAATAAACTTCCCTTTTGGGGCCTTTATGATGAAATTTCCCCACTCCAATCAGAGATTATGCTGTATTCATGAACACCAGTGATGTCTCCAAGTGCACCTAGATCGACTCAAATCAATATTTAGCTTTGCTAGAGACTATAAGCCTTTCTTCATGTGGCTGCTGAAGGCTAGATCATTGAACGGCACAGCTATAAGAAGAAGCCTTTGAAAACACAGCTTGCAAGGAGAAGGCAGCATATATGCGTGTATACATATATATGAATGCAGATTTTTCAATTACTTAAACTGTGAAAAATATATAGACACGAAACACGTATGTATAATTTACATACCCCCCAAATACATTGGAAGCTATTAACAGAACAGTCTATATATTTAATCACATACCTGCATGTTCTCCAGTAGCTTTTAGCACTTGGAGGCCTATAACGCTCCTGTGTTTACGTCTGCCACTCGCCTGCCGCTGAGGCAGGAACACGTTAGCTGCTGGGGGCTATCTGCTCTACGTCATACCTGCGATTGCTGCCACGAGATAAAATGAGGCAGACCTGAAAAACACGCTGAAGTAAAAGCCTGCACTTGCTTTGGTCCCATAACCACGTGGGCCGGCCCGCTTTGCACCAGGCGACGGCTCTCTCTTCAGCAGCCACGGGCAGGCCGACATCCCAGGCGGCGACCAGAAGGCAGGAGCTATCGGCGCTCCTCCTCGGGGAGGAAGAAACCAGCCGTGCTCGTTGCCAGCACGCCGGCAGGGGAGGAGAAGTGCCCGGCAGGCAGAGGAGAAGCCGGCTGCGGTGAGCACCGCGGGCTCTGCAGCCTGAGGGACCCCTGGGGACACGGCGGAGGCTCCAGCACCGCAGGCAGGGAGCTCGTCGAGCCGTCTGAACAGACGAACTGTCCCCCGAGCACCGTGCCTAAGGGGGGGCCCGACCAGCAACTAACACGAGCATAGCCCAGGAGGAAGGCAGAGCACTCGCACAGAAGATGCTTGGTCAAAGATGACCAAAGAATAACAACTAGACACAGGTCAGGACCGTGAGGAGGTGCCCCAGGTCATTTCACCCCTCGCTGCTGCTCCCCCCTTAGTTTCTGCCTTGGATTGACCAAATCACGGGGCAGGACGGAGCACGGTGCTCCTGCCCCAGGCCAGCTCCGCAGCTGGGTAAAAGCCCATTTCCAAGGGCAGAGGGAACAGGCTCCACCGCGTTCTCACTCTTTATCCTCTTGGAGAAAGGTGCCAAGAATTAGAATTACATTTTTTGAGAGCAGCAGAACAAGCCAAGGGCCTGTCAGCTTGTCCTAAAACAACCCCTCTGCTCGCAGAGCAGGCAGCCAGCATTCCTGACGCACACAAGTGTCCATCGGCCCCCCGCCCCCCCCGCAGCGCAAAGCTGCAATGCATTTTGTCATGGAGCAAGCCAGCAAATCCTCCGAATGTTCTCTGCCTAGAACACAGCCAAAGAGTTTTTACATTTAAAAAGCAGGTTTGGGTCCAAAAAGCAAGGAGGTTTTCAGAGTGATTATAACTAGGGCCTTTGGCACTCGACGGCTCCTCTCGTTATCGACGCTGAGGGTGTTGTTAGGAGATGAGGCTCCACGAAGCACGGAGGTGAAGTTACCGAGCTTCAGCAAGGGCTGTTGCCATGTTCAATATGTTATTACAGCTCCCAGCACCACAGGCACAGAGAGCAGCAACTCCTCTCTGCCAAATCCATCTCTGAAATCACTCCCCCACTCCATCCCCTCCAGCAACAGCAGGCGAACACCATCGATCGCTGCTGCAGCTCCGGCGCTTTCCGCCCAGCGCGGCGGTGGAAGGATTCAGCACGAAATGCCCTCCTCCTCAGAAAGGCAGCACGCAAAATTAATCTGATCGGTGTCACAACTCGCTGGCTTTTGTTGCATGAGTCAGAACTGTGGATTTACTGCATTTCATAACGATGGAAAAGTACAGCAGGGCAGATGTGCTAGGTGCTGTACGTTCGTGGCACCGATGCCGAAGCGCTCCCAGGGCCTCTCGAAGCCCCTCGGCGAGGAGGGGAGCGCAGCCGTGCTGACCGAGGGAGCCCAGCTTCATCTGTGATAAGATGTACGTGCTTGTGAGTCGGCAATAACTTCCTGCTGCCTCGTCGTTTGCACGAACTGGGCAGATCCCGTGGAAAAATCACATACCCCGACCCGGAGCGTGATGCCTCCGGAGCGAGCCGCGGAGACGCTCCCCGCCTCGCAGCACACACAACCCCCTGCCAGCGGATTAGGAGCGAAGAATCCCAAAGTCGGGCTGAAACTGCAGGGGGGAAAAGAAACAGCCAGACCGTCACAGCCTCTCGGTACCAGGACTGAATTCTTTCCTGGAAATGTGCGCCAGGGGTGGGTTTCTTTCCGCCCCAACTGCTCAAAACCTGACATTTCTGACTGACCGTAGGCGGCCGGCACCGGCGGGCAGCACAGCCCTCGTCACCTGCGCCGCTCCTCGCCTTCGAGCCAGGGCACAGCTCCTGACTGACACCAGGCACAGCTCCTCCACTCCACCTGAGGGCTCAAAGTTAAGCAGCAAACTAGCTCTGGCCATCGGTTTCAGGAAATAACAGCGGGGCACATAACAATCCTTGCTGTTAAAGAAAAAATGGGCTTCAAAAGCATTTTACTCCATGACAGATGTACAAACACTTCAAAGACACAAAAAAAAAAATAATCACTGTGAATCCATGCAGCACACAGCTCGCAAGGCTGCCCTGCTGCAAGCACAACCACTGGCTGTATTTCTTCCAATTACAGGGGTGAGGCATGGGAAGTCAGGGGACTTTCTTTCCCCCAAGCAGATCGGGGAGATGTCACACTACGCGAGCCTTGTAATATTGACCGAATGGAACAAAAAGTGCATGTAAATGACAAAGCAAGTTCCCAAGGAGCAGCCGGCCTCATCCCGCTGCCTTCTCAGTTTGAAAGCCGACTTAAGAGGTCGTTTCGGATGTCGATCAACACAAAGGAGCAGGAGGAAGCAAGGACCAGCCACCTGCGCTCGAGGCACAACCGGTCCACCTGCGGGTTTCCAGAGGCAGCGGGACTGGAGCAGCCGGGCAGAGGACAGCCAGCTGGGAGAAGGTCAAGCTCAGTTTTTACACCTCATCTCCAGAGAGTTCCTGCAGCCCTTGAGGGCTTTCCCTGCCATGCCCACATCTCTCAGGCCATAGCTCAGTTTTTCACCCACAGGGACTTCACGAAATCCGTCGTCTCACCAGTCAGGGCGCTCCCCGCCTCGAGGCCTGCTGGAGGAGCTGCGCGCCTTGGAGCAGGACGCGATGCCCAGCAGCGCCTTGTTTTCAGACAGCACCAGCGTGAGCCCACGCGTGGCACCGACCCGCCCTTCCAGATGCGATGCTCCTCCTGCTGCTTGGTGCCTCGGCTGCCTGTCCCGCCTCGGTGAGCAGCACGGGCCGCTGACAAGCCCTCGCAGCTCTCCTGACACAGCCGCTTGGCGAGGGGCGATGGAACAAACTCCTGTACCCACCACGAGTGCCAGACGGTCTGCACAAGGCAGACGTGTGCTGCCCAACGTGTGTGCTCATGCACAGGTGGGCAGGGCTGACGCACACCCGTGTCCTCCTGCTGGAAACGGTCTTCTGGGGAGGGAGGAGAAGGCAGAGGAGAGAGGAACCCAGCCAGAAGTGTTTGCAGCGTGACAGCATGAACAATGCAAATATTTCAGCTTTTAAATATGTTTGGAATAACAGAGAATGACAACATCTCCCTCATCTTCCCAGAAATAGCTTTGAATCATTGCTGTCCTAACGCAAAGTCCTCCCCCACCCCACAGGATCGTTCTGCAATTAGATTTTTATCAGGCACAAGACAACAGCGTGAGCGGCCGCGTGGCAGATGGGCGGATGCTCAACGCGCTGCGGTGGGGTGCTCCTACAGCTCTCCAGCTCGACAGCCCCACGCCGCTTGTTCCCGCTGGATGTCCGACTGCACCACGGGCCGTGGGACCAGTCAGTACTGCGGGAAGCCCAGAGCTCGTCCCAGCGAAGGTGGCTGCAAAGGGAGTTGATAAAAACGCTGCTCCCTGCCGGGGAAGGAGGACAGAAGCCGTGGTGAAACACTTGAGGCATTTCACCTGTCGCAGGGCAGGGAGCTGGAAGTACTGGGGTGTCCTCTTTTCGCAAGACTCCATCGTGAGCCTGATCTCCTGCCGCTCAGCGCTGCACAGCCACAGCCACCTCGCCTCGGGACCCGCTGCCCGGGCACGAAGGCCACAGCTTCTCCCTGCCCGCCAGAGGCACGAGGCCAGGCCCAGGCCCGAGGAAATCGCCTCTCCTGGGGTAAACGTGCCAAGGAGAAAAGCCCCACATCACCACTGGCTCCCCATTTCATCAACAGCCCCGCTAACGAGCCCGGAGCTGTCTTTGCCAAGTGCAAAACAACCCCTGGAGAGGAAGGGAGAGCCCCGTGCAATCCGCGCCCCAGGCTGGGAGGCTACGGGAGGACGCGCGCCCAGGGAGGGCCGAGGCTGGCAGCTCCGCTTTATTATCCAGCCGCTTCGTGCCATTGTTCCACGGCAATAAATCTGGGGAGGCACCGGGATCCAACGCCGCTTTCTCCGGGGGGGAGAGGCCGGAGAGCTCGGGGGGGGGGCCCGAGCCGCCCAGCTGATGCGAGCGCGCCGCCGTCGCCTCGCTTCTCCTCGCTCGCTCCCTCGCAGGTCGCCGTGCTCAGCAAGTTTGCGAGCCCCACTCCTACACATCCTGCTCGAGCGCCGCAGCTTGCCGAGTTCAAAGCGCTGCTGCGCTTCCACCCCCTCCGCTCCCCTCCCCCTGCGCTGGATTACTCAATTAGAGATTATGCCTTTGCCAGCTCCCTCCTAGCCAAGTGGGGCCTCTGCCAAGGTCAACACAAGTTCCAGCCAGTTTCATTAATAACTGTGAGACCAGCCCGCTGGAAACTCTGAGAGGTTAATCCCAGCAACAGATCAATGTTCCCATAACAAAGCCACGCAGAAAGCACGGAGCGGAGAGCAGCCTGGTGATTTACCAGCCCGGCTAGCGGCGCTGGGATCGGAGGCACCCACCTCCCCTCGCCTTGCAGACCGGGTCCCAGCCAGCGCTGAGTCCCCCCGCGCACCCCCCCGAGCCGAAGCCAGGCAAAACGCTTGCAGGAGGGAAGCCACAGCCTCTGCAGCCCCTGCTTTTGGAGTCCCCAGCCTCAAACCCTTCCCGAACCCTGGCACGTTCGGCAAGGAAGGGAGCAGGGAACAGGGCTCCCAGAAGGCTCCTGCAGCGCCCTCGGTGCGCGGCTGGGGCAGGAGCGAAGGGGCTGGCCGAGCGCCCCCCCACCGCACAGCCTGTGTTCCAGGAGTTTGTTGGAAACGGGGCTCTGGAAGGGGCGGCCGGTGTGAAATTTGGCATGCACGGTGCTGGCTGCGATGCATCATTAAAAATGCATTTTAAACATGTTAATTCAGCCTTTTCAATTAATTGCTTTTAAAGCTACATTAATGTGCATCAAAGCGTAATGCCCTTCGCCCTGATTTCTGCTTGCCATATATATTTCCTGGCCTTGCTGCTGCCTGTTCCTAGAGTCCCACCTTCTCTTTTCGTATCCCAGCTTTCAGTCCACAGCGCAACAAAAACATTCATGCAGAAAGGGAAGAAATTAAATCCCTCTGACAATGTACAGCCGAGTCCGAGCACTACCACCACATGGCCTTTTAACAGCCTTTTTCCATCGATAGTTGTTAACTCTTTTACAAAAGAGGGAAGTGGCATTGTCCCTGTTGCAGACGGGGAAATCTGAGATACAGAAAAGGGAAGAGACTTACCCGGTGACCAGCGGCCTGCCAGGGCGGACGGCAGTGAGGTTTGGGTTTCCTGCGCCCAGCCCCGTACCCGTGATCCTACAGGGCTCCCCGGCAGCACGGCCCTGCCGGAGCAACGGGCTCCGAGAAGCGCAGCCAGCCAGCCTGGCGAGGGGACTAAACGCAGATCACGACTGACTCACATCCTATAGGAAGAGCAGCAAGCCACATACGTGGTGGAAAAGCAGTCTCAGAAATGGGAAGAGCAAGTGGAAGCGTAGCGGGAATAAGAAGAGATGGAAGGGAAGGGGAGAAGCAGGACTGGCCTCCGGCTCTGCTGAGCAGGCGCTGCACGGCCAGGCACAGCACGCTGACCTGGGGCAGGACCGCCCGCAGCGCCAGCACGCGCGGATGCACAGAGACGGGGGCATCACGCAGACACACGGCTGGCCTGCTCGGGAGCAGCCGGCTTTATTCTTACCTGGCGTTACGTGATGAAGGTCCGTGGCTTTATCGGAGGAAGCGCAGAAGCCACCGAGGGTCCTGGGAGCCAGCTCCAGCACCTCTGCCAAGAGCACGCCCGGCAAACCCGCGTCACGGCAGCTCTTCAGCAAGCCTCTCACCCATGCTTGCAGTGATAGAAAAAGCAGCTCTGCTGTACTTTTGCCTGGCTATTCTCAGCCAGCTCAAGGGAGCGCCTTTTCGGAGGCGACGTCAGCCTCTGCTAACATGGAGGGCATGCGGGGATTTCACTTCTCTTCCCCCCACACAGCCTGAGCTCACCTGAGCCCGCCTGGCTCCATCCAGCAGCAGCAGCGGGCTCCGTGCCCTGCAGCAACGTGACAGCCACCTCGCCTCCAGGGAAAGAGATGCTCAAGTGGGAAAAAGCAGGCAGGAAGACAGCCTTCTGATTCTGGCTTGCAAAGAAATACAAGCGCTCAAGGATATGAGCGAACCAAGGTTCAGAAGAACAGGTAATGTCTTTCTGCTAGAACAACTGCGACTTTGCTGTAAAGCTGCTGCTTTTGAGAGGCTCACTGCCCAAAAGCATGCCTGTTTTCTCCAGATAGAAGGAGCTGATCTAATAACAGACACTGCCTTCGCCTTACAAACCCATCCTTACTTAAGCGAGGCTGCTGTTATCCAGAACAGGGTAAAAGGGCCCAGCTCACCCTGTATTTGGGAAAGACAGAAGAGGAAGCGATGAAGAAAAGCCATACAGGGTCTACTTCTTTTCTGGGGGTGTTTATGGGGAAAACTCTGGGACCTGTTACAAGGATTTGCCACGTAAATTACTTCGTTAGTGTTCACAGCACAGCTCATGGCCCAAACTAACGGCCTTGGAAACGTGCAGGGCTGTGTTACTTCTCCCCGGGGCCGACAGAGGCCGGTAAGCCCAAAACAACCCGCAGTTTTTGGGGGTGTGCTTAACTTGCACCACCACAGACCCGATCCTGCATCTCAGGTCCAGCGCTGCTCTGAAACCAGCAGAAACCAAGGGGCATCAGCTGCTCAGGAGCGACACCCATCACTGCTGCATTGCCGTGGCTCCTTGGGAGGGTCAGGCTGGCACCAGGAGTGCAAATGCAGAAACCCACCATAAAAACGGTGCTGGCTGGGGAGCGCTCTGCTGTGCAACAGCTAGCTCAATCCGTAAAAGCACCGCGAAGAGCACTCCTAGCACTGATGAATAAACGGAGCTCCTCGCAACACAGTGACTGCAGCACCGTGGAATGGGGTGAGGGGTAAGCGGATGACTCCTAGGACACTGTTTAAGTAAGCACCAGTGTGTTTGGTAATACTCGGCTCACGTGGTGCATTCTACCCCAAGAGCTCAAACCGTTCGCAAAGCTGCCCTAGATAAAGCATCGACTGCCTCCGTCACGCACTGAGTCAGCAGCGGAGGCAGGAATAGCACCTCTCGCTCTCTCTCTGTTGCAGGCTGCATGTTCCCATCGCTGGTCCAGGCGTCCTGCAGCTGTGCGCCACCGCTCTGACTGCCGCACATCTCGCGGGTCTGTGCCAGCCCTCCAGCAACACCCTGTGCCCGTGGGGAGGGAGCGAAGCTTGTGGAAGGACCCCGAGAGTGATGGGATGGGATGAGAGAGCAGGGAGACGAAGGTGCTGCTAGAAGCAAAGCGAGGGCCAGCGTCTGCAGGGAGGAGGCAGAGTGGGAATTATCTGCTTGAAAGGAGGCACCGTGCTGTCTCGTTTTAGGAGGTTACACCAGGCATACAGAGCAACTAACGGCGGTGATGGAGCCCTGCGCAGCTGCTCGTCAGAAGGTCTCTATCAGCTATTACTGCTGCTGGCTTAGCACAGAGACAAAAAGTAGATTTACGCATGTAAACAGCCCAGATATGCACGCGTCCAGAGCTCACGGCCAAGGATCGGTCTCAGTTCTCAACCCTTCCCCTGGAGCACACCGAGAACATGTCCCCGAACACTGAGGCTCAGAGCGATGCGCAGCTTAGCTGCACGAGCTTTATCACAACCCTCATGTCCACAAGCAGTTTACAAGGATGGCTGCTCAAGAATGAAGCCAGAAGTCTGCTATTAACCCAACTTCCAAAGCTGCAAAGGCTGCGAGACCTTCCGAGGGGTGGTCCTGCACCCCAGGCTTGCCTTCTGCTCCCAGCCACTTAACAGCACCGAGATCAGCCCGGTCTCACAGCATCCTCAGTCAAACTCAGTCTGGAAACAGCCCTGCCAGTTTCGAGCAACTAAGCCCAGCTCCACTTAGACGCTCCCAATCATGTTTTCCTCTTTCCAGACTTAGAAATTACAAATGACTCCACTAAAAGCATAATCTTGTCCTGCTGAATTGTCTCGCCCAGCTTTCTCTCTCTCTCTCTCTCTCTTTCATTAACAAATGTTTTAAGCCCCATAAAATGCACGTAATTCTTGGAAATGTGTCACAGACCAAGAAGTAAATGCAGCCCCTAAACTCGGCAACTAATGCCTCAAGAGTGGCTTTGCCTATTAGGAACAAATAGCTGAGACAATACGTGGTTTTCTGGTGAGAAGCAGAACAGAACTGCTGATGGAAATAATGTGCAGACAGAAAAGCTGTCCTGGTTTCCCCACGTCTTTGGAAAGAGGATATTTTTTGTCTCCTGGCCAACAGTTTATTTTCCCCATCAGCCACCCAGCCCAGCATCCGCAGAGAACGCTCCCCGGTTCAGCGCCGCCGCGATGCGGCTCGCTGCGGCGGGCAGCAGGCTCCCAGCTGGGCTCAGCACCACCTCATTAAGATGCATCTCCGAGGGAGCAGCAAAAATGGAACAGAAAAGGGCCACAGCACCTCAGAGGCATCTTTTCCACGGCAACACGCTATCGAGAGCGAAAGGAGAGAGAGCTGAAGCGTCCGGTGAGTTTTTCATTTTGCAGTTCGAACACGGCTCGTACGCAGCAGCGGCTCCGTCCCTTCCCAGCAGCACGAGCGCTGCCTGGTCCCAGCCTGCGGCCACTGCAGCCCTCTCCTCCGAGGAATCTGCCCACGCCCCCCTCAGAATCCGAATGACCCTTGTTTTCCCCAAGTTAAACATCCTTCTCACTCGGGACGGTCTCGTGTAAGGCCCACCAGCCCCGCTAGGACAGAAGTCTGAATACCCTGGCACTCCCAAGCACAGCTGCTTGCCCACAAGTTACTGCATCAGCTCCCGCAGTGATACGGGAAAACGTCCCTCTCAGCCTGGGTACGGATGCCTGCCTCCCTTCCCTTTTACTGATGGCTCAGAAAGCCCCAAAGCCCAGCCTGCAGCCGCATTAGCCCCCAGTGCCCACGGTGCTGGTGCCCCACAGCAGCACCTTCCCGCCAGCCAGGAACACATCCGAGCTCAGGGCAAGGTCAAAGACAACTTACCCCAACAGCACGCGGCTAAACCCGAACAGGCACCCGAGCAAGAGATTTTTCTTTGTACTATTTATCACACATGCAGAGGAGACAATTGCACGTAAACAATTTGCTGTGTTACAAGAGACTAAGGCAAGGGAGGCTTTCCTGGGGAAGATTACATTAAGGAACCACCAGCAACCAATTCCAGCCCTTCAAACACCAATATTAAATAAAAGAGATGTGATAAATGAGAAAGGTCAAATAAAAATCAAATCAAGGCACAGCATCCAGAAAAGCCGGACACAACCAACTCTAATTCAGCCAACAGAAACTTCCCAAATGCTCTGGTGCATCTAATAGCTTGGTAAACACAGGCCCATGACTATAATGGTTGAGGGGAAAACCGTATACGCCTTCCTTTCCCCGGAAAGGTCCCCCCATCTCACTGAACGCCATCCAACAATGCCGAGCACTGTGTGACGCACCAAGAACCGCCACCTACACGGATTTCAGCAGCGACTGAGCCTCAAAGACCCCTCTACGCAAGATGAGGATCCCAAGGCACAGAGCCCCCCCCCCAGCCGCCGTCCCCGTACCTTTGAGAGATCCTCTGTCCCTGCCTGCTGGCTCTGGTTCAGCAGAGGCGAGTGCCGCATCAGCGGGTCCTGCAGCAGGTCCAGGCGCGGCCGCTTCGTTTCAATGAACTCCAGGTCTGACGGCTTGGTCAGGTCGGAGAGATAGGAATGCGCCTCGGTCCTCAGGTGCAGCTCCTGAGATCTGGGGACAGAGAGAAAGGGGACTTGAGAAAACAGGCCCCCCGGCTCCAAGACACAAGCCCTGCAGGCAGGACAGAGGGCTCACCCATCTCCCGAAGGACGGATGAAGGGAGGCCACGGGGCCGGGGTTCAGGCACCTCAAGCCCTTGCACCACGCATCTGCTGGAGCCCCTACATCCAAGGCAAGGCTCCCTCCCATCGCGCTTGGCTTACTTAGCCAAGGCTACCTGCACCGCCACTTCTATTTAGCATCTCGTACCAAAGATTATACCCCGGGGAAGAAACGCACCCTCCTCTGCAGCTAGAGGGAAGGGATTTATTTTCTCAAATAGAGGAGGACCGAAAGGGGCCACGCGCAGCTGCGTGTATCCGACACAGACCTGGCAAGCCATAAAGGCATATTATCCAGCAATAACAGCAGTACTGACTACTCACATCAGGCCGAAATGTCTTTTCACCTGTTAAATACGATGCAGTTGGTAATACCTGGGAACTGTTTGTTTTGTTTTTTTAAACAAGCATAAAACTTTTTGTAGCTCTATGTTTCCTAGCAGGATTCTCCTGTGGGAACCGTAAAGGGATCCTACAAAAATACACTAAACCTTTTACTACGCCCAAGGATCAGCTTCGCTGAAGCAGCTCCAAAGGTGTTTTTAACACCTCATGCAGATGGCTCTCTTAAAAATTAAAATGAAACACAGAAGATTCAAAGCTTGGAAAAAAAAACATGGCTTTTTTTCTTTTCTCCCTTAAGCAAGACTGTTCAAGTCCTCCTGAGCTGTGTGGTGCCAGCATCCTCCCAGCCACCAAAGGACAAGCTGATGCCTTTGATGCTACTCAAAGGGGAGGGAGGCGTTTTGTTAAGGGCGAGCACAGAAGGTGCGGGGGTCTTGTACAGGGCTTGGCCCCCACCCACAAACGGGGACCGCTGGCGCTCATTTTTACCTAGCTAATTAAACACCTTGCACAGGAGGACAGAAAGGGAAGGACCCAGAGCCCTCTGAAGGCAGTGGGAGTCCCCCCAGAGGATGTAAGGGCTCTGGCCCGCATCCAGAGAGGTGGCACCTGGCACAAACCACCTTCCTGGGGACATTCCTGGGGAGCACGGCCTGGGAACAGGCGCAGCCGCTGTGTCCCCCACCAAACCCTGCCCAGCTCCGGGCACGTGAGCCACGGCTACTTCTCTCTCACCCCCTCCTCTTTTTTTTTTTTTTTTTTTTTTTCTCCATTTGAACACCAGCACCGGTCCCAAAGCACGCGCAGGCCAAACTCTGCTGCTGTGGGTTTGGCACAGGCGCGCTGCGCTGGGAGTCGGGCACAGCTTGCTGCTGACACACAGAAACAGAATCTGGCTCGTCCTCTTCCTCCTGCCCCGCAGAAAGGGGATGAGAGAGCAGAGAGCCTCTCGCACTGCTTTTGCCACTCAAACCCGGAGCCACGGGCACACAAACAGAGCGAGCACACAACCAATGCAGCAAGACTTAGAGCAGAGCAGCCCCTCGGTCTGGCACTGAAACACAGCTCACCTGCGCGCTCTTCCACTCCAAACGCAGAACTTTTCTTGGCAAGCCCAGAAACATCCCGTGGCACCTCTCGAGTTTCCTGCTGGCTTGCCCCAACCCCTTGTGCAAACCCTGCCCGCCCGCAGCTGCACGCCGCCGTTTCAGGCTCTGCTGCAAACCCCAGTGACAATGAGCAACTGTTGAGCTGGGCAGGTGTTAAAATATTCCAACACCCAAGGCTCTACTGTACCACGGCAATTAAAAATCAGATGTATTTATTTTCACTTCTTCCCCCCCCCCACCTTTTTTTTTTTTAAAAGGCTGTACTACCCAGAAGCTGCTAATTGATGCAGGACAGCTCCGAGACCTGTGCAGCTGCCAGGAGCACGCCGCAACCCGCTGCACCGAACGCACGCGGCTTTAAGGTAGGGGCAACGCTCAGCTTCGCAGAGGCAGTTACTTACGGCGCGGCTGGGGCCATGCTGGGGAAAACAGCTGCAGTGTTACAGGGAGCTATTTTATTTCCATTTCCACATCCACTGGAGCTGCTGTTAACTCCATGCACTGGAATTTCCAGCCGCTCCCAGCACGACTTTGCCCAGCACAACCCGCTCAGCCTGTCCCGGCTGCGAACAGAAACGCTCCTGCTTGAAGCCTTCACACCTTTCACTCCTCACATCCACACCCGCAGCGAGCTCCTGACAACCCACTTTTACATAGCGATGACGTTGCGATCGGCATAAAAATAGCCCTGCCTAACACACCAACATCCCGTTACACCGAGTCTGGGGTTTTGCTGTGTTTTCCAACTAGTTCCCACCTGGCTGCCTTGTTCCAGAGATCCCTACTTTGCTGAAGGGAAAAAGAGGTTGTAATTGCAGGGGAGTTAGGCATCATTATGTGAAATAAAACAAATGCCAGCGTTAATTACGAAGCGGGGCGGGTCAGTCCTCACCTGGAGTCCTTCCCCAGGAACCCAACGCGACCTGCAGGAGCAGCCTGCCGATGCACCAGCGTTTGCCCTCGTGCCCAGCCGTCTGCACGCAGCTCTGCTTTGAGCCAGAAGCCCGGGATGACCCGAGATCAGACCTTTGGTTTCTTGCTAATCTAAAAAGTTAATTGCCCACCGCCAGCTGCAGAGCCGGGTGACTCACGGACCAAGTCTCTCCCCGGCAGATCCTGGCGTAAATGGCTGGATTCGTGCAGCAAACGCTCAGCACCTGCAAGGTGCTCAGCACATCCTGCTCACTGCAGCCTGGGAAAACATCGCCTGCTGCGCCGTACCTACAGCAGAACCACCTGAACACAAAACGGGTTAAAAAGGGGTTGAGCGCTAGCTGGGTGTAAAGGAGGCTGAGCGCATCCATCACCTGGGAGAGAGGCTCCAAGCAGACATCCCAAGCTGCCCTCGGGGAGTTTGTAGGAGCAGCCCTGATTAGATCTAAATGGATCTTACCTTTATCTTCCTTGCTTTGCTGAAGCTAAATCACAGGGAAATGGGCAAGTACAAACTTTTCCTGAGGTCAAAGAGAAGCTTCCCACCTGCTAACCCACCTCGGGAGCACTGCCCTGCTCTGCAGAGCAGCAAACCCCCTCCTGTCTTCAGACCTTCCCTTTCTCCACTCCTCCATCAGCCGAGAAGCAAAAGGTGGCAGCAGCAGGCAGACCCAGAAGCAGAAGCCCCCTCTGACTTCAGGCAGACTTGTCTTCAGCACCATGGGCTCCCAACACCAACAGGCACTCCCGGCAGGCTCCCGCTAACTTCCCAGCAATGCTATGTTTTAAGTTTTGCTTCCATCCACAAATATTGTTCCCTGCATCGTGGGGCCAAAGACAGGCAGGTGGGAAAACTGGCTCTCGCTGACTCCTGGAACAAGAGCGAAGGTAAACGATAGCCTCAGTGCAGCTGGCTATTTCCTCTGGCTGAGATGGTTTGGTGGGAAACGGTCTCCAAAAATAAGTCTAAAAAAAATGTCTCCAGCCCCCACAGGTACAGACAGACAATAAAATGAGCGAGTACTACAGAAAACCACCAGAGCTGAAGTGAATTATTTATAGCCAATGCTAAGACTTGCAAGAGGTTTCAGCAAGCTCTTTATGGCCAGTGATATCCAGAGTAGGAGACTGGGCAAATTGAGACCTGTTAAAGAGAGAAACCAGAGGGTTCGTAGGAGCAAAACTGCCACCAGGCAGCTAGAAAAACACGCACAGGGCCGGCTGATATATTCCCTCTGTCATACAGCTGGAGAGGGAGGGGAAAAAAAAAAACAGCACGACTTGTCTGGGTAGGGAAGGTGGAGTTCACGCCCTGAGCCACGTCTGCCAGCAGCGGGGCTGTGTCTTCACAAGCCTCTTGGCAGTCCTGGGTCGCTGGAGCATTCCTTGGCCTAATGACTGCAGGGACATCCCGTGTTTCATCAGACCTGCTGCACACAGCACAAGATCACCTTTCCTCCCTAGAAACAAATCTGGTTCAAGATTACGCATGGAAAAGTTGCTCCACCAACTGTTATGCCTCTGTGGCAGCCAAGGCAAAGCCCAGGTTTCCCCTCACACCCACCACGGCACAGCGACCCGTCCCACGAAGCCTGGTGACCCCACACCTCCTCTGAGGCACCTCGGTCACCCTCTGCGCCCACCCGCGGACGTGCCCGCAGCCCACGGAGAGCAGAGGGTGCTTGTGGGACAAGGCGTGACACCGGCACCGAGCACCCACGCGCCCGCAGCTGCCCTCCCCAGCCAGCATTTTCCCACGTTCATCTAAGGAGGGAGAAAATCCGTCTCCCAGAACACGATTTCAAGTGTGAAAAGCCACCAAGATCTATGGTTGCAGGGGATTTCAGCCGCACCGGCGCTCGCTCCCGAGAAAAGGGTCACCTTTAAAAATGGAAACTTTAATTAAAGACCATAAATAAAATCAGATTGGTCGCGCCGTTAACTCCGGAACAGTTGGTGCCATTTGGCCCGGCACAGATGAAGGCTGAGAAGTGCACATTATTTCCAGCGGCCACGCACGCCGCACCAGCTCCCCACCCGCTCCAGACTCCCACAACTCCCCGGGCTCCTCGGCCAGAAGGATTAATCACGTCCAATAAGCGCAGTAATTAGGCCTGCTCTCATGCTGTACTGCACATGGCTATCTCGGATGGCTGCAGAAGCACAGCAGCTGCTCAACGCATCCCAAATATCATACTTGAGATGAAGGCTGGGCCAACTCCTCAAACTCCTTCTGACTGCTGAGCAGAAAGACTCCAAAAAGAGAGCGCGGTCTCATGAACTGGTAAAATAACCTCCTATGAAAATAGTGACTCATCTTATTCTGGACAAAGGCGGAACACACCGCATTAACATGCATACCATTTATTTACGGCCACATTTTCTGCCAGTGAAGCCATAATCCACCCCAGCATTCCTGCGTTAACAAGGAATCTCGCTTCAAAACCGTAACTCGCACAAAGCCAGAAAAGCCCAGGTCTTTGATTCTTCAGACCCCTCGCCCCACTGGCACCTGCCACTTAACTCGATCCACTTTGTCTCCTTTCAGATCAAAATACATATAGAAGAGGAAAAAACCCTAATTCCTGTCACCTTGCCAGGACATTCCTCTGCAGGCATTCATGGTACGACTTGTACCAACAGCGGATCCTGAAATACTGCTCCTCGCTCCCGCAGTCCAGTTGGCACAGCCGGCTGAACAAGCTAAGGGGAAGTCGCTGGATCCTTCCAAGAAAAAGCCTGCTACCAAAAAAGTCATCAAGGAAAGCAGCACATCCCTGCAGAGGGCCACGGAGCCAGGCGGCCCTATAGCAGCGCGTTCCGAAGGGCTCAAGTTTCCTTCCCTTCTTCCAAGCCAGGAATGCTACACAGGGAGCTCGAGTCTCTGCCCATCCACCAAGGGATGACGACGACTCTCAGGGCTGACTGACCCAACACTTGGGACTGTCTCAGCGCCCCGTTCCTTCCAGCACGTTACCACTCGAGTTTTTGCCACCAGCACCTGATCTGTACCCAAAAAATCACGTCCATGGTGAACTAATCCACTGCTTATTCCCTTTTCACCGGACTATTCCTTCGTGACCACAACAAAACAGCAGCCTGGAGAGGCAAAATAACCTGCGACGCTACAGGCAGCCCATCTAACCACCTTCCACTTGCACTGCACTCACAACTTTATTCCTTTAAGGGGTGGGAGTGATCCTGGAAGAGCATCAGACAGCACAACCAACACCAGACAGGCTGCTTCCTCTCCAATACCCAAAGCAGAGGGGACTGGAAGGGTTTCCCCCCCGCAGCCGACACTTGCTTCAAGGGGAGGAGGAGGAAGGCAGGAAAAGCAGCCTGGAAATTCATAACCAAATGCCTGACGCCCACCACCGCTGCGTGCCAGGCAGGGCATCGCACAGCTAGACCCAGATGAGATTCCTCCTTTCAGACACAGCACACCCTGTGCTCCCCTCTATTTATTCCCCCGTGCCCGCTTTGCAGACGTTATTTGTTTGCCATTGGTCGCTCCCTCCTCCCAGCCCCTCATGCTGAGAGCCAGCTGCCTCTGCTCAAAACCCATCAATCCCAGCCCAGGAACAAAGCCAAAGTGCTTACAGATGCGCCTGGCGTGAACCTGCCAAAGGGGACTCAGCTGCAGAGACGGCTGCTTTCACCGCCCTCCCTCGTCCTGCCTTTGCTCCGCTGCAGGCAGACCCAAAGCTGGGTTTTGGGGTGAATACCAACGTCCAGCCCGACCTGCTCCAGGAGTCGCAGGGCCCTGCAGCTCTCAGGTGAGCGACCACGCTCCCAAAGGGCTCCATTTACAATGCATCAGGCGCTGTTTTACAGCGGATCCTCACACTACAAAGACGGAAAAGCAAAGGCCATGGGAGAGGTTTTAAAGCACAGCACTTAAGGATGCAGAGAAACAGCAAGTGGCTTTGTGAGATAGACTGGCACCTCCCCAACCTCAGCTTGACTTAAAATGACTTCAATAATTAATTACACTAGGTTGAAAATTTCTGCAGACCCCTCATTTTGCATCCCCAGATGCACAATTTCAATTCATTTATTTTTTTTAAGTTTATATCCAAGCATTTTGGTACAAGATGCCGACCGGGCTAAACTTAAGTGGCAATGCTAGCTTTATTATCAAGTCTAATTTTTGCAAAAGTTCAATTCTTCAAATGCTACAGGAAAAAAAGGATGCAAAGTAAGTTGGGTCTGCCATTAAAAAGAATTCCTTTTATAGCATGCCAAAACTTAATCATTCAGGTTGAAAGTGCTGAAGCAACCACCATAACCGCTTGGATGCGTATCCTGTGTACCTGACAACCCCAATTAACATTTGCCCACAGTCCACGTGATTGTCAACAACAGAAAAAATAAGTCTGGGGAGTCTGAAACATTTGTAAGCCGAACGGAGATGCTTGGATGACCACAACAGATGAGGTGTGTGGCACAGCGCACACCAAGGCTTGCAGCTGTTTCTTCAGTTATACAGAACAACCAAGATCTTTTTTTTTTTTTTTTAAACAGCATATTCAGACCTTGAAACCTTCGCTTTACTGGAGAGCAGAACTGGTTCTCTGTTCTGCAAACCATAATTAGTGTGAAAATCCGAAGCAGGCAGGAACATGTTGCCAGGTCCTCTCTACCCATCTCCCCCGTATTTAGCTGAGCCTGGTCTGCTTCCAACTTAACCGTGTTACACTGCGCTAAGGAGAAGTCGGCGCTGGGGAATCAAAGCAAGTCAAGGCAGCGTGTCACGCAGCCGTAAATGACTCGTCGTCAGAAGTGACATTACGCCTCTGTACGTGCAAGGGTCACAGGCCTGTCCACAACCCAGAAGAGCCCGTCCAGTAGGGCATATGCAAAACTAACTTGGGAGAATGGTTTTTGCCTCCAAATTATCACGGTTTTGTTTCTGCTGAGCACCAAGCTAAATCCACCCCACTAGAAAAAGAGGGTCCTGTCGGCATCTCCAGCAAAGTCCCTGGTGCCCTGGTTACTCTGTGCCCTTACTCATTCAGCAGCCTGATAAAGAACAGAAGAGTTGGGTTGGAGGGGTACTTCAAAGATCACCTAGTCCAACTGCCTTCCCTCTCCCCTAACAATTATGATTTTAGAGAAGCAGATTCATTTCTGGCTGGCCACAGGCAGCGGCTCAGTGACTCTGCACTACTTTTATTCTTAGCCTAGGGAGCGAGCATCAAAAAAATGCTTTGCATAAACCTACTGCTGCAAGGTTCTTATTTCACTTCCAGGCAATTTTTTTTTTTTTTTGCAAAACCACTAAGCATCAAATGCAGAAGAGAAACTGTGAGAGAGCAGCATTTTGTGATGAAACAGAGAGCAAGAGTGATGGCCTTTAAAACAGATCAGCTCCCGTGGTTACTGCAGCTACAGCACCGCGAGCCTCATGGCACTTGCCTGAGCTGCACACACAAACACCGAGAGCCTGACGCAGGAGGCGACGAAAGCAATCAGCGACACGAGGAGAGCCGCAAGGGCATCGGGCAGGGAAAGCAGCACCTCAGAGAAAGTGGCGAGGGGAATACAGAAAGAGAAACAAAACCAATGAAAACAGGGAGGAAGAGCAGCAGAAGAGGAAGCGGAGGTGCATAATGGCAATGAGCTATTCTCATCCCTCCCTTCAGCCCAGGGAGCCACACACCAAAACCAACGGCACATTTTCTATGCTGGAGAGAGCTAACGCAGCACGTTGTAGCTAAACAGAGATGTGCAGCTTCATAGATGGTGTGTGTGTGGTCGGGTTTTTTGGTTGTTTTTAAGATGTCTTTAAAATGCATGACAGTGCAAGGGGAGAAACCAGAACGCAAAGGAGCCACTTGGGTTAGCTAAGAGAGGCGCAGCACCTGCACGCAGTCAGTACCAATAAGTAACCAGGTAATAAGTTATAATAAGTTGCCCGGGTCTGTGCGAACTCTGCTGACACGGTCGGTGTGCCCAGCGGCCCCGGAGCAGCCCGCGGTACCTTTCATTGCCCGGCTGGAACTCGGAGAGCAGGGACGGCCTCCTCCGTTGCGGCTGCATTATAGACCCCGGCGGGAGGTGGGAAGCGTAATCCCTGGAATGATGCTGGTACTCTAACAGCGCGACATCCTGCAGGAACAAACAGAACAGCTCGTTAGGACGGTGGCAACTTTCAGGAAAGCCGTGAACCCCAAATGCTCGGAAGGAGCGGTGCCAGTGCTCTGGGCCCCCACAGCCTCCAGCCCCACAGCACCCAGACATGAGCTCAGCCCCAGCCCCAGAGCAGGCACACCAGCACTTCTGGCATACCAGCAGTTATGATGGCTTCAAACCCAAGACTAGGAACAAGTAAGGAGAAAATGAAAAGTCGCAGGATACTTTCAGCTTCCACACAGCCATAGGAGAAAGAAAGGGGAAAAAAAAAAAAGAGGAAAAAGCACAAATGTTATCTCAATAGGTCCCTTTAAACACAGCTCCCCTGGACTGAGCTAGAGGGGTTTGAAAGGATAGTTCGCTACTTATTATGTGCACGTCCCTTTTGTTCCTTGACCCTTGGAGAGTACAGTACAGTATGTTCCTGACTTTAATTAAATAAGAAGCCCTCCTGCTCTGTGCCACAGACTGCTTCCAGCAACAGCATTTCAGCAGCTACGTTTCAATTGCTATTTTTTATTTGCAGATAGATACTTGACCAGAAAAGAAGAGTAATCATCTAATTAACTAAGACCTTCAGCAATGGCATAGAAAGCCCTGCCACAGAATATCCGTGGTAACACTGACACATATTTACATTAGAACCAATCCCACCTGGGAGTCTATTTCGAACAGTCCTCACCCAGAATGACACCGAAAAAAAAAAAAAGGCAGCTCCAACTGCCTCAAAAAGAGAGAGAAACATCAGGGTCAGTAACAAAACAAAAAATACCCAACAAATGAAACACCAAGTACTTGCAGTTGGGAGGGGAAAACCTCTCAGCCTGAACAGCTGCAGCAGACGTTATTTGATCAGATGTAATGAAGACTGATAAACGCCAGCACAGCAGGGACGAACCTCAGCGAGGCTGAGTGGCAGGCAGAGAAAGGGTTTTGGAGCTTACACTGCACCAAGCTGCACCTCCAGAGCCCTTCCTGAGGTGTAAGCGAACGCAGCACCCAGCACTGGATGCCATGCTCCCCTCCAGCCGCAGAGTACGAGGAAGTATCAAAGCCCAACAGCTTTGGCCAACACAGGATAAAACTACGCGTTTGCCCAGTAACTTTCTGGAAAGCCAGGAAGAAAAATAAAAATGCTAAGCACTCAGTCGAGGGGAGCCAAGAGAACTGGAGCCCTCGCCCCAGGTTCGGCCTCTCTCACGCAAAAGCCAAGAAGGTCAAAGACGAAATGGAGGAGGAAGGGCGGGGGGTGTCCGAAAGGCACACCAGGATATTTTGGGAACCAGGTTTATCTTTCCCTAGCATCAGAAGCAATGCTGTGGTGGTGCTGCTCTGACCGATCTGAGGAGGGCCCAGGAACCAAGGCCCCAGGCAGCCCCAGGCTCCGGCTCTGCCTCAGGCCTCAGCCGCCGGGGCAGGCCTCTCGACAGGAGGAGCAGGACACCCCTGACTCATCTGATCAGGGATGTTTGGCTTCTGCTGTGAATCCGGGTACTACAAGAGGGAGCTACCCTGCTTTTCGTAGCTCTGCAGTCCCCGTATGTGAGGTCCCGGGGTCAGAACACACCGCCGGCCCAGCCACAGCCGGGAGAAACTCAGACGCCCGAAAGGCAGGAGCACTTTGAGCACTTGGATCTCCCTGCCCCGGCCAAAGCAGGATTGCTGCCCATGTACAGCAAGTTTCCCCCTGTTCACGCTCATCACAGTTTTAAAACAAAACCCAGAAAGCAAGCTATGCAGCTCCTGACATCTGCACACAAAACAAACACGCGACGTCTGGGAAGGCACGCCAGCAGGCCCGCAACCAGGCCCGTCACCTGCTGTGGGCGTACAAACAAGAATTACCCGTCTGGGAGGCTTGGAGGCTGTGCCCTTGAGAAAGAAAAAGAAAAAAAAGGCTCGAGTGTCCCGAGAACCATCTGTTTTTCCTTTCCCTGTGCCCACACTCAGCTGAGCTTCGCCTTTTCCTCCTCTGCCCCCTTCCAGAAAAGGATTTCATGCGGCCAGGAGACTTGATCCGTGGTGGGGCCAGGACCACAGGCACAGCTCGCTGGCTTCAGCACCAAGGGCACCAATTCTGCTCTGCCAGGCGTCCCCCGACGCTCCCCGATCGGCTCCACTTCTCACATCGGTGCTCAGTTTTACCGGAAAAAAACGTAACACAAAAAGCTACTGAGGGGGGATTAAACGTGACAAATTTCTGTGCCCTGTGATGAACTGTCAAAGGAACCGTGGGAGACCTGGCAGAACGTAGGTGGATTAATTGCTCCGAAAGTTACTACAGTAAATTGCACTGTGAGCTATGGCTGTGTTCTTCAGACGCAAGTGCCGGAAAGGTTTACGAGCTGCCTCCAGAGGAGACCTTGATGTTGTTCGGCCACGTTTTGAAGGCAGACGCCGGGAGACACCCTGCTGCCAGCGATGCTGCGTCCTCCGCACACGGACAGGAGCAAGGGAGCGGGGTCCAGCGGTGCCACGTGAATCGCCCCGACACCACAGCACGATGTGGTTCACCCCACAGCCTGACCCACAAGTTCTAGCACCATTCTGGCACCTGCTCACGGGCAGCTATAAGACAACTGAACTACGGCGACTCAAAACTCTGCAGCCCCAAGCTACGCATTGCTCCTTTTCTGTCCGCTGTTTTGCTGAGTCTTGCTCACTTGCACATTTTGCTCATGTTCTCCCCTCCTCGTCTCTTTGCATCTCTTCTTGCCCTGTGCAAAGCCTCCTCCCACTCCCCCAAACCGACTGAGGGTCAGAGCACCTTCTGCAGGGCCCTCAATTCTCCTTCACCCACTGCCTCCTGGTGGGACTTTGTTCCTTTCCTTTGTTCCTTCCTGTGGCTCCGTCTGGTTCAGGTGCTCCCACACGCATGTACTTTGTGACTTGGGGAAGGTTTACAGACTCTCATAAGCTCTGTAAACATCATGGAATAGAAATTCAGAAAACAGAAAGAGAGTGGAATGCCAGGTACACTGACACATCAACAGGTCTGGGGAGCAGGAGGATGGTTTGCCAAAGGCAGGAAGAGATATAAAGAGAAGGAGAGGATGAGCAAAAGGTAGAAACGAGCACCTTTTCCACTTGTATTGATAGAAGTTACGTTTCTTTACTGCGCCAAAAGAGGGGGAATGTTTCCAAAACAAAAACCAAAGCAAAACAACCAAAGTCACTTGGGAAGTTTCAAATTCAAGACCTTATCACTCTCCTGATAAAACAGCAGCTTCCCAAAAATACAACCCTGGGTGAAAGGAACTGTGTCAGCTCCAACGACGTAGGCAGAGGATAAACAAACAGGCCAGAGTTTCCTCTCTACCATGACTGTACCGTCTGGAGCCGCAGACGGTTTGAGAACGTTCAAGGCGATGCCAAGGCTGAGCTCCCAAGCTGGGGGTTAGGCTCTTCTGTCCCACACCACCAGAACACTGCTGCACTAGGCACAGCCCCGGGGCAGCAATCCTAACCCATGGAGGTGGAAGCCAGCCTGCACAACACCCCATGGCGTCAGCTCTGTAAGCAACGTCCCCCCAGAACGCCTCTACAACAGAGCACAGGCAGGATGACGCTGTCCTCTGACACCGGGGTTTGTTCCCCAGCATCCCCACAGCCCAGCCCTGGCACACAGGTCCCCGCGTGGGTTCACAGATCACTTAACGGTTGAGGGTATCTGGTGCAACCCCTGCCCAGGCAGGAACAACCCCAGCAGGTTGTCCAGGAGCACGGCTTCTGAATATCTCCAGGGACAGAGACTCCACAACCCCTCTAGGCAACCTGCTCCTGCAGTAGCCCCGATGCCCGGCCAGCCCTGGGGACCCACGGGCAGCAGCACCCTGCCAGCGGGCCCGGCTGCGGGCAGACTGACAACTATGGACGTCACCCAGCCAGCAGAGGAAGGCTGGATCGCTGTGCCTGGGAGCAGCTAGACATCCAAGCGCGGTGAAGAGGCCGAGTTTTTCTGTCTTCCAGCTCAGAAATGCATTGCTCTCTTCGTCCTTCACAAGCCACCTGGTATTACGCCATGCTGGATCGCTGCCCCAGCCCAGGCCATCAATCTCGCGTGCAAGGAACAGACACTTCAAAACCAGCAAGCCGTATCTCCAAAGCTTAGGGCGAAGCCAGCTAAGTAAAATTAGAAAAATGACAAGGAAAATCTCCATTATCCACTTTCAAACCATGCACCTGCAGTAGCGCTGGAACAAGTCACCCCGGTGAAATCCAGGAGCGAGCTCTCCAGGGCTCGGTGCCCTGCTGCACTGCCCCAGCTGCCAGCGACCCCCCGAGGAGGGGCAGCCCTTCTCCACCACGACACCAAACAATGCAGGGCTGTGCAGCGACCACTAAGGGGGCAGGGGACACAGGCAGACAGCCGTCACTCCCAGCAGAACTGCAGGACCTCAGATTTCGGATGCCCACGGCGTACCCTGCACGGTGATTTAGCAGTCTGGCTGCGGCCCCAAGCAGCCTCGGGCAGACTTCAGCACCCAATGCCAAGGCCAAGAGGCTGCTGCGAGCCCCTGGCCTCTCTGGAGGGGCTGGGTTCACTCCCCAGCGGGCCCTCCTGAGCAGCTCCTGGCCCCACAACACAGAAAGCGGCCGGCGGGGCCGAGCCAGCAATAACAGCATCGCCCGAAACGGGCAGACCCGGAGTGCCTACAGCGCCATAAATCACCGTCACAGCGCGGCACAGCGCACGGCCAGCGTTTAGATAAATAAAATGCTAACAAGCCAAAAGCAGCCTCATTAAAATACACTTCTTCATGCAGCAGACTGAAAAGATGCTCTGGCCCCGTCAGGCTTCCAGAAAGCTGTCCTTCCCTGCCAGCGAGGGAGGCGGGAGGCGCTTGCACTTCCCCTGCCTGGAGGTGCTGGGAGGGGGAGCTGATGAAAGCGCTCCGTCTCAAGGTCTTTTTGTGTTATTACTCAATTCTGCAGCACTGAGAGCGCCGTCTCCCTCCCCTTCCTGGTAAATCCTGTGACCCCAAATAACCCGAGTCTATCAGGCTCATTTAGATACAATAATCAAACTGTCTGAAGCCAGGAGACTGAATGCGCCGCTACAGAAAAGCCTTCAGTGGCACAAAAACACAGACAACCCCACGGGAGAAAAGGAAAAAGAAAAGCTTTTTCTTATCTTTAAACTCTTTTTCAGAAGCTTTCAGTCTGCTGCCTCACCTACCGTAAGCTCTCCAGCAAAATTCTGCGTGTCCTCTGACCTCGGGATAACCCACGTACCACACCAACGACTGCACGCAGCCGCACAGGCTCGCTGCCGCCTCTCGCTTTCTGTTTTGACCGTGTGCACTTGTTGGCATGCCTCGCTTCTTCCCCCTGCTCGCAGCTGCCTGACCTCCAGTGAGAGGAGGAGAAGGAGGTTTGAGAGCCATGCTGAAAGCACCCCGGGCTCTGACCTGCAGCACAAAGAGCGCAGCCACATGGACGGGGCATCAGCCAACCGCTCCAGCTGGACAGCGTCCAACCGCGGCTGGAAGCAGCCCCTGAACGCGAGACCCCAGAGAAAGGAGGCTGGAAGAAAGCAAGAGCTGGTCTCGCAACAACAAAACTGAACCGCTCCTCCTCTCTTCCTCCCACCAGCAGAAAAACAAGTACAAATACCCAGCGCTTTTGGTTCCCTTGGGAAGCAGCTCAGGAACGAGCCCGCGGAGATGTCGAGCGCAGCCAGGCGAGCACCTGCGACAGAGCCCAGGCTGCCTGAAGCATCACATCCCTCCCCGGCTGCTTACCACGTCTCCAGCTGAGAAAGCAACCAGGAGCTCCCCTCCGAGTTTCAGTGCAAAAATAAAGACTGCTCCGCTTAAAACCACCACTCTTGTTTTGCACCGACACCCAGTAGGAGCGGTCCCGGGGTCACTCACCACATCCGCCAGCTGAGCCGGCTCCGCGCGCAGGGTGGCACTCGCTGGAGCAGCCGCCTCTAATCACGGCTTCCGCCGCGCCGCGGAGGCGGCTCCCGGGGCCGCGGCACGGGGCTCCCGGCACACAGCGCCCTCGTCCCGGCCCCTCGGCTCCCCGTGCCCTCGCCTCCCGAAGGCAGGCGAGCTGCCGGGGCAGTGGGGCTGAAGCCAAGGGCTCCAAGCACCGTGTCGCTCGCGGGCTGCTCAGCACCAGCCTGCCCAGCATCACGCTGCAAAGAGCTGCCGCAGCGGCTGGGCAGGAATGAGGCCGGTGATAACGGTGCGGTGTGGACGGGGAGCCAAAAAAACAAGGCACTGCTATTTGTTCCCCTATTTGTGAAGTGCCCCTTGACTAATTTTCAGATGACAAGGCCTGGAGCCCGTTCCCACTGCCCACAAGCAGCACACGTGCTGTCCTGGGAGCGCCTCTGAACCGCGGGGACCCGCTGGTGGGGCCGGCGTCCCCCCGGGCCACGGGGCTCAGGGCAAGCAGAGCCGGGCACTTTCTGGCTGCTGCCCCGGCGTGCCCTGCACGCCTCCCAGCAGAGCTCGTTTCCCCACATCAAAGGACACCCTCTGACACCCTGAGCTACTCCCCAGACAACAAGGCCGGCCAGAGGTGACACGCCAGACCGAGAGGTCAAACGCGGCGTTTGGGGCTCGAGCGCCCGGCACGGCACGCAGCAGGTCGAGCAGGCTGAGCCGAGCTTCCCACGCCCACGAGCACACCGCCAGCACCGAGCGGCGAACCCGAACGGGGAACCTGCGAGGGCCTGCGACCATCCAGCAGCTACCGCCTGCGCTAAGCGGCTGCTCGGGCAGCTTTACGTAACCCTGGCTGAGCAGGAGCTGGGCTCGCGGTCAGTGCCGCCAAGAGGACCAGCTCTCCAGCCCGAAATGGGGGGTCCCCAAGGAGCAGGACATGTCCCTCACCCCCCCCTTTGTACTTTGAAAAACAGAAGTCGCTTTAAACCTCTTTCTGCCAGCAGCAAGCGTGACCTATTTTAGCAATAAAAGGAAAAGCTCTCTGGTGCCTGGATACCCCTTGGCGCTGGCAGCAGCTGCTCATCAGACCGAGAAATGCACTTTTTAGCCGCTGCCTGGAGAAAACAATTTTTTGCCCAAATCCGATTCAGGTAGGAAGAAGGGGGAAGGTCTGGGAGGAACCAGCACAGTGGCAGAGCGCCCGCTGCTGCCCCAGCACTGCGGAGAGCCATCTTCTCTGGGAGCAAGAGGAAACCTCTGCAGATCGTCACTGCTGAAGCGCAGAGGAGGTGGTTATTGATCAAAGCAGGCTGGCCCCAAGCACACTGCTGTCTGCCCCACATCCTCCCCAAAACGCTGGGAGGAGCTCGCTGCGGAGTCGAAAAAACAAAAACAAACAAACAGCTCCTCCGCAATCAGCTATACTGCTGGAGATAAGGTCAGTAATAAAAACCTGCCTGAATACGTGCATTTTTATCTTGCCTACGGGGATGCAACATGTGCTGAGAAGACAAATGCCCTCATTGTTCTGACGCGGTCTCGTTGCCATCCATCTCTCAGACGCTGCTGAGTTGGCCTTTTGTTTTAGGAGGTGACCACACTGCGCGTGGCCTCTTCTTGGAAGGCACTGATTTCTGCTGCCATCCCCGTGCTGAGGCCACGGCTGCTGCCAGCACCATTAGCGCCTGCAGCAGCTGCACAGTAACGCATCCGTCCTGACGCCTTCTCCCCCTCCCTCTCCAGTGAGCCAGGGCTGTCAGCGATGTTTTGCTGTCCTGTCTGAGTGTGCCATTCACGGACAAGAGGTCGCGGCGTGGTGGGGACAGCTCTCGGCGACGCCGGCCTCCTGGACATCTGACTGCCTGGTGCTGGAGCCGGGCCCCGGCAGCCAGAGGTGCACGCAGAACAGCAGCACGTTCATCGCAAGGCTACACTTGGATTTCTCTCCACCACAAGGCTTTTGGCCCCTTCTTTTGTCCCCATCGTGCCCAGGCACCGCTGAGCCGGGGGTGTCCCATCTGCCCTTCCTCCATCCCTCACGCTCACTCTGCTTCCAGGAGCCGGCCGGGGTCACAAACGCTCCTGCGGGATGAGCAACCCTTTTCACACCACAAACTGAGACTTCCACCTTAAAAGCCCCAGGTCACTCTGCTCATCAGCACAGCCCTTGTGCAGGAAGCCCCCCACCATCTCCCACCACACGTAGTGACACACAACACCCATCAGCTACCTGGGGGCCCGTGCAGGACCTCGCTGCCTGTCCATGTCCCCCATTCAGCTCCCAACTACACTTCCTCCTGCCCCCACAGCAACTTCTTCAGGTCAAGGGACCCGACCTGCTTGCCGTTTTGAATAAATGTGCCAACTAGAAGCAGCCCCCCGCCTTGCAGGAGGCTTTTCCACCCCGGTGGCTGCAGAGGCTGGTGGAGCAACGCAGCCAGAGGCAGGCTGGCAGCACAGAAAACCACTGCACGTCTCCAAAAGGGGCATTAGTGGGTCTCTACCTATGCCAAACCGCATACGCAGCACAAGGTTTTTCTTTCCCTGTGGCTTTACAACCTTGAGATCAATCAGAAGCAAAGGAGTACCCTCTACATCAAACCATGCCCAAAAAGCAGATTAGGGAGCAGCCACAGACATTTGCAATAGCTGGAAGAAAAAGAGCTCTTTTGGCTAAGCGCTGTATCCTAGGGAAAACGAGCCCTGCTCACAGCAGCTACCGTAAGCCAGCTCCTTGTTCCTGGCACTGCAAGAGAGACCCCAGGGCAGGGCATTAGGTGTTCTCTTCCTTCGCTTCCAGCTCTCCCGATCCCGGAGCACAAAGCCAATTTTCCTAAAACCGCTGCTCAGCTGCTCCGATCTCGTGAAGTACTTCAGAGCAAACCTCAGGGCAGTTCAGGAGAGATGCTCTGAGCTCTCGTGACAGAGCTGATCGGAGGGGGTATTTCCAAGGCAGGTTTTTGCACTCCTTCAGCCGTCAGCTGGAGGCTGGCAGACAGAGGCAGGAATCGCCCCCCGCTCAGCTCCGCAGCCGGTAGCAGGAGCCTTTCTTATCCGCTCTTGGAGGTGGTTGGAGAAGGCTCCTTGCAGCCCGGGGGATTTTAGCATTTGGCACTGTAAACTCTTCCGTTCTGCAAGCTCCGGGAGCTCTCACACAGACTGGCATCTTGCTCCCAGTAGATAAAAGAGTGAATAACCACTCCGAGAAAAACAACACTGCAGCAAGGGCGCCGTGTGCTTGTAATGCAAAGCACGCTACCTCTCTACGGGCTTACCTGATGTCACATTGCCACTGATCATTTCACTGCAAAGACGAGCCAGCTCCTGCCATCTCAGGAACTTGCAGCTCCTCGCACGACAGGACACTCGCTTTAAGTTGCTCTACTCCAGCTGCCGGCAGTTGTTTGGGCAGGGAAGGCACACGTTGCCCCCAGGCCACCATTTGGCCAGGACATCACATCACCACACCAGTTTGCACCGAGCTCGTCGCTGGTTCAGACACACGGGGAAGTAGTTATCGCTGGCCAAAAACCAAACAATCAGCTGGGGAGGCTGCTGCACAAGTGCTGTTTTGCAAACAAAGTTTTAATGCAGGAACTACAGCGGCTTACAGGGAGCTGCTCCCACACAGCAGAGGTGGCACGGCAGGAAGCATGAAGTCCTTGAAAGCTGGAGCACGGCGTTAAGGAAGAGGAAAGCTCACGTTTCCACCTTGCTGAAGCATCGTGAAGGCAATGGGGCCACCCCAGCCCACATCCCAACACTCCTTTGGCAGCAAAACATCAGGGCACCACCAGCAGAACGACCGCCGGGGCACTGCAAGCGGCTGGACACCTGGGGAGGAAGAGCGGGGAACCCTTCTGCCCCCAGGGGACATCCATCACCAAGAGGCTTTAGAGGAAAAGGGGGCGTGTGCTATGCACGTGGGACATTGATCTGTTTACAGAAAATACCTGCAGGTTGCCTGAAAACGAATATCCTTCGTGCCAAGGTTTCCTTTGAGAGCATGAACTTCGGGCACATTAGAAGGTTAAGAGTGTAAGTAATGTGTTTGTTCACCTCTAGCCAAAGGTCGTGGAGCATTCAAACCATTCTTCTGTTCCCAAGATGAACGTGACAGAAACCGGCTCAACGCCCCAGTATTACAGCTAATTAATATGGAAAACAGAAATGTTTCCCCTGCAGCTTGGCCAAGAACCATGTAATGCTCTTCAGAAAAAAAAAACAAACTAAACCCGCCCACCCGACCAATTGGTGATTTTTTTTTTTACGTAAAAAATAAAAAGTCCAACTAAACCAGAAACTTTTGACCAAGCTTCCTTCTTACCTTTAAAAGCATGCACACTTGTCAGCGGGTTTTTTTTAAAGTAATGTTTTTAATAAGATGGAATTAAATCTTCACGCCTGCCTCCCTGACAGCTGCTGGCACCCGATGCCTGCCAGCGAGGGGCAGGACGCCCCGGTACAGGCGGGGACCAACCCACCCTGCAGAAGAGAGCTTCTGCATCACCCAGCAAAGCTCAGTCTGGATGCGGCCCGTGGGCCCGCAGCCCTCCCCAGAGCTGGCACCGAGGAGCGAAACCAGGCAGCAAACTCCTTGCTGGTACTGGATCTTCTCCATCAGCTACGAACACAGCAGCAACTCCTGGACCTGGCTGCCGGGAGATGCTGCCCATCTGTACGCAGCACATTTCTGTTTGCTCATTTCAAACACATCTTTTCCCCCAGGTTTTGTACGACAGGAGAAGAAAAATGCCCGGCCTGCTTTCCACTGCCTTCTGCCCCTTCACGACGCCCACTCTCGCTTGCCTCATCTGTGAAATCAAACAGCTGCAATCCTTTAAATCACTTTTCATAAAGTGTCTCCAAGCCTAAAATAATGTCACGGCTCATTTCTGAGCTCAGTATTCCTGCCGCACCGCATCTCCCTGGGTGCGACCGTCACAGTTGGACTGTAATTATTTATTTGTGTTATAATGGCATTTGCAGCCCTGCTGTGCTCAGCCCCACGCACGTGCCCAGGAGGAGGTGACCCAGGGAGTTTCCCCAGCCAGGGGAAGGATCCCAGGGCCGACAAATTCCCAGTTCTCATGAAAGGCTGTCGTGGAATGCAGCAAACCAGAACCAAGACCTAATTAGATGCAAGGCACGCTAGCGTTGGGTTGGTTTTGGCCTCCCTCGCTCTCTTCCAAACAAGCTCTCACTGTGCAAACACACCCCATGACAGGACTGACCTGGCCAAGACATGCGAGCAAATACCACGGACTTTTTTTTAATATTAAGCAGCACAGAGACTTCAAAGCGACTGGGCTCTCCTCTTCCGACCGACCCCAGCAGGGACCAGCCCCAGCCCCAGCGCTGCCAGGCGAGATGCTCGCGGGGGTGAGCGCCTGAGAGTGAGGGCAGACGGCACGGGGACAGGAGCCCGAGGAGCACCTTCCACCCTCTCGAGCAGAGGCAAGGTGCGCTCGATCCCGCGGGGCTGGCACGCCTCCACCGAGCGGGCGCCAGGATCCTCCTGGCCTTCCATCTCAAAACCTCAACCTCCCCTGCGTGCAGACACCCAAAAGGCATCACCTAACTTTGAAAGATTGCGCGCGGCTGTAAAAATAGCTTCTAGGAGCAGCTGCCAGCACTGTCTTCCAACATTAACAGGACAGAATAAAACCGGTATTCACTCTAGCCAGGGAGCGGGACAGGTTGGAGAAACCCAGAGCTCAGACCTGCAAACAACTGCCCCATTTGGTTCGTCCTGCTGTTGCGACACGAAGGGGAGCAGTGTGTGTTGGCAAGGGACGAGGACTCAACCCCAAGGCGAGGAGCTACTTGCGCTCTCCTAAAATCCCCCTCCTCACTAGGTCTTCAGGCCTTGGGATTTGTCTTTAAATCGGCTCTGCAACAGCAGCAGATCTTGCTCACCTGGGCACATTCTGCTTCTGCTCCTGCTCGAGTTCCTGATAAAACGAGAACTGGGATTTTCTTGTTCAGACAAATGCTCTCGTTCCATCCCACCTCCCAAATAAACACGCTCACACTGATGGAAGCAAATCCCCGCTAGATCAAACCAGGTCAGCCTGTCTCATACCCTGGATGAAAAGCTTCTTTGTGCAGAACCATGCAGACCCCAAGCAATCTAGATGAGCCAGTTAATGCGGCCAAGAGCTCGCCTTGCACCCTCCTTACATTTCTATTTCAAAGCCTTTCCGAGCTCCAGCTCTGCTCTACGCGCTGCTCTGCTGAAGCCCAAAGAGGGCAGACAGGGAAATTTCACCCCTTCAGTGACATACCTTGGATTTCCAGCCTTTCAAGTCAAACCTTCGATTCGGCGCAGCAGGAGTTTTACAGTTCAGCAGCCTTTACAATCAGAAAGGTAACCCCGAGACAAGGTCACCTCGCTAACTCGCCTTACGAGCGCTCTCCTGGCTGCGGTCACCGCGCTGCAGCTCGCCACGAAGCTGGCTCCAGAGAGCAGCCTTACAAGTGAGTGCCACACTCCAGCACCTAATAAGATTCATTTAAGCAGCCTGAGCTGACTAAAGCTGTTCCACTAAGGAGAGTTTTTTTCCATTAAGGGCTTAAGCCTAAAGCATTCAAACATCCAGGATGAGCAAGCACAGACGTGAGTGACAGGGCACAGAAGGGAGAGGCCGGATCTGGGTGAATTAACCCATGCGAGCTCCAGCGCCTTCAACAAAGCACAGCCAGCCCTCAGCTTATGGCTTGATCCAGGGGGAGACAAGAGCACAGGTCAAAGGGGAGGGAGGGAGGGAAAAGTAGGGGGAAAGATAAGATGGAAAAGATCGCGGGGACCTGAGGACCAAGGAGGGGCGTGCTGGGGAGCGATGAGCCCACACCCAGGAGAGGATGCCGCTCCTCTCGTGGTGCAGGGCGAAAAAGGTCACGCTGAAAAAGGCCAGAGTCAGCGTGCTCCAGCTCTGGGTGGGCTGCAATCCATGCTTCCCCTCTCCCCCAGCCTTCAGTGCTGCAGCACTACCCCAGTGCACTCCCTGGGTGGACAAATGGTCTCCAGCACTCAGAGGTGATGAGCCGGAGCCCATCGCAGCAAGGGCTAGGAGGAGAAAAGCTGAAAGCGGCGTGCAGAGGAAAGGAAGAGGATCACGTGAGAGAGGAAGGATGAAATCCCGTATTGCAGACGCGGAAACGGCCTGATTTCTCTGCACCAGCCATATCAGAGCCAGCGCAGCTGCAGCACTGCCCCGGCCCTGGGGGACACCACGCAGCCCCCGTCCCACGGGTGGGCACTGAAGGAAGGTGTCCTGCTTACCGCGTGCGGCCGTGCGATCTGCACCGGGTAGGACATGGCGTGCGGGGGGTAGCGCGGCTCAGCGGCACGCCAGTTCTGTGTCACCGGCTGGGTAGATCCAGACATGTCGAAAGAGCAGACGCGGCGTTCGCTGCTTCCAAATCACCGACAGAGGATTAGGAGAGCCGAGAGCTCCTCTTCATCATGAGTGTGCTTTCCACGTCACGCAACAACTGCAAGCAAAAGAAGAAAGCAGCAGATTAAAACTCAAGTCAACCACAGTCCTACAAGATAGCTGAACATCAAGCCTCGGGTGATTCCCAGGACCTGACCACTCGTGGTTCTCCACCAGCCCTGCTCCTGCCCCGTGGCGTCCCTCCCGAGCTGCTATCGCAAGGTCCCTCCTGCACCCCCCTTCCCTGCTCACACTTCCCGGCATCTGCAGACACGACGCCCTCCTTGCCAAGCTGTGGTAGTTTCTGCATCCATCTGAGGCAAGCCCTGATGTCCCGGCAGGTAACTGGGCAGGTAACTGGACTGCCCAGCAGCCCTCGCAACCCCCGGGGCCACGCTGTGTCACGCCTCCAGAGCCACCCGAATATTGAATCAGCCTTGCTGATTAGGATCAAGTGCCACAGAAGACGGCATGGCCCAGAAGGTATTTTCACAAACATGTCGCCCACATGTTCCATGGTTTATCATGTGTCGCAATCCCTTTCGCAGCTGTAACGCAGTCAGGAAAACCAGCACAGTGGGAGGACGCCCCTCACCCCCAGGAGAGGTTTACGAGTTGCTGCTTTTTACAGATACCTCAAGCGGCGCGTTTGGAGAGGACCTTAGGCCTCCACTCGGTCAGGATTTCAGCTAAGAAGTAACAAACGTCTACGTGCTGCCAGTTCAGCAGGCACTAACCACTATTCTCATACTAATGGTTAATTACACAAAGTGTAAATTCCCACTGCTGCCTGGATTCGGAGGATGCTGCCATGACCGACCTGCGCGGGGAGAGCTGTGGCACCGCTCCCTCCTCCTCCATCTCACGCAGAGCCGCGCACACCGCCTCCTCCCCAGCGGAGGTGCTCATTAAGTATAGATTTGTGCAAGCTCCGCAGTGGTATCGAACTCTTTCATCAGCACACAAGGAGCAGCAGAAAAAGCTTAGGGTGCTGCGAGCTACCCGCTGGCCTCTCCCCGCCGCTCTCCGGGGTGCGCTGAGAGCCCGAGCCAACGCGATTTCAACTGAACCAGCAGTTGGCATGTACAAAAACCAAAAAGGGGTGGGAAAGGAAAAGAAGAGGAAGCCTTTTTTTTTTTTTTTTTTCCTGCGAGACCACAGATCAGCCCGTGCTGATAAACCACTCGCTATCTGCGACGAGCAGGCACAGGACCGCCTCGCCGCTGCGCCTGCATCCACGCTCTGCTCGGCCGCCAGGCACAAAATCAAACCAAACCAACGGCCCCAGCAGGGCCCGGCAAGCAAAGGAATCCCCCTTACAGAGGGCTCAAGTTATATGAAAAAAAAAAAAAATCAAATTATTCCCATTAAGGCCAAAGGATGGCAGAAATGTGGATTATCTCAATGTGGATTATCAAGGTTTGCCCCTGGTACAGAACAGGACGGCTGCCTCGCAGGGCTCGGTGCCGCCCGCCCCCGGGCAGGAAAGCCCCTGAGCACGCCGGGGAATTCAGAGACACCCAGAAGGCGGTGGGGACGCGTTTCCACTTCCACTCTGACTGCCCCGCTTCCCCTCGCATGTCCGACGGGATGCGATGCGAGCCGCGATCCCCCCGAGCAGGCGGTCAGACACCTGCTCCGCTCACCTCCATGGCCACCACGCTCCCAGGGCTTGCAAACGTGGCCACAGGGCCGAGCTGTGTCCCCAGATCGCCGGCCCCAAGCCTCCCTGCAGCTGCCAAGGAAGCATGCGCAGCGCTCGAGAGCGCCAAAAGCCAGCTGGGATCTGCACAAGTTTCAGGTACTTTCCCAACAACAGATCCGAACTCGGGCACCCTCGCTCGCAGCCACCTGGGGGTTAATTTGCACACACATCCGTACACACGCTCCACGGTGAGGGGACCCGGAGCCCTTGGCGGGCTGCACCGAGCCAAGTGCCCCACTCAGAGCTCACCAGGAGGACTGGAGCGCACCACAGCAGCTGTCTGCAGGACAGAAACGCAATGGCTTTCTCTCTTTTTTTTTTTTTTTTTTTTTAAAAAAACCCTCTTCAGATCAGAAGTTCAGCTTTAAGACGCAGCGCCAACTGCCAAGACACACTGTCACGCTTCAGAAGAGTTTAAAGGCTTTTTGCTTCTCTTTGTGCAGGCAGCGAGCAGAACCAAAGCCCTCCAGACATTCCCCAAACTTCTCGGCGCGGCAGCAAACGGTGACCGCGCCAGCAGATCCGCGGGCACCGCGTTGTACGGGGAAGTGACCGAGCTCAGTTATTGGAGACTGCAGTTTCTAAGGGGTGGAGATGTGGGGGTCCACAAATGCCGTTTTTACCCTCGGTGCCATCTTTGTGCTCATCAGTTCCACGCAGGCCAGCTCGGGGAGCTCCATCCGTGCACCAAAAAGCAGCGGCTCCCCAGCTGCAGGAGGACAGGTCCCCGAGGGGAGCCAGCCCCAGCAGCCGGTACCCGTGAATTAATTGTTTGTACGAGAGGAATGCAAACAATAGGGGCAGATTAATGGGAAATGAAACAGAAATAGCGCAGCCAGGCTCCTTAAATCTTTAAGGCTGGGCTGTTTGGTTACTACTTTTCTCAACTGATTTTGATGAGGAACAGACATTGTCTCACAGGAAAAGTATTTCTCCCCCCTGGTTGGAGTCCTGATCAGAGAACGTTTTATCCACAGACCTGCGTTAGCCATTACGGTGCTAGGTACGTGGAGATTTACAGCCTGATTAGAAACAGGAGAAAGCAGGAGGTTACTGGCAAATCCAGCCCCAGGACGACAGCACAGAGCTGCGGCCGAGGCGAGAACCTGCAGGGGCTCCTGAACCCGTTTCTTCCCTCCCGTCTGGGAGCCTCCCAGGCCCCTGCCTCCCTGCTGAAGCCTTCAACACCCCCTCGCCATGGGACAGGCGCTCTTGGCACTTGGCCGCGGAGCCGTGCGTGTCTGCGCCAGGCCAGCAGCACAGCCCCGACCCCAGCAAAAGCACGCACGGATTCTGCCCATGCCAAGAAAAGTAGCAAAGATTTAAGAGTCCTTTGCAAGAAAGCTGATTTGTTAACAATTAGAAACGCTCAACGCACTTGTTGCTCTTCAGAGTTAGAGTGAGCCCGGCGATCTGCTCCGTGATCCCAAGGGAGAGCAGGATTCCCAGCTGGATCCCCGGCTTGCTGCTGCCACGGTACGAGCGTGGGTGAGCCGCCCTAATTACCCCTGCCTGGCTTCGTCTGGCTGAAAGGTGAGAACAAGGCACTCCCAGCTCTCAGAAAGTACCGCTCCATCCCTGCTTATAGCAGTTTTAAAGATCTCATCGAGAACAGAGTGCTCAAGTTTAAAATAAACATTAAAAAAAATAAGCAAAGAACCGCTGAAATAAGATTAACAGGCTGTTCTGTTTCTGAAGTGCAAAGTAACGTTACTCAACTTGTGGTCTACAGACCATGATGGTCCGCAGAAGACGTTAGAAGGTAGCCCACAAAATGACAGCAGAAAGACAACAAGAAGAGACAACTTAAAGGCAACAGCCAGTACCGCCCCGCGATGCGTCCCCGGCACGGGGGAGTGAACGACGTGCTGCTAGCACTCACCGGGGTACATTTAATTGAAAAGTATTGACGCTACAGCTAATGCTTAATTGCAAACAAAACGATGCAAGTTTTAGGAAAAACAAACAGCTCTTCTTTACTCGGACGCCAAATACATGACGATTTTCCTCTTCAAACACACACTCAAAAAAGATGTATCCTCCAGCCAACTCGTGCATTTCGAAACAAAAATCAAGGAGACCTTCGTTTATAACGCTTAATTAATACCAAGCAATACCGTTCACCTCCAGGAGCCCGACCAGCCACCATGCCTAAAACCCAAGCCCGCACGTGTGCGCGGCCCCGCGGAAAAGCCCATTTATTGCCGGCAGCCGCCCCGCAGCCCGTAATGGCATTCACATGCCACACATCCCCCGATCAAAACCAGAGCTCAGAAGCAGCCGGAGACTTACCCCCGCTTTCTTTAGAGCGCTGGTGGAAGCAGAAAAATAATTAAGACGTAATGAAAACGGGTTGGAGGACATTCCTAAGAAACGCACCACAACGTAACGATAATGGATTTGTCTAATCAATATGTGCATGAAATTTTCTTAGAAGACAGCTGACATTATCCACAAATATTTGTATGTACTGTATCTATCAAGGCCTTTCAATAGGAAAGGCGGCCGTCTGCCATAAATTTAGGGCTCTATTCAGAATAACAAAGAAAACAATGTCACTGTCTGCAGCCCAGGAATCCACAGTAGCATTCAATCCCAGCGGGGTACAGAGGTTTTAAATTAAAATAGCAGCACAGGGTCAACACGAAAGATCAGGCACGCCCCGAGCTCCCCGGCAGGGCTCGGGGCTCGTTTCAGCCCCGCGGTCGGGGCCTTCACCCCGTGCCATCTCCCAGCACCGTGCCTGCCTTGGAGGAGCAGAGCAGGAGGCAGGGGCTCAGCACAACCTGACAGGTCACAGCACCGCGATGGCAGGATGTTACCCTCATGAGCAGGCACAGCGGGTCCTACGGCCACGGAGGGGATGGCAGCAGCTCAGGAGCTGTGCCCGGTGTGCCGCCGTGCCTCCTCCTTGCTGGAGTGGCACCAGTGGCTCCGTGCAGCACCGCTTCTGAGCCCCGACGAAAGGCGACTTCTCCGCCCTGCCCCTGTCACTGCCCGGAGCAGCAAAGCGGGATTTGGGACTTGTGTTACCGCTTTTCAATCTTTCCGAGCTATTTTGGGCGCAGGACCCGCGTTTAGCCCTGCCCCGAGATAACCTCTGCCGGTGTTTGCGAGCAAATCTTGGCACCGCGGCCGTGCGGAGCGAGGTCGGAGGGTGTGATTTTGCCAGGCCCGCTCCCGGCGGCGTTTCCCAAGGCAGGTTTTCCAGGCGGGCCCGCTCCGAGCAGCGGCACAGGCCGGGCCTCGTGCTCCAGCAGCAGAAAGCACACCCTGAGCCGGTGCCGTGACTCCTCGCGCTCGGCAGCCCCAGGGCCAACAGCCTGTTTGAGGGGTCCCAAGTGGTAAGGCACGCTGCTGACCCCCGGACGGCGAGCCCACGGTGGCAGAGCTGCTCCCGCACCACATCTCCAAACCCCTTCGCTCCCTTCTCCATGGCGAGTGCCGGCGCACGGGCACGCGGCCACCCACGACACGCTGCTGGTGAGTGGCAGCTGCAGGCTGCGTGCCCAAAAGGGACCCTTCAAACCCTTAAGGATACTGACGAGGAACAGAGGGGGGAAAAAAAAGAAACCCCACAGAAAAAAAAAGGATTTGGATCCAGGCACGGGCCATTCATGAAACAAAGGGGTTATTTTAAGTGTAGGCTGGAAATAGAAAACAAATTAGAGCATGTGAGGCCTTTGTTGAAGATGATCTGCAAAGACAAATGGAAATGCCTGAAGAGGAAATTTAAAAAAAAAAAAAAAAAACACACACACACACACACAACCACCCGGGCGCTGGGACTGCAAAGGGAAATCGGGCAGGAGGCTGGAGGAGGAGAGGAAAGGAAAGGAGTGATGGTCAAGTGCCAGAGCACAGACGGGACACAGGCAGCCAGAAAGAGATAAGAAAACCAGTGCAGGACAACAGGAGGGAACCAGCAGAAGTGACTAGTGAAGCCCTAGGGATGGAAAAAACGCTGAAAAAAAAGCCCGTTTTCTGACGGGAGCCCAGCCAAAAGCTCCAGCCCCACACACGCCGGGTGAGTTCACACCGAGAGGTGCCCCCGCTGGGACAGGACGACCACGGGGTGCTGGTGTGCAGCAAAGCCCCTGCCCCTCCAGCAGACCCCAGCCCGAGCAGCGTGCCCCCACTGGGGGCAAAGGGGAGCCACGTGGCCCCCCTCCCGTGTACCACCCCGCACGTCTTTCCCACTTCGGCACCCCCCTTACATTAAACATGTGCTTAAATATCCTAACTGTTATGCAGTACTAATCTCAGTTTAATAAACATGCGCAAGCAGCTTTAAATCAAGAAAAAAAAAAATGCAATTCCTTGCCAACACGCGATAATGATATAGTAACTGTAGGCCTAATTCAGCCCCGCTTCCAAGCACATTAAACAGCACATTAACAACCCTCGCTGTAACACCACATCATCACTGCATCCACTCGCAGCTCCCAGGAGCTAACCTAACCCCAGACTAGCCAGATAAACACGGCTTTTAGAATGCGAGGGAGCTTACAAAGCACCTGTGAGCCTTATTTATTTATTTATTTCGCCCGGCACATGCTGCTGCTCATTTGGTTTTCAAACACTTCAGCTCGCATCGCTGCGGAGACAAGTCCTCTGATGTCTTGGGCACACCATGAAAGCCTGGGGAGTCATCTTCTCGAGATTCTTTTGTTGAACAAATTACGCAGCTTGGGAGTGACATTTTTGATTATTTACATCCCGCATAAAGAAGGGAAACTCATTTTCTGGATTCCCTGAGATAAGCTCTTTGAGGAGGATTGCACTGCTAAACACTCTCTCCTTTCGCACGCTCCCAGTTTCAAAGATGACAAAACATCTCCTTGTTCTAAATTATTCTTTTTCTTTCAGGATCCTCTAATGATTCAGGAGTCTCAACTTCACACAAGCATCTTTGAAGAGCCCTGGCTGCCAGCGTAAGAGCTGAACTATTGTGACAAACTGCACAATTTAATGCCTCCATAGGAAGACGTACAGAGGAGCAAAATTACCCTAGGGAACTGAAACAAAGCCTGCAAATAAATTAAATGACCTGTAAACTAAGGTACTCAAAAACATGAGATGCTGTGCGGCTGTGCCATAAAATATCACTGAAGAATGGAGCCACTCGAGGCCGGAGCTGATCCAGACTGACCCGTTTTACTCCAGGTTGGGGTGAAGGAGCCGTACTTACCCAGCACGTTACCGCACCTCCGACGCCGGACAGCAGCTTACGTGATGCTAACTCAGTTGCTCGTGATCATCTGTCAAATAGCAGCTCTGAACCCTCCACCAGGCCGTTCTCCTAGTACTCCCCGGGTAATTACTAGTAGATTGAGTCAATTTTCAGCCCAGGTTAATGACCAAATTCCAGCCATTTGTTCCCGCGCATTTCTGCTTCTTTCATTTCTCCCCAGGAAACGCGATGAGTTCAGGCTCACCGGTGGCCCAGTGAAAGGAGCTGCTCATTAGTTCAGAGCAGAGCAGCCGGGGAGACGGGTCTAAGCGGTGGGAGCCATTAATTGGGTATGTGTTCTGCTTTCCTCAGCTAGGTAATTAATACCTGCTAGACAGAAAGTCAAAGCCTCTCTAGAGGCACCAAAAATATTTCACCGGTTGCATCCGAGGCGTAGCAGCCCGCGGGATGCCGGACAGCCTGCAGCGAGGGAAGGGGGACAGGAGAAGGCGACCTCCTCTTCCTCCTCCTCCTCCTCTCCCCCTGCTCCACCAGCTGGCACCTTTTTAATTTCCCTTTCCCAGGCTCAGAGCAGTGATTTTGAGCCTGCGGTTCGCAGCCCTCTGGGAGTCTGCAGACTCCTCTTCAGTCGCCTTTCAAGGACTCCTTCAACTCCTGCTCCACAGACAGGACACGTCTCAGGGTCTGCCCTTCCACTGGGAAGCTCTACGCCTCCCCGAGTTGGAGAGGCTGACAGATCTGGTTTGAGTCACGTTGTCAAGCTTTTCTTTCCTGGGCAGAGCTTTAAGAAATTTCTCCCAGGATTTGCACAACGTACAGATTGCAAAAGTAAACCTTGGGGGGGGAAAGGAAAACATCGTTTTGACCGCCACATATTGCATGACTTGTGCTAAGCTTTTAAAATCACAATAATTGACACCACCACGCACTGGAAATTTACTCAATGGCCTCAGAAACTGAGCCTGTAAAGAGGAAGCAAAGGCAATGAACCTTTTCTTTGCCCAAACTCAGACAACTTTATCTCTCTTACACTCTCTGGTTCATTTGAGAGAGCAGGACATGACTTTTTCCTAGATGTTTAAGTTTGGGTATCCGACATTTTCATGAAAATTTTAGCTTCAACTATAAAATTAAGCAAGGTGAGCTTGCACAAAGAGAAAGGCTGAGGCATTAGGCCTGAAAAGCTCTGAACTGTACCTGCTGCAGCTATTTGTAAGTTAGAATAAACAAAGTAAAACACATTTCAACAACTTCAACTACCCATGCTGCACATCTGAAAATAAAAAGCAACATGAGCACATGAAGGAAGAAATTCCTTTCCCTTCTGTTGTTCTGTTTCTTAATAAGAGATGTGAGTTTTAACCTCACTCTATCTTACCTACCAGGGATTGTTCACAAGAGATGGTTTTCATAGCTTCTTAGGGCCGCACGCACATTTTTTGTCAACAGTACTGCACGTAAAAACCTTGAGGAAAGGAAAATTTGCTCCCAAGAATTCAAGAACTGAGTTTCTGAATTGGCTTCTGTCCTGGTAACCAAAAGCATGATCCCACAAAGGCTTTTTCATAGGTTGCAGGAAATCAGTCTGGGAATGGGTGTCGTGCCTTCAGTGACCACTGCCTACAACCCCAAATCCAGCCTCACGGCGTGCACCCAACGCCTGCCAGCAGGACGGGGTCTGAAGCCTTTGGCCCACCCGTCCCCTGGTACCGGAGGGAGGGGAGAACTTTGCCTCGTTTCCTGGTGAAATTTCCGTTTCAGTCCCTGGGCTATCAGCCTGCCCTGTTTTGCAATCGCTGAACTCAAAGCTATTTATTATTAACAACTATTGCTACTAAAAAAAACCCTCAGCCACCCAAGTCACTCCTCAGATGAGTCACTAGTCCAGCTCGCAGCCGAGGCAGCGCAGGCACAAGCAGATACCCTCGGTCACCCTGCGCCTACCTACCCTGGGGCTGAGGTTTCGGCTGGTTACTCATCCTCCAACCCTTGGCCACATGGCAGGAACGAAGAAAAACCACGAGGGAAACGTCTGACGCAAAGCGCTCCTCGCCGGCTGGGAAGCTCCTCTCGTGGGCGAGCGGGAGCCCTAGCAGCGAGTCGACGAGTTCGGACAAAACTGGTCAGGGCAAAAGCACCAGGGAAGTCAGCACAGGTAGCAGCAGTCAGAGTCCCAAGGTCAAATTTTGCGTTTATGGAGCTACAGAAACAAATTACAGAATAATAAATTTTTCAGAGTGCATCTGAGGGGTACTAAAGGATGTTCCCCTTCATCAAGGTGATGAGCTCAATGCATGAAGGCCTCAGATTTAAGTTGAGATGAACTTTGGTTACCCACAGCAAGAAAAGACACAGCATCTGAAATTATCCCTGGTATGAGAATGAGTTTTCCTTGGTACTGGGCTGGCACAGGACAGCTTACACAGGGACAACGGAGGATTTCCATCGCCAAATCTCCATCACCTTCGCTTGGGCGGCTGAGCTGCTCATGAAACAACTGCAGCCAGCAGCCCTGGCGCGTTCGTGGAAGCAGCCAACAACGGTGGTTTTAGCTTCAGACAGCTGTGGTCCTGATGAGGACTCTGCACGGGGAGGGCACCGGCAGCCACGGCCATTCCCACCACCCCGTGTGAGCTCCCCTCTCCTCCGGAGCCCGGGGGAATCAAGCCCTGCTCCACCTCACCGCCCGAGCCAAAGGCAGCAATAGAGCACAGCGTTTTTAAAATAACCAAGAGGCAGCTCGTAAAGACCTCTGAGCCCTCTCAGCCCCCCCAGCTACTGCCAGCTGGCCTCTGTCGGGCTCCCCGGGGAGGGGACATCCGCACCTTGTCCCCCCGGTGCCCCAGCAGCAGGGCCAGCTGCCACCGGCTGCGCCAGGAGCAGGAGAGGAGCCGCTGCCTGTCGTGGTGGTGCCCGAGCCATGGCCTTGGAGCAGGAGGGAGCACGGCTGGAATGAGACGTGCACTCGAGAAAACTCCTGCATCTCCCTTCAAATCCCCAAAGTAAATCAAGGCGTTAAAGTTCCTTGGGTCTGTTCTGTGGACATGGATAAAACTAAGATGTACTTCGCAAACATCCGAGGAATGTTTAAACAAGGAAACCCTAAGGAAGGGGTAACACTCCAATTTTATGTTGCGCAGGAACTTTTATGGATGAACATAACCACCCCCACCTTCCCCCGCTAGGTTTTGTTGCATGCTTTGTCCAGGAAATTGTCTGTTTTAATGCAAAACACTTGACCACAATTTCAACCGATGCAAGATGCTGCAGATCTGCGTGCCCTGCAGAAGCAGGGTGTCACTCACCAGCGGTCAGGAAATTCCGGGTTTCCTCTGCAATCACAGCCAGGCTGTCCCAGCGCCTGCTAACAGCCTCCCAGCTGCTGGGTGCTGCTTGGGGGAGCCGAAACGACCCCAGTGGGAAGTTGCTCGCTTACGCAGGCAGGCAGGACAGAGAGCTCTTCTGTCCTCCTCCCACAGCTCTGGTTTAAGGGGTGTGGAATGGCTTAATTATGCCCCTCCAGGTAGGAAGAAGTCGCTTGTCTTTGAATACTCAGGCTTTTATTGAGTTAACGTGTTTTAACAAGGTCAGGGCACCAAGGGTAAGCTCTCACCCACCAGGGAATTCATTGCTTCCCCCCCTCACAATTAAGCAGCATCTACCATGCTCCATTCAGCGGCTGGGGTTAAAGTTACACACTTTGCAGATAAAAAGTCAAGAAAAGTATTCAAGCAGTCAGAGAGGGCAAAGAAACCTTCCCTTTCTTCGTCGCATCTCAGTGTCCTGGAGAAGCACCCAACACCCAGACCAGCACCCAAAGCCGTGCCCCTGGAGGGAGCCAGCTGGGCAAGGGGCGCCTTCGCCTCCCACCACGGGGAGTGCTGAGCTGCTCCAGGCTGCTGCGCTCGCCTTTTGTCAGGCTGGGCAATCATCTCCTTTATTCCTGTAGGGCTACTGGAACAGCAGTTCTGTACGTTATAGGAAAGCTACCTCTCCAAAAGGCCCATTTATGCGAAGAGGATCGGTGAAAGCTGGCAGAGTAGGGATAAACTGCGCATCTCTGACCTTCGGCACACTCAGTCCTCCTGGAAACAAGTGCCCATGGACCCAAGTCTTATACACGGCCTGAAATAGCCCATGAATTCACCTAAACAAGCGAACTGTAAGCAACACTGTACCCTGGGAAGCCACCCCAGTGCTCTACCCTGCGGGGTCTCTGCAGAGGCCCCCCCGAGCCCAGCACGCCGCTGCTGCCGCCTCGCTGCGCCGGGGTTCCTGGCTCCACGGGGATTTCACGCCTGGGGAGCGAGGGAAGCTCCCAGCTCGAATCCCTGTGGTCCCAGCAGTGACAACAGCTGCCGAGCAGCTGGCTGGGGGCTGAACGAGGAGGCACAGGCCGTCAGAGCCTACCCGCGCCGCTCCGCTCTTCCCACGTCTCCTAGGGCACGGCTGGTTGCCCATTGGTAGGAAATCTCCAGGAGCAGATAAATATTGCAGATGAAACGAACAGATAAATATCGCAGACAGATTCTGGAAGTAAACACACGAATGAACGCTGAGTTGTTTGACAGCATGGAAAGAAATATAAATTGCAGCTTGCCCCCAGATCATCTTCCTTTTCCCCCAGCCCTTAACAAGCCTGGGTTTTGTTTTCACAACAGCCCTCCACGGGGCGAGACCATTCCCACAGCCAGCGAATCCCCACGTGTTCATTTCCATCGGCAGCCTCGCCACAACATTACCAAGCCCTACAAGCTCCAACTCCCAAGGAAAACCGCACCATTACCTCCTTGAACATATGCCATTCATCACGGCAGATCATTTAACCACGTAGAGCGGAAAGTCGCTTGCAAGGCAGGAGCGGGACAGACTGAAAGTTAGCACGTTAAACAAGCAGCACGTCCGTGCCAAGCTTCTGCTTCCAGAGCCCAAGCGCAGCCCTGCTGTTGATGCTCAACAAAGATCACCGCACTCAATCATTAAATAGGTGTTTTAATAAATAGGTAAATCAATCGTTATAAGCCAGAGCTCCAAGAGAGCTATCAGGCTTCATAATAATCCACAGTATCGCCAACGAAGGTTCTTATACCTCCCTATAAGACATCCTCACGGCGCTGATCTGAAGAACAGAACATGCCATCTATCAGTTCTCAACCATTCGTACGCAGACCTTAATGTAAATACAGGCTATATGCGGCCACATTTCACGTAGGTGATGCTAAAAATACAGATGAAACATCGCAGAACGTTAAGAAGCAGTCCTTCGGGATCGCGCTGGAGAATATTTAATAAAGTCAAAAGCTGCAGGCTGATTTCCCCTGAGAGCTGCCACTTAGAGCCTGTCGCAGTGAGGATCCATCACGGACAACACCGATTCACCCACACTGAAGAAATAAAAAAAAAAAAAAAAAAAAAAAAAACCAACCCTCTTCTTCCTTCCTTCTTGCCCGCTGCCAGCCATTAGGACATCGCCTTGAGTAAAGGAAGGACGGCCCCGGTCCCGAGCGCTGCCTACGGCACAGCCCTCCAGCAAACCTCAGGGACTGGCTCCGGGCTGCAAAGCCCGGCGTTACCGGTGCCTCCAGGGGCAAACATCACCCGAGCTGGATGCTCAGAGGGGAGGGAGGGCACCTCCACCTGCCCGCCTGCTTGCTCAGCTCGGAGGAGCCGCCGGAGCAGCGGTGGAAGACGAGAGCCCCACCGAGCTGGAGAGCAGCCGGTGCCTGGGAGCAGCAGCTCCCGACTCCACTTTTTGGCTGTGCAGGTGAGCAGCTTGTGCTCCCTCCTCCGAGGAGCTCTGAAAGCAGGCAGAGACAGAAGGAGCACCGCAGCTTTAGATGGAGCTCTTGACGCTGAGATATTTCCTGTAGCGTTTCTCAGGAGAGAGGGGGAAATAAAAGCAATCAAATGCCTCAGGTCGGCTGCGCTCCACCGGCCTCCCCGGCAGGCAGCGAGCAGATGCCTCACCTGAGCTCAGCCTGGCGCTGCTACGTGACTGCGAGGCGTGGGAGGAGAAAGGGCCAGCTGAGCAGGAGGGGGAATATCTCCAGCTCCACCACCACAAGGCCCACGCCAAGAAGCGCGCTGCCAGCTCCTCGTCTGCTTTAACTGAGCAGCTCAAACAACGAGCACGGAGGCGGGCAGCTCCTGCAGATGTTTTCGGCCCTGCTCCCAAGCAGCAGCTCAGCCCCTCCTGCTCAGCAGCCTGCCCGCCCTGTGCCCCGAAGCTCCCACCCCATAACCTCCCCGGGAGGATCCATGATCAAACCACTTGCTCCTCGCTGTGATTTGGGCCATGCAGCCTCAGACAGCGCTGCTTTGTGAACACCTCCCAGCGTGCCCGGCTGTGAAAGATCCAGAGAGGTCTTGTTTAACACGGCCTGGCTCAGTAACCATGCTGCCAGAAAAATAAGCCGCCTACCGCTACGCTGCTGCTCTCTTGGGCACGCCGACCTACAGGTGAGTTAGGAGGGGCACTCGGATTTGGAAGTAAAATCGCCAGCCTTTAAACCACTACAAAGCCTGAACGACGCTGCTGTGCGCAAGGGCACCAGGGGAAGGCATCTCCCGTCCACTGCTTTAAAAGGTGGATTTCGGGTCACTGTCCCTTATGTAACAATAGCTACTCAGGGAGGATAAGATCAGCCGCTAAGCAGGATTACAAATTTATCTTCCCTCAGTAGTGTGATCTCCCACAAATAATCGTATCACGGAAAACAATACAGAAGGTATTTTTAAGAATCGCACTTTGAATCGCTCGTAAAGCATGAAACACCCACACGACAAAAATCAAAGTCTTTTCTTTTAAGTGCAAGGGCAATGTGCACCGTGGGGCGTTTGTGAATGTTGCACCTCTTCCCCCTCAGTTATGGGATGGCAAGCACAGACGCAGGAAGCAAAGCACAACGATTCTGGTGTCACCAATAAGCCCCAGAAAAACCAGGCAGCGCTAAGAGGTGCACATCAAGCCAGCCGGGCTCGGTTCAGAGGGAAGAAGTGAAGCACCACCAGCCGATGCACCATCGGGAGCTGGGATTTGATGTGCTCTACCTTCTGACAGCACTTCCCCGCTGTATCTCCAACTCCGATCTGGATAGCAGCTTCCTGCCGCAGGACTGCAAAAACCGATACAGGCACAGCATAAGATCCAACCCCTGAAGAGGATGAAAGGCAATTTTTACACTCTCGCTCCTTGCTTGGCACTGAGCAGAAGCAGCTCAAGGAGCTAAGCTAGCAGAAAACCACCCTACGAGCTCCCGGTGTAGGTACAAAGCTTCAAACCAACACTAAACTTGCAAATAAGCTTTCAGAGACCACAACTGAAATCCATAAACCTCTACCTCCTGGACTCAAACCTAGTGGTTTTGAGGTGGGATCCGAAGTATTTTCTGAAACTGCGCTGGAAATTAGAAACCCTATATGTAAATAACACAATTTAGAGCTGCGGACTTCCCAGTTTCCCATCACCATTTGCACAAAGACATCATCTCATCCCACTAATCGCTGCACCAGGCAGCAGTGGACTACTCCGTCAGTGACATCACGGGCAGATCTGATTGCAGGGCTGGTTACATCACCACCCACAAGACATCGCACAGCTTCCAAAAGGCCCCAGCAGCTTCTGAATAACTTAAATTAAACAACTTAAATAGATGAAGCCACAGAGGACATATGTTTAAGAAGTCTCAAGCTATTAATTTAATGGAAGTACTTCCAACACTATCTTTTGGAAATATCAACAGGCAAAGTCTTGTCACACGTCACTGCTATGTCACTGAGCCAGCGCATGCTCATGAATGTTTTGTTTCCAGGAAAAGTGACAAACACGCGTTGTGACTAAAGGACCCCGCAGCAAGGCGGCCGAGACCAAGACTTTGCGCGGGCGTAAACCAAGGACGTCATCGCTGGCGATGGGAAGAGGAGAGCCAAGATTTGCCAAGTACATGACAAGGTAAGTGTGCTCTGAGCCATCTCTCTCCAAGGGTGGGAAAAGTACTCAGAAAAGCCTATTAAAAAAAAAAAAGCATGACTCTCAGCAGAAGGTAACCTGAGTTTAACAACAAGAATTCCATTGAAATCCAAGCAGCCATCACAGAATCTGGCAGCGAGCAGCTGGGAACGTGCGCAGGACAGTGTCTTGCTGTCCCTGTGCCACACACCAGCCCCAGATCCGTCACGGGTAGCTGCTCCTCGCTCGGCTTTCCCTCTGCGTGGACTATTTGCAGCAACAGCATTAGAGCAACCATCAAGCAGATGCTTAAAAAATGCAGAATGACGTTCAAATGACATCTATCCATAAATCAGCCCAAACCACAAACATCTGAAGAAGATTTTCACTTAATCCAATTTACTGTAATCTCTCTCTTTAGCTAAAATGACAGAAATGTCAAAATGGGACTTTACTCCTCTGTCAAAGCATCTCATGGTGAAAAGGAAAATAAGCAGGCTCTCACACGCAGCACCACTTATTAGGTTAGAAATGTCAAAACTGTACTTTGATTCTAACTATTAACAGTCACATCCACATGCTGCGCCCTTCTGTTTCACTTCATTTCCCCCAAAAGCGGGCACAGAGCATATGCTCGATGCCAAGCGTCGTCTACACAAAAACACAAGTCACACATTTTTTGTTTCCGATGACCCCGCGCCCATCTCCGTCCAAGGGCACGCAGCCTCTTCCGCGGGTCTGTCTCACGCTACACCTAAGTCTTGTTTACCATCAAATGTCTCAGGAAGACTACATTCTATTCCCTAATAAATAAATAAATAAATAAATAAACCAAACCTTCCAAACAGACCAACCTTAATTTGCTTTCCCCCATCTCTCCACGTTAATTAGCAAACAGGATAATTGATTCTGTGCCTGGGAGAAGCCAGTCCACAAATATATTTCTGCCTGCAAGTATATGCATATTTTTCCCCAATGGCCACAAAAATTAAGCCATTATCCCAGAGTCCAAGAAAGTGAAAGAAAAATACCTACTGTCAGAGGCGGGGGTCTTCATGCATTATTTAATGAGAACTCTGTTGGCAAAACTGGTGTTGTTTTTATATAAAAGCTAATAGAAATTGTACCTCCAGGTGTCAAAACACTGATGGTAATTCCTGCTGCCTCAGACATCTTGATGTTTCAATTTTAGCAGTATGAGGAGCCTGCAGGGAATCCAAGAGGGTAAAGTGCTTGTACTCAAAGAGAAGCAGAGAGAAGGAGAGCCTTTTTATTTCTTTATAAAGGGCTCAGGGGAACAGTTCTACTCACTGGAATTATCAGATCTGGTTCCCCAGCTCCTTCCCTTCCTTGAAAGAGTAAAGAGCAAGGTAGGCTAACAAGGAGCGATTGTGTCGTGTCGACAGGAAAAATCAACGAGGCTGCTAAGCAGAAGCGTCAAGACAACGAGAAAGTGAGCAGAAGACAGCGTTGGGGTGCAGCAGCACAGGAGCAGCTGCCATCAATGGATTAATGGGATGCTTAAATGGCTTCCAGAGAACAGACAAGCTGCGATGGAACGGCAGTTTTATTTATTTTTTTCTCCTTCAAGTTTCTGCCTAAAAGCACAGCAGCACGTTGGATCCCAAGCCCCCTCCCTTACCTCCCAGCTGCACTTCTTCGGTCCTGCCCTCGGTGCCAGGGAAGACCAGCACCGCATCCCCAGGCACAGCACCAGGGGACTTGGCTCACACCGCTGGGCCCAGGGCCCTCGGGCACTGACTTTTGCCCACAGCAGCTGCCTCCTGGTTTTCCTCTTAAGAACCACAGTTCTGTAACTTCCTGGTGTCAGCGAATGGAAGCATCCCCCAGGCCTCCCTTGCAGACCTTCCCAGAGCACCGCAGACGCTGGCTGACCCACCAGTCCCATGTTTATTCTCTGCTCAAAAACCTCTAAGGTCGCAGCTGACATCCCGACGGCCTCCTCCCACTCCTTCCCCTTTTCGGCCCCACACCAGACTCACCCGGTGTAACCCCTGCAGAAGCGGCTGCCCACCTCTGGGACTCGGAGCCGAGGCCCCGCACGGCGCCTGGCAGCGCCGGGGAGCAAACGCGTAGGTACAACCCACCGCGGCGCTCGCTTCCTGGGGCACTGCGCACAGCCTTGAGGCACGCAGCTCTCCGTTTCTCCCTTTTCCAACTACCCGCTCACCTTCTGTCACCTGCCGTCATTCCCCTTTCTGACACGGCAAAGATTTGATTTCCAGACCACAGCGCTGACAACCCACACCCCCCGGGCCAGCTCCGCCACCGGGATCACGCAGAACCGACTCAGCCCATCGCCTCCCAGCGCCGTGATGGGGCACCAAGACAAAAAACGAAGATGCACAAAGCACCCCCACCACCACACACCCCTGCAGCGCACAGCGAGCTGGCCAAAACGAGACTCACGGCAAAGGCACGAGGCAGCAAGCATGCTTTCACACCATTTCGGTAATTAATTTGTTATGGGACTTAGGAAATTGTTGTTTCAGACCCGTGCCAATTCAGCAGCCTCCCCGTTTTAAACTACACCCGCTCCAGGTGTACCACTGCCCATGACCCGAGCAGAAGGTCCAAAACCCCACGCTCCAGGGCTGCAGCTCCTCGGGAAGCCCCCAGGAGCACGTCGCAGGCCAGGCGCCCCCGCACCGCTTCCACCGCCGAGGAGAGAGGAATCCGGACGGCGGGAGGGGAGGGAGGGCTGGGGGGGCAGACGGGGAGAAAACAATAGCTCAGGAATTCACCAGCAGCTCCGCATGGTGTTCAAGAAAATAAACAACTTCCCCACGCAGCCGCTCAGCCGGGGACACAAAGGTCTTGGATCCTCCGCTGGGTCGTGAACTCCCGCAACCCCGGTTTCAAAAACAGCGCCGAGGAAATTCCCAAGGAAAAAGTCAGTCAACGCAAGAGCGAGCTCAGCCGAGCAGTGCCAGAACGGCTGCCGATCACCTTCCACCTAAGCACACGCCGAGCCCCTCGCACGTGTGGGGTCCTCGCACTGACCAGACCCGCGCCCAGCTCCCATTTCACCCCAGCACAGCACCAGCAGCCGGGGCACAGAGCGGACCCCTCGTACCAAATCTGCGTCCCCAGGGTCTTCAGGCCCCCCCAGCACCCTCGCTTACAGCTCCGCTAGCAGCGCTCCAGGGCTGCCAGCCGCTCCGAGAGGCGTTTGTTGACTTCTTGCTTCTCCAGCCGTGTCTCACAATGCGTGGTACAAACTTTGAGAGGCAATGACCTCATCCGAGCTGGGAAGAGGGAGGCGGGGGAATTGGCTACTTGCCACCTTCTCATTTTTCACATTAAGAAAAAAAAAATAATTTATGAGAGAAAGTCCATTTTATTAGTCTAAAAAAAGAAAAAAAAAATCCCATTAGAACAAGCCGTGGAGCGGGCCGCTCGCGCAGCCCCCAGAGCGGCAGCACCGTGGCTTCAGAAGGGTGCCCCACAGCCGGGGCAGACCACGGCCCCCTGAGACCCACGGGTACCCCAATACACGGCCTTGGGGACACCCCAGCTCTGCAGACAGCTCAGGAGGCGCGATGCTGCAGCACAAGCATCTCTGCTGTCTGGCCGGGCAGACTTACTTCCCCTGCAAGCACGGGGAGGGACTTCCAGCTCTCTCCAACATGTAACCACTCCAAAAGGGCCATTACGTACTCGCTGGTGACTGCAGTCGGGGTTCAGGTACCCGGGAGCAGGCCATCAGCCGCGGCTCTGCGGCGAGCACCGACTGCGAGGCATGCCCTTCGCTCTGCCCAGACACGCAGTGCGGCCCTCCTGAACACACACATCGCATGTGCGCAGCGCGCCGCAGACACGGGACGCATGAATTCTGCATACTCACACATTTTATATACTCGTATTACTTACGTTATAGATTCACACATACATTACTCATAACTGTTAAGAACAGAACATACAGTTCATCTTGGCACAAATCCCAGAGGAAGAAAAAAAAAAACCTCGCAGCAACAAATCTAACTCGAGTCCAACAGCATCTGTGGTAGGAGCTAGAAGAGTATTATGGATCATTAAATTACTGAATTATTTTGTATAACACACCCGTGTGTCGCCAATAACACGAGTCAAGCCTGCTGTTGGAAGGAGCATTTCCCGACCTGAAGCACTCCCCCAGCCTCTGAAGTTTTTGCCTGTAACTGCCGAACACACGCAGCAACCACAGGAAACACTGGGAAAAGCCATTTATTTCTGTAGCGTGCCTTTGACAACCCCTCACACACATCAATCAGCTCCACGCCTTCTCTGTGTTTCAAGCTAGGGCCCAAACACATTAACGTGGGACTGTAATTGTACCCAAATAGCAGTTTTTTTCCGCAAGTTAGGCACGCTGGCCAGAGCCGGCTGCGTTCCCCAGTGGGGACTGTCACAGCCGTACAGATATTTCCTCTTCACACCCCACACCACGACGACAAAGTCAGCCCGATCAGCACAGACCGAGAACGTAACTCCCTAGCAGGTCACCATGCGATGAGGGGAAACATAAAAGGCACAGCACACCGAAGCTTTCACGTGCTTTTTAACTGCTACAGCAAGTTTCCCAGTCCCGCTCCCCTCGCCATCCCGCTGGGCACGGGATTCCCACCGCACCACCGACATCCTCCCCAGGGACTACGGTGCCACGACCCTTGGACCCAGCGAAGCCATCCAACCTCAAAGTTTTGCGGGCAGGGTTTACCGGCAGTAATTCCCTTTCTGCAACAGCCAGCACAAAAACAGCAGCTGCAAACTCCCACTGGCCTGACCGAAGTCAAAACACACCGCGTGCTGCTTTTCAGGCAAACCCAAATTACAGCGTCGTCTGCTGACTGTTCCAGGGACGAACAAACCCACATTAATTACAGGCTAACTTCGCAATTCACCTCTCAAAAGCACAAAACATCAGCAAAACTGCTTTGATCACAGCGACAAATCCGTCTCCAGCCGGCACAGCAACGTGTAAGACCAAGACACTCGGGGGAAAAAAAAGAAAAAAAAAAGGAAAACACAAACTTTTTCTCCCCGTTCTGCTTGCCCACTACCCTCCCCTCCTTCCCCCAAAATAACGTGCTGCAAGCCAGCACGGGCTGAGGGACACAGCCACGCCTGAGAGCAGCAGAGGCTCGCGAGCCCTCGCAGCTCCTCTCCTCCAGCCAGAGGCCGGCCACCTCCGGGCAGCCGCAGGAGCGCGTTCCCAGCCTCCAGCGCCGCAGGCTGCTCCCGTGTCGCAGGGCCAAGTCCCGGTTTCTCAAAGGAACTTCCTTCTGCCCCGGCCTGCTTCAGCTCGCCAGACAAAACGCCCCCAAAACAAAAGCAGCCCGGCCAGCCCGGGGGCACTCACCTAGCGGCATCCCCGCATCACCTCCGCAACCTCCCGCATCGTTAGCAGCCACCGTCGCAGCTCCGAAATAAATAAATAAGAGAGGCCACACAGCCTTAAAACTGAGCTGGAAATGAAATGGAAAGCCTGTAATTATTTCTCAATGCTCCTGCCAGTCTCAGCCTATAAACACAGTGGATTACATAAGTCCACCCCTCCTGTTTTGAAGCCAAAAGTATGAGCTTTTCCTCCAGCTCTGGCAGCAAGTAATAATTCCTCGTAGCCATGGCAACGCTGGCTGGCTTCCAGCAGACAATGGGTGAGTTGAAATACTGCGAGGCCTTTTTATAGCTTAGCTCTGAAACCCTCTAAAATATGAGCTATCTCATGGCTAACCCAACTCGACAACCTCTCTCCTCTTTAACCGCTTCCTGCCGGCCGTGCCCGGGATCGGGGATGGCGGCGAGGGGCTGCTCCCCTCCTGCTGCCCTCACGCCCCGGGAGCGCGTCCGAGGCGAGGCCCTCGGTGGCTTCTCCTCATCCCGCGCCGAAATCCCCGCCAGGAGGGCCTGCAGCAGCAGCTGCGGTGACCGCCACGGGCTGCACGCGGTGTTCGGGTTCCTCCTGGTTTATTTCAGGCCGCTGCTCAGCAGGTAGGTTTTCTCTGACGTTTTCGCTCCAGCAAGCTGTGTGAGGTGCTCCTCTCGGGTTCGCCTCGCTCGAGAGAAAGCAGCCAGACAGCAAGGTAACGCTCACGTGTGCGTTACGCCGCCCTTGCTGTCTCACGTGAGTAGAGCTGGGGTTTGCGGGGCTCTGGGCACGACCTCCGGAGCAGCAGGAAGCCAGCAGCTTCCCAAGGCCTTCTTGGCAAATCCTGGGAGACCTCACCTGTCCAGGCGCCCTCTGTACCCGCAGCGCGCTGTCCCCATGCAGCTTGGACGCTGGCCGAGGGAAAAGCACAAACGCGCCCCGCCAGCCCGGGCCGGACTCAAGACTCAAACAGAGAAGGAGAACACACTCAATGGCGCGCTTCAGACTGCTGAAGGCCAGGGGTCTGGTGACTGAATTTCCTCCAATTCCACCAAAAGCAGAGGCTGATGGACACGCAGCAGCTCCCAAGACCACGAAGTTAGTGTTGGGCCTCCAAAAGCACGCCAAGCTGCCCAGGACAACTCCGCAGCCCCCAGCCGGCCCCACATCCACCTCCGAGCGGGATCGCTACAGCTCCAAGTAACGCTCACCCCGGGGGCTGGGAGATCCTCTGCAATCTGCCGAGTTTTGCAAGTTAGCAAATAAGCAAGGAAAACAATAGAAATTAAAGAGAAAAAAAAAAAAAAAAAAAAAAAGCAGAGCCAAGGCCACCGCAAAAACACAGCTAGCTCACTTGTGAGTGCTCGAAACAGCGCTGCCAGCATTCAGGACCCGGCTCCAAGCCTGGCAGCAGCCCTGGGAAACCCAAAGGCCCCGTTCGCTGGTGACTCCGCGGGGCCAGCCCCGAGAGCAGGCAGCCTGCTGCCCCGACACTCGGGAGGAAAGGCTTGAATGTGTGACCCATGGGAGCCTTTCGCACTCGGAGACTAGAAGGCAAGCAAAAAAGACCATTTCTTTCTAAATCTCATTAAACTGGAGAGCACGATTATGATTTTTTAATGCGCAAAGGTGATAACATTGCTGGGAGCTCTAGCTCAATTAATTATTTTATGGGGATAAACACACGAGGACACACTAAATGCAGACCATCAAGGTTTCCTGGTACCTGGCCTCGCAGGCTTACAGCTGCTCAGTCCTTGCTACAAGGCTGCATCTCCTTACGCCAAAGAGCACAATTCTCACCGGAGTGGGAATTACTCATCAGGATGCATCAAGCTGTAGCTCAATTTGTAGCGCTGAATTCTCACAGAAACTATCCGGGGGAAGAAAAAAAAAAAAAAAACCTCAAACAATTGTCTTCCACCTCTTAGCACAAACCAGGATGTGGCAAACCCTGGCAGATGCTCGTTCTTGCAGCGAAACCTCCGAGATGGCCAAGAGTAGCAGTTGTTGCCTCAGATAATTGAACGCACGTTGTGCTACTGCGGCGCCAGGCGAAGCCACGCACGGGGCAGGAGCCGCAGCCGGCACGGGCTGCGTGCCGTGGTCCTGGGAGCTCGGGGTTAATCGAAGCCAAGACTTGGCCGTCACATCTCTTCACGCTGCTTTGTCACACACACGTCTGGAACACTTACATTTTCTAGGCGAGAAGAGCAGTTCTTTGTTTTGTTTTTTTTTAAAATGACCAATTTTCTGGGTTCCACCCCAGTAAGTAACAGGCGAGCAAACCACAGGGAACTGAAACCCAGAGAGCTGCTTAGGGGCGGGATCCGGCCCTGCCTGCCCGAACACCGCAGACATTTGGCTAAATTTCATGCTTGGCTCCTGGGGTGAAATCTCAGTGGGTCTCGGGATATCTTCCTGAACAGACGGCATTCGATCCCCGCCCCACATCCCCAACCTGCTTCAAAACTCGCCATCACCAAGATGACATTTAAGAGAACGTGGCCACAAAATGCTCTCCCCCCAGTCTGAAAATAAAATAAATAAAAAATGCAAGCTCTTTGGGAAAAAACAAACAGACGATGTTTTCTCCTGGCTCTGAGGCATCACGTGCACGCGCCTGCAAAGACGCAGGACCTTCAAAGCAGGCTTCGGGGGCCACAGGAAAGAGAAGAAAATGAGATCAGAGCCAGCAGCTCTGGAGAAACCCCGCTGCCCTTCCCCAGACCAGCCTTCCTTCTCCGGGCAGGGAACATCCCCACAACAACCCCAGACACTCGGATGTGCGATCCAAACTGGGGAGTAACGAGTCGCAACTACAAAGCCCCGCTTAAACTTTAAAATGGCATCGCACTACACACGCTCTTCCAGCTTAGCCCCTTAATTAAAGAGGCTATTCTTTACAGCGCTGGAGCCGCTCCAACTCCCATTGTTAAATTTAAAATAAAATCCTGCAACCCCACAGCATCTGTAAGACATTAAAACATTCAATACTGACTTCTTTATTCAGCTTTAAGACATCATTTAATGATTTTTCCTCTCAAACCCCAAATCTAAGGATTTAAGGGAAATAACCAACAGCACCTTTTACAGGATGCATTTTTTTTTTTTTTTTTAAACGGACCTTCTGCCATAACCTCCATGACCCTTACCAATTCAAAACTAATTGAAAACACTTGATCACGTACGGCTTCTAGACAGGCTGCAAGACCAGAACCCATCCAGCTCCGGGGGTCAGGACAAAGCAGGCCCCGTAGCATGGAAGCCAGCTCCAAACACGATCCATTCGTGCTTCGGGACAAAACATGAAGCAAGCAGATTCGACCACAGAAAACCACCATGAGCACAAGAGAAATACATCAGAAAGACCATTCTGGTCATTGCTAATAACGCTGTGCAACCACAAGCCAGAACCTTGTTATTATAACCACCAGAGCACTGCAAGGTCGGCCTTTGTTTCCCCTGCTCCCTCCAGAGAGGAGCCGCACGCAGTTGTGTACAGCCACTGCTCAGGTAGTGTCTGAGCTCTGGAAAACAGACGTACAGCTACCGCAAGGGGTCTGGACACGACGCCTTTCCCGATGGGACGCGGAGATCACCCTGGGCTGAATGCCAGGCCTCTGCAAGTCAGCGGGGCCTCCACGCACTGCACGGGGAGCAGGACTTCAAGCCTGGTGTCCGGCACTACCACCTCTGAGCACGTGCTGGCAGGCCGCGGGGCTGCTGACGAGCCCCCGCGTTTCCACGAAGCCCGTACAGCTCTAACAGCACTGCCGGTATTCCTCCTGTCAGCACCTCCACAGCCCCTGAGAGGTTTTGGGGCAACGGGCGGAAGTGCAGGAGACCTCAAGACTAACATTTAAGCGCAGTTCAGGAAGGAGAAGGATGCCTGTGGCCTCCTCCCCAAGACAAAGTCATGCAAGAAGGTGACCTGGGCGAAAGGGGCAGCTCCACAAGGCGCAGGGCTCCAGCTGGGTGTCCCCAGAGCACCCTGTCCCCGCCACGAGCCTGCCTGCCGCCCTGGGGACCATTCCCATCCAGCCTACACGGCAGCGAGCTGCAGTCGCTTCCGTCGCTGTCCCGGCGATAGCATCGCATCGGCGCTGTGCTCGCGGTCACTCCTGCCTCCTCGCTCACCGCCGCTCCGCTGAAAACACGAGAAGGGCAGCGAGGTTTGCAGAAAATCCCGGCGAGTTATCTCGAGCAGTTCCCACAGCTAATTAAACCGTTCAGTCATGCATGCTTTAAAGTTCATAAAATTTAAAAAAAAAAAAAAAAGTCACAAAAACAAATACAAAAGCCTGACAATTAGTGGAAGCAGCTTTGTTTGATCAACTCTCCCCGTCCTGCCAAGCAGCTGCGGCCACAGCACCAAACCGCTCGGGCAACCCAGCCCCACGCTGACCGCGCCACCGAGCTCCTGCCTCCAGCCCAGAGGCGCAGCCACACGGCCAGGGCTAACCCTCCTCTGGGTCTGCAAGCCGAAGCCTTCAAAAGCACAGCCAGCCCCAGGCGAGATGCACACCGGGCATGCCTGCCCCTGCAAGTGGAGCCTGTAGGGGAAAAAAAGCTTCGCGTGGGCCAAGCGCGTCGTCAGGAACCCGCTCTGACGTCAGGAAATGCTGCTCGCCCAGGCAGACCGGGGAAACACGTGGCACGTACATAGGGACCGAAGGATGCTGGAAGGGGAACACAAAGAAGGGAGGAGATGGAAAAAGACGACTCATTCAGGCATCGATGCAAAAGCTGGCATTCCCAGGCAGCCTTCCTCTAACTGGATCAAGAGACTCGGCAGCAGAACGCAGCCCGTGCACTTAGCGAGCCCACGTCAGCGAAGCAGAACCGAGCTTACACACGGCCCGAACTGGCACATGGCAAAGAGCCACGGAAGGAGAAAATCCACATGCGTAGGAAGGCAGCTTAAAAGGAAAAGGGGAAAAAAAAAAAAAAGAGGGGAGCAGGGGAAGCGTTTCATCATGCTTTTTAGAGCAACAAATTAGAAGGGAAGAAAAACAATATCAAGAACATGATCCAAAGCTGTGCTACAACAGTAAGTCTTCGCAATTGTTTCAGGGAGCTCTGGATTGTACCCTTGCCAAAGGCACTGCCCAGGCTATTCAAAAAACTAAAAAAGCGTGAAGAAGTATTCCCCCCCCAGGCACACCGCTCCGGTACGCGGGACCCCGCGCATCTTCCTAAGACGTGGGACAGAGGCAGGGAAAATGAAAGAGGCCACTTGAACAAACCCCATCTAACAGTTCTGCAAGCAAAGCGAGAACACGGAGAAGATATTCAATAGCTGGTTACAAAACATATCAAATCCCAGAACAACCCAAAAAAAAACAACTAGCTCAGGCTGGATGTGGAAACAGGAGGCAAGCGAGATCAGAGGAAGTACGAAAATCCCTCTTGTGCAAGCCATAAAGCTAGGTACAGATTTGAGGACCCATGTCCAGCCACCAACCAGCAGCAGTGGCTTCACACAGGTTTGGAAACAAGGCTGAAATCCACAAAAATTTTCCAACTTCTCTCTTACTGCAGGAAATGGTAAGCCCCGAGCCTACCAACCATCATACCGGTCCTCTTTCAGGGGATTCATCATCCCCTTATTTGGGGTCTGAAATGGAAATATCAAAGAAAAAAAAGACAGAAAAGCAACCCGAGGACAGGGCTGAAGCCTGGCCACGCAATTCCGATGCCTCCAAAGCGCACAGCTGCTTTCTGTTTATGTTCAGCCACAGCTTCCCCTCCACACCCCCCTCCTTCCCCTTACACACTGATATGCCGTTTCAGATCTCCTATCTGCTGCCTCTGCCCGCTGCATCCTCAGGGTTTAAAATAAGAACGCTATGACAAATGCAGGGTAAACCCAGTCGCTATGAATACTGCAAAAGCAGCGCGGCCGAGGGATATTGCAGCCTAGTCATAGGCTTCGATATTTTGTCCCCAAGAGCTCGGCCAATCCATTTAGCAATAGAGCAGGATTCTAATAATAGATACAAGGATACGCAGGAGATAAATGTACACAAGCCAAAAATAAACTCCAGCCTTGCTATAATTTCAATGCAGGAGCTAAACTGGGAAATGATAAATGAAGACAGTTTCCACAGTTGAGTCAAGAGGAAAATTTAACTCCCACCCTCCCAAGAGCAAGCACGTTGCACGCTGGGTGGGAAACTTTCAGAAAGCTGAAGGGTTGGATGAGCATTACTTTTTAAATACGTTTCTCATTATTTCAAACGACACCAGAAAACACTTTACAGTGTTCCAGTGAAACTAGAAGCAGATATTAAGCAACTGTGCATGTTCTCGAACAGCGAGCTGCCTGCAGTTGCGGGGCTAACATCCAGCTCAAAAGCTGCCTTCAGCTCCCTGAGAGCGGTGTAGCTGCGCCGAAGCTCATTTCGATCTCAGTAAACGATCTCAAATTAAAGCTTTAACACACTCGTACACGGCTCTAAAACTCCTACATACGTTCTTCCTTTATGAGTTTTAGCCTGTCTCCAGTCTACGCGCTGACCACGCTCCCCCCGCAGCCCCTGCCCTCGCTTCAGAAAGCCAGCCCTGGCGTTTCACGAGATTAACTGTTTCCACACACAAGTCACCCGAGGGCTAACTCTGCCCATCCCGCAGGAATACCCGGAGGAGCCCCAGGGATTTCACAACCCTAAGCCACGTGACGCCACCCGTTACACACAGCCACCTACTGCGTGATCGAGCCGAGGCGCGCGCACCGCGGGCCAAAGGGGAGCTGCGATCGCCTGGCCTGCCCCCACTGAGACGGCTCGAGCCCAGGGCTTCACCCAGCTGCTCTCGGATGTATCCCAGGCTCTGGGCTCCCCAGCAGTCTCTGTGCCCCTCTGAGCCCACCCCAAAGGGGCTCCAGACCCACAGCACCCACGGGCTGCAGCGACCTGCCCGGGGCCCACAAGGCGCCCTAAGAAGCGGCACAGCCACACCAGGGCTGCAAGCACTGCCGCCTTGATAAGCTCTGCTTTTAACCCGCGGCTCCCAGGATGGTACCAGGTCAGCCTTCTTCTGTCCCCAAGCACCTGAAGGGGACCCCAAGCAGCCCTGATATTTCTCCCATCTGATTCTCTCAAGCTCTCACTTCACAAGCCAACAGGCACAGGGTCGTTATCCAAGAGTGATGCAAAATGGGCGAGAGCAGATCTTGAACCACATTCAAGCCCTTCCTCTGCTGCATGACTGCTTGATCCTCTCCTCCCTTAAAAAACAGCCCTGCCCGTGGCTTTAGAGCCCATTAAAGGGCACATCTGGGGGCTAACAACCACATGAGCATCCTTCTTTGGGCAGCTTTTGGGTCGGAAGAAAGTCATTACCAGATCATTACCAGATTGATGAAGGTGTAAGAAACTGCTCAGAAACCCTGTCCGAACACTAACTCGAGGACAGGTAGGATGGTCCCAAAGGTCTCATCCAGGTTCAGAGCTCATTCCGTGAAGCAGAACTGGACCATTACCTCTGCTCACCCAATTAAAAAGGAGCAAACAGCCACGCTCAGGATGGAAGAGACCCTTTGCATCAAACCGGGGACATCTGGCACGCTTTGCTGAAGGTCTCCGATCATGCACACAAGGTATAATGCTATCTAGTAATCTCAGGAAACATCCATGGGTTTTTCAGCCTCCTCTAGAAATTGAGATTCAACAGGAAACCACAAATACACCAGGCAATTAATTTTTCTTTACCAAATGTTTTCAGTCATGTCGCAATTTTAACAGTAAGCAAACTCTTTGGGTTCCTTCCAGTTCTTGTGCAACGATGTTCCTCATTTTTCATTTTATTTTTTTTAAATAATCTGGCTGAGATTTTCAAAAAGAATTTAAAACAAGTTAGGAAGCCGGTTCGAACGGAGCATACTCTCTCCACTAAATATTTACCCCCCAAGAGGTTTTTATGTCACACAGCGGAGGTTTTCTACAAAGAAAACAAATAAAGACTTTTCTCAGCTAAAAATACCAAGAATAGCCTAAGACACAAGAGCAGAAAAACATATCTACCGACACAGGCAACACCAAGCTCTCTGAACCGCATAAATAAAAGTCTCATTCAAACATTCCCCCCTTCCCTCCCAGCACCATTCCAGGAGAACAAAGAAACATTAAGTCTTACTTTCCTGGTGTACATTTGATCAGACCTTCTGTTAACACAATATGACAACAGCAATGAGGGGAAGAATATCACAGCTAAACAACCGTCTACCATTCCCCTTCCTTCTGCTGAGTCCTTGCTGACGCAAGGATGGAGCAGCTGCTGTCTGTTTTTAAACAGCTCCATATTTCATAAGAAGCTGCTGATTTCTGAAAGGACAGAAAACCCAGCCAATGGCTTACAAAATAAGAACCAAATGAAAGCAATTCAGGACACAGTATTTAAACATCATGTCCATTTGCTCAGCTTCCTTCCAAGATACCACCACAGCTGAAATCCCTGAGACGACTTCATCCTCTACCTTAGCCCAACCTCCTCCATTACCCCATCAGCACAACTTCTAAGTATTCATTTAAAAAGAGCAGAAGACTCTGGAAAACCTATCCCATGGCTCTAGAGAAGAAAATCTTGAAATATGGGAGAAAAACCAATGCCTCCAGCTCGACACAATCATAGGAACTACGACAGCACCAAGTTAACATTACCCTTCCCAAGTCCTGCCTTCTGCTGCCTAGGGGCACTGTATTAACATTAAATTGTCACTTGGGATGGAAAGATTCTCCTTGCAGGACCCAGCCACATGTCTTGAACATCTGAACACTCACCAGCAAAAGATACAGATATAGATATTTATTTTTAATCAGGGATGTATCAGATCTCTGGAAAGACTCATCACTACTGAAATTCCATACTTGGCTCTTAAAAATCTGCATCATAGGATACAGGTCACTGAGTATTAGGATCTCAAAAGAAAGGATGTTAAGCCTTTTCTGTTCTGACTCTACAGCTCTCACTTTGGCTGTTAAAAATAATGTGTTATACCAGGCAAGTCCTTCCTGAGAGGCTCCAGATGCCTGCTGTCTCCTTCCCAGTTAATAGCTGTAGTAACAATACTGCTTTTTAGACTGTTTGTATCATGTTGATTAGCTTGGATAAAGACTTGGGAAAGGAGGAGGAAAAGAGAACATGCAGTGGGAGGAGGACTTAAAAAAAAAAAAAAAAAGTCTTTCATCTGCTCTAATAATTAGCAGGTCATGCTGAAAATGATCAGCATCCCTTTAAAGCAACTGTGCATGAAATGTGCAGAGCCCTGCTCAGGTCACTGCACCCATGCAAGTCACTTAGCTGTATCAGTCACCAAGACCTCGTGCCTTGCTGAAGTCCCCTGGCTTCCTGCGGGCTCCAGCCGACATCCTTCTGACCCCTTATCCCCTCTCTGGCAGAGGCAGGGTAGCAAGGCTCGCCAGTCTTGCCACAAGGGTGGCAGGCACAAAGGTGCTGAGGCAAATCAAGGGCTAGTTATAGGTTTGCAAAGGGCCTTCAGATCCTCTGATAAAGCACAGGGCAATGTATCGCAAAGCATTTGCCATCCCTGGAGAAAATTAACTGAGTGCAAGAGCCTCGTGTTCTTTGCCTGTAGGTCCCTTTTCCCAAGGAGACAATCAGCAAAGAGGCAGACTCTGCCCAAACATGACAAGATCTCTTATTATTCATCGCTGTAGCTGCAGTCCCAGACGTCTCTCTGCAATGCCCACGTTGATTCACCCAAACAGCCTTCCCCTCCCTGAGGTGCTCTGCCAGCTGTGGATCCCCAAGTCCAGACAAGCTTGTATGCTACCCTGAAGACCCTGCCCAGGACTTCGTACACAAGCCCTAGCCCAAAACTAACAGCAGAGAAGAAAAAAAGCAAATTAACAAGCCAGTAACAGCCCCGTGGTTATTTGGGCTCCCTCTCCTCCCCACATCTACCCTCGCCTTTGCCAAAGCTGGCACTCTTCGTGGAGGGGCAGAACCAGCTCAGCTGGAGCACAGGTCCTTTAACAGAACTGTCCTCCTCCAAAGAGGTGAGGAGATGGTTATGATGACGATAATTCTTTCTCTCATGTACTCACATCCTTCTATTAAGGACACATTACCTCAAAGGTCAGTAATTGCAAGCCATAGACAGCTCTGGCCTTGACAGCCCATCTTCGAAATGCACTAAGTGCCTGACCACGGGACTGTGCCCAGGATAGCAAGAGACTGCTGCTAATGTGCTGTCTGGCAAGAGGAGAATTTCCTCTGGCAGCTGTGATGGCTGTGTCTTCTCAAGTGTCTTTAATTTCAGCGGCTTTCCTCCCCTTCAAAATAGTCCTCCTGCCTCAGCTTAATGCTTATTCCGAGACAGGCTGACACGCACCTTTAAAGTGCTGCTTGAAAGAAGCCTGGAAACACGGAAGTTAAGAGATTACTTTCAAATAAAATGATGGGTTATCTTGTCCGGCCATGTCCCCGAGCCTCACCGCAGGCACGGCTGTCGAGCCCTCTCCCAGCTGCTTTACAAAACCAGGAGCAACTCCCCAGGTATGCGGAGGGACAGGAAGGACGGGGACAGCCAGCGTGGCACAGAAACCAAGGAACAAGCACCAGGATGGCCTGACTCTTCCCTAGTCACCTCTAAAAATGCTGCCTGAATCCTGACAGCCACCAGGGCCTGTCTGGGAGAGCAGCAGGAGCAAAGCAGAAACCCTTGGCAGGAAGGGAAAACATAGCTTTAAGCTGCAGAGGCTGAAATCACCCAAACTCCCTCCGGTAAAGCAGAACACCACCGCTGCAATGCTCACAAGGGAATCGGGAAGGAGCCAAACCAAACTGAAGCATAAAATACTTCAGTTTTACTCTGTGATACCTGCGCGTGTTCATCTGAGAGAGGGGAAACTTCTCCAAGGGCAGCGCGGTGTACGGCAATGAGAAACCGACAGCAATGATCAGAAAGGCATTGTCCATACATAATTTTGAATTTAATGCAATTAGGCACCCTACTGACTTCATTACTTGTTTAACCGGACCGCTCGCTCGATTTGTGTTACCGCGGTTCCAGCCGCCGGGCCTGGGCCCGCCTCAGCGGCCGCACACTCACAGGCCGCAACTGGGAAGCGGCCCGGCGCAGGCGGGAGTCCTGGCCACACGCTCACCTCTCCCAGGACAGAGGCATTTCCCAGCTCCTGCGTCTTGGGTTTTATGCCCTTGTTGGTCTACCTGAAGGCAAAGAAGCCCAGAGAAGCTGAGGAGGAAAAAAAAAAAAGCACAAAAAAATGACCAAAACACACAATAGATTTATCATTGTAATGCCAGTCAAAGCAGCAGCCTCCTGTGCAGTTGCCAGGAGCTTCTTTTTCACCTAAAAATACCCAGAAATATTACCCTAGAGGTCTGAGAGGTTATTTATCAGAGCACTTCACTCATCATCCAAGATTACACTTACAAAACTATCTTCTCCAGTGCACAATGCACCTGCTCAGGACAGAAACCAAACAAGGCCTCACACAAGCAACTGCTCTTCAGCAGGCCCCGATGGGCCGGGAGGTCGGCAGCCCGAAGGGGTCTTCCACCCCGAGTCAGCCCCAGGAGCAGGGGACGTGGCCCCCTGAAGCATCTGCCTGCCCACCACCCAGCTGGCCACTCGGCGGCGTTTGTCCTGTCGACCCTAGGAGCTTCCTCGGAGGACCGGAGTCAGGAGCCTCGGTTCCCCTCCGACCAGAAGGGAAGGAGCACCACGGCTGAGACATGGACAGGAGGAAACAAGCAGATCCCTGAAATAGCCTGCAGTAGGTAGTGAGACACCTCAGGCTTCGACTGCAAGGTCTGTCACAGCACATTCATACTTATAAAGAGAGGCATCACCGACAGGAGAAAGGGTGAAATGCTACAGACAATAGCTTGAAATTAACGTGATCCTCTTTGGATTTTTTTAATTCCTTCTCCAGTTCAACATTTCTCTTGAAATCAACCTGCTGTGAGTACCCTGAGCACCCACAAAACTCAAGAGGAGAAGCTGGGCGGCAGCACACGGCCAGGAACACCCCGTGCACCCCGCCAGCACGGAGGTGCACTGCTCGCCATCAGGCGCGCGAGCTGCAGGCATGCCCTGGGAAGAACATCATTGCCTCCGTGTCCTGGAGACAGTGTTGTGATACCCATTTTTCACACTCCAAATTAACTCCAGGCCCAAAAACAATTTAAGAGCTTTGGAGTTCAACACAATTTGCTCCAAACACCACGCAGGGCTTTTGTTTGAAGTGTCAGACGTTTAGAGGAGCAGCCTTATGGAGAGACCATTCCCCACCTGTGGGCTGGGATCTGCTGCGTTAACAGGGAAGATACAGACCCACAGATAGCATCTCTTATTGTGATGTTATTTGTAAACAAAGGGCTGCAATCATTACCACATGGATTGACAATCGTCACGAAGCCAACATGTAGCCAGCAGCAGCAATGACCGCAGTCCCTGCAGGCTTCCAAGGCGCACCAGCACAAGAAGTGAAGAGTTTTCCAGCTAGCTCTACTAAAACCAAAACTCTGTGCAGCTCGCAGCCCCTTGCTGGTTTTGTGTTCAAGGTGCTCAAAGTTAAACCTCGTGCCAAGAAAATCTGATTTTCCTTTTCATTCGTGTGCAGCCTCCCCCAAACGTAACACGAACCACTTGCCTGTTCCTTGTGGATGAAAGCCACGGGAGGATTTGCACAACGTTAGGAGAAATGTCAGTGCTCAAGTTCCCTCCGACCGGGAAGGAGGTGCCACCTCACAGCAGAGCCACCTCTGCTGCCCTGGGGATAGCAACAGAGGCTGATCCCTGCATCACAAGCGGGGCCAGGCTTTGCTATCCGGCCGGGGAAGGGGCTGAAGTGGCAGGGCCAGGGTTATTCCATCCGCCCCGAGGTGAAGAGATCACGCAGACTCCATAGAAGCAGAGGATCTTGGCAATTGCTGCTTCCTACGGCAAATGGTTCTCAGGGGCCTCGTCCAAGCTCCTCCAGCAGGAAGAGGGGAACTTCTAGCACCTAATTGCTGACATTTAAGAAGGCGAAGCTCCAACCATCAAGTTGACACCACAGCAGGGAATGAAGCTAACAGGTATATGGTTGCACGCTCCCCAGGGTGTGGATTTCAAGTTACAGTTTAAAAGGAAGAGAGGAAACTAACCTAGGAAAGCAAGCAACTTTATCTGGGATGTATTTATCCCCCCATACATGTGGCCATGCCATAATGTAAACACCTGTGCGGATTACACAGCGCTCCACCAGCAGTGTCCAAAGCGTGTTCACATCTGGAACCCTTTATGTTTTAAATACCACTGCTACCTTCCCCCTGGTGCCAAAACGCACTGAGGAAGCAGCACGTGCACAGGGGAAGAAAGGGCTCAGGGAACATCTGGCACGGTACTGAGATGCTTCAGCTCTCGGCCTGATGAACACAGCCCATGTGAGGGGCAGGCATCCGCCCGTGCGCGCTGCGGGCAGCAAGCGCTGGAGATGCTGCGGTTCGTGAGCGGGTCACACCAGGTGAAAATTACTGCTCTCCTGTGGTTTACAACAAAAAGCAAATCCACACCACTCCTAAGTAAATCCAATGTTTGTTATTTCCGGTTCTCTGCTTGCTATATAGAGCTCCAGAGCCGAGCAGCATCATTTCCTGGCCAGCTCGTGTTATCCTCGTACAAATCTAGACTGGCTTTTGGATTTTTCTGTGTCTTGAGAGTTGCAATTAATTTCAGACACCCCCCAAAGCACGCAGCAGCCCACAGCACAAAGCAGCAGAAAGCAGCATGCGAGTCCTCCCCTCCCCAGCGCTGCCCCTGCTAGGCTGCCTGGCAAGGTCCTTTCCAAGCAGCAGCTCCGTAATGCGTCTCGCTAGCTGCTCAGAGACAGCGTTAAAGCACAAGGGCCCACAGCTCCCTAATGCTGATGTTTCCATCTGCTCAGGAACTGCTTTTATTTAAGAACAAAATAAAACCAAGCGTGCCGTGCTGCAGCGCTGACCCTGCGCACAGACACTGGGTGCCTCCTTCCTTTTAGGCACCCCAGAGGTTTTCAAAGCGCCCTGGGGACACGCAGATAAACAAACCTGCAAAGGAGATGAGCGTTAAGAGGCCCATCAGCAGCTCTCTAAGAGACGTTTGGCTCAAGCCAGAGCGCTGTACAAAACCCCTTTGCCTTCACTCATCTGGGCTGACCTTCGTGGCCTGCTCAGCTCCCACAGCCGGCCCCTTGTCTTCTCCTGAGCCGCCGAGGCAGAGGCTGGTGTGACCCCAGCCACCCTTTCGGCTCTTTGCTTTCAATGCCCAGCCTTCAGAGACCTGACCCAAAGTCCACAGGGTTAAGGGACAGGCACACGCTGACGTCAGCGAGGTCCCTGGATCAGGCCACCGCAGCGTTTGCCTTGTTCTTGGAAGCAGGGCTGCTGGAAGCCAAGAAACAAAGTTAAGACTGAGCAGGGGGTTCGAGCACAGGGCTCACGGTCTTGGTCTTCCCCAGGAGCGGCCCCTCTTCTGCACGCACGCCTGGCAGGGCTCAGGCAACCGAGAACAGACTTGGGAAGGTTTTTTCTATACCATCTGCACCAGCTTTCTCCACACCAAGCAGCCAACAAGGCCAAGCTCTGAGACCCAACCCTAGAGCTGAGACACCGGGTTCTGGGGAGACCTCCACACAAAATATCGACAAGAAAGGGTAAATGTGCTCTTCTGACAGCATTTCACCCCAAAGTGCTGGGTGCAGGAACATCCCCGGTCCCCAAAACTTCCCCAACTCGGGTACGTAGAGGTTCAGGGGTTACACCCAGCACCCGTCCACCTGTAGCAGCCGGCACGACCTCGTCTGAACGCGGCACATACCAGCGGGACTGACGAGTCCCAAACATTTGCCTGGTAAGGCCAAGAGGTTCGCAGAGCAGCTGTGTTATTTACTTTCCGAGTTTAATTCTATCTAAGGAAATTTTTGGGCTGCATTCCAGAGACATTTACCTCCTGTACCAGTCTACCCTACCACAGACACACCAATCCCCTGGCAGAAAGAAAATAAATTACATAATTACCAACCCAGCTCTTTGATAGAAGCTCCCTGAAGATCCTCGCTGCCACGGGAGACAGGAGCTCCGAGACAAGTATTCCTCTTCTCCCATGCCAGGACACCTGTTTATTTGGATGCCAAATACCAGTGGCTCCAAAAATACAAGACATATGAACCACCCGTCTCCCCCCGCTCCTTTTGAAGATGATGGATGTGTGCTGTGGAGAGCAGAGCAGCAGCAGACGGAGAGGCCTTTTTAACACCCCCACGGCCCGCTAGCAAGACAAGCAAATCAGTCACTAACAAAGATCAAGTCCTAATTAGACCTGAAATACGAATGGATCATATAGAACAATATTTGTGAGTGTTTGTGTATTAAAGCCACTTTTCTGCAGCAAGGAAAGCCAGAAGAGCCTAAGGCAGTCACAGACAGGAGGTGCAAGCTCAGGGAAAGCGCTCGTGCTTAAGGGGAAAGAAAAACAAGCAAACCACCCTCCTCCCCTGCAAATAAAATGCGCCTTTTGATACAGGATACAGCACAGGGGCTGCAGACACTCAGCACCGCGTAACCTGCCCCGGGCTGCTGGTATGGAAGCGGTGATGGTTGGCTGGGCGTTAGCACGGCGTAACGGGGATTCGCTTCCCGGTGTATTGCTGCCCATGCAGCAGGGCCTTCCCCCAAAGCAGGCAGCGCAGCCAGGACCAGGCGGTGCTCAAATAACCCACGGGCAACTCGGAAAGAACATTAGGACGTAGCCACTGAACGTCTGCGAGTCCGCACGGCACAAAGGCAAACACCGATACAGGCAGAAGATGGTCTGGGCAGCCTTCGAGAAGCCCTGTGCCTACCTGTGACAGCCCCAGAGAGAACAGAGCGCGGTTATTGTAGGGCCAACTTCCCCATCTCCTACCAGCAGCTCCTGGAACAGAGCCTGAGGAACACAGCCAGGCTGCCAGGTCACAGAACCGAACCGCACGGTGCCCACAGCATCACCCGAGCGAGCTCCCGGCGAGGGATGGGGCCAGCAGAGCGGGGCGGGAGGCGGCCCTGCGGAGCGCGGCGCATACCTCATCCTTGGGAAAGCAGCAGGAATGTGGCACAAAGGTAACTGCTGCAGCCCGGGGCCGCCAGATGAAAGCGGGATCAATACTCCACTATGTTGTTTAACCCGTTTATTAGGGGGAGGGGGCAGATAACCCAGCAGTCGCGTTGCCAGAGGGTACACTTTCACCCCGATCTGAGTCAGCCAGATGCGAGTTCCTGCCCAGCAACACCACCGCAGCCAAATGATTTCAGCCTCACAGCTCGCTTAACCGCAGCGCACAAAGCCAGTAACCCAGCAGTCAATAATGGAATAAACTCGAGGTCAGTGACCGGGGGAAAACACACCGTTTCCAATTATTCCAATATTGACACGCACAGGAAACGCGGGCCCGTGTTTTTATTTATTTATTTTAACAAGCCTATCTGCTCAGAAGCGGAGCCGAGCCAGCTGCTAAAATTACAAGGTTAGGTTTTCAAAGGCCGTGGGGAACCTGCGCGGTGCCAGCACACGCTTCGATCCCTACAGCAGGCCACTTGCGAGCGGAGCTGGGCCGGTCACCGGCCACGATGCCGCCCGCGGGTTAGGGGGCACCTGAGCGTGCAGCACGGCTCTGCCAAGCTGCCTCGGGAAGCCTGGCCTCGAGCCAGGAGGGAGAACACAAACTCCCTCCAAACAGCCAGCCAGAAGCCCGGCCAGGCGCATTTATACGGCTCCATTTCCTCTCCAGGCCGCTTTTCCCCGGGAAAACGCTGCAACGACAATTTGCACCTCGAGATTAAAAATCTCGGCGGCTCTCTAGCAACTGCAAACATTCAGAAAATATTTTTCCCCTTTTCCCTTCCTGCATACAGGGAACGTTTTTTCCACCAGACGTGAGCAAAGGGAGGACGCGATGACACCCGCCACCACAGGCCCCACACGGAGAGCATCTCAACCGAGTTCGTGTGGTTCCGTGCTCCAGCACAACGAAACAACATTGCTCCAGACAGGAAAACAAAACAACGGGCACGAGGCAGGACCATTCGGACAAGCAGCAGGCACTAAACACAGCCAGCCTCTCTGCCCCACGAGGTAAAGCCAAACCAGTTGCCCTATGGGGCTTCCAGCCTTTAGGATCGACATTGGGTACCACTGGCACAGGGTACCATCAGATGCTTGCACCCACCAGCAACTAGAGTTGAAATTTAACACACACAGCTGGATCCCGATGCCAGCTGGGACTGCGCAGAGCTGGCTGCCCTCTCACAACCTCCCCAGGGCGCTGCTTGGCCGCTTGTGATGCGCGGTGTGCGTGGATGCCACGGGCAGGGACAGGAGCGTGGCACCAGAGCCCCATGGCCGCAGCAGGGCAAGCACGACGCGGAGATTAAAGACTTCTCCAGGAGAGCACCGAGTAAATAAATCATGCTGCTCCCCAAATTCATTTTTCTCCAAAGTACCTGCCTGCCAGAGGGAAAAGCCTTCGGGGCTGAATTTAGTGCTCAATAAAAAGCCCAGATTAAGAGCTGCAGAGGCCGCTTCCTCCGTTCCTCTCCCGGCAGCAGCGACACAGAGATGCAGCAGGGCAGCCTCTGCGTGCTGCTGAGGGGAAGCTGCCGACAACAAAGGGCTGGCACAGAGCACAGCCTGGCGCCCCAGCTACGCCTTGGCACCCCCAGCACCGCCGCTGAGCGTCCCGCCACCGTTCCCAGCAGCGGGAGAGGCACCTGCCCGCATGGAGCTGGCCTCCTGCCACCCCGCACGGCCGGGCAGCCCCCGGGGCCGCAACGCTGCAGGGATGGGGCAGAGCCCGTGGGACAAAACCGAGGGCCTTTGGGAAATAACCAGCAGGTAAGCACCGCCCAGCTAGCAATTCGCTCACAGGCAAAACCTCTGAACATTTTTCCCCCAGCTCCCCAGTAACAAAGCCCTAAAACAGACCCAACAAACCTCCGTGGAGCCTGGCTGGGCTCGCTTTCACTACAAGCAAATCAATAGCTTTCCTCTATCTTGCTCGGCTCGGGGCGGGGGGGGGAGAAGGGGCCATTTCTTCTTTCCCAGCCAAGACATCTGCACAAGGCATCTAATGTGCCGTGAGCCAGGACCCCTAACGGGGAGAGCTGAAAGGAGCTGAAAGAGCCCTTTGGCACAGCGCAGCCGCCTCCTGCCCTCCTCGCCGCTGGCACTGCCGGAGCCTTGCATGGGGAACGTTTTCGACACCAAACAGCCCCCCCCGACCACCGGCAGCCCGGTGCTGGTTCGTGGGTGCTGCTGGTTACTGGGTGAGGTGGGAGGAAGGGGGAACCGCTCCCAAATGCTGTAGGTAGGACACAAGGCTCCCGCTCTGCCCAGGCAGCTTGCGACAGAGCTGCTTGTTCTGCGGGTCATGAAGCAGAAAAAAGGAGGTTTGGAGGCCCTGAGGAGGAGGCGGACAGGAAGGAAAGCCAGGCCTGGCATTCAGGAGTCCCCACCTGGGGGGGAGATGGCTTCACAAGTCCAGTCACCGGCCCGACGGAGGAACCAGGGGTTTAGGCTTCATGCAACCCCGCGTTACAGCAGAGCTGTGTCAATTAGATCAGGCTCTGCCTCGTTACCCGTCATGTTTACAGTACACGTGAAGGGTTTCTAAAGAGCAGATGCTTTTCAAGTTTAATAACTCTACCATTTAGAATTGCGCAGTGAAAACCCCGCACATGGAAAGAAACGCATGCAAAACAGAAGTCTTTTTGTTGGTTTCAACTTTTCTTTAAACAAGCCACCAAGAATACCAAAAATATTTGGTTTTGAAGAATGACAGGCGAAGAGGACGTCTAGAAGATTAAAAGCACAGAGAAGGAAAAACAAACACGAGGCGACCCTCAGACATATCCTTGTGGGACAGCTCCCGAAAGCCACATGAATAAGTAATGCAGGCTTCCCTGGGAACAGCAGCAGCAGAAGCATCAATGGACTGCGTCACCAGGGCTCGATCTCTGCTGCAGATCAAATGCCATACGAGCAGGAAGCAGCTGACACTCAGCTCAGCCCAATTACACACGGTGCCCTTTCCATTAAGGGGCTCCTCTGCTGCAAGCAAACTCACGTCGGCAGCCGCACTCCCCTCGGTGGCGAGCGGCGTTTTCTGTGCCTTGAAGGAGAAAGGCGAAGCGGGCGTTTGTGCCGGCCGCCAGCCAGCCAGAGCTAGCAGGTCCCCGGATGCCTACCCTCTCTGTGAGGACGCTGAGCAGCACGAGCACAGAATGGAAAGCCACAAAATACCCGATGGCTCATCTTGGCTCCGGTACCATCTTCCTGTGTCAACTGGAACGCGTCACTTCAGGTCTCCAAGCCTCAATTTCCCCATCTATGAACAAACAGCGAGCAAAACTTCACCGCTGCAAGAGCCAAATGGAAAACACCTGTAAGAAAGACTTCCCAAGCGTAGCGTGTGCTCTTTGTACTCGTTATTATCAGGGCTTGGACTGTGAATTGTTCAGGGCACGAACTATCTGCGCTGGGGGCTGAAAACAGGGCAGCGTGCTGTTAGCACTCAGTGCTCAGCGCTATCCGCACACCCGTCTCGTCACCTCAGTCACTTACACCACGACTAGCTGTTTTACATTTACTCTCACATAACCACATGAGCGTGGCATTTAGAGCGCTGCATTATCACTACAGAGAAATTACTGTAGGGGACAAATTAATTACGTATGCAAAGCAGGCTAAGAATAGGCAGCAACATACTGTACCGCCGCGACGTTAAACAAAGCCTCCAAGAGAACTTCCCTCGCGCGGAGGATTACAGATCCTACCCATAAAAGGCTCAAGTGTCCCTGCTTTATCTTCATTCCGTTTAAAAGGAAACAGACTTCCCTGAAAACCCGATATAAACATGCCTTTACAGAGCGAATGCAAACAGATTAACGCACGCATCAGCAGCAGGCTGGAGGGGAGGCGCGCACACATTCCTCCCGCTGCCTACACGCTCTGAGATACTTCTCGTTACATTACAGAACACCATTAGCTAATGAAAAATTCGGGTCCGTCGTCACACAACCCTCCTGCCTTGCAGGTCCCCATGGTTTACAAACCTCCCCAAAGTATTTCAAAGGCACGGCAAGAGGCAGGATGCTCCTTCCCCCTCCGGAGCATGCACATGAGCGCACCACGGCCCCAGCTCAGCGCTCGGCCGGCAGCTTCTGAGTCCCAGGGGGAGCAGAGACCTCCAGGTCTCAGTAGCCCGTTAAGTGTCTGTGCAGGCAGAAACCATCATAAATTGTTGGGTTTTTAAGTGCGTAGCACCGGCTGAGGGCTTTAACAAGCATCTACCAAAACGCTGCCTTGTCAAGTTCGGGAGCGTCAGCATTAAATCCTGGAAGCAGCCAAGACAGAAATGGCTCCAGAGGCAGACAAACGTGTCTCAGCATTTTTCCCCTGCCTCACCCCCTCCGTTAGCCAGTGCGTGTTTGCTTTCGCTTCTAAACTTCGCTCCCCTGCGCAAACCATCTGCTCCAGGAGGTATTTGCTCAGCCCACAAGTTTTCTGCATTTTTCTGCAGGGCCTGCAAGTCAGGCGTTCCCAGCCTGGAGGCCCCGGCTATGAAAAATGACCTCAGCCCTGGCCTCCTCGGCAGGCCTGGCAGCCGGCACGGCAATGCCGCCCTTACAGACCCGGTCACCCGGGGAGGCCGTCCCGCCGCGGTCGTCTCCCCCAGCACCCGGCTCCTGCTGCCTTTGCCAGCCTCCCCCTTTAGAGAAAAACGCCGGGATTCAGCCTCGACCTCGGGTGGGAAGTTCTGCCCGGTAAGACAGGCAAATGGGGCCCGGAACGGGGCAGGCGGGCTCTGCGGCAAGGCAAAAAGCCAAGTGACCCGAGCACGGTGGTGACAGAGGGGTGAGGAACACCACCCCAAATGAGAGCCCTTCACACCTCCGGTGGGCCGAGCTGCACCACCACGGCGCGGGGCAGAGCTGTGGGTGCGTACGGCCTCTGCCCATGGCCAAAACAAAATCAGCAGGTGCATCACCGGGTGTCAGATACAGCTGTTCCTGCGCACTGTTAGCCGAGGACCAGCGCAGGCATCGGGGATGCTGTGGAGGACCAGGGGGCATCAGAGCCCCACAGAGACCCTGGCCTCCTCCCTCAGGGGCGGAGACACCCAAAGCACCACGTCTTTGAAGGCACGCTCTGAAAGCACAAACAGCTGGGAAGCCACAGCACAGTTCTCAAAGCTTTCCTGACAGCCAAAGAGACTCTGCCCCGGGTCATGCTTTGTAGGGAAGCCAGCTCTGAAACCTGGCCCGTTTCAAGTCAGCTTTTATATAACCATCTTTATTCTGCATGAGAGGTTTACACCACACCCATCACCACGTTCCCTGGGTTTGCGCGCTCAACCTCTTTAAACGCAGTCATTTTCCCTCTTCCCAAGGCCTCTTACACCCACGTCTTCCAACTGCTTGCTGCAGCTACGAAGAGCCACGTCGTACCTAATGCACTGACCAGCTTCTGCTTGGACCAGCACCAAGCCCCATCAGCCCTCGGCAGGCCCTGGATGCAACTCGAATACAGCGAGGAACGCTCCAGTTCAAAGCCCAAGGGACATAAACAGGATCTCCAGTTGAGCAGGATTTGGTGGATGGAGGTTATTAGCGCATTACAAATAGAACAGAAATTCAGGAAGCAGTTATCTCCAGAAAAGAAAGATTCATTTCCTTATGATGCTTGCAAATCACACTGCTAACTTCAGATCGGAAGAGCTTGCGCTCAGTAGAATGAAATTAAGCATGTTGGATCACACAGGACACCTGAGTGGATAATAGCAGAAAATTAATGGAAGCATATGTGCCTCAGGCAGAGGACTGGAAGACCAGCGAGAGAGCTGCGCACAACTAAACTTCATCATGATAAATGAGGCCCACTGAACACACCGCAAATGCAGAAATACAGTGATTAGACGTACACCGGAGGTTCAACGTCTTAAACGTTAATTTGTATTCTCCAAGAGCATCTCTCCCGGCCAACATAAGCAGATGTGGAGTCTCCTTCCAGAGACAAAAGGATGGGGGGGGCGAGGAGGGGAACCAACAGTAACACGCTTTTGGAAAACACTTGCCTCGCACAAGGAATTTATCCCTGGATCACCTCCAAACAAAGCCTTCCAGAGCAGCAAATGAAATGGCACTGCAGAGATGAAGTAAGCGGCCCCTTAGCTCCTCTGCTGACGATCAGGAGCCTGGCACTTTCGCAGGCTGGTGACGTTCGAGAGCTCACTTTCCCCACGTGGCCGAAATCACGGGGCAGCTCTTCCCACCGCCGCACCGGAGCGCGGATGACGATGGGAAGGACAGGGCACTACCAGGACACGGGCTGCAGCCACCGTTCGGCCGGTGTTGAAGGAAACCCGTGCCCTCGCAGCACCTACCTGACTGTTCCCGCCACCCTCCCGTGCCCTCCCCTCTCCTCCACCAGAGCACCGAGCACTTCGCTTGCACATTTCCAGCAATCTGTTGTTTTCACCGATGCAGACTCACTCCCTCCGCGCAAAACTAAATCCCGGAGTCTCCCTCTGACTTGCCTTCACAAGAATGCTAATTAGGTCTTTACTATCCTCAGGCTTTCTGAAAGAAAACAGGCATCTGCCATGTGCACTCCCACTCCAGCTATGTTTTCCCACTCCAAATCAACAAAACAAGTGTGTTACTCGGTCAGTGACACGCAGAGGACGCAGCCGGCGTGAAAGAAAGCGCACCGGGAACCTGGGAGAGGAGCTGCACCACCCGCCGCGCTTCGTGCTCCCGAGCTCCCCGAGGAGCTGGCCACCCGGAGGAGGAGGACACGCACCTCGCGGGGGCCTGCAACAACCGTCCCGCCACCCACTGGGTCCTCGCTGGGTTTCCCCCAAGGACCAGGCTGCTGCCATGCCCCTGCGCCCCCACGGGCTCTCCAGCACACGTCAGACCCTCCCCGAGCCGCCCCGGTATTTTTAGCACAAGGGGCACAGCGTAAGGCGATCTGCTTCCATCGACCGGTCCCACCGACGACATCCCCCCAGAACTGCCCTCCTGCACGGCCGGCAGCCACCGACACCGCCGTTTTATGGCCGGGGCACCAGCCGGTTTCTCCACGCCTCCCTCGTACCCAAAAGGGGGGCACTTTCCAGGAGCAGGCTGCCCCCTTCCGCGCAAGGGGATGGGAGTCAGGAGGATGAAATGTCCCCCGGCTCCCCCGCAGGTAAGCAGCCCCGCTGCTGCTTCTCAGCTTTCCGACGCACGAGGTGCCTCGCGGTCCTCCCTGCCCACCTCCAAAGGGCCGCAAGTCCTCCCCGGCTTCTCTGCGTTGTACTTGGAAAGCAGACAGCTGAAACGCAAGGGAACGTGCTCAAACAGAAACATGGCACAAGTGGCTTTGGGGGAAGTGTTTCAGGGCTGGCGAGATCCTTTAAATGCAGGATAGAGCCTAGGCCGTGCAGCTGCTGAGCCAGCTATCGCATTCCAGGGGCAAGACTACTTCCCGGCATGAGAGGTCCTCTAAGCTTCCTAACGCCAGCTGCACGAACAGGACTTTTATGGATGACGCACAAATATCCTTGAAATTTCAGAGCTACTCAGCGAGTGCGCGTGCCAGGCGCCTGAGTTAGACAGTTCAGAGACCACAGTAAGAGCAAAGCTTTCTCCCAGGAAGCCTGTCCCACCCGGGACGTCCCGCTGCCTACAAGACATCCTCACTTGGGAAGTTTCAAGCCCAAGCAAACTTTGCTGCTTCAGCTCCCAGACCCCGTTCCACCGCCGCCTTCCTCGGAGCGCTGCACGGGGCCGCTCTGTCCACGCAGCGTGCCTTCGAGCGCGGGCACAAAAGGACGCGAGACGAGCGTGTAATCAATAGGCCTCACCCTCGCTGCTCTCCCGCTGCCGCTGCCATTTCTCAAAGGGAACTTTTCCTTCCTCCCCCCCCCGGCCCCGCGCCGTCTCCTTTTGGCAGCCAAGCCGACAGCTGCGACCACGCTAAGCCGGATCTGGCAGGCTGCTCCGCGGAGCCGTGCCTGGGGACAATGACTCGCCAGAGCCAGGACATCTCCACGGGCTCCTCTCGCTGCTGTGTGGGAGCAGGGCTTTCCGCTGCAGCTGCGCCGCTGCCCCCGCCCCGCGCCCGCTCTCCCACCCTAACCCCAGCGGATCCGATGCAGAAGCCCAAGCGTGAAATCCTCCCTGCTGTAAGCAGCGGGGCAGGCCCCAGGAACGCCGCCACGTGGGCTCACTTCTGAGCGTCGTACGGAGATGCCCAGCTCGAAGGCACAGAGGGGATCCATCCTGCGTCCGAGGCGCGGCTCCGTGGTTATCCCCAGGGAACGTTTCGTCCAAGGCAGCCCAATCCAGCAGCGTGTCAGTGAGCGGCTGGTCCTTGCTCTATGGTTTGCAGCGCTGCTTCCAGCCCTGCTGCGGTCCTTCGAGGCTGCCTGCCAGGGAGGCTCAGGGCACACTGGAGACGCGTCCGTCCCTGCAGGGAGGCGCAGAGGGGCTGAGCCGCCTGGGGGCTGCGCGGTCCCAGCCTCCCCGCTGCAACTCCTCCGGGGACTGACGTGAGGAGCGCAGTGGAGGAGATAAAAGCTCTATTTCTCAAATGCGCCACTGTAGCTGTGAGACATCAAGAACAATCTGTACTGTGTTTTCAGGAAATCCTCTCTCTTTTCCATATTCATGCTGTTCCAAAAAACTCCTACATGACATCCCCTCTAGAGCAGCACAAGCTATTACAGAACTCGGGACACGCAGACAAAACCCTGAAGACGCTCTCGCAGCACATTCGACGAGGCTGATGGTTTATCCCCCGACTGATCTTCGCCACTTGTCTTCAGCAGCTCCCAAGGACGAATAAGGACCTCCTGGGACTTCTTCCCAAGCGCAGTCTCCACTGTCTTTCCCTGGGATCATGCTCTCGGGATTAAAACTCAAGGGTCAGAGCACGGGAACACACGCGAGAGAAAGACAAGTGGTCAGCATCAGCCGCATTTCTGCGCCTGATGCCCCGCTAGCAGCAAGCGCAACCCACAGCCACTGGGTTATCACACAGAAGCCTGGCAGGGACACGCAAGAGCTGAAGAAGATCAATAATACCAGCCGGGTTTTCGGCAGCTCAGCTCCCCCCTCACCTTCCCGGTGTCACCGAGGATGTCTCACTCGGTGCCCGGCAGCCACCAGGAACAGATGGGACCACGCAGGCGAGGCTGCGGTCCTGCTGGGGATGCCTCATGGCCGGGACACACACGGGTAACCACGGCCTGCCCCGAGCCTTCCGCCAGCCCCCCCGAGGCGGCAGGTGAAATCGGTACGCCCGAGACACATAAAGGCTAAATATAATTCGGCTCAACGTGCACCTGTCCTCCAGACAAAGCCCGCTGCTGGACGTCAGGCTGTGCCTCTCGGTGTACAAAGATGGGTCTAAATCTGTCTGTAATGGAGCTTTTCAGGCTGACTGAGCAGTAATGTTCACAAGCTGCTCCCCTCCAGGGAATACTGTATCTTCCTCACTGCATTACCCCAATCAGAAAGATCAGTGAACAGCTCAAAGGCATGGGTGGAAGAGGCGCTGCTGATGCAATTCCATTTAGAATGTATCAGAATATTTTATTCCTCCCTTTGAAAGCGACAGATTGGGTATTTCCACGTCTCTTTGAAGTCTGGCAGAACAATTCACACCGGTGGACCAAACAGCCCTTGCTCCTCCTTCCTCGTGCCGCGCCAGGTACTGCAGATCGGAGAAAAGTCTCTTTGAAAGCCCCCCAGAGCCACCCGAGGCAAAGCTACCTCTGTAATCAAAGCCTGGACGCCCGGCCAACAGGTACTGATTTCTCTTCATCACAGCAAGCTTTATTTCCATCACAGCGTCTTTATTTTCAGAAAGTCTCCTGGAAAATGAAGCGTGGTACACCTCCATTCCAAAAAAATCTTTCCTTGGCAAGTGCTTGGTTCCCCCTTTCTGGCAGACGCTGAAATTAAATACAGCCTCCCTGTTTATTTCCTTCTCGCCGCGGACATGCACGTCCTTGCTGAGCTCTGGAAGTAATTTGTTAGCTGGGAAAAATACAGATTTCTTGCTCCTGCATAAACCACGGCTGGTGACGAGAGGGGAAAGAGACCGGGCTGGAACATTTCTCGCGTTTTATTGAGGTGTCTCTCAGGGTGTAGCAGAGCAGACAAATAGAACAAACCCGACCAACAGACCCAAACAGCCAGCTCTCAGAAGGGTGCTGGGGAGATCAGCACCTTCTCCCAGCACCCACGACCAAGTCCCACATAGCCCAAGCCTCTGCTGGCCCCCGGACCAAGAGGGGCAGACGGAGGGGCTGGGCGGTCCCCAGCACGGCTGCCTGCCCGCACCGTGCTCTGCTGGAGCGGCGGAGCCCACGGTGTTGTGCTTGCCAAACGTACCTCCTCTGCTCTCGAGTCTGAGTGCTTGGGGAAAAAAAACCACAGCCTTCCCTCGCTACATGTGCAAAAGGGGAAAATAAGCAACTCAGTCACTGCTTCCTCCAGCCCAGAGCACAAATTGATAGGATCACGCTGATCTAATCCAGAGGGCATTCCCCTGCAGATTTTAACAGCCTTAAAGTAGGTCATGCTTGGGCCTGAATTTCTCAGCAAGCCCGACTCTGACATATTTCTAGAGCATGTGTAGGTGCATGTGTGTTTTTCCCTCTCCCTGTAGTACCTCACCGCGTGAGGCTCATAACCAGAAACCCAAATTAGCTCAGCCACTTAAGGGAGCCAAGTCCGAGGGCTAGATTTCTGTCTGAAAGACAGACTGAATTTCTCCAGTCCAGAGACCCTCCTCTCTTGCACGTGCTGGTGGCAGTTGTTAATCTGAGAGGGCATCCTTCCTACCCGGGCCTTCCAGAGGGGTAAAGCCCACCGCCAACCAGCTGAAGCAGTGCACACGGAGAGGAGGAAAGTGCTGACGTGCCCAGGGCCAGCCCAGCCGGGAAGGAGAGCAGGAGCATTGGAAGCAGGCCTACCAGGCCCCACGCGAGGTCCCAATCCTCCCTCGCCTCCTCTGTGGCACTGGACCCAGCTGCTGCTCTCCCCAGCTCTGGGGACACCACTGGACAAAGCTACTCCTCAAAGCTGTCACCAGTTCCAGGCTCACCCAGCCAGTCTGTTGCACGTTTCAAGCTGTAAAAACCAAAAACCAGGAGGCTTTGACAAACCCACGCTCTCCACTGAAATCAGGACCGCGGGGCCCCTGCCCTTCTTCGCCTCCTGTCCCTCGGAGCAGGACGGATCCCTACAAAACAAGCAGTAATTTTGATTTGTCAGGACGTGAGAGGAACACATCCCTGCTCTCCCTTCATTACCCCAGGACTGCTACAAACCAAACAAAAATCCCACACAGAATTGCTCTTACGACGACGCACTCGGAGCCCTTCCCATTACTTTAATTTAAGATGCTCCCAGCTGTCGCAGCGCCTGCCTCAGCCTCAGAGGACCACAAACGCAGGCTTTCTTCAGGGTCCTGGGCTGTTGATGTGCAGAGCGAGGAGGAGAATTGCATTTGCTGAGGCTATGAATGATTTATCATCGCACTGACTGCAAGAGGAGCGGGGTCCCAGGGCTCTCTGCATGACCGGAATCGCGCAGGCGGGCTGCATCTGCAGAGCTGTTTGTGCGCGCTCCTCAAATCATCATTAACCATCAGGACCCTCCAGAGGAGCATTTATTTCCTTGGGATTGCAAGGGAGATGGCTGCTGTGAAAACAGCTGGGCAGGATTTAGCCCCATTATATCCGTCTGTCTTGTTCCGCTCTCCCTCCCCTCCACCTCCCAGTTTAATTGGGTACAAAAATAGAGATAATAATGAAAATACAGCAAAAAAAAAAAGAGGGGGTGGAGGGGAAGCACAGCACAGGCCAACGGCGGGTCACAGCTCTGCTCGGTGGCAGCGCACAGCTGTGCGGGGCAGGGTTTGTACTTCCCAACACCCCCCCTGCCCCAGGCTTTAGGAACTCATCCCATCCTCCCGATGATTTGCACAGCGCCGCGAGCGCAGGTGTTATAAATAAACAACGCCGTGCCCACGATGGCACACAGCTCTCAGCTACGAAAATGGGCATCGAGTATTCTTAATGAAATGGGTTTGCGTTTCCCGGCAGTTCTGCGTTCTCTGGAGACAGGGCGATTAAACAAATACACAGAGCGAGAGCCCGGCCTCGGCTCCATCTAAGGGAGTTTTGCCACAGGCTGAAGCGAGGCAGGAATCTCAGCGCGTGGGCTTCCACCACCAGCTGCACAGACCTCGTATAACCTAATATTGCACCTCCCTTTAAGGGTGAGATACCAGCAGCCAGCCATATTTAATACGGCACGCTGCGCCTAGGGATCAAGCGGGATGGAGCCAGGCATTAATCACCGGTTCTCTTTCCTTGGGGGGGATTATGCAGGCGAATCCTACCGCTAGGAAATATTTATAAAGTAGTTTTTCGGTTCTGGACGCCGCAGACTTTTTATAGTTACTATATTCCTGTATTGTTATGCACAAAATCCTCACCTCAAACCCAGTTACTAAAAAAAGCGCTGCTCCCTTGAGAAACAGTCCTCAAATTAGCTGCAGCACACCACCCTGCCTCCATCCCCACAGCTCTGCAGCCCGCTAATTACCCTGCAGACGCTCCCTGTAACGAGGGAGATGGAAACCTGAGCGAGGAAGCAGAGGACCAGGCAGGGTGCAAGCAGCCCTGGAGTAAGCCTCCCCTTGTCACTACCTGCACACGCTCGAATCATTTCCTCCTTCCTCCCCAGGCAACCTGTGGATTACATGCATGGAAGTACAGCAATTACCCTCTTCAATTACCCTAAAGACTCAGGAAGAATAATTGTTTGCAATGGAGAGCCCTCTCGCCTGCTCCCCACACAAAGCCTAACCCTTCCTCCACCGACAGCCAGCCTCCAGAAATCTGTATGCTCCGCAGGGCGCGACCAGCGCCAGGCAGTCAGCTTTAATTTCCTCGCAGTCATCGATATGCAGCAGTGTGGCTCACGCAGCTCTCTGCCACGGCCTTCGGAGGGTTCATTTCTGCTCTCCCCCTCTCCCACGCATCACGAAATGCAAGCGGGAAGAGAGGGGAGCAGGGAAACTTCTCTAAAACAACCTCCACCGCCCAGGCTTGAGGATGCGGTGCAGCACGAGCCTGGAAATGAAATCCTCGCTCCCCGCAGCCTGCCGTGCTTCCAGGGCCGGTCGGAGTAGCAGCACCAGACATCAGCTGACACCGGCAATTACATCCAAATAGCAGATACAAGGTCTGTTATCGATCTGTTCCTAGAGGGAAGGACAAGCTATCCAGTAAAAAGGGGTGTCACGTTATTAAATTCTGAAAGGATAATAACCCAACACGAAGGGCACAGCTGTTACTGGTACACTTCAGGCTTCGTTTCCGAGTCTGACAGGGAGCAAAGATCAGCGGAGCACTTCAGCGTTCCGAGACAGGCCTAGAAATTGCAGGAATAAATTAACATATCCATATCCAAATTACTGGGCTGCAGGGGTTGCCGAGCTGCTGGCAGGGACTGGCCTCCTGCAACCACCAGTCACTCCCGCAGCCGCCTTTCCCTCTTGCTAGCTGGCACCACGGTGCTCGGATGGAAAAGCAAAACACTTCGACCTTTCCTACCTCTGCAGCTTTGCCTCGGAGCAGGAGGTTTAACAGCCCCAGCCCAGAGACTGGAAAACACAGGGCAGACACAACAGACCTCAGAGAAGGCACTCGGGAAGCCAGATCCGCCCGCAGGAACCCGAGCCAGGTGTCCCGGCGAGGACAGCCAGCTCCGTGCAAAGCCTGCCTCGGTTCTGCTGCGAAAGGAAGGCACGGCTACGGGAAGCAAGCGAGTCAGGGCCCTTCAACAGCAGCAGCTCAAAGGAATCGGAGAGTTTAACCAAGCTGCTACTGAAAAAAAAGAAAAACAGGAAAAGTTATCGATTTGTACGAGCTTGGAGTCGAGAGAGCCATAAATTATTCCGCAAGGCAACAGAGATGGCAGATTTCTTGGGCACTTCAGTGGCGCGCCACGGAGAATTACGGGCTCGGCTCATTTGGCCAGACTGTCCTACGAGCAAGCAGCAGCGATCCCTGAAACGGGCGCCGGATGAGTTACGGGCCACCACCCCATTAACAGCATTGCAGGGCACGCCAGGGGTTACAGGCGGAGCCGGACAGACAGAGCCACGACAGACACATGATTTCATAGCATACTTGGGGGATTTTCCACCCCGCTGCAGACAGCGGGTCGCTCCGTCTGCATGAACAAAATTACAAACATAACACAACAAATTAGAAGCAAAATGCCCCCGCGCCCCTGCCCAAACAGACTAGGCTGGGGAATCCAAATCCCTCCAATCATCCTGAAAGGCATTTGGAAATCAAGGTGAGAAGAGCCCTACAGATACCAGCCCTCATCCCAGATATCACAGTCCGGGCAGAAAACCGGGACTTGGGAGCCCTGCAACGTATCCCCAGCTTCACCACAAGCCTCAGGCGCTGCCTCTGGCAACTCAGCTCTCCAGGCCCCTTCATAGAAGGGAAAGTAACAGTTTCCCTTCCCTTCCAGCAAAACACGTTGACACGGCCAGATGCGAGCGCAGCAGAGGCCAGGCGGCGCCTCAGATCCCAGCTATCTGCACAGACCTCCAGTGCCACAACCAACCTCCAGTGCCGAAAGCAAGCGGCCCCTTAGGTTTGTAGTGCTCAGAGGTCCTGAGGAAAGCCGGGATCATCCCATGGTGCTGCCAGCAGAGCAGGGAGCAGGCGCACACCCTGCCGGGCTGCCACTGCCTGCGGCAACACAACCCCAGGGACCGCGGTCCTGGGGGGCTGCCCCCCGAGCCAGGCAATGCGCCAGAGCCCTCGGTACCGGGGAGACCGGTGTGAAAGCAGCGGCTCGGAAACTTCTGACACGGGTAAGCCTGTATGAAATGCAGTGAGGGAAGATCAATATTTTCTTTTGTTAAGTAAATCTGGCCACTGTGAAAACACCGGGGCAGCAGCCCAGAAGGCAGGTTTTCCGTTTACCCGCACCACCAGCAGCAGAAGTGGGCACAAAGGCAGCCGTCCTCACCTGCCGTCCTCACCCGCCGCCCCGACGGGGCCCCTGCAGGTCCCACGCGCGAAAGGGAAGCGCAAAGCTCCCCGCGCTGGTGCAGAAAGAGCTGGGGGCTTCGAGAAGTGGCAGAGGGGGAAACAAACCGGTGCTATTCACCCTCCCCAAACTCCAGGGACTCGATGTCTGCCCCTAACCCCAATGGGAGCCGCAGCACCGACACCCAGCACCCTCCGGCCCAGCAGGCAGGCTGACGGCCCCGCAGAGGGCTCTGGCAGGCAAAGGCAGCCCCGCTGGAGTTTCAGGCGGTGCAGAGCAGCACATCGATCCATTTATCGTCTGCGGGTTGCCATAGAGACCACGAGCCCTCCCCCACCACCCCCCGGACCCCCCCCACCGCTTTCCAATTGATAGCCGGGCGCTGGGGAAGCTTTTGCAGCACCATGGAAATTAAACCCCCGCTGGAGGAGCGGGGCGGTCAGAGCCATCACGGCCAAGAGTCCGCAGCTCGAGGCAGTGTGTCCACCCCTCCCCACCAGGCAAATCTGAGCAACGAGCCTCTCGTGAAATAACTATTGCGGGGAGCAAATGGTATTAAAGTGGGGTTTCACACGAGCCGGTGGGTCATCTTCAGCCACCAGACTTCTTCCTGGCTGCTGCAGGAAAAGCCACCCCTTGGCCTGCAGAAGACACGCAAGCCACAAACTTTTGGGGGCAGAGAGGCCAGCCCCAAGCACATCCCCTAATCCCACCCTTCAGACACGATTTCTCCCGTCCCGCTCCCAGCAAGGAAGGAAAATACCTCACCTAGCTCTGAGGCAAGCTCTTCAGGGCCTGGACCGCGTCCCAGAGCCGTGCACAGCAGCACCTCCCACACCAAAGCAGCCCAAGGCCCCACCACCACAAAGTACTGCAGGTGCTTAACTAGCCTAGCAGCACCGCTTATCAGCGCAAGGCACCGTGCTATCTCCTTTCTCCCACCCCGCTTGGGGTAGAGAAACATAATCAAGACAGACGGAGAAAAATCTTCAAATCCCAAGGCCGGGGGTTCGGCCTTCAGCTCCACACGCTGCCACGCGAGCAGGTCGCCCTGCAGACAGAAGAGCTGATCCCAGGTGACTCCCTCACATGTCAGAGGAGCTGCTCTGCAGGCACCGCGCTCCTCAGCCCTTCACACTCTGCACAAAAGCGTGAAAACACGGTGCTGGCTTCACCCACGGCCCCACAGGGGCCTCTCTGAGGAGACCACAGGAGAGGAATTCGGTGCCACACGCAGGGGCAGAGCAAGTGCCCGCAGCCCCGCAGCCAGGCCCGAGCCCACGCCGTGGGGCAGGCGGCATGGCCAAGGCGGCTGCAGGCCTCAAGGGAAACTGGAGAAGCGTGGTGTAAATGCTGTATGTGCCCGGAGCCAGAAAGCTGGGCGCGGGCTGCGCGGCATTTCCTGAAGGTTCCCTCTAATGAGCGCTGTCAGCCCGCCAGCCCCGCGGAGCCCTTCCGTGGGAAGCACGGTGCTGCCGGGCCCTCGGTGGCACCCTCACAGTCTGTGACAGCGGGAGCTGCAGAAATGAAATTCCTCCCACGCAGCGCAGAGGCAGGGGTAGGACATCCAGGCAAGCAAATCCACCCAAATCTGGTAGAGCTGAAGGGGAGAAACTGCCCGGGAGCAGCGCAGAGCTCCCACGGCACACGAGCGGCTGCCTCACCTCTCTGTCCCCAAGCACCAGCACATTGTTCCACCCCGACATGCCTTGTCAAGTGCCCTGTCAAGCTCAGAACAACGCAGAAGCTTGCGACCTGCCCCAGTCTCCAGCCTGGACAGGACGCTTTCCAGCAAAAGCAGCAAGTCCCCAAGCTCTCTCGCCAAGCCTCCGCAGCCCTCCTCTTCCCACCGCTTCCTCAGGTGCCGGGACCTGCTGCAAAACGCGTAACTGAATATAACTGAATATAACTGAAGGCCAGCGGTACCTGGGAAGTACATGCCAGAAAGCAGAAAACACAGCAACTGCTAGAGGGAAGGAACTCGAGAGATCTGTCATTCCAGCGGGGAGGAAAAAAAGCCATGTTCAAGGCCTCCTCGGTTACGTAAACTTCATTTCCATGTCTTTTATCACTGATAAGATAAGCCATTGCTCAAGTTCAAGTTCTGTATCAAGTAAACCATGATAATCCTCTTAGGAATTCCCCATGCCCCAGCTTGAACAGACCTGCAGAAAAGAGCTTAAGGGGTTGCCTTCGGCTTAAAAAAGAAACACACACAAGCATGCAGCCACATATTTATAACGTAGGCAAACTGGGGCCCGGTATAGAATAGGAAAGGCTTATATGGGGCTGCCTGAATAAAGGGATCTACTTCTGCCCTAGTTCATCAAGGCTACGAGCCACTGCTCCGTCATGCACCGCGCAGTCAGCCGCAAAGAAAATCGCCCTTCCGAGAAGGATTCCTTGCAACAACGAGGACCTGGAGGATCGGATCCCGAGAAGCAATTAAAGTGATTCACAACCAGCCCCACGCACTTTGTGCTGGATTACGCCAACATGAGTTTTCCAGGCTGCTGTATTTTTTATTTCTTATTACAACAGAGGATAATTTTACCTCATCTGAAGCCAGTGGCAGAATTACAGTGATTTCGAGCAATTACCCCCCCTGCTTCAGGTGTAAGATTGGAACTCACCAAGACCACCCCCTCCTGTTGTACCCCTTTATAGTACCATCACGACATCCAGATGTGAGCCATTGTCTGTATTTGTTCGCCTGTAATCTGACCCAATCTAGCAACTGGATATTCTTACTAACCATTTAAATGTGCACTTGCACACACTGCCTCGTAACACAAAAGGCTACTTCATAAACTGCTGATAGCAAGATAGATGACAGAAATAAACAAACTCTTGTCCTCTGCTGCTGCACACCATCAGGATGCAAATTACCTGGGCCAGCAATTTTATCACAGCATCTTCCAGGCGACTGCCTGAGCCTACAGGCAGCGAAGGCCAACTTTTGAAGCCTAAGGCTTCGCTTTACGGGGATAGCTCGACTTCATGGGGCTACCCTTGGCCACCCCCAGGCACTTCAGTGATGTGCAGCCACAGACCAGGAGGGCACAGCCTTGCACGACCGTGGCAGGCACAAGAGCAAGGCGCAAGGCAGTGGTATCTGGAATCAGGACTTAAAACGAAAGCTTTGTTCAGGCCTATCTACTTCCCTCAGGCAGCCCAACGGGCTCAGGTACCCACAACTGCTTCTTACTCACTTCCAGAGAGCGAAACTTTCATCCCTCCAACCCCAGAAAAAAGAAAAACTGCCTCTCACCACCGCATTTTTCTCAAACATGCCTGGGTATTTTGTAACACGAACTAAAGACGCAGCACATCGATCCAAACACCTCTCTCCTCCCCACCAGCAACTTCAGGATCCTTCAGCGCTGACTGACAATCCACAAAACCGTGGCAAAGGTTGTTTTCAAATCAGCTGCCGGAAAAGCTCTTCCAAGATAGCAGCTGAATTCAAAACACATAGCAATTATAGCTCAGGGGGATTTCTAGGTTTTTCTTTCAAGAAACCTATCTGAAAACAAAACAAAAGAAAAGAAAAAAACTGCTTTAGATCTCATTAAAAGATTTCAAAGTGTGTCGCAAGCATGCCACATTTTCCACCAAGGCAAGCAGGAACAAATCCAGCCATCTCCACCCCAGCCGAAGAGGGTTTGTCCTTTAAACCCTTGCTGCGTGCCCCCCATTTCAGCAGAGGAGCGGGACACGGCAGGGTCCCCAGCTGCTACAGACCTCTCGGCATCACGCTCGCCGCCCCGTCCCGCGCCGTTCCCACACGGTGAGGTTCTCTGCGCCGCCCTCCTTGGGTTTTCGCCCCTTGCCTCAAGGCCGCATGCAGATGACCGTGCTTTTTCTGAAGCCGGTGCCAATGAGGCCGCTGCATTCGTTATCCGGGAGGATAATGACAGAGTGCAATTCAGTCAACAGCAAATCCTCCCCGGGGAGATGCCCTCTGACCTCTCCCGAGCTCGGGGATGAAAGTAGACAGCCAGATCTCAGACAGGCGGCAGAGCTGAGTGAATAATTCCTAATGAATCCTTTCATCTCCCCTTTTGTTTTGGGGCGGGGGGAACGGAGGGAAGCGGTTTGGCGCTATCCACCAGCAGAAAATGATTTTCTAGGGCTACTCCAAATCACTGTCAGCCGCAGCACATTTTTCACGGGCTCGGCTCGGTACGCGGCGGGCGAGCTGCTCCCTGCGGGCGGCCGGGTCCAGAGGGGGAGAGCAGAGCAGAGCAGCGCAGCCCGGCCCGCAGCAAGAGCAGGGATGCTGCTGGAATCCCAGCCTAAGAGCCCCATGGCAAGTAGTAGGGTGAATTCAAATATCCACTGAAACCGCGTTTTTGCCAATAAAATTCGATTCCAGCAGCACAACAGTAAATACGTGAAGAAGAAGAAAGTTCCCTAAGTAACGCCCACAGAAAGCCATGGACCCAGGGACCTCACCTCTCCCCGCGTGCCTGTCAGCCCTCACCAGCAGTTCTCTCCCGGTTACAAACCCACGAGCCGGAAAGATAGCGAGCGTGTGAGACAAGCCGATTATTATCCCCAACAAAAAGCAGCAATTCTCCCTTCTCCTACGTGAACTCAGCGGCAGAATCAAGTCCTGCAGCATCTCCTGAGTGTCACCCAGAGGTTTTAAGGGAAATAAGGATGGAAAACAGAGGCAGAACAAGAACCTCCAAGCTGCTTTACAAGCTTTCGGTCACCCAAATGGCACCAGGCCCATCCATGGGTCTCCATCCGTGCAATAGTACCAGCTGTAGGTGTGCAAATTTCACCCCCATCTCTCAGGCCTGAAATCAGCCACGTCTGAAGCAGTCACTTCCTCCCAGCTGCTGCTACACTTAAGAGATCTGCCCTCAGCAGCACCGATATCTCACACTGCTGACAGGAATTACACGCAGGGCCCACAGCCCCGGGACGCTCCCCACCCTCCTCCAAAACAAATGAACCAACGTGAACCCGCACGCTCTAATCGAGCTTGGCGAGGGTATTTATAAAGATGCCAGATCCCAGGGGTATCGATGACAATCTCTTCCCCAGTAAGGCCCGACTCCAGCCCCGAGCTCTCTCAAACCCCCCTGCTATCTCGCACGCCGCCCGGGACGTCATGCGCGGCCACGTAGGGAGCAGCCGGCATCCCCCGCAGGTGACCAGCGCACGAGGGCCGCAATACCAGCAATTAGGCAGAGCTTCAAAGGAAGGGAAACAAGAGTCCTAGTCAATGACTGACCAGAGGAACGGCTCAGGCTGCTCTCATGTGCTCCTCTCTCAGCACATTTGTTTGCCAGCCTGCCCGAGAGGCTCCCAAGGGTCAAACCCAAGGAGCCGCGGGGTCAGCGACTGCGCCGCGATGGCAGCTCCGCCGAAACGAACACAAAATCCCGAAACTGCCAGCGAGAAGTTCCCAGCCTTTACAATTAAAGCTAAAAAGACGTGGATCTGCAAATCCTCTAAGCTCAAACATGCCAGAGGCAGCATCAAAAAACTGAAAAACCACACGTGATTGCTGGAGATCAGAGGTTAACAATATTTAGTGATCCGCCTCACATTCTGACCGGCTCGCAGGGGCTGTGGAAAGCAAAACCGTGCTTTCAGGCTATTTTGAGAAGCACTCACAAGGTTTATCCCAGAAATTGCTCTCTGCCTACTCGGATTTCTCAACTGAACCGATCACATGGCGCTCCGACGGCCTGCCGAAGACACTTGAGAATAGCAGTGCTGCCTGCCGCTCCCCGCCTGCCACAGCGCCGCTTTTAATTGAGGCTGAACTCCTTTAGCCCCTGCTGCAGTCTGCAGCTCCAATCACTGAAATAATAATTAAACCCAGGAGAAACGGTCCAAAGCAGCGATGCCCTTAACTAGCGCATTAAGACGGGGAGACCAGAAGACGTGCGCAGACACCTCCAGGACGTGCTGTTTTGTTTCCAGCCTGCGGATCTGCCTGGGTTTTAACAGCGACGTCGGCGCGGCAGGGATCTCGCAGTGCAGCACAGAGACAGAGGAGAGGCAGAAAAGCGTCCTTAAAACTTGCTTTCACCTCACCGAGACCGAGGAGGAAATCACAGCGAGTTTCACCCGCTTCGGGACCTTCCTCTAATTCCTGGGAACGCCGCAGCTGATGATGACCTGAGGCGGGCGTTCAGAGCAGGGCACGTGGCCCTGCATCAGTGCAGCTCGGGCACTCGCCCCAGCTCACGGGGTCCTAGGAAGGAAAACCCGCTGCAGACAGCACGCTGAGAAGCACTGCCTGCGAAGGCTGGTGGTGCAGCAGGCAGCACTGCCCTGAAATCCAAAGGGGAGAGACTCAGCCTGGAAACTGCTCTTCGTTAGGTTAATTAGTCGAGTTTGCTGTAACCAACTCGGTTACCATAGGCACGGTGCCCGGAGAGGAACGCTTCACACGGGCGTCCCTGCGTGGGACCGGGGCCGGGGACTGCTGGCCCTTGCTGCCACTGCACAAACACCGCTCGCGGGAAGGCTCCTGGCCACAGATCACACGGCTGCTAAAAATAGTGCTGGAGAGCAAACAGGTTAACGGCACGGCGAGAAAACGCATTCACACACGGAAATAAACAGAACCCATGCGAGATCTGCCCCCCAGCCTGCCCTGTGCGTGTTAACAACCAAAAAGATGCTGAGTGCTCTTAAAAACCCAACCCCTGCCATCAAAGAAGTGACTGAGAGCTGCCCGTCTCCCCACACTCCCTGCACACACAGCCAAATCTCTTTCATCTGCTCTGGTGCCTGGAAAAAGTCCAGAGTTAGAGCATTTCCCCAAACAAGCACATATTTTAAGTGTCATTAGCTACACTCTGCCCTTTTATGATCAACATCATTTCAGTTGCTCACAAATCTGCCATGCAACACACATTTATCCCTTACTCGACGCACGCCAGCAAAACTCCACTGCTCATAGAGAAGAACGGCAGATTTAGGAAAGTGGGAGAGAAAAGGCAATTTGCAGTTCAGCCAAGCTCCTTCAAAAGTGGGAAGCCCCGAAACTTATCCTAAAATCAGCAAGAGGCAGTGGAAAAAGTCAAAAAGCTCAGCCTTGCTTGACAGATAGCCCCAAACCCATTAAGGAATGCAGCTCAGCGCCACCTTTCTCAGCAGGTTAATGTTAAGCTGCCACTTTTTTTTTCCCCTCTTGCAGATGCCTTAATTGCTTGCTTAATACAGATTTCGCTGCTACGCTTATCGCGAGGCTCCGAGCCGGCCGTGTGACGAGGGTGCGGAGCGCAGGGCAGACCCATTTGTCTCCGTAACTAATTGTTCTGACTTCTCAACGTACACACCAAATTGACTTGGCAAGACCGCAAGGCAAAGCTGCTGTATTTATTTAGGCATTTCTTCTGCTTCGTACAACAAGGCTGCAATCTGGGCTCCCAGGCCAAGACACCACGGGCGTCTTTATCACATTTATGCAAAACCGGATCGACTGAAGGAAGGATCAGGCCCCAGGTTAGCAACATTCCTGGGCACGTCCTTTACACCAGGTATTTTAGCCCCGGTTACCTGGCTAAGAATTAGCTGGCGAAGCGTTCCAAGTTCACGAAGGCGAGCGCCAACACTCTTACTCCTGGCTGCAGCCTCCCCACGCCAGGGACCAGCCTCCGCACGACATCCGGGGCGCGCAGCCTCGCCGATCCCAGCGCGGGGAGCGCCTGCGTTAGCCAGGCACGTCCGACCCCGGGTAACGCGGGGCCGCCGTCGTGCACGGACACGTTCTTCCTGGAACAGCCCCGTGCCTGCGGCCAGGGGTCTGCCTCCGCACCCGCCTTCCAACTCCGCCAAAGGTTCAAGGTGTTTCCGCATGAAACAAGGAACTAGAGCGAGGCGAGCACAAGGGCGCATTGTGTGGGGAGCAAAACCTCCTGCAGAGAAATCCGCAGGCTTTTCGAAAGCACGACTGGACAAAACGGGGCGGGGGGAATGCCACAGACAGAACTTAAAGTTCTTGTCCTGTTGAAGCTGATAGCAAAACTCACATGGTGGGGAAGCAGGAGCAACCAGAGGGCTTGCACACCTGTGTCTGGCTCCGCAGCACGACTCTGGGCAAAGCAAACTCATTTCCCAGCTTTCACGACATCCACCAAGCGTTCTGGATTGCAGGAACACCAGTCTCGATGGAGATGCAAGCCTTAGCTTCCCACAGCGAGAGAGACAACAAGAACACAAGCCTTAAGGTACGCACTTACGTCTCTCTACTTTTGTTTCATAATGCTGGAGAAAACCCCAAATCCTGCAGCACTTCAGCCCGTCACCACGCAGCCCTCAGGAACGCTGCAGGCAGCTGGCTGGGTGCTGGACCAAAACCGCAGCAGCTCTTTACGTGCCTCTCTAGTCACTGCACCTTGAGCCCCAAAAACACCAGAGATCTAAAGACGCAAAAATTTTTAGCAGCTACCCGTCAGGACAGCAAAACAAAGCCAAGACTAAAACCTACAAATGGAGAAAAAAAAGAGAGAAAGCAGAAACAAGGGCTGGCTGACACCTCCTGTACGTGCTGTCAGCAGGATCACCCACTCCGAGAACAAGGACGCGGCGCGACGCTCGGTGCATCTAACACGTGACAACTGCTCCACGGCCCCAACGCCAGAGTTGCACAAAACCCTCCGAGCGCCCATTGCCTCGCAGCTCAGTAACAAACAACCACTTACACTCGCTCAGAGCACTCCAACACCACACACTGCCCCCCAGTCAGATCTTCGGCTCTTGACCTCCTCTCGAGCATCCACCCGGGGCGTGGAGAAGCCTTCCACCCCGCCACCAGTCACGCTCAGCAGCTCCAGCCACAAGCGTGCAGCCGAGCCAGCAGCACAGGGGCCGTGCGAAAACATCTCACCAGCAGCCCACGGTGGCCACCAGGTCCGCAGAGCACACGCAGTGGCACCACCACCAGCCCCAGCCCCAGCACGGGCACACGGGGCCACCTCCTCGGCACCCTCCAAGCGAGTTAGTTAAGACTAGAAAGCCTCAAGGAAGAATACCGATGGCTTTTTCCACTGCCAGTTCAGAGTTTTTTCCCAAAACACTGGATACACAGATTCCCATAACGTGCAGACTTTGCTGCGTTTTATTTCTTCGACGGTTTTTAATCACTTCTGGTCTAGCATTTGGAAATTATTATTCACACACACACCAGGAACAAGGCTGCAAGGAAACACGGATTTCACTGGGCTGCCTGTTTTTGTCTGTGGACACCACCTCACGTATTACCAAATCAAAACAAGCCGGCCAACTTCAGCGTGAGGGGGGGAAATGAAAGGGCAGACGGGTGACCTAGAAATGAAGCTGAGACTTTGGCATGAGCTCGAAACTGCAGCAGAGGCAAAAAGAGGCAGAGCTTTCCAGGCTCCATTTTGAAAGCAGCTACCAAATGGAATTACAGGACACGGTACCTGCAGAAAAACAAGGGCAGCGCTTGATCGAGGAGGTCTTTCCAACAGGTGGGAGTCACCCCCTTCAAAGAGAAGAAAGCCTTGTGCCAAAGCAGAAGGGATGCAGTTATTTAAAGCCTCGATGCAGGAACCCCCCCGCGAGCAAACGACTAGAGAGACTTCCCAAGTGCACAGCTCTGATAGCAAACACCACGGCTGCTCCACGCCCAGGATTTACATACCACATGAGATCACAAAACGCATGACTGTAATGGCGAGGGCTTGGCGAGTCGGTAGCCGAGGCTGCAGGGCTTCGAGCAGCGGCTGAGGAACGCTGCAGTCACACGTCTGGCAGCGCGGATCCAATACAAACTCACCCTGCCAGTTACAATTCGTTCGAGGAGGGTGTTAACGAGGCACCTCTGTTCCAGCAAGTTTCAGGCTCCGTCAGGTAGCGTCCGCAGCGCTGGCACAGAACCGACGCAGGCTGCGCATCGCCCCCGGCAGGTCTGGCAGGGCAGGCCGCCACTTGCTTGTGGCCCAGGCTGGACGTTGTTATACCACTGGGTGGCCCGGGGTAAATCGCCGGGGGCTCGCAGCCTTAGAACCAGCTCCTTGCAACACCAGGCCAAAGAGATGACAAGGGCTCGGTGGTAAACACTTGTCCAGGGCTGCAAAGTGCCTCTGCCCTGTGAGCCAGGTGCTGCGCCGATAAACCACGCGCTAAGCAGAGCTCCTGCAGCACTGGGAGTACCCGTTCTGGGAGCCTGCAGAGCCCCGAGACTGAGCTATTTACCCAGTGACCATGATGAGACCTGGTCCTATAGGAACGCAGCCGTTGGGGTCATTTCACACGGTTTTAAAACGTTTTCCTATGGAAAGCCAACTTCCCATTGTTTGCCGCAGCCCGAGAGAAGCCCACGCATCCTGCGGCGGAGAGGAAGACATCCTCCATCGTCCGAGCCAGGGCCGTGGGGATTCTCGGGAAGCCCGGCTTCGCGTGCCATCCCAGACACCCCTTCACTCTCCCCTACCAAAACCCACGGCAATGCGCTCCGAGGAGGATGAAGGCTGCCCGGGGGAATGCAAGTCCCCGGGGACCGAGCACAGACGACGGGATGATCTCCGTCAGGAACCTTCCCAAATCCTGTCATCCTCCACCCACGGGGCTGACACTTTTCTTTCATTTTGCCTTCTTTAATGTAAAGACACGGCAAAAATGAAAGATCACAATACAAACCCTTCTGCCCAAACACGCACAGAACAAACATTAGCTGTCTTGCTCACGGAGCCGGTGGAAGGCGTTCAGATCACGGCGCTGAGCACCAGCCCACAGCCTGCAGAAAGCAGGACTTAGGCGAGGTAGAAGCCCCCGAAGCCACACGACAGACGGACACGCCACCGGAGAGCTCCCGCAGGTTGCCTGCACATGCAGGGAAAAGAGTGGCCAGGCGGTAAGGGTTAACGCCCCGGGGATTTGGGGCCGAAACCGCGCTTCTGGGCACCGCCACAAGGTCCGGCGTTACACCGGGGAAACAATGCTAAATAAAGGTTACGCTGAGTGGTATTATGTAAATAATTCTCGTCCACAATGAAAGGATAAACCCAGACTGCTCGGTTAGTTATTAACTCGGGAGCCAGCGCCGCAGAGAGGAAATCCTGCCGGCTCTCCCTCCCTCGACATATGTACCGGAGGGCTGCAGATGGGCCTGCAGCTCCCCGAGACAACACCCACAACATCCCCTGCCTCCCCAGGCGCTGGCACTCTCCCCTGGAGCACTTCCCACCGGAGGAAACCATGTCAGCCCCACCACATTGTCTCCTCCGAGGGCAGCCCGCTCGTCCTGAATCCTGCCGCTGCCCGGGCTGCGTTCAGAGCCCTTCCTCCTCCTCCTCCTCCTCCCCGACGGCTGCCTGCCCTGACGGGAACATGCTCCTCGCCACGTCCCTCCACGTGAAGCCGGGCCCAGCCCTTCCCTTCCTCTTGTAGGCTGAACCTGCTGGAGTTTGCCTTGCCAGCACCGTTTCTCCTGCCCAGAATAACTTACTCAACCTTTCTGTCGCCTCCTCCCCCCCTCCCGCAACCTCCCTCCAGCCTTGGCCTCACGACTGAATGCTTTATGTTTGTCATACAATTTCAGATCTGTCAGCAATTCATCCATCTGCTGCCTCCTGGGTTTTTAATGCTGCGAGCGGCTCCGGGATACAGCCTTGCATAAAACTCTCCATGGAAAATGAAGCTGTATCTCATTCAGAAACGGAACCAGCTTTGAGATCATTTCTTTCCAAGGTGTTGGGCTGTTTCAAAGGCTGGCTTCTTCCCTACAGCTAGCAGAAAAGCAGTGATGCTATCCGCTCTAAAATAAACATTATGGGAGCGGCGATAAGGGGAAATATTTCAGCTGACTAAGAGCAATGCGGGTTCAAATCCAAGCGTAAGCTGATATTGCTTGTAATTTGCTCCCAAGCCAAAAACACAGACCGGGAGTGAAAAAAAAAATGGATGGCATTAAACAACGAGCAGCACACTCAGCGACTCTGCACAACTTCAGCATTTTCATTTGCATTATTTTTTTTTTTTAAACTAACCTTCAGTTTCACGGACCACAAAGTTAATTTGGAGCGCGCTTCCCTTCCCTGTAACTAGACAAAGCTGCCATCCTTTACACGTGTTAACGTTTGCTCGGTGCTCCGGGGCTTCAGAGCAGTCGGAGGCATTCCCCGCGCCACCCGCGGGCACGTAGCCACGCCGGCTGCTTTGCTCGCCCCGTCGCCCAGCCCTCACACCAGGGCAGTAACCGCAGCCCCTCCACGTCCATCCTGGCCACGTCTCCTCCAGCACCGGTCACCTCTCCCCTGCAGGCTCCTCTTGGACACCTCCAAGCCCAACTCGGCCCACCGGCCAGGCGACTGCAGCCCCTCCTGGGGCAGGCTGCTGGCCTTCGGTAAGCCAGCCCGTGCCCCCGAGGCTTGCTGGTGGCTTGGGAAGAAGGGAAGTGACAAGAGGGGTGGGCAGGGGACTGGGGGCACAACCCGGATTTCTCAACTCCCAGCACAGTCCCGCTGCTGCCTCGTGTGTGGGTCAGGGCTCACTTCCCAAAACTGCCAAATCACGCATTTCCTTCTGCTGTTCTGCCCTCCTGCCCTTCCCTTCCCAGCAGCTCCCTCCCTCGCCTGGACCAGGCTCTGGGGGCACTTTGATGCCCGCTGATCCAGAGGCCTGGCTCCCCTCTTCAGCCGTCTTTTCAGGAAGCATCTCTAGCCACGCTCAATAAATGAGACCCATTTCCATTTTCTTCCACGACACAAAAATCTGACCCTCGGGCACCACAGGGTAAATCCGCGACCCTGACACCTGTGTGCCAGGACAAGTCCAGCCATAAGGAGCAATTCTCCACTGCTCTCACACGTCAACATGCAGCAAGGACCCCAATTAAAGCCACGCCAAAGCCTATATCAAGGCATCCTAGATGAGGATCCACGACCCCACGATGCCTAAATCCTTAAGCAACCGCAAAAGCCTCAGCCAGTGATCACAGCGGCGACTGGGTGCTGCTGCGCCTCGTTCCCAGCTCCATTAGAGCCGACCCTGCTCTCTGCTGAAATCTCTCCGCGAGGACCGAAGCGCGCTGCAGCTCACCGAAGTGCCGCTGCACGAAGAAAACCGTCCTTTCAAGCACACGTTGCCCTGGATTCCCATCCTCACCCGCCCCTGCACATAGCCCGCGGCCTGCACTTGGTGGATCGCTGCTCGCAGCCACAAAACCCAGGAGAATCAGCCCCTCGCCGTTCGCAAGAAGGAACCCTTGCAGTGAGGACAGAGCACTCATGGGGCAGGGACTCCTCTTCACCACCAAAACAGTTTGAAACGTTGAACCACACGCCACCTCTCTGGCCTCAATTTTCAGACTTGTCCATAAATCTGGTCGGAATGAGCCATCAGGTCAGGGACAGGTAGCGCTGCACCCCAAGCGCTGCACCTCTCAAGCCCAACACCTTTGCCACTGCTCAAATCACCTGCCCAAAGCCCACTCCAGAAAATTTACCCCTTTAATCCTCCTTTCCTACCCACTCACATAGAACTGGGGAGATCACAACTTTCCTCCCTTCCAAAGAGCCAGAAGACAACGCTCACTCACACACGCAGGTTACGGCTGACTTTAAGTGGGCTTCTCCCACGACGACCCACCTGTACCCAGGACTGAATTTCGGCAGAGGCACATTCCTGGGTCACTAACAACCAAACCAGCAGCAGGAGAAGCGCTGGCAGGCATCAAAGGGCCAAACAACGCACAAGCATGTCACAAAACACGAGGACGTCTGCTCCGACCAATTCCAGCCAGCGCAGCCCGGAGCTGCTGCGGGGATGAGACGGGCAGCTCTATTATTACCACGTGTCGCTATCGGCACAGCTGCACGCATGCCTTCATCGCCAATCATAACAGAACTGCCTTCACCAGACTGGGTCTTGTAATTACAGGACAGGAACACGGCTGAACCAACCCCCCTCTGGATTTGGCGCGGGATGGCTCCAGGGACGGGTACAACCTCCACTCGAGGCGGCTTGGTCCAAATCCAGCCACAGCCGTTAGCAAACGAAAGGTATTGCCAAGCAGCAGCTGCTTGGTGGCTTGCGTGAAGCGAGTTTATGGTTTCAGTCCAGATCTTGTCGTGAAGAAACGCCCGTCACCTCCCTGGCACCCAAGCTGTGAAGCCAGAAGCATCCACCCTCCTCTCCAGCGTGGGAGCCCCGCCGCGGGAGGCGGTCCTGCACGGAGCTCCGCAGCAGGCCCTGACCTCTGCAGGGCTTTCAGAACCAGGTATGTTTTGCAACTTGGCAGAAACACACAGCTAAATAACAGAAACCACCACCCACATAAAGCCAGAAGAACAAAGTACCAGTGTTTTCCTGCCCCAGACATGTGCATGCCCCATCTCCTCTCTCGCACCAAAAATAGCTTCTACTTTTTCCCTTTTGGCAACAACGAAGTAGGGTTTGAGTGCATTTGCTTTCAATAAACTAAACGCGTTTTGCGAGAGTATCTCTCATACTGAAACTTACCCAATTGAAGTTATAAAATATTGTCACACGCAGAACTTCCCTTCCCTCCCGTGGCACCTCGGGACTCGGACTGCAAGCTCTTCGCAAGCCTTGCTTTCCGCTCTCCCCACACGAGGCACAGCATCAGGCACACCGTGGAGCCAGGATGGCAGAGCTAAGCCCCAGAGTCACCAAATGTGTCAGCGGCGAAATTCAGAGGAGTAAGCACAACTTCACGAAAGCCATCCGGAAGTTTTGTTGCCACTTTCACAGGAGTTGGAAACACCAACCCAGTTGTCCCAACTCACTTTCCTCCCCTTTATGAATTATCACCATCAAACCATCTCTTTGAAATCACACAGCAAGCCTTAACCTTGCTGATAAAACCTTAGCCAAACGCAAAAACTCTCACCCCACACAGCCGAGGAACACCACTGGAACAACATCACCTCCAAAGTCAGATTAAAAACACCGGATTCAGCAAAACCCTGACGTCTCCAGGCACTCAAAGCCCCAACCTTTGCTTTGTGAGAATACCGAGGGAGAGGTCGCAGCAGAGTTCAAACCATAAACGCCTGCGAGCCGACAGGGCGCCGTGAGGAAATACCCGCTGCACAGATCACCTCCAGCGCCACGGCCCTCCGGGGCAAATTCTTGAGCTGACCCAAAACACAAAGTTCAGGGAGCAGACCCAGCCGGGCGCAGGCAGGGGCATCCAGCGGGTTTGAAGCAGTGGGAGGCGGGGGGGGGCGGTTCAGAGGGGTCAGCATTGCCCATGGGGGGGGGTTCAGAGGGGTCAGCACGGCCCCGATCCCCCAGCCTTTGGGCTCCACGGCCCCGGTGGCTCTGGCAGCAGCCCGCATGGCAGGCAGCTGCCCGCACCCACCGCGGCCCGCTCCTTGTGCATCGCCAGGGCACGGCAGCAGCAGGAAGGGCAGCGGGAGAAGTGGGAACGGGAAATTATGAGAATCTGCAGAGGAAAAAAGCGTCGCTCCGGAGGCTGCAGCTGGGAGAGAAGCGCACACTTGTTGCCTGCAGACACCGGCAGACCGGCCCTGTTTACCCACCGTCAATATTTACACGGGAACCACCGAACGCCGCATCTCCGGATAAGCCAGCCCTGGCGTTTGCAGCTCCCCACGTCTGGGGGCTCGGGGCCGTCCCTCGCCACCAAGGGACCCGTTTTGGGGGCAGCGGGGCGAGCCTCGCCTGGGGCTGGATTTCCCACTCGGCGCCGAGCAGCGCCTCTGATGCAGATTCATCTCCCTGGGCTCTCACGGCGAGCGTGAAACCACCGGCTTCAAATATGCACGTCGGGCGGGAGCCCGAAAGAAATAAAGCAGAATTGAAAGGGATTTTTTTAAAAAGAAAAAAAACAGCCGAAAAGCACCGCCACGCTGCGGGGGGGGGGGGGGGGGGGCTGCCTGTCCCCATAGCCCCCCCGGCCACCCGTTGCCACCAGGCTGCCTCGCGTGGGGGGAGCTTTCCGTGGGGGGGTAAAGGGAAAGGAGAGGGGGAAAAAGGGGAAAAAAAAAAAAGGGAAAAAAAAAAAAAAAAAGAAAGTTTCTTCCCCGCTCTGCCGCTCTCGGTGCACATTTTCATTTTTACGTAACCGCGGCTGGCTCACCGACCTACCTGCCTGGCAGCCCCTCCGCTCGGCCCCTGGGCGCCGCAATTAGCAGCAATTAACACTGCTCCATACCCCCCCCCCCCCCAAAAAAAAAAAAAAAAAAACAACACACACACACAAAAAAAACACATTTCCCATTGCCGCCGCCCCCCCCCCCCCGTGGGCTGCCGGCGGGTCCTGCGTGGCCGGGCTGCAACCGACCCCCCCCCCCCCCCTCAACCCCTCCTCCCCCTTTAACCCCTCGCTAATTAATTAGTGGGGGCGGCGCTAATTAGCGGGGGGGGGGGGGGCGCTGCGGGGCCGGCCCCCCCGCGGTGCTCCTGCCTTACCTAATCCCGCCGCCGGCTGCCGCCCCCCATGGCCGCTCCTCGGGTGCCGCCGCCGCCGCCGCCGCCGCCGCCGCTCCTCCTCCTCCTCCTCCTCCTCCTCCTCCTCCTCCCGCTGCGGGGCCGCCTCAGCGGCCGGCGGGGCAGCGCTGGGCGCGGGGGCTCGGCCCCGCCATCTGCGCCGTGGTTATAAATCCAGAGCCATGGGGGCTGCCTCTCCCCGGGGAGCCGAGCCGGGCCCGGCCGAGCCGAGCCGTGGTAGGCGGGCGCAGCTCCGCGCCGTGCCGCTCCGAGCCGAGCCGAGCCGTGCCCTGCCCTGCCCGGGCGGGAGGGAGGGAGGGAGGCGGGCGGGAGGCGGGCGGGCTCCGCTCCCTGCTCCGGCCGCCGGGCGGGGCCGCGCCGCCCGCCAGCCTTAAAGGCGCCGAGGCCGCCTGCAGCGCCGGGCACCCCCCGGTGTCGCTGGGGAGTCTTGAGGGGGGGGGTGGCCCCGCGTACCCTCGGCAGGGCTGCTCACGGCCCCGGCCGGCCCGGCCTGGGGTGCCCCCGGGGGCGCCGCCTCTGGGCAGCCCGTGCCAAGGCCTCGCTGCACTCCTGGTGGAGAATTTCTGCCCGGTATCTCATCTAAACCTGCCCTGTTTGGTTTAAAATCATGGAATCATTAAGGTTGGAAAAGAGCTCCAAGATCGTCTGGTCCAGCTATTCCCCCCCAACCACCAATGTCACCCACTAAGCACCACGTCCAACCTCTCCGTGAACGCCCCCAGGGACCGTGACTCCCTGGGCAACCCGTCCCAACGCCTGACCGCTCTTTCTGAGAAGAAATGTCTCCTCACTTCCAACCTGAACTTCCTCTGTTGCAACTTGAGGCCATTCCCCCCAGTCATATCACTAGTTATCTGCAAGAAGAGGCCGACCCCCAGCTCCCCACAGCTTCCTTTCAGGCAGTTGCAGAGAGCAGTATGGTCTCCCTGAGCCTCCTCTCCCCCAGACTAAACAACCCCAGTTCCCTCAGCAGCTCCTCACAGGACTTGTGCTCCAGGCCCTTCACTAGCCTCGTAGCCCTGCTCTGGACACATTTCAGGGCCTCAATGTCCTTCTTGTAGTGAGGGGCCCAAAACTGAATACAGCACTCAAGGTGCGGCCTCACCAGAGCAGAATACAAGGAGACCATCACATCCCTGATCCCCCTGGTCCCATCACCGCACCCCAGTTATGGGTTCCCCCCTAGGCCCTGCCAGCCGCGGGCCCTTCTCCTCCCCAGGCCGCACGCCCCCAGCTCCCGGCTGGCCCCGCAGCGGAGCCGCCCCGGCCTCCCAGCACCCCGCGGCCTCCTCTGGCCCCGCTCCAGCAGCTCCGCGTCCTTCTGGTGCTGGGGCCCCTCCAGGTGGGGCCTCACGGGGGCGAGCAGAGGGGGACGATCCCCTCCCTCGCCCCGCTGCCCCTGATGCAGCCCAGGGGACCAGTCACTGGGTGCTGGGCTACCAGCACACGGTGCCAGCTCGTGTCCAGCCTTTCGTCCACCAGCACCCCCGAGCACTTCTCCTCCTGCTCCCCGTCCACCCTCCGCCCAGCCTTGGGGCTGCCCCAGCCTGAGTGCAGCACCTTGCGCTTGGCCTTGCTCAGCTCCATGACGTTCACCCCTCTTGCACCTCCCACGGCCCCATGCGCGTGCCAGCAGGCGATGCGACACCCCAAAACCTTGCAATGCCGCGCTCCTCCCTCCTGCTCTGCGAGGTGCTGGCAACCTGCTCGGGCTTGGCACCAGCAAAGGTGCACGTCCCTGCAAAGGTCGCAGTCGCTGCAAGCACAGCTTTGCCTCGCATGCCCCTTCCCTGCATTTTTCAGTCCTTGGTTGTACATGTCCGTCTGGCAGGCTGAGCGCCTTGTGAGGCAACGTGGCGGATCAAACCTTCCTCTGGAAGATGCGATTATCTCTGAAGATAAAGGACTGGCTCTATCAGCCTTGCATTGTGGGGTGTCCCTGCTCCAGCCGCTTAGCATTACTTGAGCTGTGCCTTGTTTTCTTTGTTATCTGCGGTGTTTCTCAGGGAGCTTTCATTTAATGAATGGATGGCAAGTCCTGTACCACTGCAAAAAGGCTTCAGATGTTAATTTTACTGCAGCCAGGAGCCAGGCGTTTTGATTCTCCTGACCTCAGAACAACATTATAATCAAATGTATTTAAAAAAAAAAATCCGTAAGGGTTGAACACACTTTTCAGCAGGGCTGCCTATCCCACCAGAGCATAGATGGATTCTTTGACTGCATTTCTACAATCTGGACGACCACGGTCCCGAAGGAGGTGGGCTGGCATCGCAGCATCAATACAGGCTTTTAGTAGAGGCATTGCTTTTGTAATAGAGGGGATGGTTTCACCGCATTTCTACATCTTCCCCTGCACCTGGCTGTCCTGTGGGCCCAAACACAAGGGTTGCTGGGGGGTGCATGCCCCCAACAGAACAAGCAGTGAGTGATGGCCTGCTCTGCACGGAGCTAGCCTCGTTACGCCCCATCCTTAACAACCTTTCTCAGGGCCTCCCAGCTTGGAGTTTCCAAGCTTTTTCCCAAGCAGCAGCGGAAGCTGGGAGTTTCTTTTTTCCATGGAAATCCCTGAGCAGCTTGTGGCAGGACCTCGAGGTGCCAGGAGCCGTGGCCTTGCCAGGACGAACCTCCCCAGCGCCATACCGAGCAGGGGACACCAGCAGCAGATCTCGGTGCCAGCCACGTCCCTGCACATGAAACGCCCGAGAAAGAGCAGGGCTGCTGCCGTAATCACAGCGTGTCTGCGCTGCGAGGCTGGAGATAGCTTACACAGATTTTCCGTAGCGTTTCACTTCTAAGCTGCCGTTGATAGCTATTCCATCAGATAAAATGGTAATGCAACGCGCCTCTGAAACGGCGCATCAGCAAAGAAGGGGATTTCAGATCTCAGCGGAAAACTGGAGTCCTGCCTCGTATTCTTGTCTTGCAGTGTTTCGGCATTAAACTCGCCTGATCCCCGGCACAAATGCAAGAAATTGGGGCATTTTCTCACTTGGGTTCACCTAAACTCCTCCAGGAAAAGCAGCGAGATGCAAAACAGGAGCCACCCGCACTTTGAAACCGCCCTCCCATGGAAAGCTTCAGGGGAAAGTAATTAAATTTAATGCAAGCTGCAGCCTTTAAACTAAGTCATCCTGTAATTGCCTTTATCAGAGCATCAGCCCAGTAGAACTAATGCTCGTGAAAACCACTCCAGGGGAAGGGGGGGTCCCTCCAGGAATATGCATGGCCCATGGCAGCTGGCAAGTCCTGAGTTATCAAAGTTAGAGAAAGGCCTGAATCCTGCAAACAGTGCGCCTGTGTCCTTGGGGAGCTGGGGCTGAGCGAGGGCAACACCACGAGGACTTCCAGCACGCGGCCCCATGCTGTTCCCGATGTCCCCGCTGGAGCATCACTGACATGGTACGGAGGGCTTGTGCCAGGGCTGGGGATCACCTTGGGAAAATGGATCCATCTCCAAAAACAGCCAAAAAAGCCAAAAAGGCTCTGTCTCCAAAAAGCCAAAAAGGAAAGAAGCCTCTGGTGCTGCTCTGTGCAGGGGCTTGCTCCATGCCCACCTCCCCATCTGGAGTCCTTCACCCAGCCACTGCCCTCGTTTCGAGTCTCGGTCACGCCAGCGTCCCCGCCGAGTCCCCGCAGCCACTCGCAATCTGCTGCAGACAGCTGCTCTCGCCTCTTCCACGCTCGCTTTCAGGCTGGCAGTGGTTTACGGATGACGAGATGTGGGTATCCCAAAGTAGGTGGCATTCAGCGACATGCAGAGAGGAGAAAAACTGAAATGATGCTGGATGGCGGCTGTAAGCTGGGAACAAGAAGCACCAGGAATGCCTTCGGCTCCAGCAAGCGCTGCAGGGCAGACACATCAGGGCAGCCAGGGCTGGTGGGGCTGCGGGGCCCCCGGGACATGCACCCAAAAGGGCCACATCTCGAGGATCAGCAGGGGACCTGGCTTTTCAGCTCAGATAAAAGCAGCAAACACAGCCACCGCATAAGAGCAAATGTTGCCCTCTGCCCTGCAGTGGGGATGGGCAGCGGGGCGGGGTGGGGCTGCAAAATGAGGGGCTGGAGGGGCATAGGGACGTAGGGACATAAGGATAAAGGGACATGGGGACATGGGGACACCTGCCAGCCTGCGTTTTGGCCGGCACAGGGGTGGGTGCCACCAGGGCAGCTCTCACAGTGAGTACCCGGGCTTTCCCACAGCAATGAATTGCTGCAGCTTTATTAAATCAATATTAATTCATAATCTTTAGCACACAATTACAGTTATCTCACACACAAAACTCCCCACCTCTCCAAATCTCTGATCTGACAGGGTTATAATTAGCTTATTACTGGCCATACATCTGCTAATAACTTTTCCCTCAGCCCTGCGAAGTGAATTAAGGAGCGCTAATAAACCATGGCTGTTAATCCATTTATATGTCTTAGGCTTTTGTCTAGGTACCAAGTTTAAAGATCCTTTAAAGGGGGTTCTCCGGCCCTTCCTCCAGGTGGGGCTGTCCCTGGCCGCGCGGTGTGGACACCAGGGGTGGCTGGTGGCACAGGTGATGTCCCACTCACTGCCCCAGCGGGTGCAGTCCTCGCTGGAGCAGGATGCAGGGAGAAAGTCGAGGAAGCGTTTGATAAGCTGGGGAACCCCAGAAGATGTAAGCACGGGTCCCTTTTCCCCATGCCTTCCTATTCTCAGCCCTGCTGCCTGTGCCTGGCACAAGGCAGAGGGTATTTCGGGAAGGTCCACGGCGATGCGGTGAACCCCCAAAATACCATTTCTCAGGGAACAACAGGCACGGATCCCTTTCAGCAGAGCTCCAGCGCTGCCCGCTCCCCTTCACCACGGAGCATTTCTGGTGCCATTCACTGGCAATAAGGAAAGTGAGATAAGACATGGCTGCGGGGGGAGGGAAATGTTGATCTAAAACGATGGCCGGTAATAAAGGGCAGCGGAGAGGCACGGTGTGATGTGACGAGATAAAAGCAGATGGCTGGCTGCTGCTTCTAATTATAGGTCCCCGCTAACGAAGAGGGCGCTGATTAGACTGACATTGTCCTAGGACGCGCGCTTCTGGAGGGAGCTGGCTCTGCGTCGGTGCGCACGGCTGCCCCGACCGGGGGTCCCACTTCCTGAGATGTGTCCCCACCATGGGGACAGCTGGGCCCAGGACATCAAGAGGACATCAGGAGAAGCTGGCGGCGATATTCCCTGTGCCAGGGAGGGGACTGTGGACACGATGGCCACCGCCGGGCCACCTCACTGGGCACTGCTCCGACTCAGAGGTCCCAGTGTCTGGAGACAAAAGGAAGCTCCTTTTGAGTAAGAAATGCGGTCGAGTCTCATGGGTGAATAATTTATGATGCTTACTGTAATAAGGCAGAAAAAAGCCACATTCAATTCTGGTTTCATCATATTTTTGGCTATGAGTAAAACAGTAGAAAATGATGAGGGCTTCCCACAGCAAAGCCAAGTGCCTGAGACTGAAAATGGTAGCCAGGCCACTTCTAACCAGAGAGTTGATCTTTTGCATATTTTCGGTCATGTTGGCTCTTTTTCTCCTCCATGGAAGAAACTTGACATGCAGTTAGTTAAAGCACTGTTGTGTCTCCCTCACTGAGCTCATCCGGCCAAGCAGGGCGATGCCCCGGCTCACATCCATGCAGGGCAGCCCCTTTCTAAGGGCTGGAGGAAAGGTACTTCCCTCTTCTGTACCCACTAAAACTCCATTAAGAGCCCTGCTTTGGGTTGGAGGAGCAAAAGATCTTAACAAAATATCCCAGGGATGAGCCACAAAACTGAGGCAGAAACGTTGCGAGGTCTGCAGAGAGAGCCGGGCTGAGCGGCTGGCGAGCAGCTGGGCAAAAACGGGGAAAGACTTAAAAAAAATGAACCAGTAAGCCGAAAGTGATGTTTGGGAGTCATTCCCTAACTATTCAAACATTCACGCAATAACTCTTTCCAGGTGAAGTCCGCGGGAATTACCCGCAGGGCCTAGATCAATGTCGGCGTGGCTGGGAGGGCGCAGAAGAGGCACAGGAGCAGTGGGGCGAGGTGACGGTGACACGGTGCCCGGTGCCCCGAGCAGCTGTATTTGCATAAATCGGAGCAGCCTTTTGGGATGGGCCCCCTGGGACTTCCCGCAGGAGGCAAGGCTCGCACCGTGCCCGTGCTGTGCACACGCACACGGTGCCAGGCGCTGGGCACCCGGCTGAGGGCGTTTTCCCATGGCCACGGAGCTGGGCGAGCGCCTGCAGATTTTCCGACTGGTGACTGCAGCAATTTCAAGTCCTGCTTAACCAGGAGAAGCAGTTGCCAGGGCACCCAACCTTTTGACATCTTAATGAGCGAAGAGCTCAAAAGGAACCTTGCCAGGATTATTTCTTTTTTTTCCCCTCCCTTCTCAGAGGATTCAACTTTTCATCTCCCTCCTTCCAAGCATGAGACGCGGGGATAACGAATGAGCCCGAGGAGTTCAAGCCGCAATCACCCAGCTCCTTGTAGCTGCAAACAGGCAGGAAGCGTGCGCTGGAGAGGAGACGTAATTAGGTGCAATTCAAGAACAGCTCATGAGCTATATTTAACAGAAGGGCCGACTCTTCAGCAAGCAAAAATCCGCGTAGGAAAGGCGGTGGCGGCTGAGCCGCCCTCCCTGCAGCCCCAGCGTCCTGCCCTGTGCTGCAAACACCGCTTCGTTATCGGGCTCTGATGGCTGTTCAGCCCATAAACAGCTCGTGGGAGCAGGACCCCTCGTGGAGGAGATGTTTTTTGGCACTCAGGGTTTTCCCTTTGGTGGGATTAGATTTAGCCAGAGGGAGAACGACCCAAGAGCCTCTTTCCTGCTCATCCTTCTTGCCTGGCACAGACGGGAGAGCCCTGCTGAGCCCCCCAGCGCCACGGCAGCGAGGACACGGAGATGCTGTGCTTCTGCTGGGGGAGGAAAAGCCACGAGTGCACACAGGCACCGGGTGGGACGGCACCGATGGGCGCCCACCTCCCCTTAGCGGAGACACGGCGGTGCCGAGTCCAGATTTACCTGTCTGCGGAGGCCTCCTAAACACACACACTCACCGAAGTTCCATCTTGAATACAAAACCCATGGAAGCAGCCTGTGAAGCTCCCTGGAGAAACACTCCTGTTTTCCTTACTAATGAAAGCCACCAGGTGGATGCTGAATTTGCATGCCAGGCTTTGGTGACGCTTCCCCAGGACCGACGGGCACCAGCAAGATGCTCAACAGCTGCAAGGAGCAAACCACATGGGCTGCCCAGCAAAACCCCCTGTTTTCTGACAGCAACCCCCAAAATTCGTGGGCCCACTGGCAAAAAGGGACAGCAAACCTCCCAGGGCAGAGCATGCGGGGATGGTGCTGAGAGCAGGGCACACCTGGCTGTGCAGGAGGGCTGGAGGAGCCGCTCCCTGGGCACTGCAGCTCCCTGTGAGCAGAGGGGAAGGAGCTCCTTGTGCCAGGACATGAAAGCCGGGAGACGGGGGAGCGCTATAAATAGGGCGTATAAACTTTCAACTGACAAGGCTCTGATTTTGTTATTGTAAAAAGGGAGGGAGAGAGAAGGAGAAAAAGTGCCTAGATAGAGCTGACAAAGAGGGAAATACATGCAGAATACAGGTTTGTTCCCAGTAACGCGCTTATTATAAGTCAGATGTAGTTAGAGCTATTACTTTAGCTTCAAATGAATGAAAGGAAGGAGAATAAATCCGCCTTTGTGCCAGGCTGCCTGCAAATAGCATCTCCCTCCAGCAAACCTGCAATTGTGTTTGCATGAGACATTTGTTAGAATAAATGCAATTTAAGAAGAAAAACAGCTCCCACCTACAGCAAGGGAAGGCCGCCGGTATGAATGGCAGCCGGCAGAGGAGGAGGAGGACCAGGAGCGCCTTCGTCTGCAGGGGAAAGGGCCTCCCGTATCTTCCTCCTTTATCTTCTGTGTGAGCAGACTGAAAGAGAAAAGCACCTTCTTAAAAGTTTGTGAGTCTGCATTTCATAGTCCTAAACTATTTCCCAAGGTACTGAAAGTGCTTGCGGGTTTTGCTCGATTTTTTTTTAAACAAACGACGTTGGTTGCTCCCAGAGCGTTTCTCCACCCTCAGCAGCCCCGGTGGCTTCGGGGAGGGGACCTGCAGGGCTGCCACCCCCAGGGCTGGCACCCCCCAGCCCCGTCCCGCGATGAACCCTCGTGCTCACCAGCTCCACGCCTCATCACCCCGGGGCACCCGTGCACCTGTAATAACGGGAACAAAATCTGCCACCGGCTGCCCAGAGACACCCAGGCTGCCTGCGGTGCCCTGCAGCAGGCTGAGGACAATGCCCAGCACGGTGCACATGTTTCGCAGTGCCACCACCAGGCTTTGGTGCCTGGTCCCGTGCTCAGCTGAGCCCCCTCCCCTGCCTCCTTGCCCACCACTTGGTTTCCCTCTTCTCTTTTTTGACTGGAGAACCCGGCTTCTTACCCAGGATGCGGCCCAAGGGAAAGGGGAGAAACCCTCTGCAAAGTGCCCTCCTGCCTTCTTCTGTTAGTATGATTTTTAATATTATCCCCGTTGAATTTATAGGAGCAACAGCCTGGGAAAATGACTTTACCTCTGGTTCCTTCATAAATTTTTAATAGGGCAGAAATGGAACCAAAAGGGATTTAAAAAAAAAAAATATGCGTTAGCGTCAAACTCTGGCTCTATTCATAATTAATTATACTTTCAGGGGGAGGGGAAAAAAAGAGGAAACATAATTACAAGCTTCTAGTGAGAACATTCATTATCATGCTAATGCCGAAATCAGTACTGCTGCGCCTCTGTGTGTGTGTGTGCGCGTTTGCTCTAATTACTCGGCAGCGGTGTGCGGCGTTCTCCAGCCACCTCGGTGCCGCACGGGGCTCCAGAGTCAGGGGTAAGGCGGGACGACAGCGCAGCCTTCATGGCTGGGTTTTGCCCCGTGTTTCTCAGCATCACTCCCCAGGCGCCCCGGCAGTGCTCGTTAGCAAGCGAGATCCTGACTTCGTTTTTTGGGGGCTTGCAGTGCACAAGAAGAGCATCAGGAGGGTTTCAAGGTGCAAAGAGCCAGGGATGCACAAGGCAGGCTGGGGGAAGGAGCCCAAAGAAGGGTGCAGAAAAACAAGGCAAAGTTTCAGATGTTTGGTGCCTGACAAATGCCTGGGTTTGCTGTGCCTGGGACACCTTGCAAAGCAGATCCTGTGCTTCAACCTGGGAAAAGCATTTGGGCTCAGCCAGGGTACAAAGGTACCCTGGGCAGGGCAGCCAGCCGCAATCTGGGGAGAAAAGGGCAATTTTCTATGCACTAAAAAAAAAAGAAAGAGGCTCAACTCAACCCCAGCGCACTGGTGTCACCAGCAAAGGGTTTTTTCTTTGCTATCCCGATCCACTCGGCACTAGGGATGCCCCAGCACAGGACCCAGCCTCCCCTGGGTTCGTGCAAGAGCTGGGCACGGGGAGGTGTTGGCGCCTTCCCAGCACCCCCAACCCACAGCAGGGCCTGGGGGGGCAGGCACGGCCGCATCCTGCTGGCCGTGGGCTCTCGGAGCTCCAGCTGACGTCTGCGAGGGAAAAACGCAGGCTTGGATCGGCGGCTCCAACACCCCGCTCAGTCCCAGACGTGTTTATAGACATGAGTTATCTTAATTATATTAAACCTAAGTTAGGCATCTGCACAATCTGAGCATTTCTGTAGAATAATTAAACCGATCTCCCATTATTTCTGGAGCTGCCAAGCGGATGCCCTACTTTCCTCAGCACGAGCACTGCATTTCTCCAGCGACAAATCCCCCGGCAGGCTGCGGGAGCCGTGGTCCGGCCGGCAGAGCCGAGCAGAGCGGGGGGCACGGACCCCTGGTCACCCCCAGCAGCTCTCCAGCCCTGCTCTGGCTCCTCGCTCCCATCTCAGCGCTCAGCAGAGGGCAAAGCCAGCCCGGCACAGCCCCCTACCTCCCCGCACCGGGCTGTATTTGCAAATTGCCTTAATAGCCTGAGAGCAAACGAGGCCCCAGGGCTGTGCCACGGCCCTCACTGCAACCTGCAGCAGCGGCTCGCAGCCCGCTGGGGACAGGGCAGAAATGGGAATGGGAGGAACTGGGGCTGGAAGAGGGGACTGCTGGAGCTGAGCCCCGGTGTGGGGCCGTCTCTGGGTCACTGATCCTCTGCTCGAGGAGGACAGCGATAATTAGAGCTCCTCTGCTTGCCTCGCTCACGTGGGAAAAGCAACTGGCTCTTGTAGCGAAGTGGAGGGAGAAAAAACAGAGACAGAGAAGAATGTGCATTGAATTTAAGTGGGAAAGCGTTAACAAAACCGGGAGCCGATTGAGGCTACCCCAAATGAGCAGCGCAAGGAGCCAGCGCACCCCAGGCACGACAGCAGCTCCCGTCCAAAGCCACGCCGGCTCCGAGACGCTGCGCAGGCAGCACCGAAGCACGGCTGTCTGCATGCGAGGTGGGGAGAAGGCAAAGCTAATGCTGGGAGTCCCCGGGATGAGATTAGAGGCTTTTTGTTCAAAGGTGGGCTCTGTGCAACATCTGGGAGCCATTCCTGTCTGTGTGGGATCGTGCAGGCAGGCGAGGGGCCCCTCTGGCCTTGCTGGAGCTCCAGCTGTGCCCAACACCAACATTTGGGGTTGCCTGCGAAGCTCCGCACCCGCACCAGCCCCAGGGGCGCACGGTGGTTTCGGCCAGGGGTGGCAAAGGGCTGCTGGGGACCTGGAGTGTGGTTGCTCTGTGAGCCAGGCAGCCACTTGGAAAATGCTCACCCCACCTCAGCACGCGGCTTTGTACCCAAAATGTATTTGGGAGGTGGAGGCCAGGAGCCTCGAAAAGAGCTATACAGATGCGTCGTGGAAAATGAAGGGTACGAAGCGCACTGTGGCACCTAGATGGCAGGAGGCATTGGCACAGCCGTGCTCCTGCACCTGCACGGTCCTTGGGGTCGGGCTCGGATGTGCTCCGCAGCGTCCCCAGGCACCGTGGCACCACGCGGAGCTCGGGCACGATGCTTGGGCTGCAGCGAGTGCTCGCACGGGGAGAGAAACCATCGCGGCCCCCCGAAAGCCCTTCCCCTCCCCGGCAGATAAAAGGGCCTCGCTGTTCCTCAGCGCGCTGGAGCCAGAGCCAAGCTCCCTGAAAGAAAACAGATGACCTCTTGTTCTGGGAATAGCTACAATCCCTCCCTTTAGCTTTATCGCCGGTTGAACCCTGCCCAAATGAAAAGTAATCAGCCATGACACGAGCATCCGCTGCCCCGCGCAGGCAGCCAGGCGCTCCCCAGCCGGCCCCTAACGAAGCTGCCTCGTTAGGGCTAACGGGGCCGCGGGCGGCCTTGCACGCCCCATGTCTGCCCACGTCTCAGCCCTCGGAGCAGCCCGGGGTGCCCACACCGGTCACGTTTTCATGAGTGTGCCAAAAATGCAGAAAGGTCGGGCAGCACGTCCCTGCCCGGTGCGCAGAGGTGTGGAGATGCTGCACGAGGCATTTTGGGGCTCACAGTCCACGTACGGCCGCCGCAGCCCAGGCTCATGGTCAAGTCCTCGCCTCTGCTCTTTGCGTTTATGCTGGGAGAATACAACCGCACCGCACGTGAGCTTCTGAGAGCTGGTTTACGATGTATGAAAATAGCCCCGGAGCCTTTGCCAAAAGCGTCTCTGAGGTGGGTCCTCGCTTTGGGAACAGAGCCCACGGAGCTGGGGCTCACCGGGGCTGGGATGCCATTTCAAGCCCCGCAGGTTTCTAAACCCTTTTTTCCAAAGTTACCAGCAGCAGCATTTCCAAGCCAGCCCCCCAAAACCGCAGGCTGCCCAGCAGCGTGCATGAAGCAGGGAAGGGGCAGGGAGAAGAAGAGCCGTGTCCCCAGCAGTGTCACCCCGTGGGCCAGCACTAGCCAGCGCGTCTCCCCTGAAGCCACGGGGAGAGGATAACACCCAAACCCCGACCCGCGGCGTTTTGTGCAGCCGTGGCTGCGGTGGGGCGTGCGAGCCTGCTTAACCTTCAGATCCCGACCTCGCTGTTCCGGTACATAAAGCAATTCATTAGTCGTTACTGCTTAAGAATAAAGGGGATTAGGTATTTATTCAGCATGATGTGATGGGGATCGTAAATTTTTACTGTGCTCCTTGAGATGGCCCCGGGAGCAGTTAAGGTGGCGGGGCCGGCCGCAGCCCCTGCGCCCTCGGAGCCCGGAGAGGGGCCCGGGGCAGGGGCTGGGATCACACACACGGACAGACCAACGTCAGGAATGTCTTTTTCCTTGCTGCACTTCGTCCATCTGTATCGAACAGTGGAGCTATGAATATTCAAGAGAAAAAAAAGTGTTAAAAATTTGTGACATTTTCAGGATTCGCTTGCACTATCCAGAGAACATCATTCACAGTAATTACGAATAAAATCCACAGCTCTTCACGGATGACAACAAATCCAAATGGCCTTTTTACACAGTGAAAATATTAGCCTTAACACATTTTTTTTTAAAATATCTTCCAACCAGTTGCTGCTTTCACAGGCACCTCAGAGCAGGCTGATCTTTTACAAACTCCTCCCGTCGTGGTTACATGTGCTGCCTGTGCTCTGTGCTAAGGCCAGCAAATGAATAGCACTTCTTTTTTTTTTTTTTTCCTCCCTCTCATTTGAGAGTTTTCTTGGTAGGGATGAAACCACGGAACAGAAGGCCGCCTAAATGAAATTATTAACCCAGAGAAACCACTGAAGGAACTTGATTAATTTGCCGAGTAACAGAGACTGGTTTGTTCTTTTAGGCAACACATCTTAAAGTAATTGAATCACCCCTTGAAAAAAAACAGTAGATGATTGAGCCCTGAGGTACACTCGTTCACTATCCTTAATAAATCTCTCTTTATGAAGGAGGTAGTATGCTTTTCTCATCAGAAACCTGTTAATTTTTTTCTCTTCTAAGTAATTGAATACAAAGTTCAAAATCTATCTGCAGCATCCTTCAAGAAAAAAAAAAATCAAAGGTTTATCTCACGTTTCATCTCAGCAAGTTAATTATGCTCTCATAATTGAGTTAAACCAGCAGGTTATTAAAAATACCACAGGACCATTTTTATTTTTTTTTGATGACGTACCGCGAGCCCCAACTCCTTGGCAGAGCCAAGAACCCAAAGACCTGGCTCGTGCCCTGCACGCAGCAGGAGGCGCCCAGGATGGACCGATCCCATCCCGGTTCATTTAGGAAAAGCAGCTCTTTGGGCTTTTCTCCTCCTTTTTTAGATGTGGGACAAGGGGATGGTGTCCAGCTGCTGTCATAACCTCTGCTGGAGCAGCGGGGCCAATGCACACAGGACGGCACAGTGGGAGCACCCAGGGCAGATGAAGTATCAGGAGACTCCCAACACCTCTCGCCCAGCCCTCGTGTTCCTGCCTCGCTCCAGGGAGGGTCTCCAGGATGCGTCCCCTGATCCAAGAGCCATCGCCCTGAGCGGCACCAGCCCCCAACATTTGGGGCAGGCTGGTCAGTGCCCCCGTGGCAGTGCTCCCTGGAGAGCTCACGCTCAACCAGGTGCGTCACAGCCCAACCACGGCTCACCGAAAGCCACGGAGCATCTCCGTCCCAACTTGGACAAGCCTGCCGGCCTTCCACGACCCAGCCGACACCTTTCCATGAAGCAAGGGAACAACACCGAAAGGGAACACGTGAAAAACACTGGTCGTAAGCCCAGCCCAAGGGCTCACTAGGGAGCTCACTTCACACAGGCAATCCCACCTAAAAGCCACTGCAAAGCCAGTAGCCAGCACCCGCTGAGGCCAGAAAGTTTCAGAGACTTCAGAGCAGCTCAGCACAAAGCTGTCCCTACTGCAGCCGTGCCCAGGGACGGACGGGGAGCGCCCGACGCCGCACCACGGCGCACATGGCGCTTCCGACACCAGTGTATTTCTAATCAGCATCTCACTTCAGATTTTACTCATTCAACTAATTCCACTAATTCTAGGGAATTACAGAAATAATTGCTATTTTCCAATAGATGCAGGCCTGCCTCTTGAGACAGAAAAAAAAAAATAAGGCAAAAAAAAAAATCAATGAAGCACTGTTTAAGAAAAGTCAAAATAAGCTATTTCCATCTCCTCATTTGCAATTAACTTCAGAGCATAACACAGTGGGAGGTGGTTCATGGGAAAAGTGCGACTTCATTGTAATCCTCCCTCCTTTTAAGTGGAAGGAGCGGTGGAGATGGATGCGCCGAGGCAGCCGCCGCTCCCTGCAGGTCGCAGCTGCCCCGTGCCCCCCGCGCTGATGCCACGGCGTGAGGCGAGGGCAGCGGGGCCACCAGCCCCACGCTGCAGCCCGCAGTGCCACCCGGCCGGGCGAGGGGCCACGGCTGGGCTCTCATTGCCCGCGGTCACCACGTGCACAGCAGGGCACCACGGTCCTGCACGAGACGCCCGTCCCCATCCCCATCATCCCCACCACATCCCTACCCCCGTCCCCATCCAAATCCCCATCTCCATCCCCACCCTGTCCTAAGAGAGGGCCACCTGTTACTATCATTTTATTTTATTTTTTTTTAATTAAATTGGGATTTTTTTGTACGGCAACTTCCTTATCTTCTCAGCCACCAGTGACGGTACCAGCAGGGAAGGGGTGGCCCAGCGGCACGTCCTCCCCTGGGGAGCTGGGCACAGCTGGCAGCAGTCCCAGCAGGATTTGTGCACCGTGGGGCACCCCAGCACCGCTTTGCCTTGCGTCAGCCCTGCTTCACCACAGGAGACCTCTCCGATTATGGGCGTTTCAGCCCCGTTCCCCCCCAAAAATAGGCAAACAGTTTGGGGGCAAGAGGCACCTGAAAGAGCCGGTTCCCCCGCATTGCCTGGCAGGGATGGGTGCTTCTCCTTCCCTGCTGCCAGGCAAACGCTCCTGCGGGGCAGAGGCGCAGACCCAGCCGAGCGCTGGGAACCTCCCTCCAGCCCCTGCCTGGAGGCAGAGGATCCAGACTGCGAGGAGGACGTGGGTCGGGTGCCTCGTCTGGCTCGGGGGTTGGTTGCAAAGCAGCGGCTCGGAGGCTGATGCCCATCAGGGGAGAAGGCACCCGGCTGGCTCCTGCTTCCCAGCAAGAGCAGAAACCTGCTGCCGCTGCAGGACCCGTCCTCAGACCCATCCTCCAGCGCCCGGTGACCTCTGCCAGAGATAAGAGCACTCGGTCCTCCAGCAAGCACTTCCCATCCCTTGCCCTACAATATTCTCCCTGCGGCTGACGTGGCGACCTGCTGCTGTGCGTTAAGCATTCACCTACGTGAGGCTTCCTTTGAAGACTTTTCCTTTCAACTGTTCTATTTTCATCGCTGTCCTCATCCCTCCGTAATGCTCCGTCTTCTGCTCAAGTGTCATCTCCAGATTTTCTTCCCAATTAATATTTCTATGGCAACTGCATTTAATTTTGGAATCGCAGCGCTGGCTGGGTGGCGGGACCAGACCCTCCTCCCCGCCTCGCCTCCCCGCGCCTGCTGCGGACGTTTGAGCCCTGTTCATTTCCGAGGGGCATGGCTCTCGGAGCACCTTGCCCAGCCCTGCCTCGCCCCCTCGATGCCAGCCCCATGAGGGTTGGGCCAGGCTGAGCTCAAGCTCATCATTTATCTCGTGCTCCTGTACTGCTAATTAGCCCGTGAGCACATTTATTGGTCACCGCCCGGAGCAAAGCACAAGCTTTTGGGAAGTGCACCCTGTAGGATCCAGACTTTGGGAGCAATACGGACACCCCTGGATGCCCTGGGGGGGGGTGGGGGGGGCATGCTGGGCAGCACAGCAAAATGCTGTGAAATGAGGAGAGATTGGGACTTCAGGAGGCAACAGGAGGAGTTAGAGATTCTGGAAACCCCGTCCAGCCCCGCTGCCAACGATGGGTGCAGAGGTTTCTCCCCAGCGCTGCCCAACCCAGCATGGTGGGGTGCAGCCCCCGGTGCTGTAATGTCACCGAGGACAACCCCAGGACCCTCCTGCAGGGCTCTGGGCAGGGCGAAAATGGGCGCTGAGAGGTTCAAATGAGCCCGCTCGGGTCAGGGGCTGGAATCAGAAGCATTTGTGTGCGCTGCTTTCCCTGCCAGGGCTCCCTTTTGGTCTGCCTGAAACCTTGCCGGCATCTCAGGAATGCCAGAAATGCCGGAGCTCCTGGTAACGGGGCTTTGCACCCTCAGCACCCGGCGCTGGTGTGTGCCCAGGGACCCGGCCGGCGGGCTGGTGGCTGGGACGCTGCGTGTCCAGCACACAGCTCAGAGGCTGAGCACCGCCCTGTGAGGCGTGCATGAGGGGCTTCAGGGCACTAAGTGCATTTTAGGGGCTTATTTTGCACCTTTCAGTGTCCCCCTGCTGCAAAAGGGGGGTGCTCGGGTCGGTGCCCTGCACGCAGCCCCCGTGCACCCGCTGCAGGCTGGGTGCTCCCGCCCGGCTGCGCTCACAATATCGGCGTTATTCCACGTTCAGATGAGGGAAGCGCGGAAAAATGTGATTTTGGAAGCTGAGTAACTCAACTCCCCGCAGCTGTGGCTTCGGCTGGGCTCCAGCTGCTCCCCTGCCGCCAGGGCTCCACCGCTCTCCCCCAGGCACCGGATTCCTCCCGAAACTCGCTTCCCGTGCCGGGCACTCGCTGTGAACCAAATGCCAGCGGAGCAGGGAGCCCGGCCCTGCATTCTGCTCTCGGATGTCTCCTCTGGGCCTTACCGTAGTGGCTGCACGAACACGGTTTGGTTGAGCTCCCAGCTGCCCTGCCCCGGGGGCTGCCGTTGCCCGAATGAGCCAAAAAAGAGAAAACTCCTGGGGGAGGGAGAAAACTCCTGGGGGAAGGGATCCCCGCCCTCTGCACTGCCTGAGCCGGTTTTTCCCTGCTGCCTTCCGCAGCTTTGCCCAGCTCGTGCCTAGGCATCAGCTATGGACACAGCCCTCCTGCGAAATAGTTACCCCTGTTGCCATAACACCCACATCTCACCCCAAACCATGGCACTGCTTTCTGGAGGTGACCCATGGGGATAGGAGAGTTCCCAAGGTGCTGTCCTTCCTCCTGCCATTGCTCAAGGATGCCTTGGGGCAGGTCCCATGCAGGTGACGACCTCCTGGGAAGGACGTCCCTGCCTCTCAGCAGCTGCGGACACCGTCCCCATGGGTGCAGGCACACGGCATCCCTCACGGGCATCACTGCCCCGGCTGGAGTCAGTGGGTATTTTAGGCTAGGGAGGGAACCATGCAAAAAGCACTCCGTGGAGACGGAAAAAAGGGATGGAAAACAAGCAGCATCCCCAGTGGCTGGTTGTGGGTATCTGTCCCCCCCAGAGGGCTTGTGATCAAGATGGAGAAAAGGCAGGGAGGGAAGGACGAGGTGATGGATGGCACCGAGCTGAGAAGGAAAAGCAGTGGTGAGGGAAGGGAGAAATGGGGGAATGGCAAACCAGCAGCACAAACGTGACTGCAGCAGGAAGATGAAACCCTTGGTGGAGCTCCCCATAGGAAGTGACCTCTCCCCATGCCTGATTTTTCCTGACATTCCCTCCAGAAACTTGTGGTCCCCTGCATGCACACGGGCACTGCAACCTTGAGTTCTGCCAGGGGAGCTGAGGAGCTGTGACCATTCCTGGGCTCCCAGCCTGGTCAGCGCTTCCCCCCCCACCCAGCCCACACACGGGGCCGGTGCTGTGCAGTGCCTGGGGCTGCGGTGCTCCCGTGCAGCCCCTCCAGGGACCGTGGTGGCTCTGTGCAGCCTCTCCTGGACCCTGAAACGCTCACTGCGCTTCCCATCAAATTGCCCAGCTCGGCAGTGACGGCTGCCCTGCAGCACCTGCAGCACCCTGGGGTGCTGTGCACGCCTCGGGGGCTGCTGGGCAGGCTGGTGGTGGCACACGGTGCTGGGACGTGCTGTCACAGCCAAGCACGTCTGATATTGGGATAGCCAGCTCAGGATCCCAGCACCACTCGTGCCCCGAACCCCTCCCCTGCGCTCCCCCGGCCGTGCAGCGCAGCGCGTCTGCCTTGCCAATAACAACAGGCACCGACTTCGTGTTTAACCTGCGATCCTCGAGCGAGATCAGCAAGTCTGAGGGGCCAATTAGGGAAAATCATCACTTCATTAGTTCCCTGAAATGCAGCCACCGCTGGAATGACAGGCGGCAGTGCCTGCGAAGCTCGGCACGGGGCTAAAATCCAACGAAACGCGGAGAGAGGGGAAAACTGCGCCGGCCCCCGGCAGCTGCAGCGAGGGCAATGAGCCTCACGGAGATGCTGAGCCACAGACTGTGAGAGCCAGAAAAAACGGGGTGTCCTCACGTCCCCAGGCCCCACCAGCTGCCAGGCTGCAGACCAGCTCCGGGGCAAAAAGAATTAAAAAAGGTCCTTGCTTATTAAATGCTGTGCAATGCTCCCAAACGGGAGCCCTGGCAGCCAAACAAGCCACCTCTCCTTCCCTGCACCCCCCCTGCTTTGTGGCAACGCTCTGTTTTTAAGTCAGCCCTGCAAAAAACGGTGAAAATTGAATCGCCCCAGCACAAAACCTTATGGCTGCTCCTTGTGGCGGGGGCAAGAAGCACCTCGTCACCTTTTATTCTGCTGCGAGCAGCCATGCAGGCAGCTAATGGGAACGGCTACCACGGGCCCAGCTTTTGTCCCGATTCCTCCTAAAATTCACCGCCTTGTGAGAACTGGGGCCAAAGACGTGGGAACACCTAAGCTGGGCACGCCATGCGAGAGTCTATAGCTGTACTAACACAAAGGCTGCTAAAATGCCACGGGTGGCATTTCACGGGTCCCTGCAATGCCCTGCAGGTGAGTGCCAGCCTGCCAGCACCTGCGTGGGGAAACCTGGGGGGAAAGCTCGCAGCCGAGCGGTGCGAGATGCTCGGTGCCGCAGGCTTTGGCTCCTTCTCGCTGCTCTTTAACCTCCTCCTCGACTTGTACTCAAGGAAAGCCGTGACATTTATCATGAGAATATCCTTCGGTTAAAACCGGAGCCCCTGATTATGTTAACAATTTTGTAATGAATTAATGAAATTTTCCAGTGGAAAAGAGATTGTGAAACTCTCCCGGGAGCTCCCGAGCCGACCCAAGCAATCCGTCACAGGACGACAGCTGCAGTCTGGCCGCTTGGCGTCTCGCGCGGGCTCTGAGCTCATGGCCAGCCTAACGAGCAATAAATAAGAAACCAGAAGACGACTGCGGACGCCAGGGATGAGCCGGGGGTCTCTGGCTACATCGGTGCAGGTTTCTGGGTGAGCTCAGTGTGCGGGATGGGGGCTCCTCTATCAAAACCTGGCCGTCAGCACCTCCGAAGCCAGCCCCGCGCCAAGAGGCAGTCGCTCCATCTCGGCACTGACATCCCTGGGCATCATCAGCAATAACATCAAAAACCTGAAGATGCGTAAAACAACCAATATAAGGGGCTAAAGGAGAGATTATCATTACCCAAATGGCCTGCTCCTCGGAGGGAGCTGAGCAAACTCCCAAAGACACAGCCTGGGCAGCCAGGGATGCCACGGCTGCCCCGAGCAGGGTCCCTTCGGGGAGCCTGGCCCCATAGCGCAGCACCACGCCTGAGCCCCACAGGGCAGAAGATGCTCCAGGGAGGATTTCTGCACTCAAAAGGGGGTCACAGCTCATTGCAGTTCCTCAACGGCATCGTGGTTTCATCAGGATGGAGTGAGAGCACGAGCATGTCCAGCGTGTGCGTGGGTAAATCCCCGTTTCTGGAGCCGCGCAGCTACCGCGCCCGTCCCCACGTCCCGAGTCCTCCGATTTACAGCTGGGAAGTTTGCACTGACTGTGCTCGGAATCATTAAGCTACAAACCATACGCTAATTATGGTGCCCTGGGCAAAAACGTTAATCCAAAGAGCATAAAATTATAATGACTTTCTTGGCATAATTAGACCAACCAAGACAAACAGCCCAAACAGCAGCCGCGGCGACCGCGTGGCCCCGCTCCCGGCTCAGGCGAGGGTCGGGAGCTGCTGAGGACAGGGGTGCTGAGCTTCGGGTAGGCTGCCACTGCAGCAGACTCTAGGAGGTTTCTCAGCCCCTTTTTGCTGCTGTAGACATCAGCCTCAGGGTCTGGCGGGGACGCTGGCCGGGTGCTCCTGGCTGCCAAAGGGGCTCGAGCACTTTCCCTTCCAGCCACCCAACCGGCGAGCCAAAAACAGCTCCCGCACCGCAACCCTTATTGTTGGAATAACTTGAGTTTCCTGTGAACTGGAAAATTTTTTGTTAAAGTGCAGTGTGCCTTGAAACAGCAAAGATTTCAAATTGGGGGGAACGATCACATCTACGCTGAGCCACAGACATCACCCGAGCAAAGCACGCCTCCCAGGTACTGGAAAACTTTGCCTTTTTTCAGTAAAACCTCAGATTTAGCAATGAAAGCAGAGCGAAGAGGAAGGAACGCAGCACGGAGGAGCTTGCTGAAGCCTGCGTGTCCCGCGTCCGCAGCCAAAAGCCCACGCCATCTCCTGCGTGCGCAGAATGAATCGCTCTTAAGTAAAATCTAATCAAGAACTTTTCCTTTCTTCCCCTCTTTCAAACAAGGGCACTATGTGATGTGTGCAGTCTCGAAAGGAGATTTACTAGACACCGCTGTGACTAAGGCAAGATGTAATTAGAAGAGGGGAGGGACATTTATCATTTGCCAGAGTGAATTAGGTATTTCGACTTCTCAAAAGAATTGAAAGCAGAGGGTGAATTTTTTTCCAATTTCTCTCACATCTCAAATATTATTAAGTTCAGCTAGAAAACACTCAAGACAAATTGACTCATCTGAGCCCATCTCTTTATAATTGTTACACATTTTAAATTGGTTTAGTTAAATGAATGCTTCGCATAGTGTTTGACAGACTCCATTGTCTGGACGCGATATTAAAAATATCAAAATCAACACAAGAACTAGAGAAGAGCTTAGGGATATTGCTTTTCTGAGTGCTGCATATTGCTTTAGTTGAAATGTAGCATATTCACGTAGCTTTAAACACGGTTTCAGACATGGATAAAGAGATATTACTCCTTTCCTATTAATAGTAAGGCGTTTTTTCTCTTTCCTTGCTACTTAGCACGAAGTTTGCAAGCTCACACGCCAAACCATCGGGCTGAGCAGCCATGGATTCGTGCACAGAAGCCATCCTCCCAGTGCTTGCCCACAGAGCAAGTCTGCACAGTGTGATGCCTTCACACGAGGCCTGGCATCTCCCCCCAGCCCAGCAAATTCCTCCTGCCAGCCCCTTTCTACCGCCCCGGTGCGCACACGAGACGTGCCACGGCTCTCGTCCAAAGGCTCCTGAAAGATGCAGGGAGAAGCAAAGGAGAATTGGGGTCTGCAGCTCGCCAGCATGATCTCAGATCACATTCTCAAGGCTCAAGAGCTTTGCAAAAACCCCAAGCCAGGCAAAATAATTGCTGATAAGGAAACATTTGAGCAGCTCAGGCATGCATTAGATAAGGGATCTTGTTTCTTCTCACCCTCCCCTTGGCTTTCGTGCTTCCTTTCCACATTGTTTTATCGTGAACAGAAAATAACCAGAGAGAGACAGAAAGAGCGAGCCTGCCAGCTGCGTGATTTATGCTGCTTGAAGCCAAAAGCCCTGATAAAGCATCCACAGCCTTGGACGGCGACGAGCGGGGCTGCAGCAAAGCCGGGTCCCGGCCCTGCCCTGCCCTCGGATCCCCCGAGATGCAGATCTCAGCGCGTGCCCACGGAGGGGTGGAGGAGGGATGTCTCTGCCTTGAACAGCTGAGGCTTTGTGACTCCACAGCCCAGTTTGTTGCTCCCTCACATGGATAACACTCAGCAAAATTTTTCCCAGAAACAGGATGGGAATAAGCGGGGAAGATGGGAATCAACCTGCCTCCTCCCCGAGACCGACGTGTGCTTATTCATCCCTATCCCAGGAGCGAGATTTCTCCCTGTTTAAATAGTGTCTCCAAGGGCCTTACCCTTACTCGTTTAATAAATAAGCGTGTCAACGCCAGCTCTGCATAGTGAAGTGAAAGGCACTCAACAATTCCCCCACGGGACAATTAAATAAAGAGAGGAGAAAACAAAGGATGGGCTCAGCGTGAGCAGAGATGTCTCCTCGCGGGCGGCGCAGTGCCGGGACAGCAGGCTCTGCCCACCTGCGTGGGCAGGGGGCTTAATTCGGGTTTTCCAAGGAAACACTCAAGTGCTTTTCGCACATCTCTGAGCTGCCCGCTCACCACGAAGGCAGACAATTTGCACACGGAGGGCAGAGCTGTCCCTTCCCGTCGTCACCATCGGGAAATGTGGTATTCACATCCCCTTCGCGCAGGGGAAGGGGGAGAAGGCCCCCTTTAAAGTGCCTCGAAAGGAATTTAATTTAAAATGGATTTCACTTTCGCGTTTGATGAATTAAAACCAATGTGGTTTAACAACTATGTAATGGGTTATATATATGATCTGTTAAACAGGTGTTTGAGGTTTAGCAATTATCTAATAAGAGACTCATGCATATTACAGTAGATAAACTTCAATAAATATGTTCTTAATCAACCGGAGAGCACTCAACATACAATTACCATCCCTGCCACATCTTGTTGAAATGAGCAGCTGATTCAGTGCAGGATGGGGTTTTATGTGCTACTTAAAAAAAAAAAAAAAGAAAGAAAAGAAAAAACATGCCTATCGCTCGTACAGCCGCTGCGTGGTGCCGGTGCCGAGGTCCCTGCACTCGGGGAGCGGGGGCACCTCCGAGAGCACGGGCAGGGCAGTGGGTACGGGAGGATGATGGTGCTGGTGATGGGAGCAGCACTGGCCCTCGCCTCCTCTCCCATCCTGTTGGTTTCACCCACTGGGGTGCCTCACACAAACAGGCACCAGGAATGGAGCAAAGCCTCGCACCGCAGTGCCCTGAAAGCTTCCCAGGGGCTCAGCGGGTGCGCGGCCGTGCCAGGACCTCGCGGTGGGTCCGGGGGGGGTGCAGGAACAGGACCCCACCGGGGGCGAAGTGCGGCGCTCTGGCTAATTTGCCACTTTCCTAGCTCGGGTGTTAAAGCTCATTAGCACATTAGCGCTGGCTTTCCCAGCCATAAAACAGGGGGGGGTTTCACCAGGAACCCCTGGAGACAAAGGCGCCCGGTGCTTCAGCAGCTTCCCTGCTGCCTGTGGCCCAGAAAGCGGGGTTTCACCCCAAACAGAGGGCAGGAAAATAAACATGGGGAGGGGAAAGCACCCAGAAAGCACCCTGGTGCAAGCTCCTGTTGGTTCGTTTGCTGGTGCACAGACCTCGGGTAAAAGTTCATGGTGGGTTTGAATCACTGGGGAGAGAGCAAAAATTTTTCTCGAGGAAATGCAAAATTTTTACTTGTAGCCACAGGATCTCTGCACAAAGAGGCTTCTGAGCATCCCCAGGGGGAAGCATCATGCCCCCCCAGGTGGCTGCACTGGGGGTCCTGGCTGGTCCTGGGGTCGGGGGGCCAGGCCTGTGTTTCCTTGTCTGGCATCGTCCACATAGCTCACAGGTCAGCCCCAGCACACTAAAAGCTGTGTGCGCACAGCCACTGATCTCCCCAAAGAGCTATGAAATCCTCAAAACCCGGGGCAGCCCGAAGAGCCGGGACTCCCCCAAGCATTCCCTGCGGGAAGGCAGCGACCCCTCGTCCCGGGGAGCTTTCCTCTCGCCCCCCTGGTATGTGCAGACGAGCACATCGTTAAATATAGCAGCCGAGCTGCTCAACAGCCGGCTGGGGAACCCGAGCTGCTCTCACTGATTTCGCAGCAGCTAAATGCTCCGACCCATGCGCCCCGCGGGGAACGCGGCTCCTCCGATAACCTGCCCCCACGCAATGCCTCCTGCCCACGCGGGCTGTGCACGAGTCAGGAGAGCGTGGTCTGCTTCTGGTGGTACTCCTGCCATCGTTACCAGCGCGATCCTATCGATCGCTGCATTGCTGGCTGTCTAATTATTCCCTTTTAATCCCTTCAAGCAGATGAGACGTAAAAGCAGAGGCCATTAGTGGCTCTGGAGCGATCCGCATGGCCCTAGCCCCATGGGGTGACCGAAGCCCGGCCGGATCCTGCCTCCTGCCTGCGAGCTGGACGAGGCAGGAGGCACGCCGGAGGGAGCGGCACTTAAATCAAGATGTCACAGGGACAAAAAGCAAGGAGGTGGCGGGTGCCGAGGGTTCCCCACCACCGGTTTCCACCCCACCCCAGCTAGAAGGGGCACCTGCTGCAAAAAGCAGCCAAGGGCTGAGCATCCTTGGTGGGTTTCTTTGCTGCCCCCCCGTCTGCAGCCCCCAATTCTGCACCGCCACAGCCCCACGAGACATTCGTCCCCTCTGACCCTCGGGACAGCCGTGGCCACGCTGGGCTCCGGCTCACAGCACGGGTGAAGGGAGAATAAAAGACGCTCGGTGCTTTTTTTAGACCCGAACGGAGAAGTTGTACAATCTCGGCTTATAAATAATTGAGGGGCTAATGTGATCTCAAACTGAGCACTTATTAAATGGAAACGTCCCTGTTGACAGATGAATTCCTGTAAATTTTCTTTGGTTGAGCTCAGATGCCCATTTTCTGCTTTGAAGCAGATGAGGTCACCCTTGCTGGAGAGAACATGCTGCGGCGAGAGGGATTTGGGCCTTTTTTTTTTTTTTTTTAAGAAAAAAAGAAGGTAACGCTAATAGCAGTGATGCAGGACTGAGATGTGAAAGGAAGGTGAACGCAGGCTGTGTGCACATCCCTGTGCCCTCTTTCACCAAAGAGCATGGCTCAAACCAGGGTCTGGGGGGGTGTCCCTGGCAGTGGGGGGTGTCCACAGCGAAGCCCCCCCCGTGTCACCTGGGGGCCGTGGTGCCGGCAGCGCTGGAGGGGTCGGGGGGCTCGGGGACGCCCGTGGGTGGGCAGCGCAGAGCCCCGGCCGCCCCGGCGCGCCCCTGCCTCCCCCCACGCTGCCGCTGTGTTTACGTTCTGCCTTCCTTCAATTATAATTAATAGCGGCTCATTATCAGGAGGGGACCGTTTATAAGATTCAATTAGAAGCCATTTATTTTAATGCTTTTGAACACAAAATGAGTTTGATCTCAGGAAACATTTCATTAGCATAATCTTCCCATAACGAGATCATCTTCCGAGCCTGACGTATTTACCGGCGGGTGCCAGGAGGGGACCAGGGCCAGCAGCACGGACGTGGCTGTGCCCACCGGCCCCGGGGCGATTCCTGCTGCTTGGGAACTCGCAGCCTCAGCCAAGCCAAAAACCTCGGAGAATTCATTTGATTTGACTCCCAGGGACAGGAGGCACTCGGCACCGGTGGTGCCAGAGCCGTAAAGGGCAGCAAGGAGGCACCGAGAGCCTTTCACCCGTCAGCAAACACACACGGGATGACGATGGCAATGCCCTCGCCGCCACCCCAGCTAGAACCCAGCCTGCTGGGCTGCTCCAGCAAAGCGAGAGCCTCTCAGCAAACCTGCAACATGGCACGGGGAGAGGGTGAGGTCATTTTGTTCAACTGCTCAGCTTAGGAAATTTAGTCATGAAGCAGGAATGAAAACTTGCGTCTACTCCAAGTCCGAATACTCAATGCAGCACGGCCGTTTTTTTCCCCTAGGATAATAATCTCTGATTTGTTGCCCATATGGAAGACGTATTGGTTTTCCATCTACCGGATGAGTTATACGTTTCATAAGCTGAGCTGCCCGTATATTCAAAGTAAGACGAAATCATTCACCTAAACTGTGCAGTGCACCACCATGTCGTTTGGGTATAAAATTATGCCATGGACATATTTTTAAATGCTTGGTGTTTATTGGAGCCCCGTCTGGATCTATTGCATTTCAGAGAACGATGCTCACGATGCCCTGCGACATCCCCTGCAAAACAGCTGGCGAGAGCACCCTGGCCCTCCGCAAACGGCTGGGCAGGGCTGGGGTTGGCTCCAGGGCACGCGGCTTCAGGGCTGCCAGACACTGCTCCGGTGTTAGCTGCTGCTGAAGGAGGCAAATATTTTAAATGCACGGGCCATACATTCTGGGAAACGTAACACGCACAGCGAAAAAAACATTGCTTCCCCAGATGGGCTCAGAGGAGGCAGGGACTGCAGCGCGCCGAGCCAGATGGCCGGTAACTCAATGCAGCTGAACAAAAATCTCTGGGCCAAATTCATCTTCCTGGCAAATTCATACCTGTCCTGAATGTGAACGGCATCCAGCGCTGTGCTCTGGGGGTGGACGAAATCCCCCCGTGGCTGTGTCCTCCCCGTGCAGGACGGGCACTGCCCCGGCACAGCAGGGTCTGGACCACACCAACACGGGGGCTGGGAGCAGAGCAAGTTTGGCTAACTTGGATAACAGCTTCAGGAATGCCTTACTGCAGCAAACAACCTCACGCCGGAGCCATAGGCTCCCCGGTGGTCTGCTAGGTGGCCCCACCGTGCCCAAGGGGAGCCCTGGCCCGGGGCAGGCGCCCACCTCCTCCATGCAGCCCCCAGCCAGGAGCCCGCTCTGCTCTTCAGTGCCACGCTGGAGACCCCACCTGCACCTTGGGGGCTTTCTTTGACGTTTTGACCAGAGTAGAGGAACAGAAAATCTACTTCTGTGCTCAGTTTCTGCTTCTGTGGAAACTTTGAGGCTGTAGGCCAGCCAGAAGCTGCCCTGCCAACCCGAGCAAAGCCCAGAGCGCTGCTGGTGGTGACTGAGCCCAGGATCAAAAACCCCAAGTCCAGCAGCACCTGCAGCGACACTGACCAAAATCACTTCCCAAATAACCCAAACACGCGAACAAGCAAAGGGGCTCCTGCCTCCATCAGCAGCCTGGGAGGCAACGGGGGAACAGATCACATTTAGGGACTGACAGCCAAGCAGTTTCACAAAAGCTGATTAAAACACCCTTCGATCCTCCACTAGATTTGTTCTCAGCTGTTGCAGCGGTGTAACTGGGAGGAGTGAAGGCCGGAGCTGGAGCTCCCTGACCCCGCAGGGCCGAGCCCCCCCGCTGCTTTCCAGCCCCCGGTGCCGAGCGCGCCGCATCCTGCAGCCGGCGCTGGGCCCGCCGCAGCCGGCACTCGGCACCCTCCTCCTGGTGTCACTGCAGGTGTGAATCACTCGTCTGGGCCAGGACCCCAGATGGGTGTAAATATGAGTCACTCGGAGGAGGTGAAAGGAAAACCAGACCGGCCACGTGTTAAAGCTCACCGAAACGACAGGAGGAACACGCATGTAAATGAGTTCATTTCATGAACTTCTCGGTGCCACTTCTCCCAGAAGGCGCAGAGCGCAGGCACCACCCCGCTGCCCTGCGACGCTCCACCAGAGGCCACAAAACGCAGCAGATTTGGGGGCTGAGACGGGACAGGGCCCCCACACAGCCTCGGTGCTGCCAGGACGGGCTGTGGCAGAGCGGGACTTGGCTCTGCAGGTTTCAAACAGACACGGAGCAGCCCTGTGTGGATGTGCTGCGCGTCAGTAACGCACCTGGGGCTGCCCAACAAAAACCCCACCGAATGGAAACCCCCAGCCTGGCGTGGAGGCAGCTGCTGGAGCACAACGTGCCCACCCTAAGGGACAACGTGCCCACCCAAGGGCGTGCGGGGCCAGAGACTATGGGATTAAGACCAATTTGCTTTGTTACACGGATTTAGATTACCAGCTGGTGCCGGTGCGATTAGACGGGCTCACCATCACCCTGCGGGGGAGGGAGGAGAGGAAGGGAGATGCTGCAGAAGAGCCCGGCCACACATTTAGGGAAGAAAAAGCCAAGCACTGGCACCCCGGGGAAGGGATGAGAGTGCTGAGCTGCTGGGTGCACCCTGCCCTGCTCACTGCCTTGCTGGTGTGGTGAGAGGCGGCCTCAGTACCGCCGGCTCGTCCCAAATTGTTCACATTCCTCTGCTAATCCCCGGGTTACACCGCGGAGGAGCTGGGGTTTTCTTCCCCTTGCCCGCCCGAGACCCGCAGCGCTGAGAGTCCAGCACGACCTGCCGGGCTGGGGAAGGAGCCTCTGCTCCCAGAGAGGGCTGAGGATGGGATGGAGACCAATTTGGGGCTCCAAATCTGCCCTTGCTAGAAATAACAGCCCTCCTCCAGTTAAAAAATTGCTGCACCAGAGCAGTTTGCTGCTCCCAGGGCCGTGTATCAGGCAGCCACGTGGTGCAGCGCTGTTTGCACGCTCGGGAAGGCAGCAAGTAACAAAGTACAGCCCCCAAAGCCCTCACCTGGCTCCTGCAGGCAAAACAGCCGGGCACACAGCCCTCGCCAGCGAGCAGGGTGCCAGGAGCTGCCCGTGCCCAGCCTCTCGCGTGGGGAAGGCAGAGCGGAGCAGGATTTGGAGCGGCACGCGAAGGTACGCAGAGCTGCGTGCGGCCCCCGCGGCTCCGCATCACCAAGGGCTGTGCTTACCGAGCCAGCTCCCTCCTTGCCAAATGCAAACACGATCCTTAGGGGAACAACAGAGCGAAGAATTTGGATGAAGGAGCTTTAAGGAAAAAAAAAAATAAAAAAAAGGAAGACATCCAACAAACACCGAAGGGAACAGCGAGCAAACAGATTTCCAAAAAATCAGCTGCTAAAGTGGTTGCTCTCAGGGGAGAGCCAGTTCGGAGCATTCCCATGAGCTGCTGCTTCAGCGCTTCCTCTCCCTGGGACATCCCCCGGCCCCGAAGGGCCCCGAGTGTGCATTAACTCCGCATCTGTCCCGGCCACCCCGTGCCACTGCTGTCCCCAGGCCCCCGCGCCGCAGCATCCTCCTCCTGCACGCGCGGCGCTGAACAGCCATTAAGCGGCATCGCTCATGAGCATTTAAATAAATGATGCTGCTGCAATATTGATTCAGCTGCGCGGCCCGCTGAATGCTACATTAGCGTCCTGTTAGCAGACAGAGCAAGAAAAACCTCCGTGGGCCTGGCCCGGCAGGGCTGCACTGCCCGCGCAGCGCTCACGGTGCTCTGGGTGGGTGAGGACGGGAGGCTGCCTTCGAGCTCAGCCCAGGGCTCTGGGTTTTCCAGATGGTTTGGCCGTCTGGGGATGCCTTTTCATGCCTTTCACAAGAAAGAGCCCTCCCTGGAATATGTGAAACGTGAACAAACATTAAAGTGCGGAGACAGATTGCATGAATATTTCCTTCTATTCAGAGCCGCAGACTAAAAATACAGATGTGTCAAGAAATCGGAGGGCGGCTTTTCCCCTTCACCACTACAGCTCTGGGATTCTTTTTATAGCCTGAATGCTGATGTAAAACGAGCCTTCCCTAAAAGTCAAGAGCCCGTTTCTGCAGGGGAAATTGCTGTTTCAGCGGGGGTTAGCCCCATGCGTGAAGGAAAGGGGAGGCTGGGGGAAGCCCAGGGGGGTCCAGGGGAGGACATCCTTGGATACACCACAGCCACCGAAGGGATGTCAGTGTAACAGTGCTGGTGGCCACCTTGGAAGCAGTGAGAGCCCTTCCAGATGCCCGTGATCCTGCGTGCCAGCTCGTGCCACCACATCTGCAGCTGCCGGAGCCATGCCTGGGCCAGCGTGGGACGGGCTCACCCCATCCATGGCACTTGGCAGCACCCCGAGCCCCCAGGGAAGCTCCCGAGCCACTGCCCCGGTTCAGCCGTCACCCTGGAAAAGCTCGGTGCCCGCTCGCTGCGTGCAGGCAGAGCTCCTGCAGCGCCGGGGTCAGCCCTGCGCAGGGAGCAGGCGCGCTCGCTGGCTGGTTCGAGCAAGAAAATCCATACATGGTAGGAAAGTTTTTAAAAGGCACAATCATTTCGATCTCAGATAGAGCCAGCATGCTATGGAAAGAATTTCACAATTGGCAGAGCAGGAGAATCAATTTAAGGTGTTTACACAATGCAAAGCTCCCAGCGTATAATTACCATTTTATAGTCAATCAATTGTAATTCTGATCCAGGAGCGCGGCACATGAAAATTTGCATTTGCGAGCACCTTTGATAAATTAGTGGGGATTATCGAGTCTGTATTTGCAGAGATTTTGGTCTGGCACTAGGGAAGGATTTAAAAATGGCAAAGTTTTTGCTTCTGCAGTTGAATACACCAGGGGCTGAGGAATTCAAAGCCATTTAGTTCTGGAAGAGAAGTGGGATTAAAGCTATGGAGAGGGCAGGGATCTATTCTGTATTCGATTAGGAGTTTTATGATGCAAAGAAGCTTTGGGGAACGCTTCAGCTCTCCCTGCACGGGATTACAGACACGGCCGTATTAATTATTAGCATTAGGCTAACACCTAGCAGCCCCCGAGGAGAGCAGGAGCTGCTCCCTGCTGCGGGCACCAGGGACACATTGCTGCTGCCAGCGCTGCGGGACCAGCACGGGTCAGGGCGACGCCAGCCCAGGGGGCTGCCTCCTGAGGGACAGGCAGATAAAGAGGAAATTACCCCAAATTACAAACCCATGGCACCCCTAGCCCAGTGTATGTCCCTGCCACGGGCCCATGCTCGTGGCCCTGACGATGCCAGGAGCAGCAAGCATCGCTGCTCCCCACCGAGGCTCCGTCCTGCAGGGGATCCTTGCTGATCCTGATAAACACACCGAGGGAACCACGCGTGAGGAGTGGTGCAGGGGGTCCTGGGTGCGATTCCCATGCAGAGAGGGGTTCATCTCCAGCACCCAGCTCGGCCAAAAAGGCGATGCTGGGCTCCTTGCAAAGCTCATGACTTGCCCCATGCGAGTGGGGACCCGCACGGCACCACTGGATGCCACAAGGCAGCTGAGCACTAAGCTGCCCCTTTGAGACCAGGATGAGAAGTGGAATTTGGAGGAATTTGGAGGAATTCGAAGGAATCTGGAGAAATTCAGAGGAATTTGGAAACCTGCAGCCCAGACAGAGCCAGGTGACCACCAGCTCTCCCCACTGCTGCCAGCCTGCCTCATCTCACTCGTGTCCTAAAGTGACTTTTAGCAGCACAGTTAATAGACCAAAGGGGAATAAAAAAATTTAAAAAATGAAAAATGGCCCCGAGGAGCAGCGGGCCCAGGAACCATGCGGCTGACAGCCTCTCACCAACCACAGGGAAGCAACAGGCAGGCTCTGCAGGGTGCGCAGGGGCAGCTGCTCCGCAGGCACAGCTCCCTCCTCCTTTGTGCCGGCTTTATCATGGTAATACCAGGAGCCCAGTCTGGTGGCGATAATCTCCTCTTTCTCTGCCGTTTCCTCAAGGGGGTAAAGATCATGGAGCATTAACACGGCGGATGTGCACTTTGAACCAGAAGCTGTTCCCTGGCCTATAAATCAGGGCCTGCCACAGCAGCACAATGGCCCTGCAATGAATTACCCCGACGGGTTCCCAAGCGGCGAGCACGGGGCAGCCCCACGGACGCACGCAGGCGGTGGTGGCCGGATCCAAGCCCTCGCTCCCGGGGCAGGGCTGGCTTGGGGCAGGCGGCTCCCCGAGGGCTCCGGGCAGGTCGCTCCTGCTGCCTGCAATGCTGTTGCAGCCCCAGGAGAGCCAAAAAAATGCCAGGTTGGGGCCAGTGCTTGAGGTAAATCCCTATAGTTTTGGTCCTCATGCTGACACAATTAGCTCGCCCACATTGCAGAGAAGCCTGCTTTCTGCAGGCTTGGAGACGGGCTGTGGCTACAGGGACGCCTTGCTGGAAGGCAGACCTCGAGAGCCAGCTGATAGCAAAAAGCAGGGGAAGAAAAACGTCTTCAAGAAATCCCACAGGACAGAAGACGTTTCTGATCGTCTCCCATTTTTCCCTGGCAGCTCATAGTCCCTGTCTCCAACCCCTGCCCCTGCCCTCATCCAAGCCCATGCCCTTCAGATCTTTGGCCTCGCTGCTGAAGAGGAGGAAGGGCCCGGGCTTGTTGCTCTCCAGGAGCACTCACCACCTGCAGCTCTCCGGGATTTCTCTCCGAGAAGCACAACCCCGCCTTCCCCTCCCCGCAGCCAAAAAGGTCGTATTAAGCAAGTCGCTAGATTTCCATCTCGAACAGACTGTTCGGGGGTTGTTTGCAGCCTTTTTTTTTTTTTTTTTTAACATCTCGAGAACTGGTGCAGCAGTAACGCACACCGCGCTTAGTCCTCGTCTCGTCTCGCATGAAATGAAAGAGAGAAAAGTGCAGCCGGTGCCTCGGCGGCGCTCAGCGCAGCTCCTGCCCGACGTCCAGCTCCATCGCCTCCTCCCCAGCATGCGCCCTGCCCTGGGCTCTTCCCCACTCGCCCTCGGTGCCGGCAGCACCATCCCCGTGGGAACTCTGTCTTCGTGGCTCAGATGTGCCGGTACTACTGCACAGCAAAATTTATGTGAAATTGAGACCTGAACACTTGGGTGCTAATGGAAGGAAGAGCGTGCGTAGCGTGAATAAAAATATGATCAAAGCGACGCGCGGCGAAATGGCAGCATCCATCAGCGCCGAGATGTTTGCTTGCCGCGCGTAGGCTCAGACTATTGCTTTCACAAACGTTACACAAGGAAAGGGGAAATTACCACGCTTTTGCCGCCTGGCTTCCCTCCCATCTGTGCCGCACAACCGGTCCCTCTCCATGCTAAAAGGTGTAAAAGGACGGAGAAAGAAGCGCCAGATGACTGAAACATAAGCCGCGGTAAAGCGAGTGCATTTTTTAAGAGACATTTACATTTAAGGAAGGAAAACTACATCCATCACCAGCCGAACGGCACTTTCCCTCCGGCACGTCCCCCGAGGCTGCCGCCCCTCTCCATCCCGCTGCAGCCCGGCACCGGCAGCACCGTGAATAATGCATCGCATCCATTTTTCACCCGGCGTGAGAACCGAACGCCGCTCGGGCAGCGCCTTTTGGGAACCTCCCGCTCGGCTCTGCTGGCCTGCGGCACGCTGCTTGCCAGGGGAAAGGCTTTCTTGGAAAGATGGTAGGGGAAAGAAAGAAAAGGGAGCGCGGCGCTGCAAGCCGAGCGGCTGCGTTGGAGGCGGTGGGTGAAGGAGGCCGGGAGGAGTTGCATGCATGGAGGTGAGGACGCGCATCTCCAGGGAGAGCCCTCCACGACATGACCGTGTTGTGAATGGCTCTGTTCCTCCGAGTGAAACCCCAAAAGTGCTGTCCGGAGCTGGTTTTGGGGTCCCTGGGGGGGCCATCCCTCCCGGCCACGCACAGGTTGCCCATCCAGGCTTTGCTACTGCCTTAGACACCCAATTATGCTCCCCGGCACTTGTGTGACTTGAAATAACCTCCCGATGTACAGAGCAGGAAAAATACATTTTTAATTAAGTGCTTTCTGCTGAAGTTTTTATAACCGAAAGGTCCCGGAATGAGAACAAAAGCTTCCTTTCAGGCAAAATAAACGTTTGATGAGGATTTTAATCAAAACCAGCACAAGTTTGAGGAGAAAAAAGGGTTGTGCCAAGGCAGCACGCTCCTGCATTTCAGAGAACATTAGGTTCCCCAGCTCGGGCCAGCTCACCCCATTGCCATGGGGTCTGCATCCCCCCGACCACCCCGTGGAGCTGGGGCACTCTCCCTGCATCACCCCACTGTCCTGGCCTTACAGGAGATCAGTGACTGCAGCCCAGGCTCTCATCAGAAGCCCATCAGGGACCAGGGCTGGCCCCGTATATCATCCCGTGGGGACCCCATCCCACCTGGCTGCGGAGCCCAGCCAGCCCCGTGCCCTCCCAGACCAAAGCTGCTGCTCCAAAGCCCTGGTTTCGTGGGGAGCAGCTGAATGTGGGGAGCCATCGGCGTGCTTATGGGGTGAGCTTGGTCTGCTGGAGAGGGTGCTCAGGCCCCTTATCTTCTTCAGCAGGTGACCCACACGAGCACCACCTCATCTCGCTGTAGAGAACAGCCCTCCCAAAACCCTGCACCAAAGACCTGCCGCGAATATATATTTTATATACATATATATATATATATGTTTCCTTCTAATAATGAAACATTTAGTTCTAGGTCACTAAGCAAAGGAGATGGAAAAGGAGAGGGATTGCTGCTCTGATCTCTTTTGCTGCTTTTTATAGAGAAATGTTCTGCTTAACTGCCTTTCTGGGGAGAGAACTGTCCACCGCACAAATGGGGACTGGCTCCCAGCCAAGGCTCCCGGCTTTAACCTGCCCGTGCTATCAGCTCCGGGCTCTCGCTGGTAACCAAGGGGAAGCAGTAATTTACAGGTGTGCTGTAAAAGCCCAGTTTCATCACGGGAATAGCCAGATATTCACAGGAGAGCTGAATGGCCATATCCATCCCCCAAAACCATCCCAGCCCCAGGAATGGCCCTATCCGGACCCGCAGCACTTCCCCGGCAAAAGCCTGGCTCAGGAGCCCCTTCCAAGAGCATCGTCCCCACCAAGCACTCTGTGTTTAGCCTTTCTTTAGTGCTTAAGCATGGGCAAATACTTCATGCCACAAAAAGCAGTGTTATTGCAGGAATAATGATGAAGAAATAGAGGAAAAGGGAGTAGGAAGCTAGCGCCGGGATTTGCTTGGATTAAACAGCAACTGAATCTAAACTCCTGGAAGTTCATACACTCCTATAGCAATATCCTATAAAGCCTTATGCAACATGATTTATATAAAGAGCAGTTTGCTTATTTTTTATTCCACATTACGAACCAATAAGCAAGCAAAACCCAAGTCATTACTGAAAAGCACGCTCTCACGTAAGCCTTACAGAAAATGTCTGTCTCGTGGCTTGATAGCCATAACAAAAATGATTAATAATCTGCTGCAGACACTTATAATTGCGATAGCTTCCTCTTGTGAATTTAAATAGCTTTCTTGAATTACTGCCTTTGACATAATCAATAAAGCTGAGTTATTGCTTTATCAGGCGGTGCTGGGGAGGCAGGAACAGGGCCAGACCCCCGCTGCTGCCCGCTGGGAGTGAGATGTACACTGGGGTGGGGGGCACTGGGGGGACAGAGGGGACAGCAGGACAGAGGGGACAGGCCAGGAACCCAGTGAGGGCTGTGCCCCTGGGGCCGTGGAGACCCCCCGGGGTTATTTACGTCCCTTCAAACAGACTTGACAGCAGGCTGGAGAGCGGGTGGGACCCCACCGCCTCCCAGCAGCAAATATTTAACGACGACTTGTAAACCCAACCAATATGTTTAACTTTTCCCATTTCCTATAAAAGGGCTCTTATTTAGCCTGAGCGGGCTCTGACGCTAAACGCGGGGTGCTGAGGCGTGCCAGCATCCCTGGGGGCACACGGAGAGGGTTTCTCCACCAGGATTTCCATCCTACCTCCGCTTCGCATGGAAAACGGCGCCAGCGGTGGGTAACCCACAGCAGCAGCGTGGGGCAGCAGCGTGTCCCTAGGGGTGGCTTTGTACCCACGGGCTCTCCCCCCCTCGCCACGCACGTGTCCCCCGCCAGATTGCTGCACGGCAGGAGAGGAAGCAGCAAATGGGGCTTGAGCGAACGGCTCCCGCCAGCACCAGCAGCACAGAGGAATATTTTATTTTCTCATTTCAGCTTAAAACCAGAAACGTATAGATTTTTTTCCCCCCTTCTCTGCAGCAAACAATAATATTTCTTTCTAATAGGTAGGCAAAAGCAAGAACTCATTTCGAGCTTTCAGCAAGGCGCTCCGATTTGGCAAATCCCTGCTTTAATTCAATACCCTTTCACATCAACTTCATAAATTAAAGAGAAACACTCCAAACCCATCACATAGGTAACTAAAGGGCCTGAGCAGTGTGAAGGAGAGCGGGGCTGCACTACGGCCCCCAGAGCACCCGCTGCCACCCCTGGAGCCAAAAAAACGCAGCGAGGGGCAGCCCCGACACCATCCCATGCGAGGCACCAGCGCCACCCTCACAGCAGCTCTTTCCTCTCTTCCTCCCCAATACAAGAGCTTCAGGAAGGTTTTTCTCTGTGTCTGAGCAACGCAAACAGCCCTTAATCAGCCCAGCAATGTGCTGGGGGCAGATCCCATTTTCTGGCCCCATCCCTCTCTGGTGGGAGGGAGCCTAGCAATCAGACAGTCCGAAAATAACCCCCCCGAGGTCAGCAGCATCCTGGGGAGCGAGCAGTTTCACACAAGGAAGAGGCTTCAATTCTTTACGCCAAGCTAAATATTGACTTTTTATTAGCTTTTTTTAAAGCTGGTCATCTCATTCCCTGACCGGGGGTGGAAACAGCCACCCTGGTGGGAAGCCTGCTCAAAGCTGGCTGCTAGCTGCAAATAGATAATGCATCGACAAGGTTCAGTGGTCAGATAAAGTCATTTTTGGCTTCTAAACTTGTGCCTTTGATAGGTGCTTTGAAGTGAAAAATATTTCCAGGCCTGCTCAGCCCAGAGAACAGAAGGTTCAGGAGGGATCCGATCAATGTGTAAGAGTTTCTGAAAGGAGGGCAACAAGAGCATGGGGCCAGACTCTTCTCAGTGGTGCCCAGCAATAGGATGAGGCAACGGGCACGAGCTGCACCGCAGGAAGCTCCATCTGAATGCGAGGAAAAGCTTCTTTATTGTGTGGGTGAGTGAGCACCAGCCCAGAGGTTGGGCAGTCTCCTTCCCTCGAGACGTCCGAAAGCTGCCTGGACCCGGTGCTGGGCCACGTGCCCTGGGGGACCCTGCTCAAGCATATGATCTCCAGAGGTCCCTCCCATCCTCAACCGTTCCGTGAAATGCTGCACTATATTAGCATTAAACTATTTTTCCATGAGAACCCTCTGCTAGATCCCCCCAGTGAGCAAAAACGCCCCCAAAATTAGGAATAAAATTCTCCTGAGGCTTACGAGGGCTTCCCATAACTCACTCTGGCTCTCTGCCGTGATAGAGATGGATGAGTCACAGGTGGGGCCAGACCGAGGAAATAACATTTGTCATTTTGACGGCACCTTTTAACAGGAGCTCGCAAAGTGCCTGAAAAGCCCCCGCTGCAGCTCCACAGCCAGGCAGGAGAAATTCCCCTGCGGGCAGAGCACCAAGCCAAGCCCCAGGCCTGCTGGCTGCTGGAGCATCCCACGCTGTGCTGTCCCCCTCGGGAGCAGGACGAGGTGAGGGCCCCAGCCAGAGCCCTGAAATGTCCCAAACCACCAGGGGTTTAACGGGAAAATGAACCCGAAGAAGGATGTGGGGGGCTGCGAGTCAGAGCTGACCTTTATTTAATGCAGCAAAACCCGATGGGAGTGAAAATACTTCCTACACGATCACCTATTTTAAAGAGACAAATGAGCAAAATCTTTTAAGTTGGAGACTTAGAGACAAGAATAAAGTGGGATTCTCCAGTCTTGGGAGGAAACGTTCCTTTTCCTTGACTAACCAAGCTGTGCCACATCTCTCTTTTTGCCCTAATCCCTCAGGCGCTCACACCGTGCACGGAGCAAAGCCCCACGCCGCGGGAGAGCACCGAGCGCCCTCCCGGTAACATCTCCGCTGGTGGGGAAAAAGGGATTAAGGCACGTAATCACATCTCAGTTTTAGCAGAAACCGTTCTTTAATTTAATCAGCACCACGGGTGTCACACGTGTGACACGTTAAGCTAATAGACAGGGACGCTGCTGCTACAGAATTAAAATGATCGGAAAGCAGAGGCAGGAGCCAGGCGGCTCACTGAGAGGCTCAGCCCCCACCTGTGGGTTCAGAGTAAATCCTGCAGGGCGATGCACAGAGGGGAGATAAAGCTCGATTTAGGAGCATCATTCTGGGGAGAAGCTGGTTGTTGCTCCTGGACTGAGGTCAGGCATTAACATGAAGCACCGAACAGCAGCTCAGCGCCCCTGGCAGCACATCCCCAGGGGGTTTGGCTCCCGTTGGAGATGGAGACCGCTGGCACTACCCCACAGGCACGCGTTGTTTGGGGAACAGGATGGGCCCAACCCATACCTCAGAGCAGCTCCCCTGTTCCTAGCTCAGCACTGGAAAATCTGAGGAAATTACAAAAGCAAAAGCAAGGCTATTGCTGCAGCAACATCCACCAAGGGGGCTCTGCGGGGACGGCGAGTGCTGGAAGCAGAAGGCAATGTTCTTGCCCTAACGCCGGAGCGATTATGTCTTCTACAAGGACAGAAACGAAGATTAAGGCCCCGCAGAAATGACTGACGATTTGAAGGGAAGGCACAGAAAGGGAAAAAGGAAGAGAGAGAAAAGGGGAGACTCCGGCTCAGGAGCACTGCGCAGGGCAGCGCTGGGCCAGATCCTGCCCCAGTCTGCGGGGAGGCCGCCTCTCACCGGGGCCTCTTGGCACCAGCACGAACAGCCCCCTCACTCCTTTCCCCCACGCTCTGCCTTGTGGGATTGTGAATTTTAGGTTGTTTCCACACTAAAATGATTTGAAAAGCAGAGGGGCCAGCCCCTGCTCTGGGCTGCGCAGAGGAAATTCCTGCCGGTGCCTCGGGGGCTGCTCCTCGCCCCAGCACCGCCGCCAGGAGCTGTCAGCTCTCGCTGCCCCCAGCCCCTCGCTTCGTGAGCCACCAAAAAAGAGAGCAGCCAAAGAAAATCTTTAAAACCTGTTAATGCTGAAAGTGAGCCTCCCGAAAGGCTGCAAATGTGAGAGCGAGCGGTGCAGAGCAACTGCCTTGACATCCCCCGCTGGACGGGCGTGCGAAGGACCTCGCATTTACACCAGGGCGTCCTGGGGACCACGAGGCACGGCCCCCGTGTGAGGAACGTGCTCTGAAGAAGGAAAAAGCCAGCACAGAAGTGTTGGGAAGAGAACAGTTTAAGAACCCTCGGCACCTCGGTGCAACCCCACGGGGAATTGCGGTCGTAGGAAATGCGTTGACACGGCGGTACGAGGAGCGCCGCGCAGCCCGCGGTGCCAGGCCACCTCAGTCCCGTCGCTGTTCGCAGGACCGGCTGTGGAAAAAGCCCGCCTGCGTGTACCTGCACGCGCAAACATTCTTGTGCTGAAGCTTTTACGATTGCTTTAGCAGCAAAAATGCAAACGGGGCCTGAAGACAGAGCGAGGCGGGACTTGCCCACGGGCCATGAGGCGGTTGCAGAGCCCTGTTCCTCCCCACCACCCTGCCCATGCTGAAGCCCACCCAGGCCTGGCCCAGCCCCTCCAGCAAGGGCACACAGCCAGCTGGCTGCTCTTACAACCCCCCTGAAACGCGATCAGAAACCTGCAGGCAGCCCCAGAGGTGTGCGAGAAGCAGCATCTGCCTGGAGGCTGCCACTTGCTGCGGGGACGTTTCCCCCATGGGGCAGCGACTGCCCCCGCAGCCACACGTCTGGAGGGATGTGCTCAGAGGGAGCGATCCCGTAAGAGCAAGTCGGCCTTGACAAGAACCAGTTTCCCTATTTCTTGGCTCTTGCCCTGAGCTTGCGGGGAGGTTTAAGCTATCACCTGCTATATTAAGCATGATATGCAGCTTAATGGCCAAAAAGCGCGGATCTGGCCTTCTGCCGCCTCTCCCACCCATGCTCCCAGCTCTTAAATAATTTGCTCCCTTTAATGTCTTTATTCGAACAGGTTTTGAGGCATGGCAGAAATCCACTGTCAGCATTTATGGAGAGAGAAGGAGAAGGAGGCAGAGAGGCACAGGCAAGTTATCTAAATCCAGGAAAGCCTTGTTTGAGGCTCGAGATGAACAGGCACCCTATAAAACACAGCAGGCAGCGAATCCACAGCTCCCTGTGCTGTCAGGACTGTGGCCCTGTGCCTCGTGAACCCCCACCAATGTCTGGGGTGCCCAAGACCTCTGCCAAAATGCAGACCTGCTGCGAGACATCATAAATCCGACGCCCCAAAATAAAGGCACGCTGAGCCCTCGGCAGTGAGGACGAGCCGCCTCCTTGGGGACATCCTCCCCGGAGAGTGACTGGGTTATTTAGGAATCTGCCGGAGCCGGGCACACACCCAGCCCCATGAAGCCCCTCCGTGGTGAGGGGAGGAAGAACCACGGCCCCATGGGGTCCTGCAGGCCCCTTGCCCTGCGTGGCACCGCGGCACGTTGCCCTCCTCCAGCCTCCAGCGCTCCGTCCAGAGCGTTTATCGAGCCAAGAGCATCGCTGCTGCCTGAAAGGGAAAGGAGGGCAGGGAGACCTTAATGCCGTAAGTGTATCCTCTAATTAACAGTGAGCCGCAGCGACGATAGCCCTCGGAGGGAGCTTTGCTCTCCCTGCTGCACACAGCGCCGTGCGAAGCTGCCCCAAGCACATGCAATGCACACCCCAAAGCAGCAGCAGCTAAAGGCCAGGCGATGCTGCAGGGACCTGCCAGAGCAGGTGAAGGGGGGGAATAAAGCCCAGAGCAGCCGAAAGCAATTCCTAGTGAGTGCGGCAAGTGTCTTTTCCTCTACAAGCACACTTGGAGCTTTCGTTGCCAAGCTAAACATTATTCTAACTGTGAAACTGAGACCATAATACGTGTCACAGTTGGAGACTAGCAGGTTTTTATAACCAAATCTGGGAAACAACAGTCACACACTTACTTCTAATACATCGCAGCTTTTCCCTGGCTGGATCCTTCCAGCAGGTGAGAGGAGGAAATCCCTCCCCGGGCCCCAGAAGCTGCCTGCAGGCGGCGGGCCCCTGAGCAAAGCCACCGACGGTGGAGGGGACACATAACGGGCTCGCTGCCGGACTTCCCCGACCGCTAAAACTGCGAGCACACATTAACTATCTTACTGAGACCATCAGCACATACGTTTTGCGGTCATTAAATGCATTTCCTTTATGTTTCCCTGAGGCGAGAGCAAACCTTGCTTTCAGATCATTTGCGAGAAAACTCTCCAAAGACTATAATTTACCTGCTGCCAGCACCATAAATCTTTAAAATTAGTGACCTGACTGTTTGCTAATGACCATAAATGTGTTCGCTAATACAGCCACTTTTTAATTAGCTCGAAAGAAGAGCTCTGGGCGTCGCGGGACGCTCGGCGCTCCGAGGTGCAAGTCAGCACGTCGCGAGGCGCCGTCCCGGTGCCGGCAGCGTGAGTAGCGGCTGGGGACCGGTGGTGCTGGGCATTATAAGGGGGACAGGGCTGAGCCCAGCACCCCACCACGGCCGGTGGTCTCCCTGTCGAAGCACCAGCTCCATGGGGTCACGTTCGCCTCCCACGCCAGGCAGCGGTTCTGCCTGAATTCCCGTGTTTATCCTTAATTACCTTGCGAAGAAACCTGATATATTGACCGCCGCGTGTTGGCTGCATAATTCACGTGCCAGGAGAGGCGATTTCCAAAAGTTCACCTTGTTGCATCCTTCCCGGGGAAGGGAGCATGGGTTTCTGGGCGTCAGCAATCGCACACCATTAACGGGGATGGATCCTGCCCGCTGACAGCCCCGACTCCGTGCCTGCAGGGGCAGCAGCTTTCCAATGGCAATCACAAAAGACGGGGCTGCAAATATTAGTGCTCAGAGGCATTTTGCAAGGAAGACATTTTAATTTAAATCAATGAGTTATTGATTCATTTTTCATGCTGGAAAGAGAGAGCGCAGTGTGTATTTCTGCCACTCGATCTGTACTTCTGATGACCTCAGGCATACAGTATAAACCTGATGTAAAATATTTCCTTTCCTAATAGGGGAGCTTTTATGGCCTTGGACCTGAGCGAGCAGAAAGTCATTTGGGAAAGGATGCCTGGATAGGAAACCATGGCAAGGAAGGTAATTAATGTGCAGCGCATACTCTCAAATTAGCCTATCCCTGAAGAGGAAGGAAATGAATCACCAGCTGAACTTTTATCCAGCCTCGGGGTCTTCTCAGACACTTACAGAATTTCCTGGTGCAGAGGAGCCGATGCAGAGCTCGGGGAAGAGCAGTGACACCAGGGCACGGAGCTGGGACCCTCACCTCCCAGGAAGCCTCCCCGTGCCTGGTGCTTGCTTTTGGCAATCAGAGAACGTGGGCACTCAAATCGCTCCGTGACCCCAAATCGGGGGGCTCTGCTAGGGGGCTGGGGGCTTGTCGGTGCCAACAAGCTGCACCATAAAGGAAGGGCCAAAAAGTCCCTTCAGAAAACCTGCCAGGGCAAGGTCTTCGCCGCCACCTGCAGCAGGAAGCGCTGCTGGTGGGGATTTTTCGGGAAGAATCTGCTTTAGGAAGCTCGGGGGCAGCTTGCTACTCTGCGGGGACAGGGACAGCCATCATCCGAGCTGTGACACGGAGGACCAGCCTGGACGAGACGCCAAGGACCAGCGTGGCACGGGTACCGGCCGGACCCCAGAGACCCCTCACCCAAAGAGCCAAAACGCCGCGGGGGTGGGACGTGGGGCAGGACGGAGAGCCTGGCACCGACCTCCTGGCTGCTCGCACAGCCTGCACTTCCCTGGGCTCCAGCCAAGGAAGGTGACGATGACCACAGGCACCGATGACCTTGTTTTATGGCATTCCGCCCCAGAAATCAGGCATTTCGATCAACCTATCGGAGGAACAGCCTGGCTGCGGAGCAGGCTCTGCAAGGAAGGGTTTTTCCACAGCTCCCCACGAGGTACGGGCAGGGCTTGGCCCAGCCTGCGGAGCTGCGTCCTTTGAAGCCCGGCTCATAAAACAGCCACAACAACCAAATGGCTTTAATGTCTCCAACAAAGCAGAGCTATAAAACCGTGAGCGAGCTTCCGAGAAAAGCTGCCCGTTGTGAGTCAGGGCACCAGCCGGGCTCTGCCGACCGCGGGGCACAGCCGGGGAGGCAGCAAGGAGCTGGAGGCAGCAGGATACCCCGGGGTATTTGCAGCACCGTGCTGTGGCAAAAGCCACGGGCAGGGGGAGGCACTGCCACTGCCCCCAGGTGTGCCGGGGCTATAGGAAGGGGTTTTAGAGTCAGGGAGGAAAGGCACAGCCCCTCCTTGCGCCCCGTGGGTCTGGGGGTGCAGGCACCCTGCTCGCCCCCATGCACCCCCCAGCACGGCGTGGGGAGGCATTTCCCTGGCTGCCAGAGATGCGAACGGGAAGGTGCAGCCCTGAAGGAGCCCCGAACGCAGCTTCTCCTTCTGCAAAACCTGCGTGCAGGCAGCGCTGGCTGCTCAGGGTTTGCCAGGGTTTTCGGCGAAGGAGGCGCCGCATCAAGGGCAGTTTTTCTCCTCTGCACGACAGCATCGAGCACTAGCTCAGGCAGGGCACCAAAAACAAGCCAAGAGAGATGCTAGCAGGTGAAGGGAAGAACTACCCAATATAATCTGGATAATCATTCGGGGGCTGTTTGTAGAAGAAACCCTTCTGGTAATATTAAATGATAAATTGCGTGCCAATAACTTCCATGGCGCCGATCAGAAGACATTTCAGAGACGAGCAAGATACGAGGCCGGTGCTGACAGTGACAAATTGGAAGTGCCGACAGACACGCCGCCCTTCGCAACGCGACGGCGAGGAAATGCCATGTGTCAGCATTTACAAATTAAACCTGCAAGCGGCTGCCGCAGCCTGCAGGACGGAGCCTCCCCACGCGCCGGATAAATTCCTCTGAGTCACTGCTGGTTCAGAGGCGGCTCTCTCCGAAATTAGGGTGGCTCTGGGCTCATTTGCAGAGCGAAATGCAAAAGCCGCATTTGTCATGCAGCAGTGTCCCAGCTGGCATCCCCGTCCTCTGCTTTTAACCCCTTGCTCTCCTTTCTGCACAGGGACATGGCATTTTGGCCACGGCCCTGGCTCTGAGGGAGGGTTTGATGCTGAAGGACACTAAGGGATTTGATGCTGGGCAGGATGGAAACCCAAATCGCAGAATGTTTCTCCCACGAAGACGACCCCAGGTCCCGTCCCTGCCAAAAGGTGGGGACGCTTTTCAGTGCGGGGTCACTGTGGGAAACTTCAGGGTTGCAATTAGGAGAGGCAAAAGAGGAAAGCGAAGCCCGAGCAGTGCCTCTGTCAGGGAGCACGGCTGCTCCAAAGGCACCTGCACTTGCCAGCAGAGCAGAAGGACCCCGGCAAAACCCGCCGAGCGCTCCAGAAGCAGAGGTACCTTGCCAGAAGAAGGATTCCTGAGCAAACAATAGGTCTTTGTATTGTTAAAGAGCACCAGATGGCTGCTGTTGGGGTGATCCAATGTTAGGAGATGCACTAATCTGTTGTCAGTGAGGAACAGGGACAAGGAACAGAGCAGAGCAACCTCGCACTTAGCCAGGACTTGGTGGGTGTAACCATAAGGAGAAAGGTGCAGAGCTGGTGTAAAACGCCTCCCTGGCTCAAAACCTGCAAAAGTGCTCGGGGCCAGTGAGCCTGGTCTGCAAAGGAACCAGGGGAAGAAGCAGAGCCGAGAGGAGAGGGGATTTGGCAGACTCCCCAGGGAGGTACACCTGCGTCACACCAAAGCGGGGCACACGGACGGGAGGAGGAAGCCGCAAAGGCTTGTCCCCAGCGTGTTAGAGGGAAAATCCTCTCTCCAGATGCGTCCCACATGTGGTACCCCACACGCTAACGGCAGGATGACATTATGCCAAAGTCTGTAGACCAAAGTGGGGGAAAAGCACCAAGTACTGAGTCAGAGGAAGAGATTTTGCCTATAGATGGTAGAAACGCAAGCCAGAGCGCGAGGGATGTAAGGGGCAGGTGGGGGAACGGCCGCCAGATGAGGTGGCACGAGCCACGCAATGCCAGCTGTAGAGCGGGACCGGCATGGGAGCTGGCCCCAAGAGCTCCGCATTATGCAAGGCAAGGCAGTAAAACCGCAAGAGCCAAGCCAAAAACTTGCATTCTGCAGCGCTGCTGTCATAATCCCAGCGGGCACTATAAATTGCAGAACAGCAGAGAGAAGATACAGGCGGATATTTTAGGTAGCAAAAACCCAACGATAATTCCAGCTAGAACCAACCGAATCCACGAGCCAAACGACCCCAAATCTGACGTGTGTGGTTGCTGTAAAGGGAAAGCCAGAACTGCCCGGAGCTGCTGAGATTCGGGGCCCCGAGCATCCTCCGGGCACGGCGGTGCTGGAAAGGGAGGCACCGTGCCGATGGCACCCCTGAGGGTGGGATCCTGGGCTGGAGGTGAGATGGGAGCACGACCCCCTGGGGGGACCAGCCGGTGATGGGCTTTGGGTGACCACGCTTAGGGGAGCAGGGAGTCGGTGGTTTGCACACCGAAGCCGCGTTCTCCGAGGGAACAGGGGCACACCCAGCCTGCAAAGGAACGTGTGCTCCCTTCCAAATAACCAGAGAAATGGCTCGTGCTGCCGAGTGTCAAACAGGGGCACCAGCTTGGAAAAACACAAGCTTGCAGCCGTGGATCACCTGGCAGGGACTGGGGGCCCACCGGAGGGGACAGGCACAGGCAGCCGTTGTCACCCAGCCGTTGTCACCACGCACAGCCCAAACACAGCGACGGAACGGAAACACGCTGCCTTCAACCTAAAAATACTAACAGAGCCACGTAAGTGGCTATTTCTTGTTCCTGCCTTGAAACGATCCAAGACAAAGCTAGAGAGGACAAAGCCCAAGGTCGAGCCTTTCGCCAGGACATCCACAGAACATGGGAAAGTTTTGCTTTCTCCCAGGCAATAAGGCCAATAAGGTCTCAGGCGTTGCTGGCCGTCTGGGGACGAGACTGGGCCACCGAGGGCAGCGGGAGCAGAGCCACTGCCTGGGTGACGCTGCTGGGAGTCACCTTGGCTCCGTGACACCCAGTAAATAGTTTGCGGGAGTGGTGAAGGCCTCTGGAGATGAGCACGGATGGGCACCAAGGTGATGGGCAGGGGCTGCTGGGGGCGGTGGTGGCCGTGCCGGAGCCATGCCGGAGCCGTGCATCCGCTGCAAAGCCCAGGAGTGTCCCCAGGCAGCGGGCTTGGGCAGCCGGCCAGCGTGAGGCTGTGTTTCCACTCTCTCATACCTGGCACCAGGCTGAGCTCTCCCCGAGCAGCCTGGAAGGAGTTTAACGCTTCCCTCGGCCGCCAAAAGCTGTGCGGGGACCCAGCCACAGCCCGCCTGCCCCACGGGACGGCTGCGCCCCTGGTGCCTGAGAACAAAGCCCCAGAGATTTTAAGCCACAGAGCAACAATTTCCTGTGGATATGTGCAATTTGTCCTGGCAGCCGGTCTGTGCTCGGCTCTGAGGGTGCAGCACCCAAAATCTCCTCCTGGCACCTCGTCCGCAGCCGTATTTCTGCAGCCCCTGCTGGCTGCCCATGCCTCACTTTCCGTCCCCAGGTCGCACGCGCTGCTGCGGCTCTCATCGAGCTGAGCTCTTGGTACAGAAGGAGAAAACTCCTCGTGATTTATGTCTTGAACCAAAGCTAATGCCTTTAGAAGGAGGTCTCTCACGCCAAGTCCTAGCTTAAAAAAAAATAAATAAATAAAATCGCATTCATTAGTCAGCTCACTTGGCTGGATCCGTAATAAGAATGTAATAAACTTTCCATATGTCTCTGATAAACTAGGCAGCTTAAGTTATGAGCAGAAAAAGGCATCAATTTCTAAAATGTCAGAATTTGCCATGCAACTTGGGCCAAGCACTTGTTCTCAACGAGACAGTGGAAGGAGCCAGGTCCAAGTTTAGAGCCGAAAGGGAGGGGGAAGGCTGTGCCAGCTCCATGCTTGCCACTTCTTTCAAAGCCCTCGTTTCCACCAGCCACGTCCACGGCGAGCACCGAGAGCCAGCTTTGCCGGTCCCAAGGAGGAAAACCTCCGTCCCACCACAGCCGTGCTGTGCCAGCACCCTAGCAGGATGCTTAGGGGACGGGGTGGGAGGTCTCAGCACAGCCACCCCTTTGCTGTAGGCATGTAGCTGTGGTTTGACAAAGGGCTTCGCATTTCCTACGCTTTGCCTCGTGCTTTTTTCCAGGCTGGATGTTCATTCCGCATCTCCATGCACCTGATGCACCTCAAATACCCATGACTATCACCCCCAAGTACCAAAACCGAGCACTTCTGAGCCCCCAAAACCTCCTCAAGCTCTATAGGGGTCACCCTCTGGACCACTGGCTGGAGGGGCTGCAGAACAGTGTCAGGATCGCACTGCCCTTTGGAAAAGGGCTCTCGAGAAGTGTCGATGCCCACAGGGAGGGCCCAACCTCACCCCAGCAGCCAGGCCAACACGAGACCTTCACGTGCCAAACTGGTGAAGCTGGGCCCTGCCCCTCACCCTGGTCGCAGAGCCATGGGCGCTGCTCGCAGCGCTGGAGACGCGGCACAGGCTAGATGCAGATTCAGGGCGCATATTTCAAATCCCATTAAAAGTCTCTTCCCACTGCACGGAAGCCGTGGGAGATGGACGCACACACCCTAAAGCAAGCAGACCCCAGCCCCGGTGACCGAACCCCCTGCCCACGGCGCAACCAACACCATCTGGTAGCAGCACCGTGCTCGTGGCCAGCCGAATCCCCGAGGAAAACCCGCTCTGGGGAGGAGGGCACGGGGCAGACACAACACCAAACCCTGCACACAGCCGGACCTCACCCGGGCCCGACCAGCCCCAAAGAGTGATGGTCTTTCAGCACTTTAATTACAAAGCAGTAGGCGAGAACAGCGTGTCTGATGTTCAGCAGGAAATTGAACTGCATAAGCAAGTCAGACATATTCCTACACGGCTCCCTTAGCAACTCTGGGAAAGTTTCCAAATTCCTGCACCATTAACATTTAAGGAATCGTCTCTGAACTCTGGTAGTTAAACAGTGAGGAGAAACAAGACACTGTAAATGGATTTGTTCGGTGTAGGTCAGTTGCTGAAGGGGCTGTTTAAATCAGGGCTTGCTGCTTCACAGTGACGGCAAAGGTCTGGCCCAAAGCACTCCATCATTTTAAGTTTACCACCTTTTTATTTTTTTTTTTTTTTGACCACTACCAGGCAACAGCAGCACCCTGCACCCAGAGCCGCTGGGCTGGGGGCTCCCATCCACACCCGCCCCGAGGCCACAGCGATGGGCGGCCCTGCAGTGAGCCAGCAGAGTATCCCTGACGCCGCACCAAGAGACACCTTGATGCTCTGGGCAGGAGAGAACACCGTGATTTATTCCCCCAAATGCATTGGCTTGACATCTTTATCGGTGTTTGCAGCAGGAGCAGACGTCGGTGCCAGAGAGGGACTGCACACACCGTCCCCGACAAGCAATCGCGTTTCTCTGATGCCCGGCACAGGGTGCACCAGGGGCTCGGGACGCCCTTGAGCATCCCTTGTTTTGACTGAATCATTTCCTGGCTAAATCACCGCACGGCTGCAGCTGCCAGCACCGCTACGTGTGCCTCAGGCTGCTGTTGGCAGCTACAGACCACGGCGTCGGTCTGTTTTCTCTCCAGTGCCCACCTTGTACTTGAGCACGGTCTGAGTGCCCACTTTCCAAGGGCAAGTGGAAAGGTGGTGGTGGAAAATGTCCCTTTCCAAACAAGCTGGAGTTCTCTGGCCTGAAAGGTGAGCAACAGCCCACAAGACACACAGTTTCTTCCCCTGCTTTTCAGTTATCCTACCCCATGCTGCATGGAAGCATAATTGTAGTTACAAGCCTCTGACTCAGTGCCCTCAAACCCAGCTGGGAACCAGCTCACCGTTTCCTCTATCCTCTTGCAAAGGTGCCAGACCCATAGATTTGGGCATCTAAATCTGGGAACCTATTTTTTCATTATTATTTTTTAAGCCAGATGTGTGAAATGCACCCACACTGTCAGCCAGCAGGTTCAGGGGATCCTAGTGTCCCCAGCACCTCCCAGATCCCAAGCCCAGCTCCCAGCCACACCAGCCCGCAGCACGGAGCAGTGCAGAGCATCATCCATCCATCCAGGGCGTTTCTCCTCCTGCCTGGCTGCTCACAGCTCTGGGCAGCCCCGCAAAGTGGTGGGACACGGGGCTGGGAGCCCTCGGTAAAGGAGAAGCTCCATGGGGAGACTCGAACCACGCAGAGCTTCACAAGGATGGAGCCTGTGCCTGACAGCCCCCGTGCACCCCAAAGCTTGTCCTGCATCCAAGCTGCTGACGGCATCTCAAGGCGACGCACTGCGAGCAGCCGCACAAGGCACAGAGGATGAAGGGAGCAGGGAGAGGAGAGGAGGTGCCAGCAGAGCAGCTCCCACGGCTGGACACTGCCTCCATGGGGCTCGGGTCCCATCGGGCTCCCTGAGACTGACGCAGTGCTGGGGAGCCATTTCGCACCGGGCAATGAAGTCAACCCCAGCTCCAATTAATTCTCCCGTATATAAAATAAAGTCGGTCATGTCCAGCCTCATCAAACCATGGAGCACACTGCAGGAGGGGGCTGTCGCCTGTGGGGCCAGGGGCTCCTGAGGACCCAACGTGCTTGTGCAAGCAGGCAGCTTCTGTGCACGGGGTACCAGAGGCTGCCTCGGAAAAACATGTGCCATTTGGAGACGGTACAAAGCACTTGTGTTCCTCTGCTGCCCAAATGTTTGCTAGATGTGTAATTCTCTCCACTAACAAACCCAGAGGAAAAAAAAAAGTCTGGAAGGGTTTTGTACACCCTCCTGGGACCATGTTTCAAGTCTAATTGCCACTACGTGTCTTTAATTTCATGTGGTGACCTTGCAGCTTCTCCTAACGCAAACTGGGGTTATTTGTACCCAGCAGTGCTTCAAAAATGCATAAAGCCGACTGCCAGAAAGCTGCTCAGCCCTGCGCCAAGACCCCAGCCAGAAGGGCCCCCAAAAAGCCCCAAAGTGAGCTTCTGCCTTGGGTGTGTGGATGGGGCTGGGGCAGGCTCTGCAATGGGGAAAAGGAAAGAGCACGGCTCCACGGCTGCCGCAGCACCAAAACACAGCCCGGCAGGCCCCGGCACTGCTCAGCTTTAGAAATAAAAACCAGACTTGCTGACATGCACCCTCACCATCCCCCGCTCCTCGATTTACTGTTATGTATTTGGACATGTCCAAATCCACCTGGTCAATAGCGCTGCACCAAGAGCCTATCGCTCAGCCGCACCCGCGGCTCTCGGGCAGCGATGCTCCGGCATCAATCACCGGGCGCAGGAGAAATAACAGCGCCGGAATATTGTTGTCCCAGGATTAATGCCTCTTGCTGTGAAAACAAACGTCCCAGGCTTGCCTCAACATTCATTTTTGATAAATGATTTGACTTCGCCTTGACACTTCTGTAGCAGCAGGAGACCATTATCCTGAGACAATGTTTTATTCTATTGACATTATCTCTTAATTATAACGTGAGCGATATCAAAGAGAGAGCAAGAGCCCACCAATTCCTCAGACAGAGCTTGTGCAGTTTACCCTGTTAGGGTATCCAGGAGAGATTTTCCTACGGCACTTGGATGAGCTGTGGCAGAGGGGCAGGATCCGAGCGCTGCCCTCCCATCACTGCGCCAGTTCGTGCTCGCTAAAGGGCTGGGCATCTATACCCAGGAGCAAGGTATTTTTGGTTTTAAATTTGCAGAAGTAGGCAGGTGTTTGTTTTGTTTTTCTTTTAGAAAGACAGAAAGGTTGTTTGCATATTTTTAAACAAGACTTTAGCGAGATTCAGAAGGGATTTGGCATTTACTATAACTCAGAACACAGTTAACATTCAGGTGAAGTTTTTGTCTCAAGGGATCATAAGCCTTACGCCTCAGGGATTCTGTCAGTCGCTATCTACTGGCACGAGAGCACCCCCAGGAGAGCTACGCACTCACCTCTGCTGTTTTGGGGTTGGTTCCCCCAGAAGCACCCAGAGCCCAGGCACTGCTGTGCAATGGCTCATCCCATGCTCCAAGCCGCTGGAGCCTGGCTGTCAGCGGCTCCGATTGGCATTAATTGTTTGCGAGATTTCGTTCTGCAATACCATTTTGCACACAAAGAATAACAAACAACAAGACGGGAACCACAGCGCTCTCGTCCTTAAAGCCCTGAGCCAGAGGAACCACGTCTGCTCCCTTCAGAGCAGCACTGCTCTGGGAAGAGGAAAATGTCAGAGAACAGCCCTTTTTATCTTTAAACCGAGCCAACTTAATTCACTTGCGAGAAGCAGCACGGCACCTTGTTTCTCCAAAGCAGAAAGCGAATGCCCGGGGCTGGTGCCCGCACGGTGTGGCAGGAGGGCTGGAGCAGGAAAGCCCACGGTGATGTGTTGGGTCGAGCGGGCACAGAGGGAGACGACAGGCTCGCTGTTACGTCTTCCTTCCCCCTCTGCACCTCCGAGCAGGACACCTCGGCTGGGGAGAGGTGGCGTCTGGCACCCCTCAGCCAGGCGGTCCCTTGGGTAAGCGATGGGGCAGAGGGGCCAGCTCCTGCCCCACCGTGCCGGCAGCACGTGCTGCTCTCACTCAGTCCCTACCTGGTTTTCCATTTGAAACCGGAGTGCAAAGATCTCCGTAGGGAGCACGTGTTGATTTGTTTCACGATTTCCATTAATTACCAGGTAAATGAGATCCCCGCGCACTCCTTGGGCACCTTGCCTCGTTCGTTCGGGCTTCTGACAGCTGCTGGAGCAGTCAGGACGTCTGCATCGCAGCATGCCTGGCAGGGCACCCTTTCGCTTGCTCTGACCTCCACAATCAGCCCATCTGCTTTATTTCAGCATCGCCCCTTGGAATTCATTCTCAGAGGCTAAAATCCACCCCTGTGCACGCAGGGGAGCTCGCGAGGCCCCAGTTGGGCAGGAAGAAGTGCCTGGGAGCCTCCTGGGCGAACACCATCGGCACACTCAGCTCAGGTCCTGGCCGAGGGCTCGTGCCCAGCAGAGGCAGAGCTCACACACAGGAGGCACCGAAAGAATCGATCAGAGCCACATGGCACTTTAAACACTGAAACCTTTCCCGGAAAGCCAATTAACAGCACCTAGTAATTAAAGTCAGGCCACTGCTGAGCAACAGCCACCTTTGGGTGGAGGCAATGGGGAAGAAAGGAACAATCTCTGATTTATTACACGGGAGAGAGCCCGTGGTGCGGCTGCACGCGGGGCACGGAGTTGCACAATTTCTGAGTTACGAAGGACGGTTTCTTTCTGGGGCAGGGGGACGCTTCAGCTCGGATTAAGGGGTCAGACACGCTCTCGTAGCCGCGTGTGACACGCCCCAGTGATTTACAGGCACGCAGAGGGGCTGCAGTCGACCGACGGACCGCGGCTTTCAAGGATTACTTAACGCAGGATGAAGTAGATCAAATGCAAATGGGTGGATGGTATGTGAACAACCCCAGCCAGCCGCGGCCGCTAAACCCTCTGGTTTCTTTCACGAGGCTTTGAAATGGGGAAACGTAGCTTCAGATAATTTATTTGCCAGGGGCACCGGGAAGGGCAGGGGAATATTTACGAGGCAAAGAAAATCCACAAGGTATGTCTGTGGGGATGCGCCCGCCAGTGCACCGAGCGGGGATTAGGCAGGGAGGGGGGACAGATCCCAGCCTCCACCCCTGACTGCCTGCTCGGGAGGGCAGCCAGAGTCCCCAGCCCTCCCCGCAGGGCAGAGGCCAGGCTGGAGCAGCACTCACGGGGCTGGCAGCAGTACAGCGGGAGCAGATGGGGCCAAGGCTCAACCCCTGGCAAAGGCAGAACCTCCCGGCTCCTGCGGTGCATGTGCCAGCTCCAAGAGGTCCCCGAGCCCGGCTGCAGAGGGCTGTTGGCTGTGAAGGTACAGGCCATCCTGCCCCAGTCACCCCATGGGAATGAGTCCTGCACACACAGCAGCTGCTAGAGAAGGGGGAAGAGCAAACACGGGGCTGTTTGGCAGCTCTCTGTAGGCAGGGTCCCACAGGTGGTCTCCCTACACTGCTGCAGGATGCGCAGCACAGCTGGACCCACAGCAGCCCTGGTTTGGAAGGACAAAACCAGGGGACGGAGCTAGCAACACTGGGAACTATTTGCTAGAACAGTGCTCCAAAAAAATCCCAATCTCCCTTTATTTTTGTTGGCACTGAAGGTGGCTTCGCTGCTCCTCGTGGTATTCAGCTCACTGGAAACAGTGCTCACAGGGGACGTAGCTAAGAGGGAGCAGCTCAGCATCTTGACTCGGGGCACTCGATGCAGATAAGAGCCGTGCACTGTGAACCTGGCCAGCACCGGGCGCCAGCCCCCAACGTTCCCATGGATCTGCTCCGCTCCGGTTTCCACATACATGGCCCCAAGCCAAAGGCTTACTTGGAAAAGCAGAGGAAGTCTCCAGCGAGGGGGGAGAGGGTAATTCCTTGAAGTGCTGTCTTTGGGGAAGGGATTTGCAGTTGCTGGAAATTCCTTCCCTGGAAGCTCAGTTGCAAAGCTCAGCTCCCCCCGGCCACTGCCAGCACCGCGCTCAGCACTGCGAGCAGCGGGACACCGCGACCCACGGCCCCGTGGGCTGTGGGCACAAGGGGAAGCCTCCTGGCAGCAGCACCAGTGGCTCAGCAGGCATTTTCCTACAAAAACTGGTCCAGAAACTGGTTCAGATGGAAAAGGCAGAAAGCAGCTGGGTCACAGTGTTGTTTTTTCAATAAAACAGAGCAGTGCGGCCACAAGCAACATAATTAAACATAATGAAATGAATTCAGCTCAACACCATGCAGCCAGACACCCCCAGAAATGGCGCTCAGCAGCAGTCACAGGGCCGCTGTCACAGCGGAGATGGGAAGGATTGCCAGCCTGGGTCATCCCCTGGCCCTACAGGACCAGGGCCAAGCACAACCCTGCAGACCCTCCTCATCCTGCAGGCATCACAGACACCCGAAGCGCAGCCTGTGCCATCAGCATCACATCTGAAGCCAGCTCAAGTCTGGGAAAATTGTGAACTTACAAAAGGAGAAAATAAACATTTTTTTTTTAAAAATCCCTCCAAAATAGCATTGTGTGCTTGTGTCCTAACCCCCAGGAACCACAGGCTGAGAGATCAAACCTTATTTCTCAGGGGACTGATATCACCATTTGGTATCAATTTTCCATCCGACTGCTCCTTTTTAGGAATTGTTTCTCTTGCTCCAGAAAACGAGCGCTCCCAGGGAGCCACCGAGCGCAGGGAGCCCTGGCTGCGCGCCGGCCGCACGTCACTGGTCCCTGGGGGCACCTCCCTGACGGGCACACACACCAAGATAGGAAGGGGAAATGGGGACTTGGGATGGGTCCCTTGGGATGAGCCCTGCACCGGCTCACCCTGGCTGGGGTTCCACGTGTGAAGCACCACAGGGACCCCCACACCCACGGCAGCAGGGATGGAGCATCCCCAGCGGAGCACCCCGCTGCACGACGGGGTAAGGCTGGGGCTCTCACCACCAGGGCAGGGTGGCACCTTGGCAAAAGGAACTGCTCAAAGCAGGGGGGATGTCATGTTTTTTTCCTTCCCGTTTTAAAGGGCAGGAGAATTCCTGACAGTGCGGGGTCGAGGAGCTCGTGCACAAGTGTTTTTTCCCAGAAATGGCCCAGCCCTGTCTCTGGTGACTAGCGAGGCGGTAAAGTTAAGCTCCTGCGTCCCTGCTATCAGGAGGAATAGAGAAGTTCAGTCACGCTACTTAAACAAGGCAGTGAACGCCGGGAGGTTTAACACTGACATCCAACACACACTTGGGAGCAGGGACTTCTTTGGCAAAGCCCAGCAGCCCTTATTTGCTTTCTGCAATGGTAACACCCTCGAAGCAGGTCTCGGCAGGCAGGATGTACCCACAGCACAGCTCATGCTGGGGGCGATGCCGGGGTCTCCCAGCTCTGCCCCTCTGTTTGCAGCAGGGGAAGGGACACGACAGAGCTCTCTGCACCACCAGGCAGGCTGGTCTGCAGCCAAGGCGGCAGAGGGCTGCGCAGAGCGCTGCGCTGGCAAGGCGCAGAGGGCAGCTGGGGACCGAGGCTGCCGGGCACTGCTCGCGCCAGCACTGCGGCACGGAGTGGAAAAATGCTTTCTGCTCGGTGTCGGACTGAGAAAGCGCTCAAACCAGGGCAGATCACATAAGACAGCCTGGAGAGAGGGGGTCAGGCTGGACCCCCAGCTCGCGTGCAGGAGGAATGGTGGTTTAAGCCGCACGGGCATGGCCAGGACCCAAGTGTTGCACCACAGTGTGACACAGCAGAGATCCCTGTCCAAAACAGGATTAAAACCAAGCAGCATGGGAGCGCAGGCAAATCCCACAGTGCCCAGCCACGGAGAAGCAACACAGGCTCTGCTCCAAAACCCCACGAGCAGTTCGTCCTCCCTCCAGATACTTCCCACCTGGACAGAGGGGTTCGTTGTGGCTCAGTGTAAGACAAACCAGGTTCCACAAACCTCTCAATCCCCTCCTGGCATCTCCTACCTGGGCTTTGGGATCCGCAGTCCCACACAGGCAGCCGCATACCCATAAAGCTCAGAACCATATAGCGGCTGTGGGTTTCCCCACAGCACACTCCTGCAACACAATGCCACCCCATAATTGTGACTGCATTACCTACATACTTTTTTTTTAATTAAAAAAAAAAAAGTAGTAAAAAACACAGACAGGAAAGCAGCATCCAGGCTGTAACTGTGCCCCAAAGACACCCATTGCACTTTCCAAGGAAGGGTGCCCAGGGAAGCACCCAGCTCCCCGGTTCAGCAGCGCTGGTGGTGCCTGGGTGACTCAGGAGGGTGCTGGTGAGGCAACAGCTGGGTCCGGTCACAGGGTACCACCACTCTGCCCCATGAGAAACACACTATACACACACATATAGGAGCTTTAGGGAAGCTTAATGCAAACCCTGCCAGTTACCTGGAACCTGGCTATCCTCCCAGGCAGACAAAATGCAGGAGGAACCACCCGAGGGCACAGAGGCAGCCCTGGAGCTCTTTCCATCGCTTACCACCCTTCATTGCTGGAGGAGTTTATCGCTGCTGTGAGTCCTGCACCCAGGGGACCAGAGCCACAGCCTGTGCAGGAACAAACCTGGATGCAAGAGCGAGAAGCAGAACAATCACATCACGTGGAGCAAAACAAAAACTTGTTCCCAAACCAAGGCTCAACACCCTGCACCTGCCAAGCTTTAACCCAGCAGGACCAGGCGGGGCAGGCAGGCACCTGGCAGCCCCATGGGCACAGGTGGGGGTAACGTGGGGGCTGCTCCTTGCAGGGGGGTTCCCAGAGAGGTCTGAGCCCCCCCCAGCCCCGTGGTGCCAGGGGAGGTGGGATAGGGCTGGAGGGAGGGGTGGGGAACAGCTCCTGGGCTGCATTTATACCGTGATCATAAAAACACCCTGCTGCGGGTGCAGGTGGGGGGGGGGGGGGGGGAGGGCGGCTGTGCTGTGCTGTGCTGTGCTGTCGCTCACCTGCCCTCAGAGGAGCTGGGGAGGCTCTGGGGGGAAATGTTGTGGACACGGAGCCCTCAGGGGAGGCTGTGGGCCAGGAGGCACCCCTTGGCTGGGGGTGGCCTCTCTCCTGCCACGGCCTCACAGAGCTGGGACGCGGCACGCCGTGCTCCTCCGGGCAGCCTCCTGGGGCTGTGGGCATCGAGAGGAGGTGGCTGTGGCAATCCCTGAGGCCAACAGCAACCCGTGGGAGAACACAGCCGGCTGGCAGCAAGGCATGGGGAGCACGCGGCAGGCCTCCACAGGCCGCTGAGCCTCCGGCCCGGGGCCTCCGCGGCACCACAGCTCCCCCCGGCGGCCTCAGCGCGGCTCAGCAGCGCCCCGACCCCCCCAGATTTCCACACGGGTCCCCCCTGGGCAGGCCGGCTCCCCCAGGCACCCCCCGAGCACCCTACGAGCCCCCCCCAGCACCCTACGAGCCCCCCCCCCCCAGCACGCCTGGCAGCAGCGCCGGGCTGCAAAGGGCCGGGAGGTGCCCCCCCCGGAATCTGTGTTAACAAAGAGCTCTTGCAATTTATTTATTTTTTCCAGTATTTTCTTGGTCTTACCTGTACGACAGCAGTGAGCACTGGTAGCTCAGTTTCAGTCGCTGCTTACTGAGGTGGCAGGCTGAGAGCCACAGGTTGCAGGTGGATAATTTTGGTTTCAAGACCAGGGAGAGTTTACAGCTGTGGTTCAATTATCTCCCTGTGTGAGGATTCGTGCCACAGAAATGGTCCAGCAGTACTACTGGCCATAAAGAGACTTGGCTAGTCCCATCCTGCCTGTGAGACATGGTTTGGGCATCTAGCTCTGCCTGTGGACCAAGTTCTGGGTTGCTGGGATCCCCCTTTACCACCTGGGCTATACCACAGCTATTTCCATGATAAATCAGGCTAAGCCCAGCTGCAGAACTGGGGACACGGCCAGTAAGGAACACGCCAGCTACGGAGATGGTGGTGGTTTCATCGCCTGTTCTCTTTCTGTCCAATAAGAGGGATGGAGGTGTAAGAGGAAAAGTATTGTTTACCCCACTAGGAGGTCACAGGGCTATCTAGACAATTGCAGTGGTTTCCAGTTCACGGTAGCATCCATGCCACATGATGTGCAAGACGTTCTCTGGTACGAGAGAGACTAGGGACGGCCCCACTGTGTACTTTCCTTGCCAGAGGCACCAGCATTGACCCCTTTGGCTTTCCCAAGGGCTACCCCGACTCCTGGTTAGAAGCAGTGAAGGCAGATATAGACAATTACTGCTTGGTAGTTAACCAAGAGCAGCCCTGGGCTTTGAGCTTCTTTCCCACCAGAGGATGACCCCATCCCCAGCTAACATCCAGCCCCGGATCCCACAAGACCTCATTTCAGAAATCTGGAATAGTTTTGCCAAATCCCACTAAGGCGATTGTTACTTTCATTATTGCACATAGCTTCCTCCATCTCAAAAGCAGAAGTATTCTCCTTAACACTTGAGGAGAGGCACAGCTTCTGCCTGCTCACCACCCGCATGCTGGTGGCAGGGGCAGAGCAAGGCGATGGCCTCGCAGCATCGATGGTACATGGCCAGGGCGAGCTGACACTGCGGGGCTGAGCACGCAGCACAGAAAACTGGTCTGGCAGGAGCAATGTGGCAGGTTGGATATGCCAAAAAGCTTTTTGGCAAGGCTCACCTCTCTGTCACCTGAAGCATGGAGAGAGCCAGCAGGCCAGAGTAAAAGGCTTTGGACTGGAATCACTGGAGCTCAAGGTCATGGCACAGAATAGGGGCTTTAAAAATCACCACTGTGCTCTCCAACACAAGCAAAGGCAGAAGCAACACTGGGCAGGCTCCAGGTACCCTGGAAAGCCTTTAGGAGAGACATGGCTGCTGTGACAGCACCCATAATTGATTTGTAGTGTAGCCTGGTCACATCAAGTGGCAATAAAACCGTAAGTGGCTTCGGGACAGCAAGTCCCATTTGTGTGAGATGAACAGAGGCTCTAAAAAAGATCACTAAATCCAACCAGCGCTACGTATACAAACCTTGTTTATTCTAAAGACTCCTATTAAAGTGCCTTTTATTCCTGGCAATAGACAGTTTTAAATTGCAAAACAATAGATCAGCCAGCAGCAGTCTTCAGTCCTGCCTGCCCTCAGGGACAGAGGGACTGCAGTGAGTGTGGGCCCCTTTTGGCCAAGGGCTCTCGAACGCTGTGTTTCGGGGGGGCTGGACGAGGACATTCCCCACTGTGTGCCCAGCGCAGGAGCACTGGTGCAGAGGTGCTGGCCCGTGGCTTTGCCGAACAGTGCAGGGTCTCTGCAGAGCTGCCCAGGACAACGTCACCTTCCAGAGACCCCTGGGGATCCAAAGTGGTTCTCGCCCCGCGTGCCTCAGCAGGAAGCATGCCAGGGCCGGCAGCTCAGGCTTCAGCGGCATCCTGGCACGGCGTGCTGGAGTCTTGTAGGAGCGGCGTTGTCTCAGAGAACTGGGGCGGCGCACTTGGCGTGGCGGGGTCACGCGGGTTCTTCTCGTCGGCGGATCTCTGCGAGGAGAGAGGGCAGCAGTCACAGCCCTGCAGTAGTGCTGCAGGTCAGACCCTACAGCACGCACACCACACCCCCACCTAGGGCACTCGTGCCCCAAAACCCCTGGACTTCCACGTCCACCCTTTTCCACCTTTTTCTGAAGGCATCTCAAATTGAAGATTTTTTCATCTCCTCTCCTAACAGCGTGAAGTTATTTCCATTCCTGCCCCCCAATACTTGTAGCATCCCTGAACACCCAGCCTGAAGGGCCACGTCACCAGGTAGAGGAGCTGTGGGGTAAGCCAGTAGGCTGCACAGCACCAGAGAAGGCAAGAGGGAGATGGGCAGGGTCTTCTCATGGCCACAGGCCTGCATATGGATGAATGAGTTGCTCCTGGCCAAGCGTAAATACCAAAAAGAAGCAAAGAGAGGGTGGAAGGAGAGACAGGTAACCTGGAAGAAATACAGAGACTGTCCCAGCATGCAGGGATGAGGTTAGGAAAGTCAAAACCCAGCTGGAATTCAATCGGGCAAGGGATGTCAAAAGCAACAAGAAGTACTGCTCTAAGTACATAGGAGACAATAGGAAGATGTGGGCCTGCTGCTGAAGGGGGCAGGGAACCCCAGAGACCCTGGAGCAAGGAAGACATACCCTTAGTGAAAGAGGATCATGTCAGCATATTTAAGCAAAGTAAGTCCACAAGCCCTGACAGAACGCACCCACAAGTGCTGCTGGCATTGCAAAGCCACTCTCAATAACCTCTGAATAATCACGGTGACTGCAGAAGTGCCCAAAGACTGGAGGGAAGCAAACGTCACTCCTGTCTTCAAGAAGGGCAGGGAGGGCCCAGGGAACCACAGGCCAGTCGGCCTCACCTCAGTCCCTGGGAAGCATTGGGAACTGTTTCCAGGCACACCAAGTCATCAGTCAGCATGGATTGATTCACAATGGAAAAGTCACCTTTGCCCAACCTGGTAACCTCGTCTGAGGGAATTACTGGCTCAGTAGATAAGGGCAGAGCATGGCCATTGCCTCCTTTCACTTCAGTAAGGCATTTGACATGGTCTCCTGTGAGATTCTCATAGAGAAGCTGGATGGGCAGTGAGGTGGGTTAAAACTGGCTGAACAGCCGGGCCCAGGGGGTGCTGATCAGTGCACAAAGTTACCAGAGGCCAGTAACTGCTGGTGTACGTCGGGAGTCAATCCTGTGTCCAGCCCTGTTTAGGATCTTTATTAATAATCTAGATGACGGGCAGAGTGCAACCTCAGCAATTTGCAGGTGACACACAGCAGGGAGGAGTGGCTGATACGCCAGAGGGACCTCGCCAGGTAGGAGAAATGGGCCGGCAAGAGCCTCACGAGCTCCAACAAGGGCAAGTGTAAAGCCCTGCACGTCGGGAGGAACAGCCCCAGGCAGCTGGCTGGAAAGCAGCTTTGCAGAAAAGGACCTGGGGGTACTGGTGGATAGATACCAAGCTCAACATGAGCCAGTAATGTGCCCTTGTTGTGAGGAAAGCTAATGGTATCCTGGGCTGCATCAGGCAAAGTACAGCCAGCAGCTCGAGGTGATTCTTCTCCTCTGTTCAGCACTCAAGACACAGCTGAAGTACCACATCTAGTTCTGGGCTCCCCAGAACCAGAGAGACGTGGAGCTACTGGAGATACTCCAAAGCAGAACTATAAAGATGAGTAAAGGACTGGAGCATCTCATATGAGGAAAGGCCAAGTTGAGACTGTTCAGCCTGGAGAAGACAAGGCTTGAGGGGATCTCACCCATGTATTTAAGCATCTGAAGGGAGTGTGCAAAAACAACAGAGCTAGGCTCTTTTCAGTGGTGTCCAGGGACAGGACAAGATGTTATGGGCACAAACTAAAACACAAAAGGTTTGAGCTGAACATCTGCTTTTTTTTTTTTTTTCTTTTTTTCTTTTTACTGTGACAGGCTGCACATAGCAGTGAGGGGTATCTCCATCCTCAGAGATACTTTAGACATCTGGACATGGCCCTGAGCAACCAGGCCTACGTGGCCCTGCTTGGGTAGGGGTGTTGCAGATGACCTCCACTGATCCCTTCCAACTTCAATGATTCTGTGATTTTGTGCTTCTGTAATACAAACCCAGATATTTGATACATAAAACTACCTCTTGAAAGCCTTTCCATCAAGGTTCTCTGCATGCAAGAGCGAAGCAAAACCCACCAGCTGGGTGCCTCTGTTACCCCCATGAGTTTTGCCCTTTTAAGAACTTACCTCTGGATCTCAAACACTCGAAGGGAAAAAGGTGAGAAAAAACATTTCCTCACACCAAACCTATTTTTTATCTCAATCCCTGATGATATTATTAGATCAGGTACACAGGGAGAAACAATATAAGCATGTTCTTACAGCCTGGGTAAGTGCTAGTATTAAGATATTCATCCTGAATACTAAAGCCAGGAGACAACACCGCTATGTCAAAGACTGCCAGGAAGACACCTCTGGAACACATGGACCGTAAACGTTTCCATTTGATTGGTTTTGAACACAGTTTAATCAAATCAGGATGAGAGAAGAGTGTGTTACCTTGACTGAGTACGCACCTACAGTCTGGCTTCCCGCAACACTTTAACTGGAGGCAGCTTTCTGGCAGAGGAGGCCTGGTTGGCCTTATTACTGTCTGAGTTCTTTTTATTGCTACTCCAAAATAAAGAGCATTTTTCCTAGAAGATAATCAGGCTAGTTTATGGTGCACTTTGACATGAAATCCATGGAGGGTCCAATTTTAGGAGGAGATTTTAAAAGATGTTTCAATCAGTGTTTAAGTATGATCTAGTTATTAATGAAGATTTCAAAATCTAAGTTAAACTAAGCCCTATTTAAGATTTCGGCATCAAGCCAGTTTTAAAATGGTCTGTTTGCCTTTTAAATGTTTCATTACACAGGCTGTAGGTCATGTCAGCTGAGGAGAGCTACAATGCTGCATTGGGGCATGTTTTATGCCTGCACAACAAATATGCACACTTCCAGGTGCAGGTCCAACAGATGCATTTTAAAAGTGGCTCCACTGTAAACTAGACTAAGATTTAAGTGTCTCACAGCACTTCATCTGGACTGGTTTTACAGCACACCGCTCCCTCTGGAAGCCAGAGGAATGCAAGAAACTCTAGGAAGGAACTGGATTAAGCAGGACCTTCCCACTGGCAGACACGTGAAGGTGTGGACAATGCCCCTCTTCAGTGTCCCCTCTGATATCAGCTCTTGCCCCAAGAGGGAGGACTGTGCACGATTAAGCAATCATCACTAGATCAGCAACACTTCAATCAGAGGAACATACCTTGGCTGCAAATTGCTGTCGTCCAGTTTACAAGCTCTTATCTATTCATTAGGCAGAGACTTTAATGTGCTGTTGCATAGCTTCCTTAGAGATTTATAAAGTCATTAAGGCTTTTTATTTACTTTTCAGGTAGTCAGACACTTCCTGCAGTTTATTTTTAGTTCCAGCACTTCATAACGCTTTGGCTGAGCACCCAAATACAGTTGTCTTATACCTGGGTTTGGGACATTTCAAACTGACCGAACAGCTGCTTTTGAGTGAACTTTAAAGCCAGCTTTTCTTCCTGACCCCAGCTGGCATGGTTAAGGCTCTTTGACACCAGGAAGTAAAACTTGCACAAGGCAGGGCGAGGAAATGCCAGCCCAGGGCTGCAGCAGGTCTCAAAAACAGCTGACCAGCAAATACTGACTTTTTTCAGATATGCTGGTGCTACGCTGAACCCACTTGCATTTGCTGGAGCCACGAGGTTCAGCACACTCAAAGGCTGAGCATTTCGGAGCACAATAAGGGTTTAGTGCTGAGCCCTAGCCCCTAGCACCGCTCTCACACCACAGGGGAGCCCGTGGAAGAACAAGTAGATTTGGAATCATGTGTTTAAGTCAATTAAGCAGTTGTAGGCTTGGTAAAAATCCAATTACATGATACTTGGAGAACCCTAGAGCTATTTAAAGTGGGCTTGTATTAGCATTTCAGTGAGGGCAGTTACAGGTTGAGCAAAGGCAGCCTCTCGCACATGCTCTCACCTCAGTCCACTCATCCTAATCTTTGCCTTTTCATCCCAGCATGTAGCCTCTTCTTATCTGCAGCTTTAGAGCCAGCTCAAGCCATTTGACTGTAACGCCAAACTAAATAAGCTTGCTTTGATATAGGTTAGGGTAGAGAGCTAGATCTCTACTTCAGCGCTAAGCTCTCTAAAAGCTTTAGCTCTTATCAGATGAGTGTTTTGCAGCTGGAGACACAGATCACCATCAAGCGTTTGAGCTGTTTTATATTCTGTCCCCACAGCCTCCTGCCCAGACGGATCAGACTCGTGTGCCAGCCAGGCCCCCACACTGCTCTCCCCTCGTGGGGCAGCTCCCACCAAGCTGCCAGCTCCTGCAGCCTTCAGAGGTCTTGGCTTCTTGGTTAGCCTGGACCCACAAAGGTCGGGGGGTCTAACTTCCACAGCTATTTTGGGCAGTTTCACTTGTAGAGAAACAAGTGAATTTCAGGGAAAGACAGGGTCTGGTCTGGGTTGAGAAGCAGCCGTGGTATCTGTGCCCCTCCTGTAAGAAAACAGCTACTACATTTAATTTGTGAACAAATTGAACTTAAGTAGCCATCCCCTCGAGAAGGCTCTGATTAGATGAGAGAATGTCTGGGACCCTGCAGAGACATACGTATTTGGGTGATAGCACAGACTTGCTGCTTTACATGGAAACCAGATTGAAGAGCTAGGCTTATTCTTTCATTAGCGGGATGAGCTGAGAAATGTTTCCTCCTATGGGAGCCCACGTCAGTGAGTGCTGCATGCTGAGATGGCCAGAAACGCTTTTAAATTATTGACTTGCAGCCCAATTTCTTGATAGCTGAGGAAGTCCTGCTGTTATGTACTGGCACCATCAGGACATGGTTCTGCTTTAGGTTGTAACAGATTCACAGCATCAGCCAATGTTTCATCAGGATTGTTAGATTGTCAGCCCAATCTACATCATCTGATTAAATCTGATTTGACTAACAGCATTTCCCACTTGACATCTGCAACTTCTTACCTGACTCATCATCATGAGTACAGCAGCTGAGATGATGAGCGGGACGCTGAGCCCAAGGAAGATGTACTGCAGGTAGTCTAGGATGGATGGGATCAGCACCAGGCTGGTGTAAAACTGCTTTAGGACTGAGCCTTCAATGTATCCACTCTGCCCAAGAAAGCAAAGTTGTTATAGGCATTTCGCTTTCATCCAGAGCCGAGACAGACCATCTGTGCAACTCCTCTCCCACCACAGATTAGGAAATTTAGGAAAGACTCACTAAGGCCAGTAGCTTCTACCAAATAGCTGGACATGCACACATCTGTAGGACCGCACTCACTGGCCCACATTAGCGTGCAGATGCTGGCAGCACTGTTCTGGGCTCTATTTAACCCCACATCTAGGGCAGAGCCAGAAGTTCGCCCAGTATAGTGCAGGGTTTGTTCAGCTCAGAGGGATTAACCACCCAGCCAAGTATTGCAAAGCCTACTGTTGGCTGCTTAATTAGTCTGTCTGGCTTAAAGCTTTATTCAAAGTGGAGTTTCCCCAGCAATGCAGTTTCCCCCTTCCTGCACAGGACAATCTTCAGAAACAGGTCAAGGAAGGCAGCTCACCTCTGCGAACCACAGCAGCGGCAGCACCACTGGCTTAATTTTCCCTGTTTGACTGTGGGGATGGAAAAAAGAAATACACATTTAGATTCCCAGTTGATCAGGCCACAGCTACTGTAATCCTTCCTAAAGAGAAGCATCTGGTAGACCAGCAGTGGTCAGGTTACTGGTGCAAGGATGCAGCAATTCCTGCTGCTGCAGGGAGCTCCCTCCCCTCCAAGGACCAGGTCCATCTAGGGACTTCCATGCAAGAGCGGAGGTGACATTTCCATGTGAGCTTAACTGCCCAACGACAGCAATAAGTGCCACGCCAAATCTGGGCTACAAATACATTAACTCAGTGAACGGGAATGAACTTTTTGCAGCTCCAAGCTATCTCAGTCACCTGCACGGTACTACAGGGTGATACAGCCAAGCTCACAGCATCAAGGCTGTCTGCTGCTATACACAACAGAGGCAACCTCCACAATAGAGCTGAAAGCATCTTTTTGGAAAGAAGTTTTCAACTATCAGCTCTGTGAGCTGAGTGTGTTTGGTCTCCTCATTTTGGGGGTAACTCCTAAACAGCAGCACAATGCAGGCAAACTGCCGCTGTGCCCCAGCAGGAGCAGTGCATCCGTATTGCATCGGCTGCCCGGTCGGGTGCACAAAACACTGCTGGGGCTGAGCAAACAGGCAGGCACATGCAGCACTGCTAGAGGACGGCAGTTTGAGGTCATTGGAACAGCTGACATTTCACCACATCAGCCAGCTGGCCTCTGCAATGGTGACAACTGGCAATGTCAAAGCTGCCTCATCTTTGAGGAGAGTAAGCTCTGCAGTGACCCCAGAGCCAGCAGCACTCCCTGCTTGAGGGAGAGATGGCCATTTGTAAAAGATGATCACTTACATTATACCAGACACCTGCTTCAAGTACTGATTCAGCTGGAGCCTGATGGAGCAATTCATGGGGATGCCCGTCATCTGCACAGGAGAGAAAAAAACAGTTTGTCAGTACAGCCCACATTTATCATGAGAGCTTTGCAGAAAAGCAGCTCTTCGCTTTCCATCACAGCTGCTCTGGGTGCCACCTTCCAAAGCAGTGAATTAGACCATCCAGAGATCCACTGCAGCTGCTGCACATGGGGCCAGGAGCAAGGCTGGGGTTTCCACCAGTGTACCAGCACTGGTCAATCAGGTACTGCTTCCCAGGCTCATGGAGGGGCAGCCCTGTCCCCACAGTACTTTGGGGTCTGTCCCCTGCACTTGAAGACCCACTAGCCAGTCAGTGAGCTGCATGCAGCAGCATCCAGAAGGAATCAGTTCCCTCGGGGTGGTCTGAAGGCAAAAAGCTAAGCTAAACAGGCAGGACTGCTGCAGAAGGCAGCACACGTTCAACAGGCAGACAGCATGAACTCAGGGAGGTGCTTTATGTGACACAAGGCTTGTAGGACCAAACCTAAGCAAGTTCAAATTACCAAGTAGCATATGCAACCTGCAAGTGATTCCCTAGGCAGAGCGTTTTAACAGAAACTTCATTTTTTTTCTAAGTCTGATGAGCCTCTTCTGTTCCTCATCCTACCTGCACTAGGTTTGAGAATGGGAATACACCGATGCCAAGATTCATGCACACAAAGGACACTGAATGTTTCTCTTAACTAGGACTACATATCAACAGCTATCACTGTCCAATAACACAAAGACCACGAAAACACCACACTTCAAAGTTGGGTCTTTTGGCACTGGTTTCTCATGATGCTGCAGTTTTGCAACACATTAAGGGCAGAGAGTTTTCATTGGATTGTCCCTGCTTGTTCAAAGCAGACTGCAGCTAGATAAGACTTTAATTGTACTGTTATCAGAAGAGGTTTGATACTGTAATAAACTTAATTAGATTTCCTTAACTGTGATAAGAAAAGCAGAGAACCCAATGCCTAGGTAAGAAGCTTACCTTGCCTTGCCTCAAGAGGGAGATTGGTTTCTTGCTTGAGCTATTACTGAATGTTTGGAAACGTCCCACCCACGGCCACATGCAGAGTGGGCCGCGGGTGGAAGAACCCAAAGTCTCCTCCCCATCACCAGCTGGGACAAAGATGACTCAAGACACCTCAAGTCATCACCATTGGAGTGGTGACTTCACCCTTACATTTAGATATGCAAGAAGCAGCCCAGTACAGAAGCAGCCAGCTAGACGGGCAAGTTGAGATGGTGGAAAAAAACAGCTCCAAAATGGTGGCAACAGCTTCAGCTGCAAAATGGTCTTCAGACTTTGCCAGTCAGCTCTCACAGCAGTATGTGTTTACAGATTTGGGGTGTAACTGGCTGCTGCTGCTAGATACACCTCCTGGTGTTGTGGGCCTTCCTGAGTCAGTGGAAAGAAGCTGACTGTGCTTATCAAAACAATTATGCTTATAATTAGTCCTGCAATTCTCTAGAAGGCTGGCCAGTTATTCAATTAGTTTATGGCTTTAGCGTTTTTATCTGCACATGTCCTCGCCACTTTGCACTCTGGAACCTGCTCAAGTCAGCGCCACGAGAGCAGAGCAAGGCCACCAGGCCGCAGTGACAGGCTCCCCCCACCACCACTTAGCCTGGGCCTGGCCCCGGTGCGAGGAGAGACCCCTCCGAGGGGGCGAGACCGCAGCCGGGCCCCCCACCGGGTGCACGTCGAGGAAGAGCGCGTGGTGCTCCTTGCTGGGGTGCAGGCCTTCAACGGCGTTCACCAGGCTTGGGTCGGCGTTGTAGAAGTGAGGATGGGAGATGAACATCGGTGCATCTGGATGAGAACAAGGACACCTTAAGCCCATCCAACCCCACCTGAGCGTTTTGTGTTGACATTTTTAAGCCCTTGAAATATTTGAGCAGGCTTTTATACCCTTCTCCTTCTTTCCCTCCTGGCAGCTTATTCCACTGAGAAGGTTAAGAGCCCGTGTCTAAGCCTCCTTCTCCCCCATATACCACTCCACACAGCAATAATTCACCATCCAGACATGGGTTAGGGCACTGAAGCCCGAATTCTCACTCCTGCATGACCTATACTCACTGTCCAAAGTTAAAATTTAGTTTGGCAGTTAGGCGGCCTGCCTGCTCCCAGCCTGGGGGAGGTGATGGGCCTGGCCAGCTCTCAGCCCTTCCCACAAACAAGGCTGCTGTAGGGCCATGGACACAAGTTTGGGTTCCACCCCCTCCCCCCATAGGTTAGCTTGTCTCACATATCTCTAGAGTTTAATATTGGCACAGCAAGGAGGAACCACAGCAGAGCACTCACTCAGCCTACAGGTGCTGACGTTCTGGATGCCGGACTGCCTGCAGGGGCAGAAGCCTTCATTGGGGGGATAGTCCGTGCCATTGGCAAAGAGTGTTTTCGGGGCCACAAAGCGATAGGTGGGCACACCCTTAAACTCCCCCGACTGCTCATACACCAGTGTCATGGATCTGGAAGAGTTTCAGTGGAGAAGGATCAGGATTAGCCAACAGGTTCCCAGCCCAGAACTGGGCTCTTATCTTCGCTGGATAAGATGCAGTTGCAATGTAACTTAGACTTTGAGATCAAGATAAACACCCAGAACAGAGCTTTGGATCAGGAATATGTATCTAAGCCATTTGCTTTCCATGTTTTAAGCACAAATAAAGGGCTGGTTGGGACTAGTCATGAAGAGAAACACACAAGCTTATAAATCTGTTTGCAGAATCCAGATATGATTTGTTTAAGGGCATGTAGTAATCCTCACGGCTGCTCTGCCACAGATAATACCTTCTTTGTGCAAGCACTGGCTCTGAGATAGAAGTGTTCTGTGGCAGGGGATGGACACTGACTAAATCTGTTTTGCAGCACAGCTCCAGCATATAGGCCATCCATTTTCCATAGTGGAAGATTTTACCTTTTGACCTACGTTACACAGCAAGATTTTATTTTGGGTACAACAGACCAGTGATTTGATGCTGCATCATCGATACCAGATGTCCAGGATAGAAGCAAGTTTCCAGGAGGGAAGTTTGCTTCCTTCATGCTCAAGCAAGACTTGTGTGGATGCAGACATCCCAGGCAGGCCAAGGGGACAGCTTACTGCCATAGCTGCCTTCTGACACCAGGACTGAGGAGGGGAATTCAAGGCACGTTCAGCAGTTCAAGGCAGTTCTGGCTGTGCCAAATCTGGGGAGAACAGACTGCTCTGCCTTGTGAGGAGACGGATCCACTTCCTCCACAGGACCCACACCCACAGCGCTGTCCTGCAGCAATCTCCTGGGCTCACAAGAAACTCAGCTTTCCACTTCATTTTATGCCTTGCCAGGAAACATACTTCATTTCCTAAAAGACTTCTGTAGTTCTTCAAAAACAGGTATATGTATTTAAACTTTGATTACTAGTAAACTTCCCTGAAAGTCCTTGGCTCTGGGTCATTTTGGTATTTGCTGATGCCTCTTGTGTAGAGGAATTCCTGCACTAATGCTTGGCTCAGCTGACTTTGCTTGTTCACTGAAGAGGTCATTGTTCTCTGTTCAGCATGAGCACTTTGCTTGTTTTGCAGCAACTGCAAAGCCTAAATTAACATTATCTTCCCCAAGCTGGGGACATGGCTTTGTGCCAGGCTGGCTGCCTCACTTCCCCTCCTTCCAGCCTCATGGAGCTTCCACAGGAGCAGGGCAGACTCCGGGGGTACTTAACCTCCGTATGATCAGCTAACTCAGGGTGTCATACAGATGTGCACAGCTGACCATGAAGTATTGCATTCACAAAAAAAAAATAATGAAGCAGCCTGGAAGCAGCGGCACAGCCCCCAGCACTGCTTGTGCTGGGGCTAATGCAGCATTTCCTTATGACAACCCATATTTCTCCCTCCCTCTTCCCACATCTTATCTAGACAGGTTATATTCTGCTCGTTCGACATATAAGCTTCCCCAGTGATCTAAAAGGTATTTAGAAATACCATTAAGATGCAGCTAGACAACTATACTACTTGCAAAGCTCAGACACTACAACACCGAGCTGCAGCTGAACCTTTACCTACAGAAACTAGTCCTCAGCACTCCGCCTCGCTGCACAGGTACTCTGCATGCACATCACAAATCCTGCCACCTGCACGGGGACAGCGTGCCTTGCCTGCTGCAGCCTCACCTGCAGGCATCGGGGCTGTAGAACTCCAACGACGTCGGGGACATGAACGGCGGCCACATCTCCCCCGCGGTCCCATTGATCATGTTGCACCCGGTGCTCTGCCAGTAGTTCACCTGCGGGGTGGATGCAGAGAGAGGAGCTCAGTACTGGAAGCTCGGCAGAGAGCTGGCTTTCACCTCTGCCATTCCTTCCATAGGAACTTGAGGTAGCAGCACTGAAAGTCCTTCAAGATGGAAGAACTTAACACCTGATGACAAGCCTCTTGCCATCTGGCTGCCTTCTGGCAGTTTTGCAGTTGCTTTGACATTAAATCAAAGTTGTGGCAGTTGAGGTCCCACAGACATTTGCTTTCAAATCTATGACCCAGCAATACAACAGTAACAGCTTTCCATTTATCTGGCTTGAGATCAGGCACTGTCCCCATATTAGAGGTTTGCCAGCTGACACTTACCTTCTTTAACCCATTCCATGAATCCACCATGTGAACTCTACTGATGTTCTTCATGCCCGTGTACACGGTGAACAATCCGGTATTGGAGCTGTTAAACTGTAGAGAGAAGAAACTTTCAATCCATTATATGTGGCAAGACTGCAATATGTTGACATCTTTGCATGCTTCATTAGCACTAGGAGTGCTTCATGTACTGTAAGCTATTAAAGTTTTATTTTGGTTGCTAGAGACAGCTTCCAACACACACGTTTCTGCTTGAGGGGAAAATTAAGGCAGCCTTACACAACCACCACCAATTACACATTGCTGCTCTAAGCAGTTTGTGAAGCAGACAGCCTGGACTCTCAATAGCAAGAACAGTATTTCTGTGATTTTAGCCTTCCCAAGCAAGAATTTACTCACCCCTATTAACATGCCAAATTTCCCCTTGAACGGGATCAGGCCAGGAACAATCATATTTATTGTGTCTAAAAGAGGGTCGTCATAGCCCCACAGGATCTCCCCCACCGTCCGGTTCATAAAGGCCTCCTGTTTCAGGCCAGCCAGGGCCCCGCTCAGTAAAAGCTTCACAAAGTTTGGCAGGTTTTCCATCATGACAGATGCTCCCTGGGAAAGAAATCAATCTCTGAGACAAAAGCCTTGTATTACCAAAGAGAAAGCAATGCATCTTCAGTGCTCAGCAACCTCCCTCTGCTGCCGCGCTCTTCAGTTTTGCAGAAATCCTTTGGACAGACTGAGGCTCACCATTTATCCCACATTTGGGCAGAAAACAGTCTGTGGCAACAGCCACTGAGTGCTCACAAGTTTCATTTCCCCAGACAATGCTCTGCTGAAGTTGTAGTCATGAGCCAAGCTGCTTTGCCAGCCGCTCTACACATTCTGATTTTGGCAGGGTAACAGCCCAACACAACCACCAACACCCAGAAAACTGCATTCTGTAAGCTTAACCACCCCATGGCTTCACCAGACTCAGTCCCTACAAGAAAGTAAGCTGCAGGTTAGCCTTGAGCATCAACACCCTCCCGACAAGCTCGGAAGCCAGTATTTCTCCGGGGAGCAAGTCCTTACCAACATCAGGATGTTTGGCATGACAATGTACTCATCTTCGGTGCCATTAGACAAGTCTGGCTGGAAGAAGAGCTTCCGATATTCCAGGTAGGAGACGGTGTCATTGTCATGGAATGTGATGTTCGTTTTGTACCTGAACTCTCTGCAAAGAGATAGGAGGGACCATGGGAACCTTCCCCCGCACAGTGCCGCTGCATTGCCCATGGAGCAAGGATGGGCTGCACAGGCCCGGCCTTGTTCCTGAGCAGAGAAAGGAGACCAAATCCAAGCAAGAAGCCTCGGGGCAGCGGGAGAGGCAGTGTGCCAGGTGCCAGTCACACACCCTGACCATGGTCCAGGTGCGTGGCAGCACTGCAGCCTGCGAGCAGCGCAAGGCATCCCTGATGGATGGGATTCGGCAGCAGCCTGCAGGCACCACGTGTTTCCTGCCAGCTCAAAACCCAGCTGCTGAGAAGCACGAGACAAAAGCATTTATTCCTGACGGAGGAATAAGCCCGCTCTATCACTTCTCCTACAGCTGTTGAAAAGCCCAGCCCTACCAGCGAGATGCCCAGATAAGCAGATCTGCACCTCCCCATGCGCCAATGCAACCTGCGTGGCAGGAGGGGACCAAACAAGATGGCACAAGCCCCACTGTCAAGCCCACACAGATCTGACACGGAGATCCCGAGCGGTTCCTGGGTCTGGGCACCCTGTGTGCTTCCCATCCTTTGCTGCATGCTGTGGGGACAGCCCAGCCTCACAGCTCTGCCACGGCACGAGGCTGTCCCCAGCATCACAAGCCGGTTACAGCTCCCTGGGGAGCTGCAGCTCAACCCACCAGCAGAAACAAAGTCCTTTATTGTGGAGCCTCTGTTTTATGGTCCATGATAGGGAAGGGCACTAATCTTGCTCAGCAGGACATTAATAAGCTTTGCCCCTTTGCTTATTCTTATTCAGTGGAAGTGCAGCCTTTCCCCCAAGCCAAGCGACTGACGTGATCACAACATACAGAATCCACATGGTCTTACAGTTTGACCCAGCAAGCCCAGGGGAAATGAGGGCATACACATACTGCCAGGCTTCTCCCCAGCACTACTCAAACAGCTTTGGATTAGACCAGTAATCTTCCCGCATGAGCTTGCTTAGGCTGCTGACCTGACTTTGCCTACATGTGCATGCGCTAGCATCTTGAATATTGTTATTTATGGGTAAGCTCACATGCTCATTTCAGCATCTCCCATTACTTCGGATACCACGTCCACAGAGACATCTGGGCTTCAACTATCTTTAGACATGGCAAATGGATTGAGTCCTGCTCTAGGTGGACCCAACGAAGTCTTAGTGCTCCACACTGGTTCTCATGACCAGATCATTCATTTTAGGCAGATTCTGCATCTCATCATGTTAGATGGTAAGTCTTACATCAATCCATGAAGTTTGAAACTTCATATTGAGGCGATTCCAGCTTTGGAGCTGGACTCTTAAATGCACTGTGAAGACCAAACTGAAACCCAGTCTGGAGATGGGATTTGCCCACCACCATACCAACACCCCTCACACCTGCGTTGGGACCCTGTCAGCCCAGGTCTGGTTGTACAGCCCAGGGTCCCAGCACAGGACCAAGCTCCACAACTCACACTGAAGCACTGACCAACCTCACCACCCTGTTGGCCAGAGGTCCCACACATGGTTTTAGCATGATCAGAGCAATTGCCTCACATTTGGGTTGCTTTAAAATCTTGTGCCACCAGGCTCATGCCAGGTGTGCTAATACGGTGCTCCCCTCCTGAAGGGAGCAGCCAGAAGCCTGGCAGGCAGCAGATCAGCCAAGCTCACGGACCACAAGCGGTACCTGACCTGTAAACGTATGGCCCACGCTGGTTCAGGATTGGTTTCCCTCCCTCGAGGACCTCGTTGGGGTTCACCACTTCGAAGAGGTGCACCGACAGGTAAAAGGGGACCGGAATGTCTTTCCACATGCCGAAGGAGATGCTGCTGGGGTTGATCCTCACGTTCTGCAGAAAAAGAGAAAGAGGCTTGGTGGCCCCAGCTGAGCACAGCCACCCTCGCCTCCTGCATCGGGCCCGGCTGAAGGAGGCAGTTTCGGCAGGGGATCTCTAGAGGACGCAGAGCGTTTTGCAGACTGAAACAGAGCCAGTTCTAAAATGGGAACTTATGTATGCAGAAGCACCACGTTCGTGCCACAGGATATCTGTAGGCTTATATACTCAGACTCAGCCTGCCAGACTCCTACCCACAGGGTTTCAAAGCCGTTTCGATGTGCTGGAGGCTTTCACTGTGCTAGACAAGCCGGCACTGAATTCTTTCACAGCTCTGCAGGTTTGACTTGCCTGGCATGAACAGAAACCCTGTTCCAAAGGCTTCCATTCACTTACCAGGTTTGGTAGCTCCACACTGCCAGAACCAGGCAAGGGCTGGGAGAGTTGACTAGTCCTTGGACAACACAACTGTTTGGGTACCAGCAGGGAAGGCCCACTAAATTCCCCAAAAACAGACAAAGAGAACCGTGATGGCAGCCAAACTGTGTCCAAGTTGCCTTTGCTTCTCCTCACTTGCCATCCTGTGGTGACTCATATTTGTCATAAGGCAGGTCAAAGGCAATCCATGATTGTGTTTTCCATATCACTGTCCCACTTTCTGGGAAATGCCTGCAGAAACTCAACCCCACACCTCCTCCCCAGCACCTCCAGGTGCTGGCACCTGGCCACTTGTGTCTCTGCTCCCTCCCTGCCTCCTGGGGGCTACTTTATGGACTGGCACACCCAGAGCTTGATCGCTCTTAATTACCTATTTCTGAGTGCATTCCACCATTAGCTTTGCTATCTCTGCGAGTACAAGCCCTTGTTACAGTTAAGTAACCCAGCTTGTTTATGGAAGCGGGTCTGACCCACTAATCGGCAACAACATGTGAGCATTATCCAGCTGCAGCTCGGCCCCACAGCAGCTTGGTTGGGCTCCGCACATTTGATGCTGTGGCAAGAGTGAGAAGTAAGCTGCCAGAAACCTCCCCACGTCTTCCCTTCGGTGTCCCGTGGCCAGGCTGTGCCACCTGCGAGCAGCAGGACCTTGCATCCATCCCCCAGCAAACCCTTCCCACCTCCGCATCAACCTCAGCCCTGCCAGCCTCACAGACTTCATAACAAAGGAGTAATTTTAGGACAAGAGCAGCCAAGATTTTATTTAGGCTGTTTTATAACCCTTACTCCTGCGCGTCCAGCAGAGCCTGAACAACATCTGCTTTCTTTCACTTGTTTGTGCTGTTTGGCACTCCCCAGACTCCTCATTGCATATGCATGCATTTATATAACCTGCACATAGGCAGATGGAGCTGCATCCCAGCTCCCTGCTGCCTTTCTCAGCCCTCTCCCATCCAAACCAGCAGCTCCAGCTCCCTCACGGGTGTCGCTAAGTCAGATCTACCCAACAGGGTGGCTGCGGAGTCAAGCTGCTTGTAAGTCAACACGAATACGGTCATGTGTCTGCAATAAAAATAGATTATTTTTTCACTTAGACGGGTTACAACGTGTCGCTGAGAAATCTGACATCTCCTGATCATGCTGCTCTGTGTTCCTGAGGAACTGAAAGAGACTGGTTACCACTCGTCTCATCCAAAGACAGCGCTGCAAGTCTGGTCCTGGCTTCCAGGTGGGAGAGCGCGGGAGTTCCCATGCGGAGAAGGAACGCTACCTGCCAGCATCTGCTAAAGGCAATGAGGGTTCCTGTCTGGATTCGTATCTTAGGCAGGTCCATGGTGCTCCAGGTGCCTCCAGGTTTTGCAGGGCCAGCTCTATAGGCACTCACAACAGTTCCTCTACACTCCTTTACCAAAAATATCTTCAAAGCTATAACCTCGTTGCGCTAGGTGGTTTTCCACCAGCATGCACCATCCCGACCTCCCACGCAGAGCTCAGCGAGGCAGGGCTGGCAAAGCAGCCTCCACCCGCCTGGCCAACCCTGCTGCCCTCGAGGCCCCGCTCTTCCTCTCACCCACCACCCCAAATACCAACCCAGAAGTTTCGGCAAGCCCCTGGATACTTCTCACCACCCTAGACATCAGCACTCAGTTTTTCCATTTTATTTTAAGCTATGTAAGAATTTGGGACCCTTTGGGTCGTGCTGAAGATGTGGAGCCCAAGTAGCTGAGACGAAAGGAGACCTGAGGAGAAATAAAGGTTGGTCTTTTCCCCTTCTTCTGTTCTCATTGCAAGGTACCAGGGACTAGCTAGTTGGGCAGAAAGAATCAAGATGATCTAAAGGAAATGAAGTTTTCTTGCACTGAGCACATCACCCCTGTTCTAGAGGTGCCTTCAGCCTTCTGTTTGCTGGTACCAGCTCCAGATGGCCACAAAATCAGACAAAGACTGACCGGTACTGCTTGAGCCAAAACCCTGGTTGGCTTTGCCCAGTCAGCAGCGCTTTCGGAGGATACGTTTCAATAGAAGCTGGTTCCTAGCAAAGGCTTTTTGGCATGGGTAGCTCCAGCCACTCGCTGTTCGCCTCCTCTGCCAGGGGCACACAGCTAGGGGCCGGCTTGGGTAGGTGAGAGCCTGGAGAAACAGCCAGGCAGTTGGGCAAGGGGGAAAAAAGTTGGTTGGGTATGAGCCCAGGCTCTGGGATCGGCAGCAAGGATCCGGTAGCTGCAGGGGTGCCCCTGAGCAGAGCCCAGCAGCTGCCCCAGGCCAGGCACGGGCTCCAAAGGGACCCAACGCTGGGCAGAGCCGAGCCGGGAGCGATGCTGGGGAGAGCACGGGGAGGGGAGCAGCCCCCGTTCCCTGCTCCCTGGGCTGCCTGGGGAAAGGAGGTAGAGGAGGGTGGATGGAGAAGAAGGTGGTTTTGCTTTCAGCTTCTCTATGTTCTTGTCTGTTATTGGCAACAAATTATATTAATTTCCCTACATTGCATCTGTTTTACCTGCTATGGTAATTGGTGAGTGATCTCCCTGTCCTTATCTCAGCCCTCGAGCCCTTTCCATTGTCTTTTCCTCCCCCTGTTCTTCCGAGGGCAGGGAGCTGGAGAGCAGCGGGGGGAAGCTGGGCTGCCCAGCACAGCCCGCTGGCTCGCTACTGGGGATAACTGGTGTGCTGCCCACCAGGACAGCCTCGCTGGTCCCCGGGGCTCTGCGCAGCGGTTCCTGAGTGGAGCAGCACCTCGGTGCACAGCCCCACACCCACGGGGACAAACTGGGGTGCAGGACCTCTCCTGTTGGTCACGGAGGTCTTCACGGGGCCAACTCCAACTTCTCAGTCTCGGAGATCACCCCACAAAGAGCTTTTCCAGAGCACCCCAGCACGCCACCCGTGCCACCGCCAGCTGGGAAAGCGCGCTGCACGAGCGAGCCCGCATGCACGGGTACGAAAGGAGCGCCCAGCACCACCAGCGCCGTCACCCCCTCGGCACATAAACCCCTTGCTAACGGGGTCGAGCCCCCTCTCAGCCCCCATCCCACTCGCCATAACCAAGCACGGAGCTGCCCGGGTACAAAACCCCGACAGCACGCCGAGCAGCGAGAGCGAGCGACACCGAAGCCCCTTCGGGGCCCAGCTCTCCCCTTCCCCAGCGCCGCACAAAGAGGGGAGCGCAGCCCCCGGCCCCCGACCCCACGTTTAGGGGGGACGTGCCCCCGTCCCGGTCCCGCTGACCTTGACCACCTGCTCCTTGACGATGGCGGGCCCGGCCAGCAGCAGGCAGACCCCCAGCAGGGCGCAGGCCGCCCCGGCCAGCCCCAGCCCCACCGCCGCCCTGCGCCGGGCCGCGGCCATGGCTCGGCGGAACGGCGAAAGGAGCGGACCCGAGGCCCGGGGCCGCCGCTTTATGGCCGGGCCCCGGCGGCGACGGTGGGGCGGGGACCGGGGCGGGGACCGAGGACCGGGGCGGGGACCGGGGACCGGGGCCGGGGCCGGGGCCGGGCAGCCCCCGCCGGCCGCAGTCCCCCAGGCGCTGGCCGGGGGGTTCCTGCTCGGCACGCAGCGCTCCGGGGCTGTATGGCCTCAAAGGGTTTTGTTATTGTTGTTGTTTTTTATTTATTTATTTATTATTTTTTGCACTGACGCACTTATTAACAAACAAAAAAAAATTATCTTAAAGCACTGCACTGCTTTTTTTTGGTCCTGGGCGGGGTTTGGCCATGATTTGTGGTGGCCAGTTCATTATTTGCCTGTGCATGGCTTTGTTCAGAATAGGAAAATACTGTTCAAATCAGTTCTCCTTCCAGCTGTTGTTCTTTTTTTTTTTTTTTTAATCGTCAGATTTCCAGGGAAAAGCTTCACCGACCTGTGATGGGGACCTAAGCAGAGTCCCCCCCTTGGGGACCTCAGAAAACCTAACCGGGCTGCAGTGCCCGATTTTTTAGATTGCCCAGTTCTCTTCACTCTCACCTATACACCCACCCCCAGATGACCTACCTGCATTTAAGGAGCCCCATTACAGACCACCCAAAGCTCTGCCGAAGGGCTTTTGGACTTTTAATTGCTACCTAAGCTTGAGTGAGTCAAGAGGGCAGAAAAAGCAGGCCACCACGAGCTGTATTTGCACTTGCTCGGGGCTGTTTTATGTTATTTCAGTCCACCCCTCCAGCTCTGAGCGCCCTGGGGCAGCACGGCGCGTGCAGCTCCCACCCCACGGGTGTGAATCACCCTTTGGAGCTGGTGACATGCGAGGGCAGAACCCAGGGCCAGCCCAGCAGAGACACCCCGGGACATCGGTGATGGCACGGCACACTTACCTGGCACGCAATTTAGTCCAAAGGCTTTCTCCAGTTTAGCACGAGCCTTGATTATCCAAGCTCATTCCTTGAAGGCCACAAAGCCCCAGGAGTTTCTTTCCTACCACTCTTTCAACCCAGTATAAATTGCCATTAACATCACCCAAGACAAACCTTGCTTTCCCTCCCGGAATCCCACCCTTCCAACCTCGATGCTGTAAGATTACTTCAAGTCCCACTGAGGTCCGTGCTCAGCTGAAAACATTATTCCAAATCCTAGCACTCCCCCTTCTACCCACCAGCACATAACACTGCCCAGTATTGCCTGGAATACTTCTGATTTCTTATTTAACTCCGGGCCCTTTTCCCCCATTTCCCTATCTAGGGTGCAGCACAGTCAGCTACTTATGACCTGCAGCTTCCTGCCAAGTAGGTTAGTGGAGATTTCTCTTCTGTCAGCATTCCCGGAGTGTGAGAACCACCCCCTACCACTTCAGCTCACTAATACCATAGTATTTCCACTTCATGGAAAGCTGGGATCAAAGCGCATTCGTAAATGCTTAAGGTACCCCTTAAGCTAGTACTTCTTGAAGTTACAGTCTGCTTAATAGGCTCAATCTGGGTAAAAAAGAGTCAACCCAGTAACTGATTGAAGGCTTAAAGAGCATCAAGCATCTGGTTCAAGGGATGCAGGATCCCTGTTGACATTCTCACCACTGCACTGTGCAGCACTGTCAGACGAGTTTGCCGGCCTTTGAAGGAACTTGAGATTACCATCCTGATGGCTGTTACTACATGAGTGCATAAACACTACGGGCAGTACCCAGCCCACCACCAGGAAAAGCAGTGTTATTGAAGCCTTCCAGCTCAGGAAGGACTTGCAGTGTTATGTTCCATTACAGATGCATGCTTGCACAACGCTACCAGCTGCGTAACAACCGCAACCAGCACTGAACTCCTGTCAGGGCCTTTGATAGTTACAGAAACACTTACACATCCGCAGGAGAACAGTATTGCAACTGTTAGTCTTGCAAAGCATATATAAGCCTTGCATAACAGAGTTTTATAACACCTTTGTATTCAGAAAGTATGTAATTATTCCATCTCTAACTGCAATTAAACAACTGAAAGAACTTCTCGCATAATTTAAGAGACACCAGTTTTGTGGATGCAACAACTTTATTGGAATGAACATCTGCAGAGAAATTTCTAGTTGGAAGCAAGCAACAGATCTCCAGTTCAGTTACCACCCCTCAGGCGCAGCACGAGATGCAGGGTAGACTCCTTCTGGATGTTGTAGTCGGACAGGGTGCGTCCGTCTTCCAGTTGCTTGCCAGCAAAGATCAGCCTCTGCTGATCTGGGGGAATGCCTTCCTTGTCCTGGATCTTGGCCTTGACATTCTCAATGGTGTCGCTGGGCTCAACCTCCAAGGTGATGGTCTTGCCTGTCAAGGTCTTGACAAAGATCTGCATGCCACCCCGCAGGCGCAGCACAAGATGAAGAGTGGACTCCTTCTGGATGTTGTAGTCAGACAGGGTGCGCCCGTCTTCCAGCTGCTTGCCAGCGAAGATCAGCCTCTGCTGGTCAGGAGGAATGCCTTCCTTGTCCTGGATCTTGGCCTTGACATTCTCAATGGTGTCACTGGGCTCAACCTCCAAGGTGATGGTCTTGCCTGTCAGGGTCTTCACAAAGATCTGCATGCCACCCCTGAGACGCAGCACGAGATGCAGGGTAGACTCCTTCTGGATGTTGTAGTCAGACAGGGTGCGCCCGTCTTCCAGCTGCTTGCCAGCAAAGATCAGCCTCTGCTGGTCGGGAGGAATGCCTTCCTTGTCCTGGATCTTGGCCTTGACATTCTCAATGGTGTCACTGGGCTCGACCTCCAAGGTGATGGTCTTGCCTGTCAGGGTCTTGACGAAGATCTGCATGTTTGCCTGGAAGAGAAGACGCAGAGCTTTAGGCAGGTGTCCCCTAAGGGCCGCAGCCCGGCAGCCAGCAGCCGCCTGCCCAGCGCCCACCGCAGTTGGAACCCAGAAGGACCCGGCCCCGCGCGGTGACGTCACCATGGAGGCCCTGCCCTCCTCACAAGGGGGCGGGGCCAGGCCCCGCCCGCTCCCGCCCGCTCCCTCCCGCTCCAGCCCCACACACCCGCCCTCCGCCATCTTGAGCAAGGCCGTCGCGCCTGCGCGGCCGCCATTTTGCCGGCGGCTGGCCGGGCTCCCTCCCTCCCTCCCCCCCTCCGCCGACGGTTGACGCTGGGGGGGGGGCAGGGAACGCCCTGGCCCGCGGCCCGCCCGCGCCCCGCCGCCTTTCTCACCGCGCCTCCCTTCCCTCAGCACGCATCCAGCCCTCTCCCGGCTACCCGGCCCACACCCAGCCCCACGCACAGCCTTCGCTCCCCCTTCACCCGCTGAGGCGCGGCGGTACCCGGCCGCGCAGCACTCACCACAGGACCCGCGAGCACAGCGCACCTCACCCTGCCCTCAGCCGGCTCCAACTACGCCACACACGCCGCTCCCGCCCCCTATATAGCCGTCTGCGCCCCGCCCCCCGCGGCGCGGATCACTCCGCCGCGCACTATTTCTCCGCCGTTCCGCCGGGCGGGCGCAGGGGAGCGAGGCCCGGCGGCGCGGAGGGATCGGCGCGCCGCGAGGTGATGCGGCTCTGAGGGGCTGGGCGCGGGGGGAGCGGCGCCGAGGGCACGATGCGGGGCGTCGCAAAACCGGGCCTGGAGCTCACGGAGCGGGGCTGGGGAGTGCTGTGCCTCCCTTTGGAGACGCCTAATGTGGCTAAAAGCTTCTTGTCAGCCTCACGGTTTTATTCAGGGATTTTATTCAGCCCCAGAAGAGGCGTTCCATTTCAAACGTCCCTCGGTTTTCTTGCCGTGGGCACGGTGAGGGGCTGCGCCGCTCGCAGGCCTTGCCTGGAGGCTGCTGAGGAAAGGAAACACTTCTGTGCAAAAAGCTGCGTGGTGTTAAAGTCTCCCATGTTCATCACATTGCTAAAGGGAGAGAAGTGGCAGTATGGTCTCCCTGTCCTGGGCCAGGAGCGGTGTGAGACAACACGAAGTGCCAGGTAAAGCCTGCGGGCAGGGCCGTGCTAAGGCCCTCTGTGCTGCCATCACCTCTGTAAACGTGCTCCTGGCATGGAGCAAAGGACAGAAAAACAAAACCAGTGTCCAGCCACACACACGCCACCACCACAGTGCTGGGACACCCACCAGGCCCGTGGCCGAGGCAGATGATGGGCAGAGACCGGGCACAGACTGCGTCAGGTCAGGGAGGCTGCAGGAGAGGCCTGCAGGGAGAGGCAGCAACCTGGCAAGGGAAATAGGATGTGAGGAACAAGTGAGTATGGAGTATGTATCTGAGGTATAATGGAGTTTGCAACTCAGGGATAAGGCCTTGCCAACTGAGGTAAAATCAACCACAAATAGATTTAATAATGCTTCTTTTTAACTGTGGTCTCACTTACAGAGCATGGTCTGTTAGGTCCGTGTTGCATTCAGTTGGCTCCTGTGCCATCGTAGTCAAAACGTACAGCAATTCAAGGGCAAAGCTGAGAACAAAATGAGGCTTTGTTTGCAAGATTCGCTGGATGCCATTTGGTTCAATCTGCTTACAAAATCCTTCGTTTCTGTGTACCCAAAGAAAAACACTGCCTACCGAACTGACGCGGCTGACACCCAGGGCTGCACACCAGTGGGAAGGGAGCGGAGACCCAGCAACAGCTTTGTGATTGGTTTGGGGGAAACCGGCCTGCGTTTGCCTGACACATGGAGCTTTTACAGGAGGGGAATGCTCTGGGGATCTTCCCAGCCTCTCCTGCCTTGCATTTGTATTAAAACACAGCATTGCAATAATAATCATAAAGAAAAAGCAGCTCAGACACCCAGGTGGTTTATCTGAAAAAAAAAAAAATAATAATCCACAAGTCTTTTGATTTTTGCTCAGAATGAGGTTGGAATCATGCTCAATGGCTTACAATGTATGCATGTATATAAACTAAATATTTGAATAGACTTTCCGTTTTAAGAGATCTTCCATCATCTGAAATTGAAAAATAATGCTAAGCTTATTCTTTAGTTACAGAATGTAACTCTGAACTAGTCTCAAATAGTTGAAAAGGCACATGGCACTCTATTTCATTACAAGATAAAATTATAACAGCCATAAATGAAGATGGTACAGTGCTGTTCTTTATCTAATTTGGCTAGGCAGCCAACCACTGAGCGCTGTGGGTGAATTTCACAGAATCATAGAATCACTCAGGTTGGAAAAACCCTCTAAGGTCATCTAGTCCAACTTTTAATTTGTACCTGAATTCTGAACCTTACAACCGAATTGTGGAGCAACACACTCCAAAAGCTTCAGATTCATGTTGTGTTCAGACTGCAAGGCAGATGTTATGCCCTAATGCAACCCAGTCCTTAAATATGTCTGGTGGCTTGCAGGAGAACAATGCTTTCCCTTGCTGGGAGGAGCTTTCCATGAGCACAGCCACTTCATGTTTCTCCTACACCATCTTTGCAAGTCACCCCTTGCTAAGATTTCAGGACGAGCTTGGTGAATAGCAGGACAGTGTTCCTAGCAGACCATGACATATTGTACGGACAAATATTGATTTCCTGTGCCCAAAACACTCGCACTTTGTGCCTATTATTATAAACTCTTTGGGGCAGGAACTGTCGCGTTCTTGTACCCCTGTGTTTCTTATACTCCAGAACTACAGCTGCTCAGAGAGATCCTGTCCAGTGAGCTTACAGCAGGGATCTGCAGACATACCAGTAGCATAGCCAAACTAACACCACTTAATAAATAGCTTTAACTACTCTGACAGGAAATGTCATTTACATGTGTCACTAGTCAGCAGTCCCCTACCAGAGGGAGCTGGACATGCTGTTGATAACTGAACAGGGTAAATAAAGCAGCTGGTAACTGAACTGGGTAGATAAAAGCTGTTTTGAGATCTGCATGGGCTCAGGTTTCTGAGCTGTACCTTTCATCCCTCGCAGCTCTGATGACTTTCCCAGTCCAGACACAGCCGTGCGAGCCAGGCCAGCCCAAGATCAAAGCAGTGAGTTGTCTCCTGAGAAGTCCTCACACCCTGCTCCGGGCAAAGCCTGGTAATGCTGCCAAGACTCCAGCTGGCCCAGGACAGCCGAGATGAGCAGATACCACTGAGCCAGCTCAGAGCCAGCAAGGCTTCAGGAAAAAAACTCCCACAACCACCTTAGCTGGTGAGTACAGGAATCTGCCATGTCCTGGCTTTTTTTGCCTTCTCCTTTGTCTGTTTCTGGGAGCGTGGTGCAGAGAGCCCTGAAGCAGCTCTGTGCTGCCTGCAGGGTTGGGTGGAGGCGAACTCGGGGGCTGCGGCGGTGTCAGGCAGGGTGAGCCGTGCGGCATCCCCCAGATTTCAGGGTTTGCATCTACGGGGCCACAGTTTGGCAAGAAAATACCCAGCTAGACATACAAATCTTGTGTTTGCATAGTCCTGCAGAGAACCAAGTGACAAAGGAGCCATCTTGTGCCCCCGTGGGCCTTTCTGGCCTGCGCATTCAGTGCGCAGAGATTTCTCCTGGTGAGCACGACGCGGCAACCCTAACCCCAGGTAAAATCCGGGGCGAAAAAGGGGAAGGGCACCGCTGGAGATGCCGGGGATTGAACCCGGGGCCTCATACATGCAAAGCATGCGCTCTACCGCTGAGCTACATCCCCCTGCCCCGCGCTGCCCACCCTGCCTGGCGGCCAGGTCCGTGCCCCCCGGGCTGCCCCGGCGGGCACCCAGCGCCAGGTCCCACCCGGGGGGGCGGCCGCCGCTCGCCCCTGCTCCCTCGGGAGGCACCGGCAGGGCCAGGGCACGTCTGGCTGCACCGGCCGGGGCCTCCCCGGGGAGCGGGGGTGCGCTTCGTTAGTTCAACGGGTGGGGAAAGGGGCGACGGGAAGGGCGTGGGGGGGAATAGGACGGGCAGCGAGATCCCTGGGCATGTCCCCCCGAGATCCCTGGGGCTGCTCGGCCCTGGGTCAGGCTGCGAGTGGCACGCAGCAGCGCGGCTCCCGTTTCTGTATTTATTTATTTATTTCTCCGCCTTCGGAAATTGGAAAAGTTCAGGAGGGAAGAAAAAAAAAAAAATCAGTTAGTTCAAAAAAACAGATCACAACCTCCCCGTCGGGGAATCGAACCCCGGTCTCCCGCGTGACAGGCGGGGATACTCACCACTATACTAACGAGGATGCTGAAGGTCAGCCTCACCGCGGGCCACCTCACCGCTGAGCCCGCCGCCGCTCGGGCACCCGCCGCCTCCCGCTGCTGTCCCCGCCGGGAACCGCCGCCAAACGCCACCCGAAACAGCCCTTCCTTCGACCGGGAACGGGCTGCGGCCCCGCTCGGCGGCAGAACGACTCACCCGGGCGAGAAAAGGAGAAAGAAAAGAGAAAAAAAAAAAGCTCTACCGAAACCCGGGATCGAACCAGGGACCTTTAGATCTTCAGTCTAACGCTCTCCCAACTGAGCTATTTCGGCGGCTGAAAGCCCCCACGCTGGCTGCGGATACGACCCCGCCCCGCACCCGTGGGTGCCCTGCCCGCAGCGCAGTTCGGTCGCGAACACGCGGGGGGCGCCCACTCGCGGCAGCGCCCGCTGCCTGCGGGACGGGGTTTGCCGTGCAGGTCAGGGCTTCCCCCGCCTGTCCGCGCTGCTCTGCTAACCCCGGGAGAGCAGGGCCGGGTCCCCAGGGACCCCACAGTAACAGCCACAGGGGTGCCCGCAGGGCGGCTGCAGCCCGCTTCCCCCGGCAAACAAACAAAAAAAAGTAAAAAATAACAAACCTGCAAAGAGCGTGCTCGGTTTTAGCAGTCTTGAGATGCAAAACAGACAAACGCTCGCCTACAACCCCCGCCTTACTGCTGACCGAGTGAGGATCCCCGCAGAAAGCACGTTCCCCGCCCCGCTAAATAACGGCTTCGAGCACGTTCCAACACCATCCACGGGGCACGAAAACGCTCGCAACCTCCCCGTCGGGGAATCGAACCCCGGTCTCCCGCGTGACAGGCGGGGATACTCACCACTATACTAACGAGGACAGGCGCTGGCGGAGGGCACCCGGGTGCCGCTATAAGGCTCGAAGGCGCTGCAGGCTCCGCTCCCCGGCCCGGCCGTGTCGCTGGGTGCAGGGGGCGGCGGGGAGCGGGGGCGGCGGGGCCGGGAGCGGGGCCGCACGGCGCGGGGGACGGTTGGGTGCGCTATGTCTGCGCTGCCAGGACAGCTTTTACCGCACTGGGGATGTAGCTCAGTGGTAGAGCGCATGCTTTGCATGTATGAGGCCCCGGGTTCAATCCCCGGCATCTCCACTTTTCCCTTTTTCTCCTTCTTTGTGGTTTAAAGCTTGCTTTAAGCCAGTTGCTTGTCGAGTTTCCGAAAGATCTGTAATTTCAGCTTTGTAAATAGACTCGACGTTTGTTTTCCTGCCCGTGGCTGCCACTCCACACTGTGGCATTCCAGCATCTGTCACACGCACACACACACACCCAGCTACAACAGGGTATTTTCCTTGCTCGAAAACAAAAGCTGATCTTTCTGCAGCACTACATATTCCTACCACTTGTATCCTGGCCTGCAGCATCTGGCACTGACGGCAGTTGCTGAGGGGCTGGTGGGTTACTGCCCGCACCTTTCACATTGCGGTGTTACGTGCAGCAGCAAATTACTACAGTGCGAGCAGAGGGGCTAGAAAAGGTGAAGAGTAGGTGAAAGGAAAGGGGAACTTGAGCAGTTTGCTTGTGCTGAAATTCAAGGGCAGAAACACAGTTGTCCAGACATGTTCAGAGTTTAGCTCTGAATTCCTCTCAGCTTCAAACTACTGCATCATGCCAAGCCTGAACAACGCTTCCCGTGCCCTTGGACATAAAAGTGAACCGGGAAGAATTTCCCCCACGGTGGGAGTCAGCACAGGCAGGCAGCAGGAACCACAGACCCCAACGCAGAGCAGATTTATTCTCATTACCTCGCCAACCAGGGGATCCCCAAAGCAACACCCAGGCAGAGGCACGCAAGCGGGGACGCAGGAACCCTAAGCTGGGTCCATGCTAGGAGAGCACCAGCCTGTTGGTTTCACCTGTTTATCAAGGGTTTGCACAGGCACAGTTTTTACCACCGTGCTGTGATCCTCGCTGTGCTTCTTTGATCTCCTCTGTACCAAGGCTGGGAGCTGAAGCACGTCCGATAGCATGCCTCCGAGTGCACCGAACACCTCTGTTATCTGTGCACAGATGTGCTACTTGCCAAACACGCAGAGCACAAACAGCAGTGGGTACAATTTATGTGCTTTCCTACATTACAATTGTGCAGACTTTATTCATGCTCATGACCTTGCAGCTGGAAATATTTACAATCCTCCTCGCCAATCTTCGCTTTTAACCCATTCCTCCCAACACCACTGCTGCACACGTGCCTGCGATGAAGGATGTCACCCGAGTGTCCATTCAAGGCACTGCCCAGCCAGTCCAGGGAGCAGACCCATCTCATCTTTTTCCTTACCACCACACAACCACAGAAAATAGTATCAAAGCTTAGTTAAAAAAAAAAAAATCCACCCTGTGATCATGTTTTACGCTGTTGTACAGAATACAGTTTAAACAAGTGTTTGGACTGCAGGACTACTGTCTGTGCTAAGGACTAAAAAGGCCTGTTTTGTATCTAATAGCTCTCTAGATTGTTAAATGTACAAACTGTGCGGGTCTGCAACAGCTTGCTCTTATTTAAAACATCTGTCTACACAGGATGACTATTGCTTAAAGCTTCTTTCACAGCCAACACCTGTTACCTGATTTAATTTTGATAACACACTCGTGTTTTGGCACTTGCTGAGCAGTACTCACGCAGCAACAAGACTTTATTTTTCCCAACCTGCCTCACCAGGGCACAAGACAGGTGGGAAGGAGCTCGGGAGGGACACAACCAGGAGAGCTGACCTGGCCGAAGGGATAGTTCTGTGCCACGTATCATCCTGCTAGGAGCCTGGCTGGACATCAACCTGCTTGTGGGAGGTGGCAAGCGGTTGCCTTTGCATCATTTGCTTTGTTTCCTACCTCTTTTTAACACTTTAATAAACTGTCTTTATCTGAACCAATGAGTTTTCTCACCTTTGCACTTATTCTGCTGGGTGACAGACAGTGAGCAAGCACCTCTGTGATCCGTAGCTGCTGTCCAGGGTCAACCCCTCACAAGGACTGAAGGTTCAGTCTGCATGGGGAGCTGTAGTCACACATCAAGGAGGGCCCCACAAAGGTCTAAAATTGTACTTTTGGAACATCCTACATAGAAAACATTTCTCCCATCCAAACCAAGAATGATACATATTTATTGTAGTCCGTATGACTAATGTAGTCCAAAGAGAAACTTTAGCAAACGATTGGCAAAATACAATGGATAAAATTATCCAAACATTAATATTACAAAATACCAGTGAAAGAGCTGGTAGGGCTTCTGAGAACACAGTGGGCTTCCCAAAAAAAACAGAGCTAACAGCTGGTTCACTTATGAAAAGGTATTGCTAGCAGTTACCAAGTGTATTTGCATCATCAGATTTCCAAGGGAGCCCAAGCTCTCAAAACACCTCAGAGAAAAGGAGTCCCCCAGGAACAGACTCGGGCACTTCACAGTGCTACTGTACTGGTGGCCAGTTCTTGGCTAGATCATCATGCATAGCTTCGGGGAGCCACTGACAATAGGCTGCGAGCAAATCTGCAACAAAAGAGAGGAGCGATTAGATGGCTGCTGGGAAGAGCAGACCTGATGGCATCAGCCTGCTCGCAGACAGGCTGAGGAACGAAGGCAAGACCCTTGTTGAGAGCAAGAGCCATCCTTCCATCGCTGGGATAGTGCTGGAGCTTGGACACCTGAATGCAGATATAAAAGTACCGAGTAAGGAAGAATTACTATGAAAGCCAACACTGCAATCCACGGGAATTTTTACATTTCACTGCTGCTTGCATCAACAACTCTCATAATCTGGTACCCTAATATGGGTCAAAATCCATTTTATCAGGCAAAGAATTTTTCATGTATCCATTGACAGTCTAGGCTTTCAAAAGCCCAAACCAAACAACTTCACTGTGATTAGAACTAGAGAAAAAAAGTTTTCTTAAGATACAAAGAAATGTTTCTTTCAAAAGTACAGGAAACTCCAGCCTCTCACAAGAGCCAAAACAGACATTATTTTTCCTATACAGAGCATATCAAGTGAAACAGCCTACCTTTTTAATTATACTTCAAAATGCCAACTACAAAGTCCCCACTGATATGACTAAAGATTAAGCAAGTACAACACTTACACTTCGGATTTTTCTTCCATGCATCCAGTAAAGCATCACGATTATCACATTTTTCAGCAACTAGAGCCTGCAGGAGGGCTTCTGTCCTGGGCTGAAGTCTAAATGAGTCCAAAAGAAAATGGTGCAATAAAGCAACGTTCATTAGCTCAGTTTAGCGAAGTGTTACAGCATTCAACTCACCTTTCCGAATTCATACTCTAATGTTATTAAAAGGCTAAATACAAATGTAAAAACACACGGCCTCTGGATACACAGACGCGTCGTTAGCTCAAAAAAGTTGACGCGGTAAAGAGAAAGAAATCCAGAGGTCCCATGCTGAACTCCACACTGACTACATAAGGAAAATACTTTGTTACCCAAGGGTCCTACAAATTAAAATTTGTGACATCAATCATATTTAGGGAACGCTTTCAAAATTGTTGAATCTATCAACTCCGCGAGAACTCAAACAACTCAGAAAAAGCTTATTTTGGTAAACAGTGGAGGACAACAAGGGGAGATCATGGGAAGCAATAACTGACTGTCCTTTTGAGGGTCACAGTTCTATAAACACAATCAGAACCATAAGAAAAAACATGGTTGAAGGTAACTGGAAACATGTTTTCGAAAAGAAGTAAGGACAGTGTAATTGGCCAAATCCCGAAGAGAAATGAGAAAAGTAACGGCATTGATCTGACACACGTGTGAGCAGTTTACTTACACGAAGCAGCCTGCAGGGGTCAGTGCAACCAGTGGGGCTGTGTGTGTGCTTCCACACTGCCCTTAAAATAGCTCAGCTCTCTTGAGACACAATTTTTCTTGGTAAGAAAACTGATTTTCCCCTCCCTACAACTACATCTTAGATCACTATCTAGTACACCCTTCCCACCATTGATTTGTGCTTTTTTTTTTAAGGAAGTTAAAAGTGTTCAGTGCTGAAAATAAACTTTGCTTTTTACAACTTACTTGGACCATGTCTTCAGCATTATGAGAGGACTGGAGAGCAGACACTGCTTATAAGAACCCAACTTTTCAATGACCTGGAAGAAATGTCATAATAAGCATACAATGAACAAGGTAAATTGTTTTGTGGAGACAACCATCAATGAACATGTACTGCTGTAGATTTCAGTCTCATATCCTCTACTACTGTCTCTCTCCCATGCATGTCTCCATACCAATCTTGTCCTGACTGGCTTGCTAGACAACTCTTGTCTCTCAGAATGGACATACACGAGCTATAGCTTTTCTCCTTTGAGAAAACAGGACTTAAATTTGGGTGTCTTTCACCCAACATCTGATTCTCATGCCATCTCATACTTTTTTAAAGATATCTTCTCCACCTAACGTGGCAAATTCCTGCAGCCATTGGCAAGTTATAAGGAATAGGTACACAAAAAGAAAGAAAACAAGCCTCAACTCCTCTGGAAATTGGGCTAAAAACATTGTCAGTGTCAAGGAAGTGATGCAGCTGGGCACTTACCTCTCCTTCAAGCAGGAACCTGGCAAAGTATTTATAGCGATCGATACCTTCTGGATAATCAACTTCCACAGCAGGGAGCTTCCAGCTAACTCGATCTGGAAAGAAAGATCACATTGAATCTCCTACACACTCAAAGAGGAGGGTAAATTTTCACATGCAATGTGCCAATACAGGTGCTAACAGAACTGGAGAGGTACTGCCACTACCCAGGCAGCCTTGCTCCTGAACACGGGTAATTGCTGGGCATAAAACAGCCATGCCAATGGGAAGATGCTGATATTTAAATACTTCTAATCCCATGGAGCTACTCAAACCACTGTCAAGCCCTTTGAACAGTCCATTATTATTATTATCATTATTATTATGGACAGTCTCATTAAGAGACATTACAATAACTATAGGACAGCTCTTAGGAAAAAATAGTGAGACACTTCAAGAAGCTTACAAAAGACACTTGGCCTGTGGCATCGAATCCTGCCCGTTTCAGGGCAGTAAGATGGAGGAGGATTTTCCAGAGGCTTCCCAAAGTGGCAGTATGGCGGCAACAGGGCAGGAATCCACTCGGGTTCAACTGCAGACACACCTTAGAACAGGAAAACACACTGGAATGAAGGCTTCCTGCCAGGAGCTGCCACTCATTAGCAGTCGTATCAGGAAAGGACACGCTCAGGATCTCATCTCCACGGTTGTTATATGTCATTTTTCAAGTCAACTTTCTGCTAAGGCACCTCCGCATTCCTAACCACGTCTGCAGAACGGGTGTGGACCACAGCAGCCTCACCTCTCATATACAGTTTTGTAGTCTCAACAATTTCTTGGTACACCACAAACTCCGGGAGTTGCTTGAAGAGGACAGAGCTTGGATGGATGAACACTGGGTCGTCCAGAAGAGCAGTCTTTAAGAAAGCACAGAGGATTGAAGCAGAGTAATATGAGTTACTGGCAATCCAATTTCTTGATTGTATCACATTTTCAGCTCTCTTAGATGGACATCTATAGCGTTTCCTTAAATGATGGAGGTTTTTAATAACACCATACTTTTCTGCTTCACTTTCTCTACAGACATCAAGCATTCTGCAAGATGAATTAATGGTATTTCTTAGCTCTTTTATAACAATTCCTACATGAGGACTGTGAAATTGCAACACTGGGAACTTAAATTGTATGGAGAAAAGCCAGCACTCACAGCCCCAATGCTGTAACCATCCAGAAGCCCAGGCTTTGCAGAGGAGTGCCTCTCTGCCCCACAGACATGAGGGAAGAGGAATTCAGGCAAATCAAGCTGTTTACCTTGTAGGCATTCTTCCACTTTTCATCCAGGAGATCTTCTGCCTGAACCCTTCGGGCAAGGTGGTCCCCCAGCCCTGCTAACACAATCTGTCTCAAGTAAGTTGCTTGAACTTCTGTTGGGGGCTTCATCTTTGGATCAACATAGAGGCCGGTATCAGCGCAGACTGAGTTCACTGTGGGGAAAAAAAAAGGTGAGTTACATTTCAGTAGTAAAGGAACAAAGAGACCAGTTGAATTTTTGCCCCCCAAAAAAAGAGGATAAACATGGCATTTCATCTCAAAACCCATTTACCTGCTGTTGTTAGCTGCCCTCTCAAGCGCCTGACTTCCAGCATGGCTTTGTATCGGAGCCCGTTTTCTTCACAGAACTTAGGAGTACACCCAGCATATTCACAGGCCCCCACTGCTCCTGGAAGTGAACAGTCAGGTGGAAAAAATGGCTGTCACAGTTGGCGTATGCATACCACAGTTCCCCCTCATTTGGAGCTGTGTGTTAGCCTGGGACACTTGGAGGCTGCCTGGAGAACAGCCTAGAAAATACACTTTTAAGTCAGTTCTACGGCAGGAGGATGGCTTTGTATGAAGCTGAGGTCAGAGTGATGGGGAGGACAAGAGAACAGAAGTTAACAGCACAGGGAAATCACTGTCTGAAGTACCTAACATCACCATGAGGTCTCCAAGCTTTTGCAATGCCCCTTGCCCAGCCCAGATCTTCTGAATCTGTAAAAGCCTTGCTTTCTTCCCCTTCAGCTTTGCTGTCTCTTCCTCGCTCACTGCTGGCCTGAAAGAAACAGAAGACAGCATAAATCAGGATTGCGCTTACATGCAGATGGGCCTCAAGGTAACAGAGGCATCAACATTTCTACTACACAGTTCTAGCACAGGACTAAGACGGAGCTTGAGGGCAGGTTTAAAAACAAGCTACAGAAGAGCTCAGTGCCACCAGGGATTCGGAAGCTGGCGCTGCAATATCACTGAGCTGTGACAAAGTGATGCAGCCTATACTTTTTCAAGACCAGGCTGGATGGGGCTTTGAGCAACCTGATCTAGTGGGTGGCGTACGTGACCATAGCGGGGGGTTGGGACTAGATGGCCTTTAAGGTCCCCTCCAACGCAAACCATTCTATGATTCTATATAAATAAGGACGTTAGGGTCACTCACTCACCTGTCAAACTCTTCAAAAAGCTCCCGAACGGTCATTGCAGACACTATGGTAATGGTGTAAGGCAGGCAGTCATGCTGCTTGCTTAATGCCAGCATCTTTGCATAGCGGGGGGCTACAGGAAAAGTTGCCATTACTCTACCCAGGGGACTAATAGGGCAACTCAGCTTTGCTGCCTGCTGTTCCTTTAGCCTGTGGAAGGAGTAAAAAAAAAACACGCAATGAAGTTCTGCATTAATACAAGTCTGTGTTTCTGCCTTTGCCAGCCCAATTCATTTGATGTCACAACTTTGTTGTTACGTGCTGGTCCACAATGCTAGGGCAAAGATTCATCTTCCTCACGTAGCTCCCACCTGCCCTGCACCCAGCACTCCTAGCAGTGCCTTTCCCTGCCCAATCCTCAGGCTATGAAACCCTATGCTTCAGGGCTGCAGAACTAGAAGCATTCTGGTTCCCGGCAGAGCAGCCCAGCAGCCAAATAGCATCTTCAGCTGCTCAGACCTGCACACAACAGAACACCACGGTGGTGCTTCAGGCCCTTTCTGCTCCAACTCTGAGCACAAAGACAATTGCTGCAGAGTGGCCTGTTCCCAACGGCTCCAACAGCCATGTTCTAGTACAGAAAGACACAGGGCCAGCAAAACAAACCCAAGCAAACCAGGGGCTGTTATTATGTCCATCTGTCTGGGTAAGAAGGCACACTGTCAGATGCAAGGGCTGAGATGGAAAAGCAGGAGGGAAGACAGCAGTGCCCACTGCCTCAGTAGCTTCATCACCATGAGGAAATCCGTGGGTGACCACAGACATTACCTTCCTGTCAGAGGGGGCTCCTTCAGGGCACCCAGGGCTATCAGTAACTCCTCAGCTGCTGCAAGTGCTTCCGCTGGAGGTGGTGTTGGGAACGGGAAGTTGATTACCTACAGACACCAAGAGAAAATGCCTCTCAGTACATCACTGACATGGCTCTGACCAAAAAGCAGTCTAGCTCAGTAAGAAGTCCTAGAAGGGAGTGAAAACCTTCCCTTCGTTTACGTGTACCAAAGAAAAACATTTAGGATGCTTGCCAGGAGTGAGAGGAAAGACCATATAATAGGAGGAAATGCTTAGAACAAAATGATTAGGACATGGAATACCAGCATCACCATTAGCTGCCACTGACTCCAGCCACTGCCTAGGGCAAGCTGTTTTAAGGTCTAACTGTAAGCACTGTGCTTTCTGAAAGCACTCAACTCTCAAAACCCAATCCCTATTTTGACAGGGGGATTTTTTTATTAGTGAGAATATGATGCGAAAGCTCTTATTACCAGAATAAACTTGTCTGGTAAGGTCTAGTGGAATTCACAGCAGCTTCTGCTATTTGCAGAATGAAAAGGGAGTCCCAGGGCTCTGCCTCTGACACAAGGCACAGCTTCAAACAATGACGATAAAAGGCATTTGTGTTTGTTTCTGGCTCCTAGGGGCAACCATTTTTATGAGCTCTGTAGCACAAAGCCAGGTTTACACCACACCTTTTCGATATTCAGTGCCTTCATTTGCAGAATCAAGTCTTCCACTGGTCGATTTGTTATCTCTGGAGCGGAAAATTTCTCAAAGTCCATGAAGACTGCTGAAGAATATAACCTAGTGGACCAGAAACAGGCTTAGAAACTTGCAAAAAATCTTAACTCAGGAGATGTACATAAAAAAATGGCAAGCGATTAAAAAAAAAAAAAAGAATACACAAATAAGGCACTTGTGGGTACTATTTACATAATAATGTAATTATTAACATGGCTGAGACATAAAACTAATCCATGCTGGCCACCTGAATAAGGGTGTTCAGCAACAGAAAAGCCCCTGAGAAGCCAAACTGCCAAACCCACATTATCAGCGACAATTTACATTCAGCTTCACCTCTCCCACTGGAATGAAGAGCAGACAAACCCAAATGTTTCAAGCACCACTGGGTCCTTGTGAAGGGGGACAAGGGAAGCTGTCCAATTCACAGTGACACTCACTGAGCTTTTTGTTTTGCCTAACCCTCTTCCAGCAGCCAGCTAACCTGTAACAGTGCCCCGGTTCAGTCCGGCCAGCCCGACCTGCCCGCTGGTTAGCTGAAGCTTGAGATATCCAGGTGACTCTGAAAGACGAAACCCCAGTAATTTTGTCATAGAAACGTTTCTTGACTTTTCCGCAGTCAACCACGTATTTGATGCCCGGGATAGTGAGCGATGTTTCTGCTACGTTGGTGGCTACAACACAGAGTCTCGTGCCAGGAGGAGGAGGCCTGAACACCTGCAACAAACAGATAGATGTGTGAAATGCATTGCCAACAAGGGAAAAGAGACAGGCAGTCAGCTCATGTGGGCTGCAGGAAATTACGATGCGTATGGCATTGCAGGTGAAACCCAAGAGCATGACTACGGACTTACTCTTTGCCTCCAGCTCTGGAGGTCTCTGTCCAGCTCAGTTAATCCCTCAGAGAGGCATTTGTAGCACATGGGCTCCAAGTGGAGCAGACACCAGTGGCCAGTCATATTTAGACACACTGCTGTCACCTCTGAAGCCCAAGAGGAAATGCAAGAATTCCTAAAAAATCCAGGATCCTGATGCGCCCCATGGCTGTGAGCAATTTTAACGTGCTACTGGACTGTTGCTTTTCACCTCTCCCAGCCTGCTGAACTAGCACATCAGGGAGATCACAGCCCACATGAGGCTTGCTCCAAACCCACCCCAACTTTCCCATCGAGCCATTCAAGTCTGCCCACTGATGGATAGTCCAAGGTGGACATTTTAACTCACAAAGCACATGTGACTTAAGACGACAATGCCATGTATCAGTAAGGGCCATTTGCTCTTGTGAATATGAATCTTTTACCTTTGCTTGTTTCTCTGGTGCTAATAAAGAATAGAGAGGGAGCACATAGAGTGGAAGCGATGAATCTGGTTTCTCATCTGTGAAGAAACAAAACAATAATCTTAAATACACAGTGAGTCAGCTTCCAGGCTTATCCCCAATGTCTCCATGAATATAATTTCATTAAAAAGCAGCAAGAAATGATTTGGCATAAAGCTGAATCTGGAAAACCTTACTAGCTTTTCCATTACACAGGTCTGATGTGCTGTCACACCACATTAGCTAAGGATGGCTATTTTATGTCACACATCTCACAGATGACTGCAGATAAGAAATTTTAATTTTTGAAGTGCCAAACCTTCTTCCGAGTCTCCATCTCCTAAATCAAGGTCAACATCAGATCCTGCAATATCATCATCAGTTTCAGCATCTCTATCTTCATCTCCTTCATCCACTGGTACAACAGAGTAATTGTCCAGATCAATCTGGGGAAGTGCCTGAGAAGGACAGGAAAGAAGACCACAAAGTATTAAGTGGGATACAGACAGCACTTCTTAATGCTTATTGCAAATTTGAGCATTTATTCCAAATGTTTGTTGACCTGAAGCTGGCAGAGAGATTGAGATTTCATTTGTATTTCAAAACAGAGAGTAAGGGGGGAATAACCCAAGTAAGTAACCCAAGTAAGTATTTTAAACAGCATCCTGTGCTGAGACAAGTTCCTTCACTGGGCAGACGGTGGCAAAGGGTAAAACTTCTTTACTTCTACCGGGATCTAATGTCAGTGGACAGCAGGTTTGTAACATGACAACCTCCTCCTAACAAAGTGCATATTGGACTTGGGTGGAAGCCAAATGCTACCCTCCATCATAGACATATCAGTCTCAATTTTGGATAACAAATGGCAAGATGAGGAACAGTCCTGGAGCCAGCAAGTCTGGAACTCCTTCCATTAAAGTTTTAATCATCAGTACTTAAGGGAAATCAGTCTCCTGCCCACAATAGCCAAGGGCACATTTTAGCACTCTACTTCTCATAATGTAGTAGCTATGAGTGTAAACAGTATTGCTACATTTCCTGAGGGGGACACATGCATGCCACAAGTCTTCATGCAAGTCTAAAACAGCCTGATAGGAAACAGAGCTATGCAGGAGTACTCTTTCACAGGGAGGTACCTGCTCCTTCCTGTCTCTTGGAGGAATTCTAGCCATCACACATTACCGTAGTTTTCTTCCGCTTCCTCGATTTCTTAAATTTTCTGATTTCTTCCACTGATTCTTCTTTGTCATCAACAACTCCTACAAAAACAGCCAGTGGAATTACCATTAGCCAAGCATGCTTTCCTCTCAGAAAAGAGAGCGTACAGTCTACTCCCACTCCCACCTTTTTTAGGATTCAAAAAGCATCACGGTATGAAAAAAGTAAACAGTCACATTGAAGGCAGAGGGGACAGGGACGATGCACAAGTTTAATATTTCCTTTAGGAAACATACTGAGGATCAACAGCAGCACATACAGCGACTGTGTGCCTTGAGAATTAGGAGACAATTAGCTGAGCTACATTAGAATTTAACTTTCTAAAATCGCCTCGGAAATCCCACTATCCCCAAAACAGTCTCCAACAGGAAGCAGCACTTCCACTTGTAATTCACACTCAAGAGAAAGTGAAGAAATGCAGTGCGTTCTGCGGAGCAGGAAGGCATCATGCACACAAAGCTTTTCCCCAAACTCAAAACGGCACAAGCTTAACAGTTATCACACTCATCCACATTAAACCCTCTCCCAACCCTTTTCAGAGGCTTTTAAATAAAAGCTCTTATTTTAGGTGCAAAGCAAGCTCATTTCTCAGAAAGAAATTCCAAGTGTAACAGTCCTTTATGCTGTAGCATTACCTGCACTACTGTTTTTTTGGAAGGGAAAGGCTTTCCTCAGCCTCCTACAGAGAGAGTGAACTTCTGCCTGGCCTGTTAAAAACACCAAAATCCCACCTGCAAGAGAAGAAATCACTCTAAAGGTCAGCATAAGTATTTCACCTCAGGTTTCAGATCTTTGTCTTGAAAAAAGACAGGTCAAATGCACTGTGAAGTAACAAGGAAGAAGAGTGTGTCTGACTGCATCTATCTTCCACTACTCCTTCAAGAAACATTCTAATGTAAACGTGACTTAAGTGAAGGATAATTTTCACAAGAAAAAGCTGCTATGATGCACAATACATCATTAGTTTCCTGCTGAAGTCACCAAAAAACTCAGAAAACTCCAGATATGTGAAGTGTGAAGAATTTGAGAGGTTCCACGGTGACCTTACCTGAGGGTAACATACGATGGATTTTACACACTTTTCTGAAGCATTCCCCACTGTAGTCATCTAGGGGGGTTTTCTTGTTAAAATGGACAGTTACAGGGAATTGCCTTGCATCTACCTGGAGTGGAAATACAACCGCAAACAAGCCATGTTTTGTAACTCCAGCACAATCGTTACAGCTACCATGGGAGAACTAGATAAGCTCACCCTGAATTCTGTTCAGTTCTGGGTTTTGGTAACCTACAAAACACTGGACCCACAGAATTTATCAGTGTTGTCTGTGCTGAACACCATGAAAACAAGATAGAAAACAGACCATTCTCTCTTTCAGATCATCAGCTTGGATTGAGGCTTTCTAGTTCCACCAAACTGTAACTTCGAGTCTTTCAAAATAAACCAATTCTGCCAGAGGAAATTTTGACAGAAGTGGAGAGAAAAACACTAAGTCCCCAAAGAAAAAATAGTCTAAACAAAATAACCGTTTTTTAAATTGACATCTGAAAGATTTCAGCACCAAATGGACAGATTAGTGTCTCCTATTTTTTATTTTATTAAGGAAGCTCTCATTGTATTTTAGCTGTTACATCTGGCACAGATCCCAGTGACAAGAACGATACCTGAATAACAGGAGGCGTAACAGAAAACAGCCTGTTGTTCTCCGTGAAATCTTCAACGCGAAGGGTAGCTGACATGATGATCAGCTTCAGTGGCAGCCCTTTCTGCAGGGACACAACGTGTTATTCTTTGCCTGAAGGCATTTGGCACTTATGCTACACAGCACACAAACCCAGAACTGTTAGTGGGACTGGACACAAATGCCAGCACCAAAGCAAGGTAAGACAATGAAAGCACCACGTCAAGTGACAGGACACACACCTCCAAGTGTAGCATGTCTTCAGACACACAGAAACCTGCACTGGCACTCCTGATACTGTCAGCAGCTTACCTCTAAACCACTGCATTCTCTCCCCATTTCTTTTACAGCCATATGAAAAGCAAAACCAGACACCAAGAGCTGCCCTGCAGGGACCAATCCCAGTCTCCAGCATCTCCCAGGACTAAATACTTCAGTGTCTGCAGGAAAAGTCTCCTCCTAAACACTGTTAATGGCTGGCTTATTGCAGTGCAACAGTAAGCATCTTGCTTTCTAACAGGCAGATAATTCTAATTATTTACATGTTTCTTGTGGCACTGCAATAGGATATGGCCTGAGAAGGTTATTGATACATTTACTATCTTTCTCTATTTGTAGGCTCTGTGCTTCTCTTATCACATGAAAAGAGAAACACATTTTCTGAGTGTTATTTCAACATTTGTCAGATTTCCATCGATTTTCATGTCACAGAGTCCCCCCCACCCTCACACAGAGCCCCTTCCTGTCTAACACCCCCTTCCCCAGGACACCCGCTTGTAAAACTTACCTTCTCACGAAGAGGCACAATGCGAGACAAGAGGCCTATCAAGATATCCGTGTACATACTTCTTTCGTGGGCTTCATCAATAATAACCACCTTGTACTTTGAAAGCAGAAAATCCTGAGAAGAGAGAATATTTTCACCACAGGAAGCCTCATTTGAGGATATCTTTAAATCACGACAACCCATGGCTGCACAAGCACTGACCCCCCCAGTCTCTCTCACGTTTGAGCACAGTTTCATGCGTTTATCCTCGTGCCATCTGACAGGGAACTATGGCACCATCTCTAGCTGAAAGTCCTATGCAAGTAGTGTAGCAGAGACCTGAATCCCCAAGGCTACACAAAGCAGCCTATTTTCCACGGCTCCCTTCCTTGCTCTCATATAACACAGCAAGATAACCTAACGTTTGGAGGCTAGGGCAGGAACATAAAGGGTTGAGATGAAATATGTCTCCAGTGCGGAAAGGGATTTTGCTTTGAAAGGCTGGCAACAAATGCACGCAAAGCAACTGGCATCTCTTTCTAGCAGCACGAGACACCTTCCTTTTCCTAGCACTGAGAAGAGCAACTTACCTTCTGAATTTCTTTCAGCAGCACGCCATCTGTCATGAACTTGATTTGTGTTTCATCTGTAACATTTCCTTCATATCGTATTTGATATGAAACCACTCTGTGAGGAAATACCAGGGCAGCCGCAAGAAAAAGCATGGAGAGAAATGGGAAATTTCAGACCAGGAAGCAGCCTTCAACTTAACTAAATTAAGACTTAATGCCAATATAAGAAAAAAAAGCACCCCATCAGCTTACCAGAGCCTAGCACACATGAAACGCTAGAAGCTGGGGTATACAGCGATTTTGCTTTAAATTATTTGACTGCTGTGGGACACTTTCTCATATGGAGACAAACTAGGGCCACTTCCCACACACCACCTCCACAAAACCCTGCCTAAGAAGTTACGTACAACCACCATTAGCACCAAATCTCCACGCACTTTTTTACCCCACAGAAGAGTTTACAAGTAACCCACCACAGCTTCTCACCAGACAGAACAGCAATACATAAATTTCTGTTTCAGTCTATCACATATGCAGTGCAATCTTCCTAGCAAGGTCTCATCTTTTTTCCTTCTCACCTGTGGGACAAGTTCATTTCCTTAGCGACTCGCTGAGACATGGACACTGCAGCCACACGCCGAGGCTCGGTGATCCCAATGACACCATTTGAACTAAAAGGGGCAAGGAAAGAGGAGGAGGATTTTTTGGCTGTTTATTTTAAAAAGAAAAACTTAGAAAGATGACAATAGGATTTCTGCACAACTGCTCTGAAGTTGCAGCACAGAAACTGGATGCATCTCACAAGAAGCATCTTATGAGGTGCCCAAGCTTATAAAATACACATTTTCTTGCAAAGGTAAAAACAAACGTCTGTAAGCAAAAGTTAAAGTATGTGGAACAGGTAGACCCTAAAGCTCCTACGTGAAAGACAGGCCAGTGACTTTGAAGAAAACTTTTACCTGAGAGGTTTCAAAAGCTTTCTTACGTGAACAGGGTTTTCCAAGTCACTCCTTCACATTTTTAAAAGCCAATTCAACACGGCCACTACTACCGCACAGCAGAAACATGGTCAGTTCAGCCATTTCAGAGTAAAAGAAGCTACATCTGAAGTGACTGAGCTCAGCTTCAATTTTTCTAATCACATTTGCCGCATATAAAAGAAGACTCCTACCTGGTATAACCAGCCTCATAGAGAAACTGGGGTACTTGTGTGGTTTTACCACTTCCCGTCTCTCCACATATGACGACAATGGGATTCTCATTAATGGCTTCCATGATTACTTGCTCTTCAGCTAAGATTGGCAGCTTTAGTCTTGCTTCCTAAAATAAAATGGTACATGGTTTACTCACATCATTTTGTGTCTTGCTCCCTTTCTGTTCTTCCCAGGACCAAAAACGGTTACGTAGCTTAGATTACAAAATCCACGGAAAGGAATTCTGCAAGCTTTGTGGCTCGGAAAGCTCTAAACCAACTGATATCAAACCATCGTGTCCAAGAACTAGACTCATCAAAACATCTTGTCAGAAAGCTGGCAATCTGGCAATTTCTGCACTTTAATTTGTGAAACTTCAGAGTCCCTTGAGTTTATTAATATAGCACTTGCAACAACAACTCTGTTCACAACCTTGCCTCGTCTGTTCAAAGACACGCGAACTCTTCCCAGTTCTGCAGAATACCCTACCCACGTCAAATGGAATAAAACTGCGTCAAATACAGCACGATGAAGAGCTGAAAGTGACTTTGCTAGATTTCTCAGAGAAGAATGATAAAAGACTGCTAGTGGATTATACATTAAAAACTAGAAACAATGCCTATATCCTAAAACAAAGCTAGTTTTCCTTCTGCTGCATTAGACAGGCTTAGAGCTCAGACATGTATGTTTACAACTTGCCTGACCCTAAGTGCACCCTGCTCCACGCAGTATATTGCCAGACACGAGATAATGCTACGGTGTCTGCAGTGAATTAATCTGATGCAAGATGCTGTAATTTCCAAGGCCCTTGATAAGCGCTTTACTGCTCTGTCTCACCTGAATCTCAGGAGACCTGTCCACTGGAACGAAAATCACAGGCTTGCAAGACGGTTTGTTGGACGCTGTCTGGCAAACCGGGGCAGTAGGAACAGCCTGCTGGTTAGCCACTGGCTTCTTCGTGCCTTCCTCTGGCTTTTCAGCAGCATTCAAATCACTGGTGGAAGACTTTTCAGTTTCTTGTTTCTGTTCTTCCTTCTCCTCCTCCTCACTACTGGATTCTTCCTCAGGCTCGGATTCTGAGCTGCGTCTTCTCTTGTTTGCACCACTGATGCTCCTGATCTTTTCAGGTACAGCACTCCCTGGCTCCTGCACCACCCTAGAACAACACGTCAACTACAGTTTGGTCAATGTTCTCCGGGACCTCAGGCCAGACACATCTTCCACACAAAAATTCATCACCAGAAGTCACTGCCCGGGCCTGAACACAGGTTTTAGCCAAACAGGAAAAACTTCTACACCCTGTGTGTGGTGCAGCGCTACAGCAGGTTACTCAGGGAGGTTAACTCGTTCCTCCGAGGATCCCATGTTCCTCTGTATTATCACATAAAAATAGAAATTATTTAAATCAATCCACTCTGAAGAACCTGTATGCACTAAGAGGAAAATAAATAAAGCCAAGAAGGTTGCCCAGTTGTCAGGCACTGCAATGGATCAGAATGGTTCTTCCCCATAACGCCTTACCTTTTGGCCTGATACATGCGTTCCCCAACGCCCAGTTTGGACGTAGTGTACAGAAGCTTCATTTCTGCCTCAGAAGCCTGGACCTCGTTCAGCTTGCTGAGCAGTTCGGCTCGCTACAAGGGAAAAAAACAACCAAAGTCCGAGCTTATTTTCACCAGCAAGTAGTTTCATTTAAAGATCAGCCCTTGAGTTTCAAAGGATGCGCTCTGGCAGATCTTGCCGTGAAGTCACATCAGGAGTCGCGACACCAGAGGTACTACCAGGCAGCCACATACCTGCTGCTTCTTCTCCTTCTGCTCTAAAATCTTCTGCAAGTTCTTCTTCTGTTTCTTGCTCAGGGGTTTCTTCTGGCGTTGCACAGCACTCGGTACTTTTTTTGGCTTTGCTTTTTTTGCTGGCAGGACCAGGGCATTACTTTCGTCAACTCCCTTCAGCGGTGCCCCATCTGCAAGCATTTGTTTGGTTACTCGCCTGCGCCAGGCCGGTTATTTTCAGCACGCCGCTGGACAGCCTCACTGCAAACCTTACCAGATTTAGCTGCACAAACACAACCCTCACCCCCAACCAAAAAAATAGAAAAATCCCAGTTATCAGCAAGGGCAAAACCCCATGAAATCGGCGCGTCGATACTTGGCTGGTAACAAGAATGTGAAATTGCCCTTTTTACTTATTTTTTAACCCCACAGCATCAAAGGGCACAGGGGCAGCTCAGGACGGGGGCGAGCATGCCTCTCCCCAGAATAAGCCATTTTTAATAACAAAAATCTGCACTAATGACGTTTTTATGATAGTAGTGTAAGAAAAGAGATTTTTGACAAGCGACATTTGTTCTGATGGTGCAAGCACCCACCGCAGAAGTGCTTTAATAAATGAATCGCCTCAATAACCAATGGCAGATGAATAAGCAATAGCACATTAATAGGCAATAGCTTACTAATAAGCAACAGCTTATTAATGACCAACAGCTTATTGAGCTATAAGCTCCGCTATTGCTATTAACGACCAACAGCACGTTAACAAGCAATAGCTCGTTAAGCTCTGTAACAGCTTAACGAGCAACAGCGCTGCCCCGGCGGGGCCGCAGGGCTCGGGCAGCGCCCCGCAGCCGCCACGCGGCCCGGTCCCAGCCCTCAGGTCCCATGGCCCCGGTTCCCGGTCCCGGTCCCGGTCCCGTCCCCGCACCTCCCAGCTGCAGCTCGGCGGGCGGGGGCTGCTCCCGGGGCCGTGCCTGCGCGGCGCCGCGCGCCCCCGCCCGCGCCCTCCAGTTGTGCCGGCGGCGCGCGCGGCCCATGGCGGCGGCGGCGGGAGCGGGAGCGGCCCCGGCCCCACGTGCGGCTGCGGCCCCTTCCGGGCCGTGCGCGCTCTCGCGAGGAGGGGCGGGGCGAGGCCGGGGGGCGGGGCCGCGCCTCTCCTCCGCCACGGGTTCGAGACCGGCCCCCGCCGCGTCCAACCCCCCCCCCCCCCCCCCCCACTCGCCAGCAGCAAAGACGACCACAGATTAAAAAGGCAATAAGATTTTTTTAATGTGCTGTCATCACAGGTGGATGGAATTATCCAAAAGTTTAAAATACATGCGGATACGATAAAACCTTTTATTTTCCAACCCGGACAAAGAGAACGTACGGTCGTTTACGTCATTAGCTGCCAAATACAGATCAGTACGTGAGGCAAATCACACCTAAAAAACTTGCACACCACCAAAGAGCTAAGGTTTACACGGGTCTATTTTCCACATTCACTACGCAACGAGTCTGGAAAAGCAAACCACGATTTGAAGGACGCGCTATTAAGTACAGCATTGAACTACACCAGGTTGTATACATGGTACTCTGACATCCAATACCACTTAGAAAAGCGTTACACTCTGCGTACGACGGATCGGTTATCTATATGTGAGGCGTCTACTCTCAAAGAAATTGCTAAATTGTTAGTTTAGCGAAGATGTTCATGTATTGAAAATACTACAGTAGTTTCAAACGTCAGGTCTCGAAGCATGGAGCTCACAACACTTAAAGACCTTCCTGGGATTTCTGACACCAGACAGTTTGAAGCCCATCTTTCGCTGTTGTGTCACCCAGCGAGTAAGGTGACACTCCTCCGAGCAGCTGCTGAAAACGGGAAGGTAAATAGGAAACGTTCGAGGTGCTGAGCCTTCGGATCTGAGGGCAGGCGTCGCGGTTCCGCGCGTCTCCCTGCCCTCAGACAGCCCAGCCCGTGCTGCTCTAAGGGCTGCTCGCCAAGGGGACAGCACTGCAGGAGCACAAACGCTGCTGCCCACCTCCTGCAAAGCTGCCCAGGGGCTGGAGCCAAAGCCTGGGAGCTGCGGGTCTGGGCTTGATTCCCGTCCTCGCCACTGCCACGGGCAACACAGCCTTGGGCGCGTCTGGCAGAAACCACGTCTGGGCGCAATTACCCACGTGCGATACCTGCACTTCTCTGCATTAATACGAGCTGCTCACATCCATGGCAATGGAAAAGCAGTGCGACCACTGTCACTGGAACGAGTTCTAAAAAACAGAGCAAAAACTGGATGGATAAACTAGGTGACTCGTATGGGAAGTATCCGTAAAGGTATTTACAAAAGTAAGTTGAAAGAGATTAAATATAATACCACATTCATGTCCCAAAAGCGTTTTCACTACAGTGCATGTTTAAAAATACAGAGCATTTTAAAGTATACATATCGAAGACTAGATTGTGCTTTAAAAAAAATCATTACTTTTGAATTTGTCTAACGTGAAAACAGAGTGCTGGGAAAAATACTGATTAAAAATATCCAATTTTATATATACTGCTTTTCACATAACATTTTGCTATACATGGGATGCAAGTGAATACAAAAATATTTTTTTCAAGCAGCAGGGTGATCAAAATTAAGAGTATTAATATAGGGAGGGCTGATTTTTACAAAACTAAGAAACGATTACAGACACAGGGAGAAACTATAACCCAAACTAATTTTTATATAGTATTTTTAAAGTAATCTTTATAATAGACAGCTCTTAATATATAAATGATTCAGTACTTTTAATTTCAACATTAAATATGGATTACATAAAATACAATCTATGCAAAACTGGCTCATGCACATCGTTCTGTCGAAGTCAATAGAGCCACTTACATGAGCAAGGTTTGCAGACTTTGGTCCTCAGGCCTCAGATTTAGCAAAACACAAAGACTTGACCATCTTTGCTAATCAATTCCTAATTTCCAGGTTGGTGTTTTAGCTCCGTCCTCGGTGCACAACAGCAGGGAAAACAGAGTTCACAGGGAAGACTCTGTAATACTAACGGAAAACGAGCTGTAAAAATGCATATACTGTAAGTTCAACTTCCAGCTTTACAAAGCAGGCTGGTTGTTGCCATAGTACTTATCTGTTTATGGGAAAGACTAAGTTATAAAAAGCAGTTGCTTTGCAACTCTGTGCATTTCTTGGGTCATAGTAATTTGCAGATGCAATAAAAAAAATAAAACTGATTAGAACAATGTCAACTGCACGTGAACTTCAACCATGCTGAGCTGAAGTGACCGCAGGTCGGCGTGAAGGCCATAAAAATGGAGTTTAAAGTAATCACTCATGTAAACATCACATACAGACCAAAAGAGCTTAGGCAAGTAACACATATTTTAAGAAGAGTGCTAAACTTCAGCACGAAGAGAAAAATAAATTCACCCCACAGTTACATTCAGTTAAGCGCCACATCCAGCGGACTTGTGCCCAACGAGACAAGAAGCTGAAGACCCAGCACCACGCCGTGCTCAGCCGCACGCGGGCAGTCCCACCGCAGCGGGCACTCACCGGCGAGGCCGCGGCACGTGCATCATCTACTCGTATCTGTTCCCCTTGCTTTTTGGCCAGTCCCTAGCACGGACCAATTTTTGTTGCAGCTTTTCTTTACCTAATCGTTCCAGTATTAGGAAGTATGTTTTTCTTCAGCTGTGGGCCATTTTTACCTCTCCTGGTATTGGTACTGCGCTCATCACTAAGGAATTAGATGCTTCCCTCCCCTCCCACCCCCCGTTATAGCCTCGAATGCTACCGGTTACTACATTAAACCACTTACAAGACCTTCCTCCCTGAGGTTACCTTTGTTTCAGTACATTTCAGCAAACCTTACAAAGCCAGTGGTCGCCTACCAAGCTAGTTAATTATAAGGTTACAAATACATAAATCCTTCAAAATAAAATTGCTTCAAAGCTCCTACATCGCTTTGAAATACGACTGTTTAATACACCCTTCTCGTAAGGGGATTCACTTCCCGAAACCCAATAGAGTGAGGACACAGACTTCAAGCAAAAAGCTCCTATAAAACTATCACAATTTTAGAAAAAAAAAATCCAGATCTTCCTGAAGAGAATTTATTGCCGCTTATTGGTCCTGAGAAAGCTTTAAGCAACAATACATTTGCAGGTGTTTTAACTGCTGCCTTTTTTGAGAAAGTACGTGGGTCCCGGTGTTAAAAATCATGTTTTATTCCATGCACTGATGCTTGGAATGTGCTTCATTATGAAGATCAAATATAAGTTATGATTTGTCACACTACATCTCTTCCTTTGTGTCAACTTATTAAACCGGATTCCTTCCAAACATCAAATTTAAGTTCCTGATAGGAAAAGCAATGAAATAAAGCCACATGTGCACTTCTCAATTCCTCATATGGGACTGGCATTTCAGGACTTCAAATTTATGAAATCATCCTTCTCCCTCATCCCCCACCTCCTATTAAGAATCTATGGTGTGAATTTTTTGGCCTGCATACCAGAAAATTTGTTCATCCGCTACTCTATGAAAGGCAACTTTGAGTCAATGAAATAAGCCAACTACAAAAGAAGAACATTTGTGATTAAAAAAAAAAAAAAGTGGACCCACAGCAGTTACTTCTCAATAGAAGTGTTTGGTAGCTTGAGATTTTTTTTTTCTTTTTAACTTCTTAATGTCAAATTTGCATATGTTGAGCTCAATTTCAATATTTGAAAGACTACTCAATTTGCTTTATAAAAAATTTACAAAAGATGTTTTTAAATGCTTGTAAAAGTAAGCGTTTATCTACTGATAAAATTCTAGTACTGGATAAAACTCTGAATATACAGCTTAATTTTTCTTCCTACAAGTATAATGGCTGAGTGTATAATCTAGATAAATTAGTCTTACACATGATGAAAAGTTATAACTTTGCACACTTTTTACCATGTGATGCTTTGTTGCTTTGTAACTTCGAATGAGACAGTGCTTAGGAATTTTCTAGAGCTGGTGTACAGTGGTCTGTAGGGTTGGTTCATTGGTCACTGCCTCTGTCCAGGTTTTCAATCACCCTGGAGAGACGTATATTCAGAAGTCTGATCTGACTGTCCAGGTGGTCCATCTTCTCCTCAAGGCTGCTGTTGCTGTTTCTTCTCCAGTAAAATCCCACGGGCCCCGTCATGAAGTAGACTGCTACAACAAAGCAGAGAGGCAGGACTGCGTGTTCTGGGTCACCTTCATACTTCTGCAGGATGTACACGCATGAGAGGGTGAAAAGGGCAACCCTCGCAATCCAGAAAAAGCGACCAAACAGCATGTGCAGGAGATAGAAGAAGAATCCAAGGAAGAGAGATAAAAACCAGTAGGCAAGTAAAATGGCACCAATCAGCAGAAGAGCACGGGTTGGGTTGTTGGCAATTGCTGCTGGGCTGAAATAATGAGTCAAGTTGGAGGCTGAAAAACAAAGGAAAATTTACAGAATATTAATGAGGGCACTCAAAAGCGAGAATGGAAAAAAGCAAGCACAGCTTCCAAAGTCACACAGTGGGGCCATGACTGTGTTTTTCTAAAATAAGGGGTAGAGCCAGTTCATCCATTTCTGGATGGATCATCCTCAAAGCACTGGCCCAGTTCTAATGATGCGACTGAATTCCTTTGAAGTAGAGACATTGAAGATTCTTTAAGGACAAACTGCCGTCAGGCATAACGTCCAAGTTCACGTTAAAGATAAAGAGCCTGCTTTGTAAAATTTATATTCTAAAGGCTCTCAATTGCATCTTTCCTTCTTCTAGCCCTTCTTCATTTTTTTGTTTTTGTGTATGGTTCCTAGCCAATGGAATCCTTTTAATGACGATAACAAGAAATCAGCCATGACCTGTAACGCGTTTTACAGACATCCTGTAGATACATACACCAAAACGGAGCGGTTGGTTTTACGTCTCTTGTTTGAGGTTACTAACAGCAAAGTCAAAGCCACGTAAAATAGATAGAGATAATACTGGTGAATGTTTTATACATCACAATAAAACATAATTATTTTCTCACTCATGTAAGCAGTGATACATGTGATAATCTTTTAAGGGTTAACAAGCATCACACTTACCATCAATTCCAAGAACATCTAACAAATCAGTCCATATTCTCCAGAATGTGTCCATTAATATATCCACCCCATTCACAAACCTCTCTGTCAACCTTGAGAAAAACTGAGAAATAAAACTGAGAATTAAAAAAAAAAATCCTCAATTCCTTAAACACACTTGCAACTTACTAGTCATTAGTAGAATTCATGAAACAGAAACTGCAGAATATTTTCGAGTCCCCAAAACAAAAAACATAACTGTTTTTTTTTTTTTTTTTTAAGTCTGCAGATCATAAACTTACCAGGTTAATTTAGGTATTTTGGCATGTAAGCCTATATGTTAATAGGATTTTGAATGGATTTTATTAGCTTTACTGTTGTGCCGAAGTTTAAAGAAAACACTTAGCACAAGGAATGGACAGGGGTGAAGGGAATCAGAGTTTCGTCGAGCAGCTGGAAGATGCCCCGGTCATCACACCAAGGTGCCTCCAGTGGCTTCCTGGGTGCATCCAGCATCTCCTCCTCCTCCTCCTCCTCCTCCTCCTCCTCCTCTCCCCGGCCAGGGGGAGACCAGGGGACGGATTCCCGTGCCTGCCTGCCCACCTCACCCCCTGCAAGCCCCCACGGGGGCTGCGCCGCTGCAAGCCGGCCGCATTCAGCCGGAGGGAGACAGCGGCCTCCCCTCCCCTCCATCAGAGGCCTCTTCGTCCCCCCTATTCCGCCGCCTGCCCCACGCCGAGCCTCCCCCTGCCCCTTCCCTTCCCGCAGCGAGGCTCCGGCCGCAGCGGGGGCTCGGGCAGGGGCCGAGGCCCAGCTCCGGGCTCCGACGGGGGGGCGGCCTCCAGCGAGGCTCTGCCCCTGCAGCCTCCGGGCCAGGGGAGGCCGCGAAGGGAGGGAAGGGCGGCGAGAAGGGAGGCAGCGGAGGCGGGGGGGGGGGGGGGGAGACGCGAGGAGGCTGCGCGGAGGCGGGGGGGGGAAGCGCCCGCCGCCTCACCTTCTGCAGGGCCCGCACGTTGTCCTCCCCGAAGAGGCCGCTGACTCCCTGGTAGAGGCCGCTGGCGGCTCGGCGGAGGCTGTTCTGCTTCTCGGAGCCCCGGCTGCGGGCTGCCCGAGCTCCGGGCCCCGCCGTGCCCCCCAGCAGCAGCAGCAGCAGCAGCAGCAGCAGGGCGAGCAGCAGCAGCCTCCCCGCCGCCATGGCCGCCCGAGCCTCGCCGCGATCGTGGCGCCCTCCGCCGGCCTCCCCCAGAACCCCGCCGCCTCTTTTTTTTTTTTTTGGGGGGGGGGGGTGCGGGGAAGGGGGGGGCGGTGCACGAAAGTGCACCGCCCCCCCTTCCCCGCACCCCCCCCCCCAAAAAAAAAAAATTCCCTTAAGCAATTAACCCCCTGAAATCCCCATCATAATCTTTTTATCCATCGCCTCTTGCAGCCTCCAAGCAGGGGAGGCCATCCCGCCCCGCCATCCCGCTCGCCCCAGCGCGTAATCGCAATGCCCCATTCGCATCTGTTGGCTTCGAGAAGGGCCTGGCTCCGCTTCTGGAGGCAGATAAGGTCTGGCCTTGCCTCCTCCAGGAGCCCCGTGCCCCAGCGCCCTGCCCTGCTCGGTGCCGTCCCTTGCACTGGGTGCAGTGCCTCGATAGCCTCCCTGTAGCGTGAGGCCGTGCTGCTCCAGCTGTGGTCTCACAAGTGCCAAACGGAGGGGCAGGATCCCTTCCCATGACCCGCTGGCCATGCTCTTGCTAAAGCAGCCCAGAATGCTGTTGGCCTCGCTGTAAGGGCATGCTGCTCACTCATGATCAATTTCTTGGCCCCCTGATCCTCTCCTCCCCCAGATCCTATCTGTCTGGGCTCTCGGGACTTGTCACAATCCCCAGAGTACAGCGAGCTGCCTTTCCAGTCTGGGTATCCCTCCCCAAGGATACTCCCAGGTGCAATCCTCCAAAAACAAAGGGAATATTAGAGGTTTAATGCCAAAAAATGGCATCTGTCTTTTCAGTACTTTTAACTTCGGATCAGGGGTTTCTGAACGACTCTCATGTCCTTCACCCTTGAGATACTTTGACTCAGATGTAATGCCAAAAGCCATCACACCTAACGGCGTGACTCCCTCTTCTGTCAGGTTTTATGTTGATCCTCCTTGAGTAACCAGACCAACAAAAGACCAGCTGGCAAGTATAGATTAGACAATGTTATCGGCTCCTTCTGGGTAGTGAAACCAGGACGTTAGCAGAGTGAAGTATCCCCTGGAGTTACAAAAGTATTTTGTTGGCTTCGTGACTCATTGTGATTCATTGGTAATTGACAGGAGCCAGACTTAGACAAGACAGGAGCACAACGACGGCAATATATATATAAAAAAGATCTTTAGGGTTGAAATGTAGATTCTGCAGCGAGTGATGACGTGAGCTGGGGCAGAAAATGTTTGCTAAATCGACTGACAGTAAATTCAAGGCATGGGGGAAACCTGACACTGTGACGCTCCACAGGGCAGACCTCTGCTGCCCCCTGCCCCGTCCTGGGGAGTTGCCACAGAGTTAGGGTACACCCTGTGGCTCTTCCAGTGGCTGGGTTAACTCCATGTATCTCTTTTTGATACTGCACCCAGTGTCCTCGGTGCTTCAACCTCATAGCTGAGCCTAACCGTGATTATCAAGCAGTTGTGAAGACATCTAGAATATAGATTTCTTGATTTCCTTTATCCCGCTTTTAGTCTGGCCAAAACACTTATTTTCACATTTAGTAGAATGGCCTGGACCTTTTAACATTTATTTATATTTGGCCCTGAAAGGGTTGGGCTCAGATCCAGGAAGGTACTTAGGCTCTTAATCGATTTTGGTAGGATATAGATCCTTTATATATTTATAAAGGGTGCTTTCATTGTCTTTTAAGATAGTCCCCAAATTGCAGATCTGTTAACACTCGTGTATATTCTGACATCTATCTCATACTCTTCCAGAATGAGTTGGTAACTAATGACAGGTATTTTTGAGGTTCTTTTGAGGTGTCTGGTTATCTGCCCTCAGTGTCATGCTCTGCCTTGACTCCCAGCACATGGTGTCCACTTCGGGGGTGTTTCTTGCATGTAAAGAACTTTGTGGTACAAAACCACGACTGTAATGTAATGTTGTTTTCAGTGCCAGTTATAATTCTTCTATTTGCTTCCAGTTGGCATGGCCTTCTCTGGATCCCCTTGTGCTGTTTCTGGTCCAGCAGGTCTTGTTTCTGAGAATTTGGGACCTATTCCTATTTGTCTGCTTGAGTTTTCGTCATGGATTCCCCTGAAAACCACTTCTGCAAAGCTTTTGTTGTTTCTTTCCATCCAGTCTTCACAGCGGCTTGGAGGCCTATTTTAGTGGCTGCCTTTGGAAGCCTGTGCTCATGGTTGTCCTTCATAGGAGGTCAGGATAATTTTGGAGTCTTCCCTGGTATGTAATTGATTTCCTGACCTGTCTCAATGAACCTGTTTCAGATCAATTCACCTCACCATATCCACAGCTCTTATGAAATTATGCTGTATTTCACCTTTCTCTTGTTTAAATAAATGAAATCATGTCTGCTCAAAGAATACATTGCATCATGACATGAAATATTGATCCAATTTTTCTTTAACGACATTGAACTTTTTATTAGGACAACTGTGAGGCTTCTAGAAAGATCCTCTCCTGAGGGTCTTACTACACAAAAGAATCATGAAAATACTTCTGTGTTTTCCTGATCCGGAGACCACGTAAATTGTCTTCTTCAGATATAGAGATTTGACAACATTCTGAAATGGTTTGGGAATAAATTGGGGTCTTTGAGATGTCAAAGTTTTGTCACATCATAGAGTTTTCTCTTTTTAAGAAATAAATTGTCATAGCCTTTAAGAAATCCAAGTGGTGTTGTGGTGGACCAGGCCTTAACCTCAATGACCCTTACTTTTCCATCTTTACTTCATCTCAAAGCCTCAATTTGCCATAACTGATCACATTATGACTTCTTGTCTTCTTGGGCCTTTTTTATTAATGCTTTGCTCTTATCTCTATGAGTCTTTTTTTGCTGTACTATGCTTCTTCTTATTTATTTATTTATTTGTTCGTTTATTTTATTATTATTCTGCCCTCTCTGCAAATACTTTTGATTTTGATTCTGGTTACTTGTACTTCTGACACCATTCAGAGGCTGCAGAGATCAAGGATGCTAAGTGAACCGAAAGTTTCTCATTCTTCTACAGACGTATTAACCTGCTGGTAGCTGTTCTGAATATGGGGGTTTGTAAAACTTTCTGACATTTTCAGATTTCCTAATGCAGGTGTGGGATCATCCTGAGAACACAGGATAGTTCGCCATGAGGTATTATTACAAAACTGCTAACACACAGTGATTTTATCACTTGCTTTATTTTCATAGATTGACTGCAGATTAGTTACCTTAGAGACCACAAATGAGGTAGTACCATCATCACCATCACTGCTAATCATTTCTGAAATGTCTTTTGAAGGGTCCTTAATCTAGTCTAGAGCAGAAAATGGGATTTAATTTATAACCTATTATTACTATTATTAGCTATAAAGAGAGGATTAAAAAGATTTGAAAATGGTGAATTCCAGTTAACCTTATTCAGGCTACTTTCCCGTAGCTACTCTAGTCTACAAACTATTTTTAGTAGTCACTGCATTCCTCCTAATGCCCATCTTCTTGTAAAAGGCTTGTTTCATTTTTCTTCCCTTTTCTTCCCATTTTTCTAAAGTCACTTCTGAAAGAAGAAAAAACAAGTTGGATAAGGAAAAAGGACTGGTGGCTAGGAGCACAGGCACAAAGGATTCTACATATAGAGCAGTAAAACTGCTGTTTATGAAGGAGGAGGGCTGCTGAGCTTTGCTAAAAACACAGATTTTATTACAAAGTTCCCAGTGTGCCTATTTCTCCTTGACCAGTAATTGGGTCAGTCTGTTTTAAACTACATCTTTTCCATTTCAGGGAGGGGAATTTTGGGGTCCCTTCTCAAGTGATTTAGCTCCACATTTTCTTTTTAGATGCACAGCTTGCTATGGGTGGGGAAAGCTGCTGTTTCGCTGCCTCTTTTTGAGCTTAAAACGGCTAAAATCGACAATCCCAGCTGCAGGCTAGGCTTCTCTCAGCGCTGAGGAGAACCACGCAGGGACCCCCCGCCGAGCAGAGGCTCAGAGCTCCCCTCCGATTGGGCGCACCTCCTCCTGATCCGGCACCTCATTGGCCGCCCGAGAAGAGGGCTTGTCAAACGCCTGCGCCGATTGGCTCTCCCTGGTGTCAGCTCTTCGGCGCCCAGCCTAGCCGTGAGGAGAGCGGGCTCTGGGCTGATGTGGGGCCAGGCGCGCGGCAGCCAATCACCGCCGGCGGCGTCGCGACCGCCGCGCGCCGCGCGGGATCCGTCCGCAACGCGGAGCCGCCGGAGGGGCGAGGGGAGGCGGCCCCGGGGCGGGGGCAGGCGGGAGGGGGCGGCGGGGGTTGGGCGGTCGGCGGTTTGCGCTCCGTGTCAGCGCTTCTGCCTCGGCCGTGAGGGGCTGGCCGGGTGTTCGGGGCAGGTGTGACTCCCGGAGAGCCCCGGGGGGCAGGGGGGCAAAAACCCAGAGGGGCGCTGAGGGGCGGTGAGGATCCCTGAGGGGAGCTGAGGGGCCATGAGGGGTGCTGAGGGGCTCTGAGGGGTGCTGAGGGCGCATCTGGCGGCCCTGGGCTTCTGGCAGGGGGCTGCAGCAGGAGGTGCCCCCACAGCCACAGGGATGTCCCAGGCCCCATGTCCGTTGGCGCTCCTGTGCTGCCACAGGTGCCTCTGCAACTAGAAGGGCAAAAAATCGAAGTTATATTTTTTCTGCAGGCACGTGCAGGGACGGAGCGGGCTGTTTTCTGCACCTCGGGTCTTGGCCCTCCAGGTCCAGGTGAAACAGGGACGTATCCAGGGCCTGGGCACCGGGACATGCGGCCCAAGGACCTTATGCTGCTGGGGGCCTCGCTGAGCGCCGCTGCCAGCGCCGAGGGGCACAGCAGTAGGCACCGTGTCCTGATCCCACCCGCAGCCTCTCCAGGCCCTGAAGGGAGTTGTCAAGAAATGTGTTGCGTGGAAGCTTCTTCTGGAGGAAAATAAAGATTGGGAAGAGTGGTCAAATTAAGTTGCTATGGGTTTCAAATTTAATACATTTAACTTCAAATTTAATAAAGTAGTAGCACAAAAATCTAAGTGACGTTTACAGCAAGTGCAGTTCCATCTACTATATAGATCATAACTTTTGCATTTACAGCGGCTGCCCACACAATTTGCCACCAATTTCATATTTTCCAAGGCTTCTAAGAATCAGGGAGGAAATCGTGACCTTGAAAGCCGGTTACATAAAGAGCATGTATGTGCTCCGTGATTTCCACGTCAGGTGTTGCGCTGCCCCGCTACTTGGCCGAAGCGGGCTGTTTCGACACACGGCCGCCAAGAGGAGCAGGGCCCAGGGTCTGACAAGAACCCGGCTCCAGCGCCAGGTGCTGCGGAAGGGAGCGTTGTGAAACCCCAGGGCAACGGAGGCTGTGGAGAAACGCGCTTCTTGCTTCACTATTGGGTCAAAGACTCTTGTCAGGAAGGATTTCTCCCAACTCCCTGTGGAAAAATGATAATAAGAAGAATTAAAAAGCGGCGGGGGCTGCGCCCCCGACCCGCGAGGGCCGCCCGCCCCTCGCCTCCCCTCAGCGGGCGGGGCGCTGCCCGCACTCCTTTCTCTCGGCGGAAGGTTACGGGGAAGGGCGGTGCTACGGCCCCTTAAGGCCGCGGCGGGGGCCGGGGCCGCGCAGTGCGGCCGGGGCCGGCGTTGGGTGCTGGTCGGTGCGCGCGGCCCCGCGGGAGGCGGCCTCGGTTGCTCGGTTGCCTTTCTGGGCTCGTTTTCCGCCGCCGCCATGTCGTGGGAGGCCGAGATCATGGAGTCGCAGGTGATGTGGGAGCCCGACACCAAGCGCAACACGCACATGGACCGGTTCCGCGCCGCCGTGGCCAGCAGCTGCGGGCTCCGCCTGGGTGAGCGGCGGGCGGGCGGCTGGGTGGGCGGCCCCCGGCCGGGATCAGTGGCCTCCGACCGGGATCCGCTTCCCCGGGACCCCCCTCCGGGTCGGAGGGGGCGCCCCCAGGGCGGCCGGGGGCCGAGCGGTCCAGGCTGCGGGCGCGATGCTCTGCGGTGCCCCGCGCCGAGGCCTCGGGCGCCGCATCCCGGAGGTGGGAGCCGATAAGGAAGGCAAACAGCCTTGTGTGCTGCCCTGCTGCTGGCCGGCGGCCCGGCAGGGGCTGTCAGCACCGGCGGTGTGAGCTGCCCTGCTCGGGGAGGGCCTCGTGGGGCTCCCCTGAGAGCGGCCGTGCGGGGCGAGAGAGGGTTTGGGGGCTGCGGTCACCGGGAGCCTTCACGTAGAGCTCTGGGAGCTGAAGTGTGGGAGCTCACCGCTGTTTTTTTTTTTTTTGGGGGGGGGGGGGGGGGGTCTTTGTTTGACACCCCTGAGCATCCTGGGGAGCGGAGTGTGGTGAGGTGATGGGAGTGGAGGTTTCCTTCCGTGCGTCTGCCTGAGCTCTTCAACTTCAAGCTGTGCTTCATGCTCGTCCAGAAATAACTGTATGGCTGCGGTTAGGTCCTCTGGTTTAAGTTAGTAATCTGACAGCTTTGAGTTTAGCTCTGCTTTGAGCAGGGGGTTGGTCCTGTAGGGGGGTCTCCCAACCCGAATTGCTTGGTGTTCTTCGGTGATCACTGGCTGGAAGCGGCGTATCAGGAGGTGCAGGTTATGTGGGCACACAGTGAAGCATGATAGCGTTGGGGCAAGACCTCTGGTTCTCACCAGTTTGCTTTATGCTGCCTGTTCTACCTGAGCACTTGTGCACTGAGCTGCTCGGGGAGCCTTCAGGTAATCCTCCCTCTGCTGGAGGATGAGCGCGGAGGGAGCAGTTCTGGCAAGTGGCCTGACTTTTTGTCTGTCCGATATTAATGTCCGTGACATAAGCAGAGAGATTCTAGTGTAGTGGCAGCGTGTCTGGTGCTGCAGGAGCTTACGTCTGAAAAGCCATTTCTTGAGTAGCAGTGTCACAGCTGATGATGATCCAATGCAGTTTCAGATGGGCTGCACGCACTTAGAGCTGAAACAACTAGAATTCTTTCCTTCACTCCATTTCGATGTGGCTATCGATTCAAAATGGATTCCTGTGCGTATAGGAACCTTTGTCAACTTGCGTTAGATCTGAGCCGATGTTTGCTGGTCTGTGTGCTATTCAGCAGCTAAGAATGGGTTCTTTATGTAACACCAAGATGTGGACTTAGGAGAGCTAAGGGCAATATAGCCCTTTCAACAGCATGGCTTTGTCTAAGCCTGAAAATGTAGCAACGAGATGTAATGTTTAATTACTGAATAACAGGTCTGTGCCCTGAAGGACTTGGATGCCGAAGCTCACTTGGGGACAAAATGTATAGATGAGATAGAACAAGCTGTTTGTGTAAGAAACCACATCAGAGTTGGCTGTAGCGTGTAGCACTTATGGCTTTGGAGCATGCTTTATAACTTCCTTTTGAAGGAGGAGATGAGAGATTAGTTTCCTTTGGCAAAGTTTGTCCCCACACCAGCTCATGTGCAGTGTATAGAATAATGAAGAGTAACTTGGGTGGAGTGTTTGGGGAAAAAAAAAAAAAAACAGGATGTAAGGAGGCTGAGATGGAGGCAATATGTAGGTAAAAATTGAGTTCTGGAGGAGCTTTTGCTTCCATGTCAAGTCTGAACTCCTGCGACGTCAGTTTCTGGGGAGAAATCTGACATTGATGGAAAAGATTGAGTGGAGTAAGGTGCAGAAGGGACAGACTGGGTAGGGGAACAGCAGAAGTGACTGAGTGCCAATAATGGCATAGGGATGGTCTGAATGTTTTAAAAAAAGCAGGAAGTGTGCTTGTGGGAAGGAGACAAAGATGACTTCTGAAGCAATCAGGTGGATAACAGGATGACAAGCCCAAGATAATTGGAGAAAATGACTTCAGTTGGTTTAGCTGAAAGCATCAAACAGTTGGCAGAGCAGGAAACTGTTACTACTGCTACTACTGTCACTGGTGGCAGATACTCATAGCTAATTTGGCAGTTGGCACAACTTCAGGCAGCATGGACATGACATTTGCAAGCCATTTAAGACAGTAATGAGGAATCTGCCTTAGTTATTTATACCTTTCAGCACCTGCAGTGCTTTCCAGACAGAATTTCAGTGTTTTGGATACTGATTCTGAATTCCAGCTTGAATTGTGATTTTTTTTTTTGGAGGTATGCATTGCTCAGGTTACTTCATCTGTCTGTCATGTAAAACTTTAACTGCTCGTTGCCCTGCTTTTAATGCCACCTCATGGTTGTAACACGTAGCTAGTAAACATCTTGTTTTGTCTCACATGAGATACGTTACTTTAGTATGAAAGGGTAAAATTAGATCTGTCAGACCCCTTATTTATTGAGGAATAATGCTTTCTTGCTTTGTAATAGTGCTGTTAGTGTATCTAATCTGACACCACACCATCTGAGGTCTTTTTCCTGGACAAGAACCGTGCAGCCAACGTTGCTTGCTGGGGAGACCATTTTCTCCTGCTGTATGGAGCCACCACATTGATGCCAGGACAGGGATCAGAGGTGTCAGTGAGCAGGACTCTGTCCTGCTGCCCGGATCTACACCCTCACCGAGGGTGGGGGATGCAGCACTGAGCTCTTAGGAAAGGTCCCCACCTCTTTGGTGCAGATGGCTTGTGAAGCAGTCGGGTGAAATGAGGCCATCTGTTCAAGTGTCCAGGCAGGCTCCCTGTTGATTGCCTCACTTGCCTTGAGCACTGCGTTGGGATCTGCAGCAAGGATCTTGTAGCGAGGGGGCTGCAGGGGTGCACCTGAGCAGAGCCCAGCAGCTGCCCCAGGCCAGGCACGGGCTCCAAAGGGACCCAACGCTGGGCAGAGCCGAGCCGGGAGCGATGCTGGGGAGAGCACGGGGAGGGGAGCAGCCCCTGTTCCCTGCTCCCCTGAGCTGCTTCGGGCGAGGAGGTAGAAGAGGGTGGATGAGGGGAAGGTGGTTTTGGTTGGTTTTCTTGTAGCTTCTCATTGCTCGTCTGTTATCGGCAATGTATCATATTAATTTCCCTATGTTGAATCTGTTTTGCCTGTGACGGAAACTGGTAGTGATCTCCCTGTTCTTATCTTGACCCTTGAGCCCTTTTCCACTATATTTTTTCCTTTTGCTCTTTTGAGGAGGGGGAGTGAGAAGGCGGTCGTAGTGGAGTTTAGCTGCCTAGCAGAGTGAAGCTACCACAAAGGGAAGTGACTAACCCCATCTTACCTTACTAATTTTTAGCCACAATTTTTCTTGGTCCAGGGCATCTCTAACTGTAGTTTGTCTATGTTCCTGCAATTCTCTGCATAATGCTAACAGAAATCTATTACTTTTAGCCAACTACAATGACTTATACCAATGGTCGGTGGAATCCTTCTCAGACTTCTGGGCGGAATTCTGGAAGTACAGTAACATCGTGTGTTCTCGCCTGTACGATGAGGTGAGTTGCTGTTACCTTAACTCGTCAAGTATAACACAAAGGGGCGATAGCTGGTCTTACAGTTAATCTTCTGAACTGTTGCTGGAACCTACCGAATGAACACTTTGGTAATATGAAGAATCCATTGAGTGTGTAGCCCTGAAATTCCTTGTGTAGTAGATTGTCTCGCTGCTGATAAATTTCCCTACGGTGAAATCCTGATGTTTTATTGTCCCGCACAATTTTACTGTAGTTTCCTTGTTCATGTGCCTTCAAATACCATGGAAGTCGTGGCTGATTGAGGAGTCTACCACTATACTGCCTTCTGCTTTAGGATTATGCTGATAGCATATCATGAAATGGTGGCGTGCACCCAAGCTCACGCATATGTTCCCTGAGTCAGCCTACCTGGTAACACACCTGTACCCCACCAGTTTTGCGAAACTGGTTCTGCAGTCAGATGTTGGCTTGAAATATCTCTGAGGGAATGGTAGTGGTTGAACACAGTCGCAGATGGAATACCAGACCTTGCCACAGTGTTGCTGTGAGACAAAAGTGACTTCCTCCTGCAAGTGGAAGATGAAGCTGGAATCCTTGTACAGTCCTGGCATAGGATATCAACAGCCTGTAGTTCTTCATCTGAGGAAGGCAAGGATTTACTCATCACTTCAAAAGCTTGATGCAGAAGAACCTCCCTGGACTTGGTAGAGAAGGGACTGGACTTGGTTCTTAAACCCTGGAGGCTATCTGTTCTGAAAACATGTGGAGCGCTAGCAGTTCTGCAGAGGAAACTGGTAAGATTCTTTGCCTCTTCCTGTCATGCAAGCTTTTGTCCTGCATGATGTGATAGACCAGGTGGTTCTTCCCAGAACTGCATGCTCAGGTGTCTTCATGTGATCTGGTCCTTAGAGTGAATTCGGCAAGAACGTAAAAACTAGCCTTTCTAAAAACTGAAGTGTAGCCTGAAGATGGTAAACACTCTCCTAGTCCTTTTAGTGACTTTTCTGTAAACAGTAGTTTTTCTCAACTGCAGCCTGGCTAGATTTTGCTTGCTTGCCCCATCTTCCTTCACTCCATATTCTGTGCTGTTAGCAAGCCTATTTTTTTTTCCAGATTTGGACATGACTCTGAATTATCCTGAGCAAGCAGTTCGGAGGAACTATTTTTCTGCCTTTGTACTGAGCAAACCGAACAGTAATGCTTATTCACTTGCCTTTACAGGATTGGCATTTCTGGAAGCCTGGCCCTCCAGACACTGCCAGTGGCTGACAAACTGGAAGGGAAGGTGGAACGGGTGGTGGTAGCTGAAAAGTGAATGTTTCCTGAGGATGAGAAGCAAGAAGACGGATGCCTAGTAATGTTTTAACTAGATTCCGTGTGGGATAAGCACGCAGTGGCCTGGGAGCTCGCGAGAAGGGCCTTGCTGTGGTGTGGAATCTTAAAACAGGGAGAGGCAAAGTCGTCGTAGACTGGTGCTGCAGACAAATGCACTTGGCTCAGTGTACATGGAACTTGGTGAATGTCTCTGCCTTTCCTTCAGCGTGAGCATAGAAGGCTCTGCTTCGAGGCTCAAAGCTAGAGTCAGACCTTGAAGTGACTTGCTGTTAATCCTGACTATTGATCCATTTCTGGTGGATATCAGGAGGTGCTGGTCACAGTAACTGAGCTGTCCTGTGGTAGCAAAAAGCTGAGAAGTGTAATTGGTTGTACTACTTGATCCCTGCTGCTCAGTGGAAGTTAGCATTTTGCTTTGAGGAGAATAAAGGTTTTTTATGAACCAAGATTGATTCTTTTCTTCTTAGCAGGTGAAACATTCTCTACTTTCACAAGTCATTCTTGGAATAACAATAAAACTTTGTATATGTAATACAGACAGCCAGTGTTTTATTTAAACTTGGTGAAGGTGTTAATATCCACATCACCTTTGAAAACGAAGGTACTTGTACCAAACAAAACCGTCCTGGCATGACGGCACTGGCATTATGTCAAGTTGCAAGTAGCTGTTGATTTTAAGTGAGAAATAGTCTAAACTTGCATGTTTTTCTCCCTGCGAGAAGCACCTGCCAGCTGTCATTCCTGTGGAGGGGCTGCGGTGAGCATTCTAATCATATCTGCTCTGAGGCCTTCATGAGCTATGCTGTTTTGCTCTTCAGGTCATACAGAGCATGGCACATACCACAGTACAAGGCAAGGATTGTTTTTTGTGGTAATGTTCAACTTTATTCTCAGAGGTGTAGCCTATGTTTAGGGTAAGCATAATCTATGGCATGATCATGTATGGTAATAGCCCAACAAGCAAACCACTTCTGGGGGGGAGAATGCAGTAGAGATGTTGGCAGAGGATATTGCTAATACAGTATTTACTCTTGACTGCAGAGGTCAGGGAAGTAGTCCCTGAATAGCTGCTGTGAAGAGCAGTTGTGGAGCAGCACCTGGTGTCAGGTATCAGCTGTGTTCCTGTGCCATGTTTGCCTAACCACATAAATTGGCCCTGTATGCCTCGGTGCTGCTGTGAGTAGGAGTAAAACCTTACTCATTAAATGCAGACAGTAATTGGCAATACTGCAGAGTGCAATCCTTCCCTTTCCACAGACTCACTGAGCATTTATGCTGGGGCTGTATGAAGTCTGAATGAAAGGCTTGTTGCAGAGCTTTGGGGGTTTTATAACCTTGCTAGAACTAGGAATGATCTTCTGCAGAGGAGACAGTTCCTGTTGCTTGCTGATAACCCCTCTCTAAGGGAGCCATCAGGTTGCTCATATAACAGAGTGCCACTACAACAGAGACTGGGTTTAACTAGGATTTGTAGGTATTATTTCAGTAGGAAATACCAGAGCAAGTCTAGCACCCTGTGCTGGTGGAGCTCTTAGAAGGGATGTTGAGCTTCAGGACGACTAACGTTGTGTTAGACCTCTTCCTGGAAACTTTGCTTGAAGTGAGGCAGTCAGTACTGAGTCAGTTTTAAGAGTGCCTTGTAACTATTACAGTAGTACATGGTGGTATGTAATACATGTTGGTATGTAAAAATATTTCTGTAGTGTGAGTTGATTAAATTTTAGATATCAGAACTCAGCTCTAGCTAATTGCTACAAGCAAAGAAATCCCCTTAGGCTTCCCTTCTTAGAAAAATCAATTATAATGATTTAGTAGTGTATTTCCATGTGAGCTTTAACTTTGAAAAACTGACTTTAAGATGGCCTCCAATAACACATATACCACATACTTCAAAGCACAATTATTTTTTTTTGGGGGGGGAGTTGATGGTAGAATGGGAAGTACTGAGTTTTATCTGGCTTTCAGAATAACCTTTTGTAATGCCTGTACAGTTTGTGTGATAAAACCTGAGGGCATGAATAGAAGCTTTCAAATGCACAATTTATAAAATAATTTTGCAATGTAAAGATCATAAAATGCATGCATACACTGCTGGGCAGTATAATTTCTAAATAGTGGGACACTTGGGAAGGGGTTTAAAGACCTTTGTTGATAATGCTTAACCTATCACTGTTACTACAGGTATATTCTTAACTGTGACTTAACGGATAATTTAAAATTTGAGACTTAATTATTTCAAGATGGGGGAGTTTTTCATTTGAATATATTTTGGGGCCTTCTGTTTATCACATTTTTCATGTGCCTTTTTCCTAAATGGGAAATTACTTAACATGGGGTTACTGGGCTGCGGGACTTCTTAGAAAATGGCAAATGGGGGATGGTAGAAATGTGTACTCTATTTGTAATACAACTCTTGTTGGTTGTAGAGGCTAGTAGACCTTCTGTGCTCTGAATGAAGCTGTGGAGTACCAAAATGCTTATCGCAACTTCATCTTAAAAAAAATAAATATATATGGAGAATGAGAGTAAGAAGCTCTAACTTCTTCAGCTATATTTGACTATACAATCCACGTATGTAGATTTGGATCATTTACCACTGCCCATGTTCCTAATGTTGGGCTCTGTACCAAGTAACTCGTGCTGGGAGAGACAGGGAACTCAATATTCTTATGTTTTGGCTTTTGTAAGAGGGAGGCTGCAGCGTGCTGTAGCTCAGTCCCTGCTCTGGATGTCCCCGCACAGGACCCCAGCATGCCCTGTGGTGTGCACATCTTGCTGTAGATGTAGTATTTTGGCTTGCTTGTGTATTTAAGGCAGGTGTGAAGGTAGAGCTGTCAGTGAGGAACTCTTTCCAGCCTGGTTCTAACAATGTCTTTGCTTGACAAATCAGTCATATTTCTAGGCCTTTATTAACAGATCTGGTGTCTGCTTGCCATCTGCGAACTGGGAGGAATCGTTCTTGCTTGGAATTAATTAGCATATGTCTGTAGAACGGTCTGAACAAGAAATGATACTAGTTTTTTCCATCAGTGTATTGTTTTTTCTTCAGGTGGTTGATACGTCCAAAAGCATTGCAGATGTCCCGGAATGGTTTAAAGGTAGCCGTCTGAACTATGCAGAAAATCTTCTGAAGCACAAAGACAATGACAAGATTGCACTGTATGCAGCAAGTGAGTAAAAATTAATGGCTTTCTTGTATTTTTTTTATAGTTCATAGGTGCTGGCCTTATAAAACAGCCCGTGTTTTTATGAAACCTTGAAATAAACTGGCCTGGGTGAGGAGAAAAGAAGAAAATAAAGCTGGCATCTCTGCAGAATGAGTGATACAGCTCCTCAAAAAAAAAATCAGGAAAATGTGCTCTGGGAACATAGATAGTTCTGAAAAGTCCTTGGCAAAGTAAATGAAGTTTTCTTCTGAGAATGTGCTTAACTCTCTTAAGGTAGTGAAGATGATGCTGCGTTTAACATCACTCAGTATTTGAACTGTTATTTCTTGTTTTTCATAAACACTTGCCTAATGTGCCTTTGGGAGGATTTTGGCACTGCTTGATATTGTCCTTCCCACCCTCTTCCTATGCCTTTTATTTTAGAAATACTGAGGAATACTAAGGAGTACATGTGAGATAGGTAGGAATTACCTGTAGTTGTGACAGTACACGAAGGAAGCAAAGGACAGTTACATGCATGGAGGAGCTGGAATTTCACTTTTCTGGAATGCTGAAGTTCAGTCTTATTTTTTTTGTTATTCTGGAGAAGGTGTAAGTGACTAAAATCCAGGTGTCCTCATAATGAAGATTGTAATTCTTAAGACCCTTCCATAAATTTGCTAACTTTGGTAACTTAAAATATATATATGTGTATTCTAGTCTGTTAGATGGGATTAGCCTCTGTGCGGGTTTGTCTGAGCGCTGCCCTACAGACTTGTATTTTGAGTTTCCCTTTTGCTGGGCCTAATCCTTGTAAGAGTGACCAAGAGGCGATTCCTTGTAATAGCTCAACAATAAACAAAACAGCCTTGTAGCTTATTAGCAGAGCAAGTTATACAAAAACATGGATGGATTGAGCAGGTATTAAGTCTTAGTTTCTGACTTCTGAGGTGTGGAGATCAGTTCTTGAATTACATGTGTATTCCTGTTGTTCTGACAGTTTTTAACAGCTACGTAAGACAGCAGAGCTGTCTTCTGTATTTTAGCACTGAAAGAAAATCTTATCAGTTGTTTTACTATTTAGAGATATTGAAAGAAATCTCTCTGATCATGTATATAAAAAACAATTCCCAAATCAGAGAGAAAAATCTATGAAAAATCTATGAAAAATCAGAGAGGAAAATCTATGACCTGATTTTGATGTAATAAGAGTTGATCTGTGAAGTCGGATAGAAATGAGGCTTCTAACAGAAAGCTGGCTTCGAAGTGATGAGCGTTCAAATTTTGAGGTCATTAGAAAAGCTTCTTAAGTATTATTTAATTGGAAAAACCTCAGCGTAGTTGTTTAAATACATCTTGTGCAATAGCTGAAAGCCAAACACCGATCAGTAAGTCAGCTCTAAGGGTATGTAGCAATGACGGGATTGACTTCTGTTAACGTTAAGTGTGCAATTTGAGAAAAAGTGGAGTTAAATGCTTGCAATTCAAATTATTGAAGGAATTATTAGCAACTTAGTTAATTTTTTTGGTTTGATAAGTGATCGCATTGTCTCTTGGAGATCTTGTTTCCTGTTAGGAAGTCATGGGTTGCACTGGAGACTCAGTGCTTAGGTGATACCACACAGAAATTCAGCTGATACAGGTGTATACTGTGTCAGTGCCTGAGTAGTGAACACACTTCTTTCCCTGCAGGAAACAGGCCTATACCTGCATCTCTTTTCATGGCCTTCTGCTGTATTTAATCTTCTTAAGATCTCTTAAGTCAGTATTTTTCATTAACCAGTCACTGCTAGGTCAGAGTGGTGTTTAGAGAACCTGTGTCAGGTTCCTGAAATCGCTAGGGATGATTCTGTGGGAGCTCTGTGAGTGTAACATGGCGTGGGAATGGAAGCGTAACTTTCCTAAACAATTTCATTTAGTACTGTCTCCCACTGTCAGTCTCTTATTTGCGACTCCTTTCTCCTGGGGTCTTTAATCACAAAGTGAGATCAGAGTCCTCTTTCCTGTTGTTCTAGGGGAACACAGAATTTATAGACATGCCCTGCTCAGCTTATGAACTGCGTGTTTTATTGACTTCTGTACTGCTTCCCATCAACACCTGCTGTCTTGCTTCATGTAGGTCTAAATTTACATGGGTGGAAGTCCAAGAAGGCAAGAGTAAAAATACCGTTCCCTGCTTAAGGAAAATAATGACTGGAGCTGTTCTGCAAAGACCTGCTGTACCAGGGCATGCAGTGCATTTTTGTGGCTACGTTCTTGACATGTGTTTTTATGAGAAATGCTGGATACTGGAAATAGGATGGGCCCAATGTTTTGCTTGGTTTTACAGTCAAGTTGAAGAAGTACAGGGCCTTTAAGATGACAAACTTTGCCTTTCATAACATTTGATTTGCTCATTTTGTTTCATGAATGATTTATTAACAGCTTATGTAACATCTGACATTCGGTACAAAAATGAAAATACCCTGCAGATCCCTCAGAGGTGCATGGAGTCCAGTTTAGTTTATTTGGTTTGTGGTATGTTGGCAAACACAGATGTTTAAAAAAAAGCATACTAAAAGTCATATGTTTTCCTTCCAGAATTAGTTACTTGTACTGACTCTAGGTTGCAGTGTAGAATTTCTGATTGGTTGTTTTAATAAATCTTGTTTCCGCAGAGGAAGGCAAAGAAGAAATCTTGAAAGTTACTTTTGAAGAACTGAGACAATCCGTAGCTTTGTATGCTGCAGCCATGAGGAAGATGGGAGTAAAAGTGGGAGACAGAGTTGTGGGTAAGTATTTTTTTAAAGGAGATGAGGTAAAATTTTCTTGAAATGTGCGAATGAGTAGAGTTATAAAAACATGAGTATGAAATGCTGCTTCACAGAAACATTCTAAAGAAAAGGCTCTTATGCCTTTTAGTTTTGTATGAAATACGCTTCAGGAAGGAACTTGGATTAGCCTGCACATTTTCAAGCACTGCAGAGGGATGGAAGAAAACTCCTTTTTGAAGCTCTAAGTGCTCCATGGAAGCGGAAGTGATGGAGACTTTGCATCTAGCTGAGCTTTAACTCACAAGGTTGGGTAGGTTCACGCTGTGGCAGTCTTGGAAATTATGGTCCCAGGCTGTTTGTTCTGGTGCCAGCTGGCAATTACTGTCCCTACAGCCCCAGGTAACGTGCTGCATTGTGAACAGCACTTCTTGATGACTACACACTGCCTTCTGCCACCTGTAGTGCTTTTGGGAGCAGTGACTTCCAGCAGAATGGTGGCAGTGAACAGCTGAAGAGCGATGACTTTTTAAGTCATTCCAGTGCTAGGCTTAGCAGTTAGAGCCGTATTATCCTTTCAGTAGTAACTCAGTATTTTTTGGAGTAATTGAAGGGTCTTAGTCCTGTCATAAGACTGTTGTGCAGACTTTTCCAAATAAACAATTTTTTGTCTTACGAACAGTTTGTACAATATGCAGTCCGGGCATAGGAGTTACTCAAGTTGGCTTCAGTCCGTTTGTTCTGAATTGCTGCTTATGATCTTGCAGTTGATCTGTTCTGTATCTGCGTTTCCCATGCTCTGTAACATACTCTCTGTAATTTTGTCAGTGTGGTGCAAGTCCAAACTGCAGTATCCTTGAAGTTCCCTGACGCCTACCTGATAGTTGTGCTGATGTGCCTATCCATCTTACTACTGGAACCCCATGTTCTTTGAGCAATACTTGGCAGTTATCCTAAGTCTGTGTAAATTCTTATATGGTGCAAACCCAAAGTGATGAAACTGCTTAGTTTGTTTTTCTGCAAGTTACAAACCAGAACTTGAGACAATGCCTTCAAAATCAGAAGGGTATGCATTATTATTTTTTACTGCACACGTAAATATGACACGCAAATGGGGATGTAAAATATACTCAAGAGATCTCATACTACATGTATGTGGTATGAGTATTCTGCTGAACTGGTAACTGCAGAATTTAATTATCACAACTAGGGGCTTGCCTTTTTTACACAGAATTAGAACCAAATCGTTAACGTAGTATGAACCATCCAGCCAAGTCAGAAAGGTTTGCCTGAATGAAGAGTAAGTTGATGCTTTAATTTTGTTTCCATTTTCAATCTTAACACTATCACATTCATCCTGATAACTTCTTGAGGAGCAACAGCCTCTGTCTGAAACCAAAATAATGAATAGGACGACTTACGCTCCACAAAGTTTGGGTATTTAGAACTTAGATGTATGGTGTTGCTTACAATGTCCTCTGCTGTGTACATCAAATGATAAGTGGGTTGCATTTTTAAAATTTGCCCCAACAATGTTGGCAAAACAGTATCTAATCATTCATAGAAGTAGAAACCTGGACATCGTGAAACCAGTCAAAGTCATAGTCAGGTTTTTGTTGACCACTTCTAATGTTTTCCGTAAACACAGTCTGTCTGCATGGAGCACTGAATGTGTTCCTTTTTTTTGTGACTTTTGCAAAGAAATTATTCAAGATGTGTAAAAAAGAGTACTTTATGTTGCAGACTGCTTATGGAGATTTAATACACTACTCTATATTGTTTTGTAAATAAGTTTTTAAAAAAAAAAGTTATGAGAGTTCTCAAAACAGTTGTTCCATGCATATTGCTGGTTATGCTAACGCAGTGGATTAAGTCTCATCCATAAGTGACAAGAAGGAGGCTATGTACCAGTTTCAATTGCTATAACATGACAATATACTCAGAAAGTGGTGGAGCAATGCAGAAGAGTAACTACTGGTTTTGTGTAGGAGATTTTAATCTCTGGGAAGAAAATACTGCTCCCCAGGGTAGTGGGACTGATATTAATATTTAAGTATGATCAGGTGAAGGCCCACTAAATGGGAACATTTGTTCTGGATTAAGGTTAAAGAGTTTTTTCAAAATCAGATTGTGTTTGCAAATTAACGTTCTGTTCACAACCTGATTAACTGCCAGAACTATTCTTATCAAAGCCAGTTAGAAATGCTACAATTGGGAAAAGAAGGCAAAAATAATGGTGGTGTTATTTTGTGCTCGTTTCGTGAGTAGCCCTTAGTGTATAATATAGAGGAGAAATGTGCTTTGTAGCTGGAGAAGAGAATGTGCTATTGAAATGTAGTTGTAGCCAATAGTGATAACCATGCTAATAATGTCATCATAACTTTAATAACTCCTTTTAGTTAATGAGCATTTTTGCTTAGCACAACTGGAGGCTGGCTGATGCTTGAATCTTGTTTGTTTGGGCAGCTGGCTCACCTCTTAATTAAATTAAAACTAAATTAACAGACTACCTGCAGGAGGTAGCAATCCAAATTTCTGCTGACAATTCATTGTTAATGTCAGTGCTTCCTTGCACATAAAGGGCAGGATTTAACTGTGCACTTCAGCATCCTGTTCTCACAAGAGAAAATGTGTGTGACTCCAGTGGGAAGCCTGATGTTCAGTGATTTTCTGAGCAGGCACAAAACGCAGTCTCTGGCTATCTAGTGACATTGCTGTTGTTAAAACAACAAGCAGCAAACAGATTGGAAAAAATAACAAAAATTTAAGTTTTGTGATGTAGCCTGACTGCTTCATTTTTTAAGCTTTGTGATCTATTAACACGTTTGAATTACTATAGAAAGCTCATCTTTCACAAGTGCTATACTGTCATAAAATTTCTTTTAAATTACTCTCCCTGACAACTTAAAATGAATAGAAAGGGGAGGATTCATTCGCTTGTAGAGGGTGTGCTGCTTCTGTCTAGCTCTTGGGGTCAAAGTGATTGTAACTACAAGATTTTGATGTAAACTACCATCAGACTTCTTCCTAAAGAATGGGTATTAGGAAGAGTTTCAAAGATGTTACAGTATCTAAGGAATGACGTTTTTATTAAAATACCTTAATTTTATATGAACCATGGGCAGTTTCTTGCATTCTGTTTTTTTTTTTAGCTGCTTTTTAAGCTGCTGTCTTACTCTGGCTGCTGAGAGACTCTCCTTGTAATCCCCGGTCAGATGAACCTGTACCAGCTCCCAACATTTGAGCTGTTGCACAGTTCCCCTTCCCCTCCCCTGGTGCCCAAGACTCCTGACCCTGACAGATTGCGTTGCCTTGGGCAGCAGCCCATATCTAGGGAGAGCTTCCATCTGAAAGAAATCAGGAGATTTTGTATAGCAATCCAGCTATGTACACACAGACATATATTTAAATTGGGTCTCAACTTCTTTCATAGATCTCTCTCCTATGCCAGAGGATATTGGCAGTCCTTGGAAGAGCTGAAATGTGACATCACAGTGGGAGGTTGAAGCTGCCGGCTGTTCTCCAAATCCCGAATTGACATGGGGGAGAGACGTTAAGTGTTGGGTGGGAAAGCTTGAGTCATACACCCGCTTGTGGTACCGAAGATGAGGCTCTCCAAAGCTTGCCAAAATCTACTGGGACCTAATTTGTTCCAAAGCTCTTAGCAGATGGCAGAAGGAAGGGTGATTCTTCACATAGCTTATAGCAGTGTAATGCAGGGCGTGCTTTTACTTCTGAAAAGTCGTCTTTTAAATAGAAGGGAGATATTTTGACTATTTTTGTTTTAGTTGTGTAATACCTAGTCAGCCTGCCAGGTTCTGATGCCCTTTGTTGCCACTTTCTCTTAAAATCACTTAAAATCTGGAGTTGTTAGTTATAAACAAGACCATTAGCACTATGTTTTCTTGTGAATTTAATTTCTGTTCTTTAACGCCTCTAAGTTTAACTGTACTTAACATATCCCCTAGTTTGTTCAATGCAGCTTGTGGTTGCATCATACCAGTAATAGTATGTTAAAGTTGGAGGTGGGTGAATGTGGGTGGACAGGCAGCAATGTCAGCACTTTTTTCAGCTTGATTTCTTCCTAATTCTCCATTTCCATCACTGAGGAGATGGCACTTAATAGTAAACATAACTGAAGCAGATGTGTAGTGAAACATCTCTTCTAAAGATATCTTGTAATGCTGTCAGTGATGCTGGAACAGTTGAAGAGACAGATAAAATACCTAATCCAAGCTACAGAAATCCAAATGTGAAGTACTTGTGGTCTCCCCCTGGCCATCTGTTTGGCAAATAACAAGGACTACAGCAAGAATAAAGTAAAACTGGGAGTACCTGTGGTTTTAGTCTCCAGATCTGTTGCTTCTGTTGCCCTGTAACCAGCTTTTACAGCCATTCAATTACAAGTCAGCTGTGAAACAAACTAATCTTCCCCATGTGTTCACACACAAAATCCCCAACAAAATGTCAATGAATTACATTGTTTAAAGCTGGTATTTTATCTATAGTAACTGTATTAGCCCTGCTTGCTTATGTGGGTTTTAAAGCTAGTTTTGTAAGAAGATTAGTGTGTTACTAATAGTGTCAGGCCACAGCAATGCTGGGTAGGATGGCCATTTTAAAATCCTCTCAGTATGAAATCTTGCATTGACATCAGAAAGGGAAGCTGGAAGTCTGGTCTTTGAATTGTGTCTTATGTTTGAGAGCTAGATGAATAGTATGGACCATGGAGAAGGTATTTCAGTTACAAGTCTCTACTTCCATTCGTCTGGATGCATTCTGTCAAGGCTTGAGCTAAATCTTTGATGCAGGGTCAAAGTTTTCTTCAGATAACTAGAAGTGGTTGGATGCCTCTGCCTTTGAGTGCATGTTGTGCTTCGAGGCACTAGGTGCTTTCAGGGCGTGTGTTCTGAGCACTTTGAGGAAATTGAGACTCTTGGCAACATGACTACACCAGGAATTTTTAGACTACAGTTTTCACCTATTTTGAGTACTGTAGTGTAAATGAGCATGTAAATTTAATTTCAGCATATGCTAGATCAAATAAGTTGTAACTGACAGCAGATGCTGTCCAGAACAGATCAGGCTCTAAGTGCTTCTTAAAAAAAATAAATGTATACAGTGTTGGTAAGATATCACTTGTACTGCTTAGAGATTTTGTCACAGGTTTTCTCGTGAAAGTTTTTTCATTTGTTTTTATGGATGTCATTCCAGAACAACTACATTTTTATTTGTGCTACGTGGTGTTGGGCATTGTGACAAGTAGGTGAAAATCCTGATGAGCAGGCTGTATGCCTGCAGTGATCAGATAAAGGTGTAGAAATGCAGAGTAAGTTGCCTTACGTGCTTCATACCTTTTGGCCGTTTTGGCTGATATGCTCAAATGCCACTTCTAAGCCAACCGACAAGTGGAAATAATGATTTAATTGTCTGGTTCTCAGTAATAAGCAGACTTCTGTACTTGCTCTGAGGGCTTTTGTAGGAAGAGTGAAGAGAACTTGCATATAAGAGATGTTGTAAACTCTAGCAAGGTAATCAACCAGCTCTGAAGCTTGGAGAGACATCTTTTAGTTTTCATTGTTGTCTGGCCTGCTGATAACCCTCTCCAAGAAATGCTCATTGGAATTAATTGGCATCAGTTAAAAAAGAACAGTTGCCATCACACACGACCACAGTTTAGGCTGCTTCATACACTTCAAATTATTGTTCTGGGAAGAAGACTTCTCTTTAAAAAAACATAAAAAATAAAAATAATCAAATGTTGCGGTACTGTAATACTTTGTGTTGTAAACCTTGACAGTAGGGAAGAAATAGCAAAATAAACATGCCTTTATAGGGTAGAGGCTTTGCTGCACTTTATGTACTTAAGAACTTTACTGAACAAAACCCCACAAACTATGCAGCTCAGGAGTAATTTACATCCTAACATGGTACGGGCTTTTTATTCAGTTGTGATTTTTAAAGAAACTATTGCACATGCACTGTAACACTATTTTCAAAGTTGCTACTCCCAAAAGCACAGCTGAAATTGTCAAGCTGGTTTCAAAAACTGATTATACTGATTTTGAATCATGATGAAGAAAAAAATTATGCTTTTGAAATCTACTTTTTACAAAGTTGAAAAAGGATAGACTTTCAAGCTGTGTAGATGAACTGGCAAAAATATAGCTCAGTACCTTCTTACTTGATAAAGTTAAAACATAACAAACTGCTATTAAAATCTATGATCTTAGTTACAGAAGTACTTTTCAGGACAGGAAATATCTTCTGTTGGAGGAGGACCAAGCGCCAGTGAGTTTTTGCTGCCTGGTAGATACTTCTGCAGCACCTGTAACTTGCACTGAAGTCCAAGATCTGCCAGTGTGCACCAGTTTTGTAAAATGGCTTAAGAAGCATTTTAAGGCCATTTAAGCTTGCTTTCAAACACTAAATTCTAATTAGTTGTCTAAATAATTAGGCCTGTTCAAAGTACTCTGACATCTTTCAGTTGCTTAAAGAGGATTATCTGAAACTCCAGATCTTTGATCTGTTTTACGGTAGTTTATGAATTTCAGTTGCAAGTTATTTGTGGGTTGGATTCTGCTAAGTTGAGAGTCAATCTCAGTCATGTAGCAGGCTTTCTGGAGAGCTGCTCAAATTGAGCCCACTGAAAATCTAACTAACTTGACTTCCATTTTGTCCGTGTGCCTTGATAAAGTGAATTTCAACATTGAAAACTTGCTGCAAGCTGATGATAAATCTGAAGAGCCACGTTTGTATAGGAATGTTCAAGGGCTTGTCCTACCGTGTTCCCTCCTTATCAGCTGAGACACTGGTTTTGCTCGTTTGTGTTCAAGATTCTGGCAGTGTATACCAGACAAAGTTTAGCCATGGAAAGCTGAATCTCTGCTTTTGAACCTAAACAGACTTCAAATGTAAAGCAAAAACTTGAAGAACTCTGCCCACCCTCCTGCTTCATATGTCTGTTCATGCAAAGACTATTGCTTTCAGATGCTCTGTGCGTATTGAGTCATATGCTGAGTAAAATTAGAATGAAGCCAGGTGTAAAAGTCACCTGATCTGTTTAGGGTGTTCTTTGTCATTTCTGCCAAGGAAGCAAGGAAACGTTTATCTTTCTACAGGTGACGTAAATAGCTCAGTACAGAAAGCATTGAAGGAATGCGAGAGACATCTCTGATGTGACCTGGTTGCATAAGAGAACCTTACAAGATCAACAGTTAGCCGAATTTGGTTTATTCTGAGATCCCTGCCTTTCTAAGTGCTGCTGAGTATTCATACTCTTTTCTTCCAGATGTTTGTTTTTCCTAATGGCTACATTTCAATGCACTGCCCTGCATGTGCCCTTAGTCTCCACGTAGCCTATTCAGCCTGCCAGTTCCTCTCTTCAGTGTGCCAGCCTCTTATCCTGAAAGTCTCGATAATTAAGCAGAAACCTTTGTAAATTAGGAGTAAGTCTGTAGGTATAAAATCTGATACAACTTTTTATAAATGGAATTCTGTATAATTCATTGTGTCACTGATTAGACTTTGAAGGAGGGCAGTATGACAGTGACAAACTTGTGGAGTTAAAGGATGCTTCTGCATGCAATTCTCATTTTTTTAATCTGTGTAAACTGGCTATTGTATAGATTATATTTTCTGTAAGCTTCGATAGTTTCTAGTTTTCTTCCATCTTTAACCATTCAAATTCTGCCACAGGTTACTTACCAAATAGCATTCATGCAGTAGAAGCAATGCTGGCTGCTGCAAGTATTGGTGCTATCTGGAGCTCAACATCCCCAGACTTTGGCATTAACGTGAGTAGCCTTGTTGTACATTCCAAAAAAGCTGTCGTTGTTATTTTGACAAATGTGATGGTGACAAGTTAGAGGCAGATGGATTCTGTTCACTTTAGTCTTACTGCCACCTCGTGGCACAGCCAAGTACTCGTATTTTTTTTGTAGCTACTACAAACTGAACAAAACCCCATGCTTTCAATTGTCAGCGATGATTTTTCAGCGCAGTAGTTTCAGTATCTTTAGCTAACTCTGTTGGGAGATTTACAGACAACCCATAGTCCTGGTGAGCTTTGGGATATGTTCCTCTTTGTTCACATAGTTCTCAGCACATCAGAAGCAGTAACATCCAAATTACTTTTAAAATGGAGTGTTGAGTCTCTTTTCTGTCTAAACGTTAGCATGAAAGCATTGAAAAATATATTGTTTGTGTATTGCAGAACACAGAAAATACCCACATTTTTAGGTGGTATATACCCTTAATCTTGTGCTTTAATCCCAGGAGTTGGTTAAAGGTATGGAACTGTCCCAAGATTAGCGCTAGAGGGCAGCAGCATTCTGTTGGTTTACAGTTGAAGTTGTATCCCTGGGAAAGAAAAATGATGTAAAAAAAAATCATTGCAGCATGTAATGATCAATCTGTTCTACAAATATTTTCTGCTTGCTCAGAAAATGACAGTAGGGAGTATTTTCTTTGCAATGTGATTTGATCTCTCATCTGGGGGAAGATTGTTCATTTTGCTTACATTACAGAGCACTGGTATGTTGTGTCCGTGTTGATAACGCTGTTATTTTCAGTGCCCAGATTTATTTATTTTTTTGTGATAGTTTTCTTAATGAAACTTGGCCTTAGAGCAGCGGTGTCATCAATATCATTTATTATCCTTTGGTTTGGCAGCATGTGTTGACAGGAATTCAAACCCTAAAATCTTGACAGATCAGCAGAGGTCCTCAGGGATATTGGCTCCCACCCGAAGGAATAGGTTTTCCTCCTTCTGTGCACTTACATTTGTCCTGCTAACATAAATGAAGATTTTGTTTGTGTTTTGGGAAACAGTGGAGCGTTTTCAACATTTCAAATGTGATTGTGTATATATATTTTGTGAATCCTAGAAATGTCACTTTTCAGAGCTGCCTACACACTGCAGGCTCTGAATGCCATACGTCCAAAGGCTCCGCAAGCGTTCAGGATGTCTGCTGTCAGGGAACCAGTGAGTTTCCTCCCACACAGAATACCGCCCTTGGCAGCGTTTGCTTCGTTTCTCCAGTCCCTGTTATCCATTTAGGTACAGTAACAAGAAACTGATTCTTTTTGGCCTGAGCACAAGAGATTGCTGGATATGTAAGTTTAAAAAGAGGATCTACTCTTAGAACTGTGTGAGAAGCCTTTGGTAAGCCCTTGCAAAGTCAGTGCAGCTTCATTCATGGGGTCCTGCACAATTTTTCGTACAGCATTTGAGGCTCATCAAATAGAATGAGCCATATCTGATATACCTGCGCTTTTCACAAAAGCAATTCCTTGCTGAACCATCTGGTTGGATTAAAGTTCAGTGTAGCAATTACACGTTCCATCTGCTTGTATTCCCTTTGTATCACATCAAGCTGCCCTGTGGGATTTGATCCTGCCAGTGCTAATGAATCCAACTGGGTATGTTAGCAGGATTAGTAAAACCCTGAGAATTGTAGTCATCTCTGGGTCTGATTCACACTTCTCTTCAGATTTCATTCTTCTGTTAGAGTACCCTTAGTCCTCTCATTGGTCTTCATTTTCAAACAGGCAGCATGGATCTGGGGTATGTATGCTCTGTGTTCAGCACGAGCATATGCACACAGGGACTCGGTGTGAACTGGCTGATTGGTCAGGTCTCTGAAATATCACAAAGAAGTGGGATGATGACATATCAGAGACAGACGGAAATTTGCTTTCATATTCCCTTAGAGACTAATGTTTTTAGTTAATATACATTTCTGAGTTTGTTGGTTAATACACTAGTGGCTTCTTGAAAACCTGTTCTGTTGCTGAAACTGATTAAGGGCATTTTTTTTAAAGTAATTGATATAGTTAGGTGTCAGTGCATTGTCATGGTGTTTTTTTAAGGATGTGAACGAGGAAAAGGAAAAGCATCTTCAGGCTTTTCTGTATCCTGGAAAACATTTTTCTTCAGGCAATAGGAGAGAAAGTGTGTCCAAGTGACATTCAGCAGAGACAGTTGCTAATTATATTTAGTCGCACCCCTGTTCCTTACCGGTGGTGGTCAGTGAGCTTTTCTGGAAAGGCAATGTGGAGAAGTAGTTGTGGCAGGACCTCCGTGCTTCTGCAGTAGGCTTTCTTGCAAGCCTGACCAGCCCAGCTTGGAAAGGAGTTTAACAGAGATTTGTTGATTGTGATTTTTTTTTTTTACTTAATCTTTTTGGTTTGGTAACAATTTGGCTCCATTCTGGTTGCGAAGTAGAGCACGATGCACAGGACAGATAATAAAGGCTGATGGGAAGAATAAGCACATGACTAAAGTCTGTTTTTTGCAGCATGATTTAGGAGACTGTTCTTGAGCAGTTAGCTGACAATTTTATAGTATTGAGTAATCTTGTAGTTCTTAATATTTCAAGTAATGTGTATAGAAAGGGATGAACATTACCCTATGCTGGGAGCTTTTACTAAAAGGATTTGCTTCTTGCTGTTGAATACAAAGAGATCCATTTCTGGTAAGCTGCTGCATGCAGTGTACCTGAAAAAAATAAAAGAAATGCCACAAGGGTTTTCTTCTAATGTGATAATAGCTATGGTAAAATCCTGGAAACAGTCTTAGCTGGTGAAGACACCTAAAATCGTAGCATTTGAATGTTTCCTGCCCCAGGAGTTCTAGAAGAACTGATAGTTTTTTGCTGGTGGCATGTATGTGTTTGATATCTCGTCATTCTGGTAAAAATCAGTGGTATGAGTTCCTTTGCTAATGATTGCAGAGCAAAGGTGTGACTTCATGTGAAGTGCCACCTTGCCGTATGATAAATGCATCTTCCAGAAGGCTTTTTTCCCTGTTTTCCTGTTTTTCCGTACATTGTCGAAATAGCACTGGGGACAGATTACGAGGGCATATAGAGAGCACCTGTGGGAAGATGCAAATACAAGTCTTGGGGGCCTTCAAGTAAGCTAAGTGCCTTATTCCTACCCACATCACATTTAGGTGCTTATCCTCTTTAGATAGGTTTATAAATGTAAATCTCAAGATGATTTTTTTTTAGTGGTTAGATAGCTCTGTAAACTTGATCCCTCAGTGAATGGTCTGTGATCTGTGGTGATTTTGTTACTGGTTGGTGGATGGTGGGGGTCACACAATCCATTGTTAGAAACCTGTTGTACCTTGAAGATCTTGGGTGAGTGAAGGACACATGCAAGCAGTCTTTTAACAATTATTCTGCCAATTGTTATCTTTGTTCCTTGCTTAAAACAAGATTTGTGTTCAGTATCTAGTGGGTTTTCTTGTTTTAGCAATTCATTCTTAACTTGTTTTTCTCTGTCCTTAGGGTGTGCTGGACAGATTTTCCCAAATTCAGCCTAAGCTCATCTTCTCTGTTGAAGCTGTTGTGTACAATGGCAAAGAACATAACCACTTGGAAAAGCTCCTGAGTGTGGTAAAAGGTATTTCACTGCATACCATTAATCTTATGCTGTAATTCTGTGCACACTCAAAGCTTGCACTGTCACTGAAAATGACACCTTTGCTTGTTGCTGTCCCTGTTCCTTTCCTGTATCCCTATGGCCAATTAAAATTGCAGAATTGATATGAGTAAAAAGCATTTTTTTGCATAATTTTAAGTCTTTTTCTTGCTTAGCTTAAATATGTTGATACTTCTATCAGCATAAATTAGCTGGCAGTGAAGTGGGGGAACAGGAGAATTGGTGATGCTGTCTTTCTATGCCCATGTGAAGTGCTGCTGAAAACAACTGAAGAGGTGGTTCAGCACTAAAGCTTGATGATTTATGCTTTTATTTTTAAAAGGCTGACAATAATGAGGAAATCATATCTTAAGTAACAGAACTTTGGGGGTTTCTTAAACTCTAAAACTATATGCATCAGATTTACCTCTGTTCCTTGGGGCATTACACTATGATCCAATTGGACAGAAAAGACTTCTGGCTTGTATAACTGAATGTAGTAATTTTTTCTTCCTTCCAGGGCTTCCAGATATAAAAAAAGTGGTGGTGATTCCATATGTCTCTTCAAGAGAAACCATAGATATCTCTAAGATTCCCAACAGGTAATGGGAGACTATCCGAACTAGGGATGGATGCTGATATATGTCTTGAAAATTTATGACCTCTTTAACTTGTAAAAGCTAGGATTTAGCCAGATTTCTCGAGATAGGTCCATTATGAAAGCACAGGTGGTATTTTGCTGTAGATGTTTTGCTTCCACAAACCCACCTGTTAGTGTAATGTTCTCAAATGATCTTTCCCTTCCGAGTCAAGGAAGCATGGAATGTGTCCTGGGATGAGACAGCACAGGAAAAGTCAGTTTGGATTTTTTCCATTCTTTCTTTCCCTTAGTTACTCTGATTGTTCTTTTCTCTTTAGGAACCATGGCGAGAGTGGCATTTAATTTAGGACCGCAGTCACCATACTAAAGGTGACTAAGGCTTAAACTGAAGCGTGCTCTGTGTGCAGTGGAGATTGGCTAGGCAGCAGTTTCTGCCTCTTCCTATTCCATCTCAAGCTGCTTTATCATGGGATACTTTTTACTGGCTTTATCAAGATGGGAGGCAGAGCTGTGTTACCCTTTTCTAGGAAAGAGACATTTTTAGCCTTTTTCATTGGCTAGAGTGGTGCAGTTGCTAATTCAAAGTTAAGTAGAAGACCATTCTGTTTCAAGACATAATACTGGGTTTAAAATTAAACTAAAGCTTTAATAAGTACTCAGTACAGCAGGGCTGCATTTACGGTGTGAGAAGCAATGTGGAGAATTCTGTTTTCTTGTCATTGGTTACATGAACTGATTTTTGTGTAGCTCCTATCCCAAAGCCAAACCTCCACTGACAAACTGGGAATCTGCTTTCATCTGTTAAGGCAGGCAGCTGATGGTAGGTGGAGATTTCTAGGCTTCATTTTGTTACATCTCAATATTTTACTAATGCTTTATTTTAAAAGAGGAAAAGGAAACAAAAAGCAATTCAAACAGAGTAGAATGACTAGGAATGAAAATAATATACATAGTTTGAATATGTAGCTTATTGTAAAAGAGCTACTAGATACAGAGGTAATCTTAAATATGGGCTAGGGTAATGTTTTCAAAAAAAAAAAACTGAAATGTTTCCTTTTCCCCTCTTATGCAGTGTCTTTTTAGAAGACTTCCTTGCTACTGGGAAAGAAGGAGACCAGGCGCCACAGCTGGAATTTGAACAGCTGCCTTTCAGTCATCCTCTCTTTATCATGTATTCATCAGGCACAACAGGGGCACCAAAATGCATGGTTCATTCAGCAGGGGTATGTCTTCCCTGGAGCTGTGCTATCTATATATAACTCTGTGCATTATGTTCCTTTTTCCTTTAGCAGCATCTTAAATCGTAATATACTTCAAGGAAGAATTGATTACTGACAGTTGTTCAGTAACTCACAATGAAACTTCCAATATATAAGTTACTGTTTGTAAGCAAATATGGATTAATGAGGACATAAAATAATTTGATTTAGAGATTGGTATGGAGACCTTTCAGAGATTTCAGCTATTGGGAGCAAGTGTATGTCACATAGTTGGTAGGACTGGTCCAGCTATTTCTTCTGAAGTTGTACTGCTCCTTACACAGGCCTCTCTTCAGTTATCCAATACTCCCTATTTTTTTCCTTTGTGAGAAAATCTTAATCAGTTAATTTCTATCCATCTTAAGGACTCCTGAGACCAGGGCTTAAGTAGCTGCACTGCTACAGAGCTCTTGCGTAACTGTAGGCAAATTGCTGAGGATTCTTCAGGCCTGAATATTTCTGGATGCTGCAGAGAGAACAGTGGTGATTCGGGACTGGGACCAGGACCAGCGGCCATGAGTTGCTGCTCTCTGAGCTACCTAACCTCTTGGTGCTGATCCCTTATGTGCTGATACCGTGGCTCGAGCAGCAGCGCCTACTGATTTTTGACGCTCCAGATGCTCAGCGCTGTATTAGCTGCGTGCTAAGCCCAGCGAAGACAAGCAGACCAGTAGGTTTTTGTCAGCTGCCAGATTATGCCATGTAGTGCTAAACACTGAAGATTTATTCTGAGCATCCTACAAGTCCTATAAGTAAACAAGTCCTATAAATAAACTTGAGAGAGCATCTTAGGTTGTAGGCTTTCAAACAGCTATATACTTTACCAGAATACATTTATTTATTTATTTTTACAGACTGAGGGTTACCAGGGCTTTAGAGGGGAATATTTCATGGTCTCTGCCTAAAGTCATTGTTAAAGAAAACTGTTTTGGAAGCTGTGGAAAAGTAATAACTAAATGGTTATTTAAATGAAAGCTTTTTTAAAAAAATTTAATTGAATTTTACTTTTAATTTCACTACTTTGTGTGGTTCTTTCAGAGGCAATGTGCTTGCTTTTATACATAGAATAGTTAACACCTGCAATTCTTTTGGCAAAGCTAATGAGTTAGTCATAGCATTTCTAAATCCTGAATGTGAAATTTTAAAACATAGGTAATAGTAGTGTATAGCTAGATGGCAGCATTGTGACAGCTTAGTGTATTCAAACAGTGGCAGGTGAATTGAGACGTGGCTCCAAAGGGAAAATCAGATTTACTCCTTTATTTAATGTTTTCTGCCTTTTCTCCCAAAGTGCGTGCTGTTTTTATGACTTTTTCATTTCAAATATTTACCTGTAATGTATTTTCTTTCAGCGTAAATCTTATTGCATGTTTATGAGGCTCTTAACAGTTCCACTATAACTCATTACATAAACGCAAAAAGCACTATTTTAAAATCAACCACATTGTGTCACTGCAGTGAAGTGACTTGGAAGAAGTAGTTTATAAACTTATTTATCCTAACAAATTACACTTTAATGATGATTAGAAAAACACTTCAGCTGCATTTCCAACAAAAGTGAAAAGGAGATAATATATTTTACTACAGTTTTGTGAATATCGATGCTCTGAGCAATGAGATTTTCTACATTTCTAGTCACTTCACTGTTTACAAGAGATATGTATAGTTAAGTCTCTTGTTTCCTGAGTGTTAATAGGTAAGGTGATTTGCATAAATAATGTATGATAGCTGCTGCAGTTCATAGTAGCTGTAGGTCCCTCATTCCTCCAAGCTGTCTAGATATACTGAATATGAAATCTTTCTGCTATTTACCTGACAAATCTGATTGGTAAAGCCATACTGTTATAACACGATAGTCTGCATGGAGTACTGTGCAACTCCGATGGCTGGGCGGAGTTGGAAGTGAAGAAAGTTGTTTATTCCATGAATTACAAGTGGTGTACAGTGGGAATTGCTGAGGTCTAATGAGAGAGGCTGAGAAGTTATGCGAGAAAATGGAGAATGCAATCACTGCTGCTGATTTAGATAGGCCTGGGAGTTACTTCAGTTGTGGACAGAAGAAAATACTTGTCTGTAATGCTGGAGTGCATCCTGTGAACGGCAGGCAACATCAGGTTTTTTGAAGACATAATGTGCTGTCAGTTTTCCTTTCCATTTATGTGCACTTATATTTTTTTACTATTATTTTTTTCAGGGTACGCTAATACAGCATCTGAAGGAACACATTCTTCATGGCAACATGACCAGCACTGACATAATTATGTACTATACAACGGCAAGTGTGGCTTATTAAGGCGTTTCTAAAAACCCTTTAGTGCATTTTTCTTATAAAGCTGAGGGAGCTTTCCCCACAAATCTGCAAGTTCATTTTTATGTATTTTTAATTCTTGCTCTGTAAAGAATCATCCTACTTAACAGAGTTTTTAAACAAGTAAATTGTCATGTGGGATAATAAAAATGGAGCAGGGACCTTTCTGATGAAAGGTCAAACCTATGTTAAATGTTTCTGATCTAATTAGTGAGGAAAATTAATTGATTTTTACAGTTCTTTAGGGTCATTGATCTAACTGCCTCATCAATTTAATCCGCAAAATAGGCTCTACCTTCCTGCTACATGTAATTAACCATAGTGAAGATGATTTTTTTTTCTGTTTTGATGGAGAGGAAAGAATCTGAACGTCTGAGTTTTAGTGAAGGAAAAGGAATAAAACTGAATGATCTTTGTAGGGGTTCAGTTATGTTTTTTTCTAATGTTGTGGTAAAGAAAATGATTCTGCAGTCCTCTATTACTCTAACGGTGTGAGAAGGCTCATGTCTTTCCTCGTGAGTTCCCTTCTGAACTTTAACACTTCTAGTTGGTTTGTAATACTCCACAGAGGAATTATGATTACCTTGTCCCAGTCTTGTCCTATCTCTTGACTCATGCTTTAAAGCTACGTGTATAGGGAGGTATGGAATCCCTATGCCATTAGATATTTATAAGGCAAGTTAGTTGAACATTCATTAGGAATGTATACCTAATTCAGACTTCAGACAGGTGAGAGGATAAACAGTGCTCCAGCCCTATTTTCTGATTCTTAAATAATATGATTAGAGGTAATCAGCAAAGATAGATATAAACTTGTGCTGCTTTAACAGTTTCAAACTTTCAGGCAAGGAGGAAAGTGGAGGGGAAGATGGCATATCTTGAATAAGGACAGAGAGCATGCTTTGGGCCAGATGATTATGTGAAAAGCCTTGCCTGTTCATTTTCTAGTTGTCTGTAGCTTCTCTGCAGCTGTATGACAACAATATTCCCGGCCCTGTGATACTGCTGCCAGGAAAGTGGATGATTAGCTGACAAAGATAGAAACTAATGGAGGTATTTTCTTTCCTAGACTGGCTGGATGATGTGGAACTGGTTAGTGACTGCACTTGCTACAGGAGCTTCAGTGGTCCTATATGATGGATCTCCTCTAATTCCATCACCAAATGTGCTCTGGGACTTGATTGACAGACTGGGGTATGTAAAGAAGGTTAAATGTAATGATATGATCTTTTTTCCTGTTAGGTTTACCACAAAATCAACTTCATTAAAGGTGTCAAAAACTAGCATGTAGCCTGACAGTTTTGTCTTAATGTTGAGTGGAACTACTACTTAAAATTTAGCACTGAAAACAATCTTTGAGAGAGCAGAAGAGAAAAAGAGCTGATTGTTTCAAAATTGATTCAAGTATTTGGATTCCAAGCAAACACAGAATTTTGGTTCAATAGTCAGTTTTCAAGAGCAGCCTTTTCAAAAGGCAATAATTGGGAGCAATCTAAAGAGTAATTTCTCAGGGCACAGAACTTACAAGAATCTTTTGTTTCAGGCAGCTCAACATATGACTCTATACAGCACTTTGACTTAAAGACAGAAATGGACTGGAAAGGCTCAGCAGGGCTGCTTATATTTTCATATTTTGCTCTTTAATCTGTAATACTAGATTCACCCTGTCAGGCAATTTAAGTGTTTTACACGGTTCCTTGTATCTAGCAATGCTCACAATGCCCTCTCTCGAATTCCAGGGAAATGACAGGTATCATAAACAACTAAAATCCTGTGGTGGTGTTTTACTACAGTGGTTAAACTTTGCTTTTTGTATTTTTCCCAGTTTTCTAACTGGATGTAAGGAGCATAGATCTGAATGATGTTACTTTGTGGTTAAATGAGTGTCATTTTTAATTAGTAATTAAAATTAATTCATTGGTGGTGGAAAATGGATGCCAAAAGACTTGCTCTGACTCTTGGTAATTATTTATTTAAATTTCACTGTCTTTTGTGCCATGAATTTAAAGACTGACATTTTGTTGTCTCTGGCTATTATAACTGAAGGTTAATGCCCAGCTGGAATGTTTCCATTAAAAAAAAAAAAGCTTAACACCCCTTTCCCTTAGCATCCCCTCCCCAAACAGCAGAACAGGCAAAAATTTAGAATCAAGGAATAAGACGGCTTATTTTTAAGCATTGTTTCTACATGCCAAAAGTAAGTGAAGATAACTCAAATGTGTCTGCATGTCTCACTTTTGTAATCTGGTGCTAAAAGCGGTGGCCATCTGTGTGGTACTTCATAACGCAGTCTGTTCCCAACTGTCATATGCTACATATTAAAAAAAAAAAAAAAAAGCGTTAAGACTACCTTGCTTCTCTGAAGATGTACCATACTTTCCTTCAGATATTTTGATGATACTATAAAAATATGCAATCTTGTACTTCATGGCAAGAATTACTTAAGTGGACTTCAATGAAAGATCTATTCAAGTGAACTGTGTTTAGTCACCACCCATCAGTTATCTAGCATTTGGAAGGAAATAATAGCAGATTAGTCTCTACATGTGCTGTAGAGGAAGTGTCAAAGAGTTTAAAAATACAGAGAAGCATTACATATTTTAACTATAAAATAAGAAGTAATCTGAAGCGTGGAAGGAAAGCAAGATATTACACAAGAGTAAAAATAGTTCATGTGTTTGTGATACATGGTAAGTGAAGTGAAGAAGTTTAGTTGTGTGCTCTCATGGTGCTTGATAAATTGCTTTATGCAGTGATAGTTGTGCAAGTAACCTGTCCCTGCCCAAAGGTAGCAGCCTCTCAACTGTCAGCCACGTAAATGACAGAGGAAGACATCCCTGGTGATAGTGGGATAGCCCTCGTTCCACTTCTGAAATGGTGGTATCATCTCAAGAGCTGTTCTACTTTCCATTTTGCCTTCGGAGTAAAAGTGAAAATAGGATCTTGTTTTTAAATTATACTGAGGTGCGTATTGCCCAAGTTCTGTGCATTCAACCTGCATCCCTTATCCTTATTTGTCTCTACACGTGTTCTTGAGTGAGTTTATTGCTGTACTTTAAAACGAATTAGCAGAAAGCGAATAAGGTTTCCTGAAGGTCAGCAAAAATAACAAATTAGTGCTTCCTCTGATAGAGTTGGAAGGGGTACAGCCTTTCTTTTGAGTTGTAATTTTGTTGTATATGAGAGCTCTTTTTTCTTTTTTACTTGTTTAGAGTACTGAAAATAAATTTTGTGCAGTCATTTAAATTTTCTCATGTCTCCTGTTGAGATTAATGACACCTCAGAATTTGTATGTTAAAGCAGTAAAGATTCTATTTCAGCATAGTGACTTTTTAAAACTAGTATAAGTAATTATTAGGGTTCATTGCTTACTGAAAGTAGTTCGGTTTTCGGCAAATGAAATCATGATTTTTCTGAAGGATTGGGAAGGGTATCTGAAAGCACCGTGGTTTGTTTTGGTGAATTTGTAGAAAGTATTTAGCAACTGGGAGACGGTGTTTCTGGATTGTGTTTCCTTCATCAGCATCAAATAGACTTCAATTCTCTCTCCCCTCCATCTACTAATGTTCAAATGGGCATTTAATTAATACATTAATTAGGCATGCAAGTGTCCCTCTTGCTAGAGATCATAGGAGTACTGACACGCAGTGCAGGAGAGAGGGCTGAAAATATAGAAGTACCAAAATAGTTTTCTTCCTGTTAGAATGTTCTTGCAACTTTTCTATACAAAAGATTACTTCCCTTGTGCATTCACAGGGGAACAGATCTCAGAAGGCTTTTGGATCTTGCAGGATGGATGCATAAGTTTTGACTTTGAGCTATTGGTAACAGCTCAGTTTAGTGCTCATTTTGCTGCTAATGCACAAGTCATTCTCCACACGATTGCCCTGGGTACAAAAATGAGAAGTGTCATGTTCCCTATTTGTCAAAAGTGAAAAATGGACATGATTCCCAAAGCTGTATTTTATTTATTACGTTAATTGAAATATTTAACACTGTGCCTTCAGTGTTGTTGTGAAAGTCCTGCATAATGTAATTGCTCTGGGTCTTATTGCATTGTCATAAACACTGGTGATGTGCAACTGGGAGACAGAACGGTCTGCTCAGTCTTAAAGATGCTAAACATGATGTCTCAACATTAATGCGCGCACTGGCTGTTGTAATGTAAAATTACCGTATTTTAATGAGCAGTCAAAAGCAGCTGAAATAGGGATTCTCAATGAGTCTTTGCCCTGCTCAAGGATGCAACATACAGCCAGATACTGAATACTCCCTCCGAATATACTTTTTGCAGTGTCAGAATTCATTTATTAAAAGTAGCTAGGCCAAATTTCATGTTCAGTTAGACATCTGCAGCTCAGATATGAACTGAGTATGTATCTAAGAAAATCACTGACTGCTGTCTTCAGAGCAAAGTATTCTTTGTTACACAGTGCCCCAAAATGGCAAATTTTTCATGTGTTAGTGTAACAAGGCAGCAGATCTGTGTTAAACAGCTCAGTGGCAATTAAGGCCAATTAATGGAGTAAATGTTAAAACATTTTGTGATGTCTTTGGAGTGTTCTGCAGTTACAAATTCCCATAAATGAAAGCGAACGTTTTCCAGAAGGTGGGAAAGCTTTGCTTAATATTTAAAGATAGAATTAAAAGTTCCAAAGCTACAGAAATGACATGTGACCTGACTAACTTTGATGGCTCAAAAGGATGTGCCTTGCACTTAGAAAGCTTTAGGAAACTACATTGCTTGACTAATCAATGTACAGAGTGCCTTCAGCCCCTGCTTACTACAGTGGGAATTGCAGAATCTTAAAGTCTTTAAATATGTAAAACATTTAATTTTTTCTCCCTCTAGGATCACCATCCTTGGAACGGGTGCAAAGTGGCTGGCTGTGCTAGAAGAGAAAAATTTAAAACCATGTAAGCTTCCAAGGGCTATTGCATCCCCTTTTACCCTCCTTCCTGCCTTTCCTCCCAGGTTCTGGTTCTGAATCATGTCACAAACAAGCCATTTATGTAATTTTTCTGGATTATAGTGACAAATGGTTACAAACTCTTGTAAAAATTCTGCCTTAACCTAGTTTGATTTCCTTCTTTTTAAGGTGAAACACACAATCTCCAAACACTCCACACTATATTGTCTACGGGATCACCACTCAAATCTCAAAGCTATGAGTATGTCTACAAACATATAAAAAACAGCGTCCTCCTGGGATCCATTTCAGGTGATGCTTTTAGGCTATATGCATCTTGGTAATTGCTTGTTGCCTGTGCATTTCCTTCTTGCTTGCTTGCTACATTGGCAAGCTTAGGCCTTGAATCATTCAGGTTTGGGTATAGTTAGACTAAATTGTCTCTTTTGTGCAGAGATTCTCTGTATAATTCAGTATGCCATAATGAAGCTTGTACGCAAAAGCTTTTAGGCGGAGTGTTTCTGACATGGTGGATGTTTGGGGTTTTAGCTTTTTTAAGCAGGACCATTTATTTTGACTGGCTGCCCTTTGGGGTAACAGGGTGAGATCAAGAAAAGAGTCTATTAACCTACAGAACATAGTGTTCTGAAAATAGCTGACTTTAGCAGGAAATTCTCTTAGAGGTTTTTCCTTGTTCCCATTTCAATTCTTTTATGCCACATAATTGGCACCGCAGACAGATTTTTGTAAATTATGTAATTAGAGAAATATCAAGCCCACATACTGTGTGGTTTGTTGTAAGGAGTGCTGGCTGAGGGAACTTGTATTCATATAAGGTCCCTCACATTCATAAGGTCCCTCATTCTGCTTTGTAATGAAGGCTGAATTTTCACAAGGCTTTTTAACTTAGTCTGATTTTAAAGTCTGAGTGTTCTGCTACTGCGGTCACTTCTGACTCTGGTCTTAGAGTAGCGCTGAATTTTAGACTTGCTACTATAGACATTAATGGTCTCAAATGTGGAAGACTATTTTTTGAGTAAAGCTAACAGTATTCTTGTCCTAGAATTCTACTTCTTTAAGGTCCTGGAATATAAGTATTTCAATTAAGCAAGCACTATGACAATACCTATTTTTAATTGAGATAACTATTCATCCTGTGTTTGCCTCCTCCCTCCAAACCACTGTGCTAATGAGAACAAAAAAGTATTGAATGGAATAGTTTAAACTAATGAAAACAAACAAGAAAACATTTTCAAGTGATCTTGAATATCTAACTCTGTAAACTAGGGCCTGTTTGTTTTCTCACTCTTATATAAGTGGAAATTTCCTTAAATGGTTAAAGAAACTGCTTGAAGGAGAAAAGTTATGCCTTAAGGAATATTTCTGCGTGAAGGTAATACGTGTATAAAGAGATGCACATCTAAAGTAAGAGAAGAAACCTCCTTTATGACAAGTCATGTTACATCCTAGATAATGCTGATTCTTATTCTGTGCTGTTTAATGTGGATCAGAAGCATTTGGCAAACATAGCAGTCTGCTCTTCTAGAGTTCTTATGTAGTTTAGCTTTTTACAAAATGTACTGTGTAATCTAAATTGACTTCTTTTATTATAGGTGGGACAGATATAATTTCATGTTTCATGGGTCAGAATGTTACAATTCCAGTTTACAAAGGAGAAATTCAGGCCAGAAATCTTGGAATGGCTGTAGAAGCATGGAACGATGAAGGTAACTATTATCCAGATATTATCCAAAAATATTACTGCACTTACAAAATACAGCAGGTATGACCTTAATTTACAGTCATCAGATGTGTAACAGTCAGCTGTTTTGGTGCTCCTTTCTTTACCGAAGGGAAATGCAGACAATGCCTCTCTTTTGTAAACAGGGAAGCCAGTTTGGGGTGAAAGTGGAGAGCTGGTTTGTACCAAACCTATTCCCTGTCAACCTACACACTTCTGGAATGATGAGAATGGAAGTAAATACAGGAAGGCTTATTTTTCAAAATTCCCAGGTATGTATCGAAGGGTGTTGGACACTGCTCAAGCTGACCAAGAGCATAGATTGTATTGCTGCTACTAGGAAGGTACAGGTTTATTCCTGCCCAGTGATGGGCAGATGCAGCTCTAAATCTAGATTTCCAGGGTGAGAAATCCAAGGCATATCTGATAATTCTCACTCTATTTTCTAGTGTTTTGTTATGAATACGGATCCAGATCACTTAAGAAGAATCTCTGGAAAGCTCCAATCCCATTTTGTTCCTGGTCTCATTATGCAGATATATGGCTATAACAGCTTGATAATCTGCAGTGCAGACATAGACTGCTTGGCATGAGTGTGAAGTGAAAGTGCTGAAGAGGTCAGGGAGCAATCTGCCATTAATGAGTGCTACAGCACCTCTGCCAGGCTGCTTCTACCTAGCAGGAGTGAATCCTAAGGGATAAGTGCTGGGCTGCTACCTCATTAGCATGAGGCTTAAGTATGTGCTGCCTCTGACATGCATATTCTGTATTCATACAGTCTTCCGCTTCTGGTAAGAGTAAAGGAAAGGAAAGCTTCTGGCCCACAGCATCTTCCTAATCATTGTGAGCTGTGCTCACCGAGTTTTTGCTTATGTGGCGTAGGGATGCTGAACTCCCTGCTGCTTACGGGGCAGGGGCTTATAGGAGCAAGACCTCAAGCTGCTTCTTTCTGGAGATAGCTTTTCTATAAATAGCAGTAATACAGAGTAGACTTGCAAGAAAAGTCGGGATGTGCAGCAGGAGATAATCATACAGGAAAACTGAGGGAATGTTGAAGCTTGCTTGTGAGCATTATTCTAAGTGGAAAAAATCAGAGTTGTTGGACTGAAATAACTGGTTCAGAGGTTCTGTCTGAAAATCCTTTTCTAGTTTTCCTTGTTAATGGGATTAACAAGGTTGTAACAGGTACAATAGAAAACGGTGTTATGTGCACATGCATGTGTGTTATCAAGGCTTTGTTTTTCTGTAAAAAAATAAAAAAAAAATAAATTGTTTTGCAATTGCCTCTGTGGCAGACAATTGTAGTGGTCTCAGTCTTAAAAATATTACAAAAGTTATTCCAGCTCTGAAGAGCCAAATCTGATTTTACATAATCAAGAGCATTAAGCACAGAGAAGCTCCTTAGTGAACTGCTGAGACCTATTGTGCAAACCCAGAGAGCTGCTTGCGCAGAATTGTGCGTTGTGAAAGAAGTGGGTCAAGAAAGACTGGTGGGAGTATCATTACCTTTGTGAAAGATTTTGTTTCCTCAAAATGTGGCGTTCAGAGCAGAATTTCATCAGTTTTCTCAAGGATGCTAGATAGCCTGCAAACAAGCAATCATAAAATAACCTAGGGTTTGATCATAATGTGTGAGCTACCCTTGTGTGAGCGAGCTTGTTGTAATAAATGCAATGTGGATTGTTTGCACAGTTAAGTACTGCTACATTTGCCATGGGTAGCTCTCAAAATATGTATGATGTGTTGGGATTCTTGCTGTAAAACAGATAGAAAAATGGATGGTACGCCTGTTGTTACACAAATGTCTTTTGTGCGTGGAAGGATGAGAAACCAGCTGCTTAACCTTTGTCATTCTCAAATAGGTGTTTGGGCCCATGGGGATTACTGCAAAATTAATCCCAAGACAGGAGGAATTGTGATGCTTGGTCGCAGGTACAGTATTTTGGTGAAAGTGTTCTGAATAAACAAGCTTTAAGAATTGGGAACTTTACCTTGGAGCATAATGTACATGATTGTCCGTCATGCCTGTTTAGAATTTGGATTGTTAAATTCCATGTTACAGATTTGAATCCTTGAATTAATCAAAGCAGCTGGATTAGAGGGAAGGGAAACCATTTCTAAGTGCTGCCACATTGTGTATAAGCAAATGAAGATGATGTTCGACTTGGTTTAGTTTTCCATGATTTATAGCGATGGATCAGCTTTTGGTGGTTTTGAAAGTGCATCACATTCAAGGTAGAGAATCAGGAAAACTGTTTTTCTGTTCTTGGCTTTGCTATTGACTTGCTTTATAGCACAGCTTTATTACAAAAAATCAGGTATGAAGTTGTGCTTGTCTTAGAGATCATAGAAAAATTCAAGGTCACAAATGTGGCTAAATTTTCTGTTTGCCTTTACAAGCTGCTGTTCAAAACAAAGTTGAATGACTATTGAAGTTTTTTGGCATTGCCACAAACAGACCTACACAACAGATACAAGGTGTGAGGATGCTATATATGAAATGCAAGTTCCAGCTATAAGATACTGTAAAGTAATGGCACACAATTGCAATAAAATGCAGACTAGAAAGATTTTTGATCCGTTTGCTTGTTGGTGGTAGATATGTGTATTTCTAAGCTAAAATGAGAAATAACTGAACCTCATTTGGGCTGCTGGAAAGAAGAGGGAGGAGGAAAGGTGAATGAATAATGCTGAGTTTTCTGAAATTTTGTTCTAATGAGCAAAAGGCCTTTTTCACAGAACTTAATTCTTTTAAAATTCTGTTTCTGAGGTGGCTGTCTGCATATTCCCTGCATGAAATTCAGAGAAACTTGGTTAATTGCATCAATTTTTCTTTTGATCAAACTCTAATTACATTTTAATGCTTCTTTGTTTTGTGTGTTACTTTCAGTGATGGTACATTAAATCCGAATGGAGTAAGATTTGGAAGTTCTGAAATCTATAACATAGGTATGAAATTAACTTTCCACATCTTTCATCTATGACCTTGTTGATTTAAATCTGAAATATATGCATTATACAGGTGTTTGAAGAGAGTAAGTAATAAGGCCTGCTGTTTTTCAAATGGAAGATGGTACAGAGCATATTAGCATTAACCGTAAGAGCCTGTCTTGTAGGCCTGAAATTGGTTGCCTTCCTAAAATGTCTGTAGGACTGAAAATGACTTGTTGAGATGTTCTTTGTAAGATGTTCCTTTCATATAACAAGGCCTTACAGATATAATTTCATGCAAGTTAATAAGAGTACCTAAACTGAGGCTATCCTTTCTTTTTTTTTCTGCCTAAGACAAGCTCTTGACGTTGATTTATTTTATCATTCCTAATAAGTGGTTGAGCGTATGCTACCATAACTGACTGAGGAACGATTCCAGGAACCAGGACAGAAGGATTGCAGTTGAAGCCAAATGTGCAAAAGGAGGGTGGGGAAGCTAAATTGCACTGCCACAGCCTTCTGAATGTAAACAGTGTTCTGCTGGGAGCAGCATCCTCCTAGTGTTGTGTGAGATTTGGAGGATCAGCCTCCCTCATCTGTGGAAGAGCTGTGTGGGTGTTGGTGGCAGCTGCCCCGGGTCATGTTCCATTTCAACATTTCTGAGCTTAAACTGGGGAGCAGTCTCTGGCTGGAACTGGCACAAAGGCTCAAGGTTTATCCCGGTACAAATGGCATCTGGGTCTGCCTCCCCAGGTTCGATGGTTCTGTAGTATAAATAGCAGCTTTAGCAGGGACTGGTTTGAATTCTTAGGATTTAAATCCAGTCCCCATGAGATTCTCAAGCCACACACTGCTTCCTATTTCAAATGTCTGTCTTGTGAAACGTGGTGTTACTGGGTGTGCACAGGTACTAGTCTGGGCCTTGGGCACCTGTTGCCATTCCTTGTTCTTGTGTGTGACCAGGCACATTAGTCTTCTGTCTAAGCAGCAATGGGGATTGTGAGAAAAGCCAAAGAAAACAGTTTAGCATAAAAGTCATCGTCAGTTCCAGAAGTTCTGGCAGACTACTGTTGTCCTGTGCGTAAATATATGTGGTCCTTAAGCCTGGTTTTGTACCTGAGCAGGAGTTAGAATTACAAAGTAGGTGAAGGGAGGGCTTGTAGAACAACCAATCCAGCAAGTCTGTTTTTCCTATTTAGCTCTAGGGCAGGTGATGCATTTCTTTTGGTGCAATTAGAGAAAATGTGCATCCAGAACATAACAAAAGCATGTGCTAAAAAGGACTCTTTTTTTTTTTCAGTTGAAGCCTTTGAGGAGGTTTCAGATAGCCTCTGCGTTCCTCAGTACAACAAAGATGGGGAGGAAAGGGTGATACTCTTCTTGAAGATGGCATTAAACCATGCGTTCAGCGAGGATCTGGTGAAAAAACTTCGAGATGCAATACGTGTAGCGCTTTCTGCCAGGCATGTTCCAAGCCTCATTCTAGAAACCAAAGGCATTCCGGTATGTCATGAAAAATGCTGCCTACTTTTTTTCTTTGTCACCTTGAATAGTAATTAAGGAGCAGTTGTCATTGCTCTTCAAACCCACATGCACAGAAATTTTAGCATCTCAAAAGTGTATTCGAGCTTTATAAATAGTTTGTCTCTGTTGCCTAGCAACATCATTTCATCTCCTTTTCAGCTAAGCATGTTTTTGTTTTTTTAACAATACCTAAAAATGCCCATTCTCAGTTTATAAATATATGTGCTGCATTTTCTCAGTAATATATACTTAAAGTCTTTTAAAGAAAAATATTAAGAAGGTAATTTAACTTCAGCTTTTCAGGCTACCCATAAGCTTATTTTGTTTCTGTTTTCTTGTCTGAAGTAACATTCTTATGAAAGCTGAGAGCACTGAGCAAATTTATAAAAATCATTTTGTAAACCATTTCACTTTTACATCTGTTGAGCCATTTAAATGTATCTCTATCACTGTCTTACCAGTAGCAATAACTAAAATAAAATCTTTCTGCTTACAAAAGGGAGAGGAAAAAATCTTATAGCTAAATGTACTGCATGCTTAGTCTTCTGGAGTTGTGAACTGCAGTACTCTACACTACTCTTCCTTGCAGTGTGAACTCTTATTTGGGTTGCCTGGCTTTTTTCCTAGTCCTCTCTGATACTACAGCCTCCCCAACAGCTCTACAGACAGCTCATTGCAGGATCGGGGTACGGAGAGTACTCGTCTCAAGGCCATTTGCACACAGACTTGAGTCCAGAGAAGAGGCTGGAGGTTTCAGCCCAATCATCTGGTATTCTGATACTCATTTACTGCCAGTATAGGTTTCTATGTGGAAATGGTCTAGGGTTTAGGACTGCCAGCCTCCATATAATGCACAGTCATTTGAATGTGATCTCTTGAGTTACTTCTGTTTCAGGCCACTGCTGTCCAATAGTATTAGGTAGAAAATGTCTTAGCATGAATGTAAAATCCCCTGCACCCGTTAAATCATGAAGGCTAGATTTTCCAGGCTGCAATTTAGCTTCTGCATGAAGTGTTGAACTTGTAAACTGCATAAATCACCAGAATGTACAGCATAAAGTTGATGGTAGTGAGGTGTTTATGATGGTCTGTCCCTCAGGAGAGCCTGCTTAGATCATTAATTAGTTCACACTTTGACTGAATTTAAAATTAAGTGAATGTTAATTACATTTCAGGTAAATATGCCAGTAGTAAAGTGATCAAAGCTGTCTCCCATCTTTCTTTGAAGTTTTTGCTTGGAACAGAAACCTCTTTCTACTTTCTGCTACTTACAGAAATGTATTTGAATCTCCACCTGAAATACAGCCTAATTCTGACGGAATACTGACACTGTATACTGGTAGAAGTAAATAACATAGCTCTGTTGATTTGCTAATCACTTCAGTAATGCAAAGCATGGTTTTTAATGGCATCTCCAGATGCTGAAGAACATTGCAAATTCTTTGTGCAAATCTTTCTAGTCCTGTCCTGACCAGATAAGCACTCTGATCATGATCTACAAGATGCTTGCCTGTTTGATTAAACAATTTAGTTTTGCTGAACAGTCTGTAATCTTTTTTTAAAGGGGACAGTTCCCTTCCAGTCCACTTAACTTTCACAAGCGTTCAGAAACCAGAACACTTAGGTTGCTTATTGTCGAGGAGGAAGATTGATTGCTTAAGGTGATTCAAGAGAGTAGGATTACACATGACTTTGGTAGTTTTAATGAGAAAATGTTTGTTTTAGTATCAAGAGCAACACTGAAAGAATGTATTGAATTAAGGATTGTTTAATCTGCTCTGAAAGATCGATGATAAAAAATGGTGATTCCTGGAGAGGAGGAGTTTCAACAGCTTTGGAGGCCTGGACCAACCTGGGTTTCTTGATCAGCAGGAGCAGATTCAGTAGTAGAGCAAGTTTGGTTTTCATTCCCAGAGGAGATAGACAAGGCTAAGGATGTGTTTGAAGGTCAACTTTTCAAAGTTTTTCCCAAAACTTTACAGGGGTACTAGCCCAACGGAAGGTAGTATTAAAACCTTGATGCAAATAAAAGCAGAGAAGGTCATCTAAAATTAAATTTTAAGTTCAGTGTTTCATTTAACCCTATAAGGAGAATGGCTGTACATTTAAGGTAAGTCATGGGTTTTCTTCTCCTAAAGACCAGTCACTGGGTTTGGGCTTTGAGCTCACCCTTAGAAAATTAAAAATTGTTTGAAAAATAGATGTGTCAAAACATAAACCAACAAATTTTTAGTGTTGATACCACAATTCTGATCTGGTTCTGTTGGTTTAAATTGGAGCCTCATCAGGTTCTCACAGTATTACCAAATAGGAGTAATAAATTAAAATCACCTATCTTCAAATTCTTCAAATTTCACTTTTCAAGTGATGCAGAAAAGATTCTGATGCATCAAATACAACAGAAAAGGGAAGACATTGTGCTAAATCATGGTTGAGTTCTTGGATAGGTGGTGAGGCTTTTTATTTTTTCATAAAGTTACTACCTGAAAAGTGTAATTTTGCAATGCTGTTTTTGTTTTTCAGTACACGATAAATGGAAAGAAAGTGGAAGTAGCTGTGAAGCAAATAATTGCGGGGAAAGAAGTTGAGCAGCGGGGAGCTTTCTCAAACCCAGAGACTTTGGACCTCTACCAAAATATTCCTGAGCTTCAGAATTTCTGAAGTCATGTGTTCTTTTTTTCATCTGTCTTTGTTCTGTGTTTGTTTTGTATATAACAATACTGTATGTAAAGAAAAAGCTCTATTTAATACCAATGGTTGTTTTAAAAGAATAAAATATTTCGTTAAGTGCATTATGAAAGGCTTGGGTAAAGTTTAGCTCCCTTATATTGGTTAAATATGCCGTATGTCTTGGAGTTTTTTTCCAGCCTGGAAGGAGGAACCCTGCCTGTTTTGATTTTTATATATATGATGAATACGTTTTTTCTGGTTAGTTTTACATCAGTAGCCCATCAAATGGGAACACTGGTAGCAGAAGTTACAGTTGATAATAGAATGTCCTTCATAAGATGTTCACTTTTTTTTTAAACTGGATTTTTAGCATCTTTATTTTTCAGTCCATGTGTTTCAGAGCTACCTGTAAGGAATATACGGTGATTTTAACTACCTGACTATGAAACACAGAAGTATTCTATATGTAGTGTGCATTTAAATGTTTTTATAAAACCAAATCATAATGCACTAAACCCGTTCAACTTGACTCAGAATAATTTCAGTCTTGAAATATCTCGTGGTACTCCTGAAGGTAATTGCCGCTTCATTTTGCGATGTAACCTTCTCGTTTTAAGCTCTTAGTTCATTGACTTCTGGGGATTCAGAAGGTGGGGGAGCAATCACCTCTGTATTTCTGGTGTAACTCCAGGTTATTTCCGTGGAATTTACTGTAATTACTCTGGGTTTAATGTTATTGTAGCTGAAGACAAGATCCTGCTTTCTTGTTTTGAGGTTCTTTATTGGCTATAAAGCAACAATCCAGTGTTATGTTAGCTGAAGAATTCCAGTGTGTTCATTTATTGAAAGCTGAAGGTTTTGTAACTTTTTTACTAAATGTCATATTGAAAGTGAAAGACTAAAACGTTTTCTAGCTCTGTATCCTTCCAGTTCATAAAGGGAAAAATACTGTAATGAACATTACTAAAACAGTACAATGGAAGCACTAAAGCATTGTTTTGTTTTTTTCATAAAGAAAATGTGATTGCAGTAGTTGTACCGAACCTCTGGCATTCAGTTTTCTCCTGCACTATTTGAATTTTGTGGGTTAAGTATTTAATGCATTAAAATAATGGATGTCCTTACAATTGTGTTGAATGCATTCAACAGTTATAGAGTTAATCAAAATACATTGATTCTTTATAATATATATTATATTTGTTTACACTTCCACTCAGTTGTTGTCTCAATTTTCTTTTCCTTTAGACTGGTTGTCATGGAACCATTTTTAGCTTAATTTGTTGTTGATTTTAATGGTTTTAAGCCAAGCCCACCCCACTACAAAATTGTTGTTCTCTGAAAGTTTTATCCTAATTTTTTTACCCTATTTTTTCTAATACAGAGCCCAGGAGAAGTAAAACATTGGTGCTAGCTGTGCACATGGTTGGCTCATTTAAAAGGTCACGAGTAAACAGGAGAGGAAGAAAGTGTGCTGAAACACTGCCCTGGGTCAGTACAGTAAGAAGTTGTAGGTTCCAATACATTAATGTTGCTAACGGGTACAGCTCTGTGGAAAGGTGCACACTCAGTCACTGCTTAGGGCAAAATCAAGGAGTTTGTGGTGTTCACGTTTAGCTGCAACTAGTAAAAGTTAATTGTATGTTTCCTCCCCCTGTGATAGATCTCAGCTAGCTAGCTCCAGTAAGCTGATGGCTGTTGCAGAATATGTCAAGTATCGCTGCTAATTCAGTAAGAGTGCAACTGCCCCTCTCAGACGGTCTGTGGCACTCAAAAGAACACAGTCACTGTGGACACCAGCTCCGCGTTCACTGCGGGGTGCAGAAATGCCTCATTAGCAAATGAGACTTTAAACGAGCTGGCTTCCATTTGACTTTTTGAACTGTACCAAGTTGGACAATATACCATGCTGGCATGATAAATGCGATAATAAAAATACCAAGCATCCATTAGAAAGGTATAAAAAATGAGCTATCCAGCTGCCAATAACCTATGATTAAAAGCACTTTTAAATTCCTTTCCCCTCTGGCATGCTATATATAAATTTTACATTAACTGTGACTTTGTATTCATTAAAACTTCATTATATTGTTCTTTAATTCATGCAAAATGTCTGGAGTTTACAAAACCCACAGATCCTTATTAATAAGTAATTTGGGGATATTTCATTAATTAAAGATAGTTTAGAGAAGCACAGATATGTTAAGAACATATACAATGCCTAGGGGTTGGGTTTTTTAATCCTATATCCTACTTAGAAACACTGTAGAAAGTTTTCTTAACAGATAAGATCTCCAAATGTACGACAGTCCAGGAAAATCTTTGTACTATATTAACAAAAAAAAAGCATATTTATAAATCGGTCTGTGTGCTGACAATGACTTCCTAGCCATAAACCCTTGACAAGCGCTGCAGACTGTGCTGAGCAGACAAATGACCTCTGCCTCACCTGGTTTCAGGGATCTGAATTTCAGAAGTACTGGACACCAACAGTTCGTGGAAATCCAAGGAGAAGGAGGGGTGAGTGCTTACATTAAGCTGGGAAGTGATGTGCTCTTGGGAGGCTGTGGCAGAGCTGGCACCAGTGTCCAGGCTGCCTGAGCCCAGCTCCTCCCATCCCATAGCCTGCCCTCCAAACAACAACCTTACACTAATGACAAGCAAAGATAAACGCAAGTGACCTATTTCTTTGGATACTGCCACAGAGCTGTGATCACAGTTGTACTCTATCCAGCTGGGGATTGTTAAAATATCACGAAAGTGGGGGGCTAAGCTAACCAGGTTGCAAAGGAAGAGCAGGGAACGTATCTTTCCTTCTGCTTCCCACCCCCAGTTATAAACTGCATTCCTTCCAAAGCTTGGGCATAAGGGTAATAGGGGTCAAATGCAATTTCAAGATGATCCTTGCAAACTGGTGGCATCCAGACACCTGGCTGCAAAGGTCTGTCATGGAAGTGCAGCACGCGATGTTGTAGGGTTAATAAGGAAAGCTGAGTGCCATAGCTCTGTGGTGCTCCGAAGGCACAAGCTGGGCACCCCTTGCAGAAGGCTGCTGAGCTGATGGACTGTTGATTTTGCTCAGGTCTTCCCATCCAGAAAGATTTGATGCCTTTGGGCTGTCAGCGTGTAACTAGTTTTACTCTGTAATGTGTAGCCCCTTTCATTTTTGTTTCCTATTTATAACTCAGGGTTTGCAGTGTTTTTGGTTGAAAAGCTACATACGCAGATTTTAGTGGCATGTGTGGCACGCAAATAGAGCTCATTCTGGAGAGTGCTGTAAGCCTCTGACAAAAATACTCGACAGCAAGCAAGTTCAGAGCAGCGGTACTACTGGCTAGGTGCTTTTCTCACTCAGTCCCCTGCAAATTTGAGAGCAACTTGCTAGAATTATGTGATGGAATCAGCCCATTTGCCCTTGAGTCACAGGGAGAGACAGTTTTATCACCTCCATTTTAGAAATGTGCTTTTGTCAGCTCCTCTTACAGCAGGTACTTTCCCCTCCCACTACCTTATGATTTCAATTAATTTCCCTGGTTAGCAGTGGTTCTCAAAGAACCGAAATATGCTGGTATGCAACAGCCCAAGCAGGATATAGCTGATAAAATTGTTTATTGTTATGTGCAAGGAAATTGGTTGCATGAATTACTTATTCAGTGATTTTAAAAATACAGGTAATTGCCTGATGGAATGCAACTTCCCTGGGGCCATTATTGTCTTTCAGTTTAATGCATGCATATTTAAAAGGATATCATTTACAAGGCAGAGCAGCCAGTCACACGGGTAAATGGGTGTTAAAATAATATTTAAAATGCATTTAAGTTAATGCATGCAAGTTTGTTCTTGAGATAAAACCGTAGAGTTTTATCAGTAAAACTTGTTTCTGTAGGGAATGCTCTGGCAGGGAGAAGGCGTCCAGGTGACTGTGTCCCAGTGAGCCTTTGCAGAAGGTATTTTTGGAGTGCTCATCCCCACATCACATCCCTGGCTGCAAGTGCTGGCTCTGCCCTAGTCTTCATGTAGGTAAGTTGCCAAACGTCAAGATAGCACTGTTAAGTGTCTCCCTGGATAGTGTGTGAATCCTGGGTGCTAAACAGGCTGCTGAGGGAGGAGAAGGCATGGGTACAGTGAGCTCTGTGAACGTGGGACACCTTTGGGCAAGGCTGGTGGCAGAGTGCGATGCAGGAGAGGGAAAGGTGCTTGTCAGCTGGTGTCTGAAGCTGCCCGGTTTGCGTGTGCTTGGGGCAGAGCATGGACTGGACATTAATTTGGAGGAAGCATTTAGAATTCATTTTTGTTTCTGCACTTTCTTCTAGCGGGTCATGTTGAGCATTTAACCTCTGTGCACCTTTGAGACTGATCAGAGACACTTGAGTGCATCCGAAGGCATTGGTCTTTCCACAGGTGATCTTTGTCAGCAGCTCTGCGTTGAGCAATTTCCCCATTTAAACCTTTTAGCTTGTTACTGATTTCCTGAGGTGTGTGTCTGTCTGAATCTTGTGTCCTACAGAGCTGAGATCATAAATCCAAATTCTTGGTTCATCTTTCTCCCTTCATGAGGAGGATATTTTTAGCTCTTGAATAAGCAGGTCTTAGACATCAAGAAGATGCAACTTAATTTTCTCCTGCATCTTTTGCAGAAAGAGGAAACTAAATATCATACATTGTATTCTACCAGAAATAAAATTAGGGGACGAGTTGCTATGAAGCACGGCCATAGTCCAGTATGGCAGCTTGGAGCTGATGAGAGCACACATTTGCCTTGCTGGGAATTAGGGGCCTTTTTAGATTCAAATAATGAGATAATCAACATCGGTTTGAGCATCTTGCTCTACATGATCTGTGTGCAAAGTAGGAGTGAATCTGGTAAGCAGAGGAGGGGGAAACAGTCTCTGAAATGCTATTAGTGAGTCAAAGAGTGTCTCAGAACAATTTCAGTTGCAGAACAATAAGACATCCCAAAGTATTAATGTATCAGGCTGCAGCTGTCCACACAATTTCTCCTCATTGCTTCTGATGGCCAGAGAAATTCTTCCGAACAACTGATTGGAGATGAATTCAAGGGATAAAATAGTGTTGGTGGGGGTGGGGAAATACTCGGCATGCCATTGTTTAACCAGGTTATGTAGCACATTAGCAAGGGCTTAATTGGACCTTGTACTTCTTAATTAGAAGACCTTGAAGAATTCTCATCCTACTACTTTTGACAAGTGGTTTTGCAAAGTTCAAGAGGCTTATCAGCATTCAGCCTGAGATTCCAGCCAAAATGACAAGGCCCCTTAGAAAAAACATCTCCAGGATTGTTAATTAATTAGTTTACAATAGCATATTGAAGAATACATGTAGAAGTTCACATCACTAACAAGGATTCTGCTCAAAGAAATTCCCTTTTTCAGTGTTGTTCCCTTTTTTGTGTTGTAGTGATTTAAGGGAAGAATTAATTGTAGGGTAACAATCCCACTGGTGGGTATATTCCTCAGTGTATTCTGATTTTAGTTTTACGAAGAGAGCCTACCATGTCTAGGCGCTATTGATCTACAGCCCGAGTTTTCTCAAGAAGACTTTCTTGTTGTATGTTTGGTTGCCATTCGAAGCAGGGTTTGACTGTATTACATTGTTCTCCTAGACCCTGGATGTGGTATTATGGGAAAGAACAGCTTGAACACCGTCCTTTCAAGGATGGCTCTGTTTCATGAGAATGAGCTATAAGCTGAGCAGGAAGAACTGCACAAAAGGAGAGCTGAACTTGGCACTGCTGTGAAGGTTTGAGTAGACAGATGAGGATGTGTGTCTGGGGCAGGAGCAAGTGAGGCTGAAGCAGGAGGAGGTCACAGCATTGTTCTTCACCCTGCAGTCATTGGATGCTGTGATGTTCAAGAGCCGATAGCTGAATGCCCATTCTGAGGATATTCTTGTTTGGTTTGGCTTTGGTACTTCAAAAAATACATTTTGGAAGCTGTACACAAAACCTAGTCTCATTTAATAGATAAATTTACCTGAATTTCAGTGGGGCAGAGAGCTCTAGGGTCCTATCAAATAGTGTAATTTCTGTCAAGACCCTTCATTTGTATTCCTCTCACTAAAAAGCAGAGTTTTATCTCAGGCTCTTGTAGAGGAGCCAGAGAAGTCATGCTATGTTCACAAAGCTGTTACACCTCTCATGAACCCTGCCTGGGCCTGCAACCCATCTTTTTGACCAGGAAAATGTGATTTTTAGGGGCTCACTGACATGCAGAGTTGTATTTCCTTCCTTTGCTGTCACTTTTAAACTGGTCAGGCTTTTCTGGTGCAGTTGGTTGTGGAGAAGTGAGGCCAGGCCTCACACAGGTGCTTCAGCAGCACAGCTAGGCCCAGAGAGCTCAGCCGTAATTAACGTCTGTGGCAGAGCACTTCTCCTTTAAACCAGATGCATTTCTCTTCAGCTGCTATTAGGTACAAAGAGGTTAAAGCTAAATTGAAATAAATTACCTAAGGAAAACTATGTGAGAGTTTGTGCTAGTTTAACTAACTTGGTTTAAAGGTGAGCTGAGTTGAAACAGGTGTGACTTCTGCGCCTTGACGGGGCCTGAGGAGGTGGCCTTGAGTATGCAACTGTGATATGCAACTGAGAATTTTAATTTGCCTCGTTCTCATGTATAATAAAATATGCTAGATACATGACACTTCATGAATTAATGCAAGAGTATAAAGCACGGAGGGAGATTCTTGTACAGGATTTGTTCTTATAATGCAAATGCCGAGCAAGGCTTTAAATGGACCTGGCTATCTGGAATGGTGGGGCCTATTTCACGCTTTGCTTTTGGGTTTACTCCTGTTTCCTGAACTGTGGTGGTAGGAGAGGGGGTGGAACTTAGGGAGGGAGAAGCCCAGACCTGCACAGGCCCACACAAACCCACGAGTGTGGCTGTGCAGGAGCGTTTAGCACATCGGGGCCCTCGTGTCTGTCAACGGGCTGGGAGGGACGGCCATGTCAGGCCGCTGTCCTCTGTCCCCAGTAAATGTGTCGGTGAAAGGTGTTACTGAACTCTGTGGTGAGAATTGGATTACCAGCTCCATTGGGGCAGGGGCAGAAAAAGCCCGGTTGCTTTTGTCTGGGCGCTTTGCCTAACAAGGAAGGCACACAGAGAGATTTGTTCTAATTCCACACAATGGGCAAAAAACAGGCATTGCGTGGGTCACTGTGGTGAGTACAATCCCCATATGTAACCCCCAGGGGGATCAAAGGTGGCGGATCCCTTCCTGCTCAGCCCTGCTGCTGCACACTACACCCCATGCTGCGAGGCCAGGGCTGGGCTGGGCTGGTGGCCCCCGACTGCTGGGACCAAGGCAAAGCATCGCTGTCCTGCCCCAACCAGCACGCTGTCCTCTGGGTGCCACAGAGCAACCTCTGCCCTGGCTCTAAAGGGGGCTGGTGACACGGGTGTCCTCCCTCTATCATCTCGCATTGCATGGTGTGCTCACAGACACACGGTGAGGCAGCCGGTGCCTCAGAGCAACGTGGGGCTTCCAGGTGCTGGCATAAGGAAAGCAACGGCGGCGGTCACGGTCAGCAATCCCCCTGTCTGTGCAGCCAGGGCAAAGACCCAGTGCAAAGCCCAATGGCCAGGCGATGAAATGCAGAGAGCAGCAAGCACAGCCACAAAGCCCCCCAGGTCCAGGATGTTACAGCTCCCTAGTGAAAATGGTAACAAGACCAAGAAGATGACGGCTGGATCTGATGGCATAAAGATATTGAGACACTGCTGCAAGAATGGAGATTTTCTCCTAATGAAGCTGGAATTAAAGTTGGGCAGTGAGGAACTGATGATTCCATAGCTCATAGAAAGAAAACTTTTTCTGAATTAGTTTGTTGCCTTGACCTTTGGAAAAGCAAAGCAGCTCTGTAAATGGGAGGAAGACAGCATTCCCTGGGGCTCCGGGCTGGGATTACAGTTGTTACAGGCACTGAGCGTGACCAATGCAGCAGCATTTCATCTCTCTGGTGACAAGTCTCTCATCTCCCGCCCCTTGGTCTGCCTCCACGATGTGATTTGTCTCCTGTCCTGTGTGTACAGCACATAGCACCGCAGGCTTGTACTGAAAACCAGCTCCTGCCTTCAGAGCGTGAGCAGTCCTGGAAATGCCCAAACACCAAAGAGAAAAGGTGGAATGTATTTCCTCATGAGTTGAAGAGTTTCTGCCTTTATTCTCTGATGCAGAGGCTTGGTTCCTGCTGAGTTATGTATGAAATAATTATGTTCATGTACAAACTGGAAGAAAAGAACTTTTTAAACTGCGTGGAGTCTGATGTGACAATTCGATTGGGTTTCGGTGGGTGCCTGCTTGACCCTGTAAATTGAAACTCAGAAAGGTCGCTCTCTGTGTCTTACCATGGTATTTAATTTTCTTTGCTTCAGCAGTAGGGGGTGAGAGGAAGCTGGAATGGCTTTATTCAAATCTATGTATGAAATGAGTGTGAGGAAAATAACTCTATTTTTAAAAAATAGCTTTAATCACATAGAGAGCGTTGCTCTTTCTGTTATTCCTGATTTCTGTCTCCCTGGCTCCTGAACTGGAAATGCAGCTCTGTATTGAAATGATACATCAGCTTGTCAGGATTTCATGAACTCCTCCATCCGTACCACACGCCTGTTTTGCACTTCTAGCATTATAAACCTGTCTCAGCAGAGATTTGATTTGTATCGCAAAGGCTGAGTTGAGAAGAGCTATGTCCAAGTCTGAGCTGCTTTGCTAATAGGCTAATGTCTGAATTTAGGATCACTATAAATGCCACGTACACACATTAAGGGCATTAATGTAATTAATAATATGCTGCGTTGGCATAATTTGGGAGCAGATGACACGTCGAGAATTTCCAATCCTAGGAAGAAACATTTCAGCAGGAGAGGCATCAGTCGCTGAAAGCTCCCGTTCCCCCATACCTCCTGAACATTCATTATGCCTTAAATATTCTCACACTGAGTTTTTCCAATGGTCTAATTATAAACTTCATTATAATTGTTCATTAGTTTTATTTTGTTCAATTAGCTTAACAAGTTGCCAAATGAAATACAAGACTGGCAATTAGCTTGATCTAATTGTAATGAGCCACTCAAATGGGGTCACCAAATATGTGCATTTATGGCACTTTTTCTTTTTTTCAATCTGTGAACAATACTATAAATATTCAGAGCGTCTCCTGATCTAAGCAGTGGAAATTTCCCTGCTCATTTGTTAAAGTAGAAACAAAAATCAATTGCTTTGTGCTTGGGAGCCTGGATCGGCGCAGCCTGAGCACCAGGGCTGCCCTGGCTGAGCGTGGCAGCGCCTGCGGCTGGGCTGGGCCAGCAGACCCTGGCCAAGCCCTCATCCTGCAAAATTAAATATGCTGCTAGAGCAGCCAGGAGGGAGGCTGCTTCTGGCCTCATGTCTCTGTCTCCTCTGAATTCCAAAAAAATCTTTGTTTTAAGACACCCTGCAAAAATACGTGGGGCTTGGGATGTGCTGCTAGGCTGTGGTGGGCAGCTGGGTCTGGGTTAAACTCATGTCACCTGTGGCAGTGCCTGTCTGGCCCCGCTGCAGCTGCCTCAACATTAGGTGTTTGGGCTGCTCAGCTGGGGGGAAGGGGTCTGGAGGTGTCCAGCCCTTCACAGTGTGTTTTTTGTTCTGAGATTTTAGGGTAACCCAAAGCTTTGTTTGCCTCCCTTGCCTTTTGCCACACAGCTCTCAGACCCGCTCCTGTTATGTAGCTGCTTAGCGGAAGCTTTTGTCTCGTAAGGGCTGGTGGATTTGCTGAGATCGCTCACAGAATCTCACAGAGGCAGGAAGAATTATTTGGCGTGAACAATTCCACCCGCACACCGCGCGCATCACAACTAAACCACAGCGACGAGCAACTCAACCGCGGCTCCCGAGCAAACCAAAGCCATGGCATTAACAGGACTCAGCCCCGCACCTTGATTTCTCTGGGATTTCGTCCTGTGTTTGACCGATGAAAACACGATAAAATTTTAAACCAGCCTGAAGACTACAACTACCTGTAAGTAACTCACAAAACCCGGCCGTGCTGCAAGTGTGGAGCCATGCTCCAGAGTTGGTGGGGAGCTGGGGATGTGCTCAAAACCATCAGTCCTTCCCTGCAAGACCTGTCACTGCCCCCCAGATGGTTTACAGGTGGTGTGTAAATGCAAACTCGTAACGTTTGTGCCCGGGGCCTTGCTGCACGTAGGAAGGGAGAGGTGAATGCTTCGCTCTGCCTGGAGGACACCGCAGCCGGTGCGCTGGCTTTTGGCTCCGCGGCCCCTCCGACGTGGCACTGTGGCTCGGCGCCATCTCTGATTAGCGGTGTTTGCCAGACGGGGTGCGGATGGTGTCAGCGATCTGCTCTGCTCGCTGAGCGGGGGGAGCTGGAAGATGCCGATAGTGCAGAGCGGGAGCAACTTCACACCTCTGCCTTTCACACCGCAGGCAGCTGCTGCCGCCCTTCAGCTACTACCAAAGGCAATGTGCGGCACGTTCATTAAGCTGCACGTTAACGCCTACATCTGGGGCTCCTGCAGAAACGTGCTTTTATTAAGCCTGAGGGTGCTTTTCAATCCTCCTCCGTGCCCCGAAATGCGTAGGGGCACCTCCGCAGCACCTTCACTGCGCAGTGCGACATCCCCTGCCTGTGCGGTGCTGGTGCCACGGGGCTCGAGGGGATGGGGGCTGGGCCGTGTCTGGGTTCGTCCCCTTGGGCCCCCCGGTCCCTGCCGGGCTTTGTCCCTCCATCGGGCATTGGGATGCCCCATGCACTGGGGCAAGTCGCATTCAGAGCATCCCTGCTCCTAATGCACTTTGCTCGCTTTATATTAGCTTCATTCCTGCTGGGCTTAAATCAGGCAGGGACAGATGTAAACAGGCCTGTAATAAGCTGCTAAAATTGCAAAAGGGCCGTGTGACACATGGCTTTGCATTCGATTCAAGTAGTTACAGCTGTAATATCCATTAATTTCTGTAGTGCTCCTGGGGGCAAAAGACTCTCCTTTTCATTAGAGAGGCAGACCTGAATTTCTAAAGATCCAGGTGCTAGATGCAGCCTGCCTGGCACTTGTGCTGAGAAAAAAATTCCTTTTTTTTTTTATAAAGACGATGGCCTGGGGTAGGGACACAGTGCCAGCAGCGGGGCCACCTCCCTGCCTTTTACTTAGGGCTCTGTGTTGCTCCTGCTTGCAGCCCCCCTGAGCCACGCTGCAAGGTGAGGGGTGGGCTGGCTGCTTACAGTAAAAATATTCTCGGTGCAGACTCCTCGGTGTAAATGTGGACACAAACAAATGCCAGCTGCAGGCAGGCAGCTGGCGAGGCTGCAGTGCCCCAGGCAGCCTTTGAACTGGCCCCCTGCTGACTTTGGGTGGCTCTTTAGTGCTGCTGAGGATGGGTGAATGGAAGAGAATAAATTTGGGTGGGTCTGTGTGTGTTTTCTATCTATTTCTGGTGCGTGAAGACTCCAATTTTTAACAGTTTTGCCGTGATGACTACCAAGAACTTTCCTGGCGGTGACCTCTGGCAAACACTCGGTGTTGGGGACTGGCTTTGTTTTCCATGTAACCCCCAGCCCCAGCTGCTCGGGGCTGCCCTGGGGTGGCTCCTCCAGCTGTGGCCATGTCCTGCCCCATCCCCTCGCTTTTACGCGTTGCTGCTTTGCTTCGCGCGTGGCAACTGCAGGAGCGATGCAAAGGCCGCTCTGCAAATCCAGCCACTGTTGAAGCCCATCCAGCTGCAGCTGCCTCCTCTTCTTCCACCTCCGAGCATCTCCCCGTGGCCTCCAGCAGGCAAGGGAGAAGCTGGTCCAGATGGCGCTGAGGATTGCGGGTGACGGCGTGGCGTGCTCTTGTTGCAAAGTTAATTCTTAGTAATGATGAAGCCGTGTAAAAAGAACAGCTGGATGGGATCGAGGTGCTCGTTAAACCCCCCCAGCTGCTCTGGCTGCTGTGAAGCCAGCCCAAGTGAGCGGCCCTGCTCCGAGAGGAGGCAAGTGTCTGCGGTTCTTTGCAGCAGGAAGAAAACCCGGGATTCCCCAGCAATTTCAGTGGCAAAGGACAGACAGACAGGGAAGCAGGGAAAACTCAGTGCCCAGCTGTGTGCCCAGACTGTATTTGAAACCCGGCCATGCTCCCAAGTGGTACATAAAAGCCATCAGATGAACGCGCTTCAGACCCTGGTTTCACCAGAATTAAGGGGCTGGGTGTTTTGATTGATTCAGGGACACCAGAAAATGATGCATCTATGACACGGGACAAGATCTTTTCTCTTTATTTTGGCAAAGCTAAGAGATAAAAATCAGGCTCCTCGTAATTATGCAAATAACAGCATCTCTATGGCACACAACTGATTCTTCTGTACACAATTATTTCCTTAAAAATGGGTTTTATGACCAGCAATTAGGAAAAATAAAGAAAGAATAATCAAAGGATGCTTTATGATATGAATTTCTAAGAGGCCTAGGGCTACTGTTGTTTTCCTAAAGATATTAAGCCAGCTTTCACGGAAGAGATCATGTGCTCAGGAGAGTGCGCACCGCCTGAAGAAGCACACTGCAAGCCGATGTCAGCACGCACTGCACAGCCGCCCGTGTGCCCTGACAGCAGCGAGCCCCATCCGACCTGTGTGCTGCAAGAAATGGGAACCGGATCGGTCCTTTCCCAAAACTGCCCCTTCTGCCCCAAATCCAAGGGCCAGGGCTGCTCTTCTGGGGAAGCTGTGTTGGCGCCCTGCAAAACGCCTTCCTGATGGGAGAAGCAGCGGGTGTCACCTGAGGTTAACTCGTTTTGCTTCATTTCTCCTCCTTCCCACCCCGGCGGTGGCACCGGCTCTCGGAAACTCCAGCTCCTGTGCTTGCAGCACCTGAACAGGAATTTGGTCCTTTTGATGGGCGAGCATGGGAAGGGAGGGCTGCAGGCTGCTTCTCTGCTTTGTGCTGAGCTGGGTCCCTGTCTAGCAGCAGCAGGCGAGCAAAACCCTGGCTTTTAGGGGCTTACTCTCTTCTTGCCCCTCGCTGTCTCTCCCTGCACTCAGGGCCCCCACCTGCTCACAGTGCCAGCCACCTTATTTCTGTCCGGCACTACGCCCCGCCACACACAGTTGTTTTCAATTACACAGAGAGAAATCAGTCAATCTCCTGCTCAGCCCTGTCTCAAGCTGATTTAATTAAACACAGGTAGAAGAGGGAACAGAAATTAGGGCAATTCATCACCTTGTAGCCCCCGCAGGTGCTCCGCCGCAGGGAGCTGTGCTCCCCACTGCCCCGTGCTGGCCATGCAGCATCGCAAGGCTGCGGTGCAGGTGGTCGAGAGCCCAGCGTTTCTTAAAAGCAGCCCTAAATAATGGGGTTGCAATGCTTTCTTGGCTTGCCTGGTCTAGATAGAGCATAAAAGTCTGCAGAGCAGGTGCTGGGAGTGATGGTTTCACTGCAGGTCATGATGCCCATACTCCTCGTGCAGCTGATGGGACCTGCCCTTGGTGCCTTTTCCAGGTACACTGGCAGATTTTCACGTTTTAGAGGCACTGACACCTTGGGGAATGCAGCCCCTGCAATTTCAAGGTGTGCTGTGGGTCCTGGCTTCTCCAGCTGGGATGACGGTATTTTGCTCTCTTTACCTCCTCCCTTGTACTCAAACAGCTAAAGTTGATTTACAAACACGGCTCAACATCCAAAGCCAAAACATTTCCCTTTGAAAGTGCCAAAAATACTCAGACGTTACCATTTTTTCCCCCAGCCAAAACTGTTTGCGGAGTTTGACCTGGATTCACGAGTTGCTTCAGTCATCCCCCAAACAGCAGCTTTAGGACAAATTTAATGTGTCACTCTTGTTGTTTTGACTCACCGAACTGTTTTCGGGTCTGGCAGGCTTGTGCTGTAAATGCTGATCTGACGAGCTCGGCTGCAGGGGAGCACGGCGATGCGGAGCTCTGGGGAGCTTTGAAAAGCAGCGCTGCACCCGCAGGGCTCCAAAATGTCATTTAGGGCTCCGTCATGGGGTGACGGTGGAGGAAGAGCTGGGACAAGCACCTGATGCCCACCTACCCCATGCTGCTGTTCCAGCCCTGGTGGTGATTTTGCTCCCCTTGCTGCGGCACAGTTCAGACCTGCAAGGTTAAGGCCTGGATCCTTGCCTCTCCTTATCTCCCGGCTGGGTTTTTGCCTCCTCGTATGCCGAGACATCTTTAAAATTCTCGTCCTCACTGCTTACCTAGGGGCGCTCCTGAAACCTTCCCTCTTCTGACATCTGAGTGATGTGACAAACAACAGCTTCCCGTAATGCTGCAAAGTCTCTCAAGTCTTTCGTAGCACAGGTTGCCTCTTTGGGCAAAATCCGGCCCAAAGAAAGGGCATCAACATCCTACCAGCGTAAGTTCACAGAAAACCTCCCTTGGGAAAAGTGTTATTTGGAGACCCGCGTGTGCAAGCCCCAGATTATGGGCCCGGCAGGCTCTGGGCTGCTGTTGGGCATTGTAAGCAGGATCCACTCCTTGTCAGCACTTTCCCAGTTCACAAAATTTCTCACTTCGGATTTTGTTTCAAATGCAGGCTATAAAATCATATTTAAGACGTGCTCAGCAATGCAGCTAGGCCTGGGTGCTGGTGGCCCCCACAGGCCTGGCAGCCCTGATCCCAGGCGTGCAAGGGAGCAGTGGGGAAACCCTGTGGCTGGCTCTGGGACATCCCTTACACACCCTTTGCACACCCCTTGCACACTTCCTTCACGGTGACACAAACCTGCAAAGGCACCCCTGCAGTGCCCAGCAGTGCCGAGAGGAGACAGCAAGGCAGCCTTCATTATTACAGCTAATTTTTTTGTCGTTAGATTGGTTTTACGCTATTTGAGGAAATCAAATCTTTGCGTTCGCTCTAGCCCCATCCCCCCTAACCCACGGGGGCCCAGTTCCTCCAGATGTAGCTGGGGCTGCCCGGGGGTGCAGGGTGCAGCACTTTGCTACCCTGCACGGGAGGTGAGCGTTTGTTCACGTTGCCATTCATGTGGAGCAGTAAAATATTAGACTTAAATTTTTTATGACATTCATAGGAGTGGTTATGGAGACAAACAAGATTAGAGCAAGTACTACATAAAAGCTTGTTTATGCGGGAGGGGAAAAATCAAACTCGGAGACATGTTTGCAGAACTGGAAGAACCCAAGGGGATGTTTTTTTTTTTTAGTTATTCCCTCCTTTTTACCTAGCTGTTTCTATTGTGATCACAGTAACAACTCCCAGCTCTTAAAGAGCTGGGTTTACTTTTCACCGCAACACTGGTTCCAGCAGTGGTTTATTTTTGGATTCAAGGGGAGAGGTCTAGGGAAGACGAGCAGTGTTTGGCTTTGTGCTTCAAGTGCCACTCAGGGCAGTCGGGGCTGGGGTGTGGGAGCGCAGTACACCTGCGTCCGTGCTGCTGCAGGGCAGTGCCTGGGCAAAGCTCCTGCTGCTGCAGCCCCGCACAGCCCCTTGCACACCCCTTTGCTCCTGCTGCACGCCCTTTAGGATGCCCTTTGCCAACTCGCAGCATGGCCGAGGTTGGAAGGGACCCCTGGAGATCACCCAGTCCAGCCGCCCGCCGAGCGGGATCACCCAGAGCGCGGTGTGCAGGATGGCGCCCAGGCGGGTTTTGAGCATCTCCAGAGGAGACGGCACAACCTCTCTGGGCAACCTGTCCCAGTGCTCTGCCTCCCTCACAGTAAAGAGGTGCCCGCTCATATTCAGCTGGAACTTGCACCCCCCTGCGCAAGCCCCTTTGCATGGCTCTTTGCAACCCCCTTTGCAAAGCCCTTTGCAACAGGCTTTGCACAGCTCTTTGCGCAGATATTTGCAAAACCTTTTGCACGCCTCTTTGCAACGTGCTTCGCACGGCCCTTTGCACAGCTCTTTGCAAAGCCCTTTACAACATACCATTCAACTCCCTGTGCAAGACTTCTTTGCAATCCTGCACGCGCCCCACTTTGCACGGCTCTTTGCAACCCCCTTTGCACGCCCCTTGCAGCGTGCTTTGCACGCCCCTTTGCAACGTGCTTTGCTCAGCCCCTTGCACAGCTCTTTGCAAAACCTTTTGCCCGCCCCTTTGCAACGTGCTTTGCACGGCCTTTTGCACGCCCCTCGCACACAGCTGCACCCCCCACCCCCCCCCCCCGGGCACCCCCGGCCCCCCCCCCCGCGCCCACCTGCGCGCCCCCCGCCGCCAGCCCGGCGGCTCCGCGCAGTGACGGCCGCGGCCGCGAGGGGGGAGCCGCGCTCTTCCCTGCGCTCCGCTCCGCTCCGCACCGCTCCGCACCTCGCCGCCGCCGCTCCGAGCCGGGAGGAGGGCGGCCGGCCACCCCCCCCCCCCCCCGAGCCTGCTGCAGCGCCCCGGGGCCGGGCACCCCCCCGGGAGGGGAGCGGGGAGAAACTTCTGGGGGGGGGGCTCGGGGCGGCCTCACCGGAGCCCCCCCCTCCTAAAACCCACCCTTCCCTCCCCAAAAACCTCCCTCCCCCTCCCTAAAAAGCCACCCCCCTCCAGGCTGAGCCGCGCAGCCCCGCGCCCGCCCCCCGGGCAGCGGGATCCGGGGGGGGGGGGGGCGGTGGCGGCTGCGATGCTGCGGGGGCGGCCGTGAGCGAGGGTTGTCCCCGCGTGCCCCCCCCCCCCCATCATCCCCGGACCCCCCCCCCCCCCCCCCATCTCCAGCCCCGGCCCCTCCGCGGGGCTGCCGGCCGAGGGGAGCGGGCAGCAGCGGGGGGAGTGGTTCCGGGCTCCGCCGCGACACCCCCGGCCCCCCCCCGGCGCCAGCCGCCCCGCTCCGAAGAGCAGCAGCACCATGCCCACTGCTGGGCATGGAACAAAGAGGATGCTCTCCCGGGGCCCCGCGCTGCTCCTGGCGCCGCTGCTGCTCCTGTGCCGAGGTAACCCCGCGCGGCTCCCGAAAACTCCGCTTTTTTTTAATTTTATTTCCCCTCCCTTCCCCTTTTTCCCCCCCTCTTCCCCGAAAACTAATTTTTTTTTTTTTTTTTTTAAATTTGATTCCCCCACTTCCCCGGGGTTGACATTTATGCTTGGGGTACGGGAGCCTTCAACCTGCTCCGTGGCTGGCGGGGGCAGGATCAGGCCCTGGGGATGGGATGGGATGGGGGGGGGGGGAGGGGGACACGGGGCTCGGCTGCGGCTCGCCCCTCGTGTCCCCCATCCCCCGGGGGGCAGCGCCGGGGATCCCGGAGGGGTCTCGAGGGGGTCCCGGAGGGGTCCGGGGGCTGCGGTGCCCGGGGAAGCCGCCGCAGGGACCGCTGTGCCCGCAGCTGTTGGCGATAATAAATAGCGGCTGTTAAAGCCCAATTAATTAAGATGCGCCGGGGCTGGAGTTGCTCAGCGAGTCGTTCGCCTCTGCTGCTGCTCGGGACGGCGCTCGCGTTTGGCCCTGGGCTGCCGGGGAAACTTGGTGGTGGGTTTAGGGATCCGCTAAAAAAAAGAGGGTTTTTTTTTTGGGGGGGAAAAAAAAAAAAAAAAGAGCGAGGGGTGGGAGGGGTGCTGGCAGTGGCTGGGGGTCCTGGGGAGGGCGCAGGGGGTGCGTGGCGGGGGGAAGGAGGAAGAATTTGTGGAAGGGTCCCTGTAGGGACATGGTAGGAGCGGTTTGCAAGGGCAGAAGCATTGCCCTGGGGGGCATGGGGGCCAAAAGGGGTCCTTGCCCTGCTTGTCCCTCGAGGGGGGAGCACGACCAAGCACACATGGAAATTGGGAGCAGGGCACAGGGCGTGAGGGCAGGGGCTTGTTGTGGCCAGTGCGATGCCCTGTGCTCGGTGAAGCCTCTGCTTTAAGTCGAGGAGGGAGTTAAGAGCAGAAAAGGAACGCTTTTTTATTTTTTTTATTTATTTTTTTTATTGCTTTGACACATTAATGATAATCTTTTCTCTGATATTCCCCTCTCCTCCTGTGTGGGTAGCTACCATGGTGAGATCGGGCTGTGGGTGTAATTCTTCCAGCGCTCCGAGTGCTTAAACATATGGAAACCCACTTTGGAACAGTTTGTGGCTGCAAACCTGCCGCCGTGCCCGTCCCTCTCCCCTGCTCTCAGAGTGTCTCCGTGCTCAGCGTGCGTGGCACAGGCTCGCAGCTCACGCTGCGCATTGCCAAGCCGTCGCTGGGCTTTGCCTTGCCGGGCTGTGGCATCCCGTGTCCCGCTGCTGCCCCTGTCCTGTCCCTCCCCATGGGTGGTAGCAGGAGAAGGAGTTTGGGCGGCCTGGGGCTGCCCTCCCACCCGCTGCACGCTCCGGGCGATGCGTCCCTGCCAGACACTGGGGTTAGCGGAGCGCGTCGTGACCCGGTGGGTTGCGGAGACCTCTGTCCGGGTCACGCAGCGGGGCTGCCAGCTCTGAGCTCCCCGCTTGCACAGGCAGCCACGTTGGGCACTTGCCATGTTCACCATTTATTTGCCTCCTCTCCCTTCCCTGCTCCGTGGAGGTGGCTCCCACCTCCCGTTCGCCCTCCCGTCCGTCGGACCCCCAGAACAGCTCTGCGAAGGCGCAATTAAGAGATCACTCGCTGTCTCCGGGTCCCCTGCGAGCAGAGGGCGAGCGCTGTGCGCTTGGCAGCCCGGGGCCGGCCTCGAGGATGCGCCTCGCTGGCAGCAGGCCCCTGCTTGCTGCTGGCAGCCGGGCTGGGCTCCTGGCCGCCTTCCCGGCTGGCGGCGGGGCTGCCTCCGGGGCCGCGTGGGTCGGCATCCGGGGGGCGAGCTGGGTGGGTTGCCTGTGCGCAAGGCTGGGCTGCGGCAGCCACCACGATGCGCGCACGAGGAGGGAGCAGAGGGTTGTGTTCGGACCCCCGGGGGGCTGCAGGAGAGCAGGCAGTACGCTTGTTTCAGCGTGTGCCCCCCCGAGGCTCTGCGTAACATGGAGGCACTTGTTGTGCAGGGGTGCTTTGGGAACAGAAAATGAGAGACCTGTGCTTCCGGCTGTGCCGTAGGTTGGCAGAATGCGATCATACAAACTGTTGAAAATGTAGGTTATTTTCTCCTCATCAGCGCGGATTTCAACGTTTTATCCAGTGACCGTCCCACCCGATGTGATGGGGGGGCGGGTAGTGGGGTCAGGGGAGGAGTCTGGAATTTCTGTAGTGCCTCTTGCTCCAGCATCCATTCCAGCAGTACCTCTCACATATTCTGATTTTACTTCCCGTCAGTGTAAATCTGGAGCAGCTCCTCTGAAGGCGGTGGAGCTGCTGTGGGCTCGTGCATCGCCGCTGCGATCGGTGTCGGGCTCCCTGGGAAGGCAGGCGGCAGCCGCGACCTGCCCTGCGCAGCTTTTTGCGCTTCAGAATCCCCCGTCATCAGTGCTGCAGCCTCCTTTGTATGTTTGAAAGAGGAAAGTCCCCGTTGCTCACCGTGTCGGTTTTTGATCGTTTTCTTCAGTCAGTCAGGCTTGGTTGCAAGGCTCCACTCGTTGACACCTGGCTCTTCAGCTGATCAATAGAGTCTCCTGGGGTTTGGATGCCAAAATAGTTACATTAAAAACCAAATCAATAGAGTGCAATTAATTTGCTGTATTTTATTACTGGCAGTGATGGGAGCTCTGAGCGCTGTTATCCCTGTGCTGGGAGCAGCTCGGTGTGGGGAGGAAGGTGTGAGCCCAAGGGGGGCTGCGGGGGGCGTCGAGACCTCGGCACAGTTTGTGTCTCAGGAAGGATTCCCGAATCAGGGATGCGTTCCTGAGCCAGGGATGGCATCTGTTCACTTGATCGCTGTGATGGGTTTGCCATCGTGTGTTTAGCTACCCTCCGAGCCCAGGCAGATGTTGGGTGTCCGCAGCAGACGGCGTGTTGCGTACCTGCTCTCGGGGCTTTTCTCAGCTCGCCCGTCACTTCGCGTGCCGCTTGTGGTGCTGCGGGACACCACGAGCAGGTGGCACTACTCTCCCTTCTCCACGTTAGCCATGGCTTTCCTGACACCTGCTGCGTATCGGGCGGAGGGTGCTGCTGCCCACCTGTAGCATCAAGGTGAGTCCCGCTGACCTGTGCTGGCGGCTGCCCCTGGGACCTGGAGCAGGGGTGGCTGGGGCAGGTGGTAGGCAGCGATCTAATGATGCAAAACCCATCTGGCCCTGGGCAGCGTCCTGCTGGATGAGGGGCCAACCTGTGGAAATGAGTAGTCTGCTCTGTGAACTGAATTCACTGAACGTGACCCCCCCGCCCTCCTCCCCCGTTGGTGTAACTGATGCCTGTTAACGCCAGGCAGTGACTTGATTCGCCAGCACAGTGTTAGCACTTGCTGCGTGGCTGCGAGGAGACGTGTTCCTGGCTGCGGCCACCACACGGCTGGCACTGGGTGCCACGGAGGCTCGGGAGCGTGAGCAGCCACGCGGCGCTCTGGGTGTCGTAGAAGACGCTTCGATTGCACGCTGTCAGGGGCCTCCCAGCTGGCATTCCGGAGGAAGTTGTTCCCGTGTGAGGATGGGCAGGCAGAAATTGTGAGCAAAGAGGCCTTGGATAACTTATAGGGACGGGCAGGGATCGCCCTGTGCCTGGTTTGCTCTGGATACTCCCGTTCCCCACCGTGGGGGACTGGGGCACTTACCCGTGCGCCCAGCACCTCGCACGGTGGGACGCTGCCCGGGCTGCGGACTTGGGTGCCGTGTCAATATTAACGTTTCTTCCGCGCTGTCGAGAAATTCTCTTGCCGCGCACTTTCAGCTTTTCTCTGTTTACATAAACGTGCTTTGTTTCTGACAGCATTCAGAAAGCTTCATGAATTTATGATGTGCTCCAGATTCGAGCACACTTTTTTTCCTTTATTTTTTTATTTTTTTTAAACACTTTCTTCCCAAATTTTGGTGATGAAATGGTGAGAGAGATGCATATTTCAGCGGGCTATTGAGAGGCAATGTAAACACCATCTTTCATAGAAGATAAGTTTGTTCAACTTTGAAAGCAGCCCAACCTCCCCACTTGATCAATTTGACTGCCATAGGAGATGATTTTAAAAGTGGCGATTACGGCCTATCTGGTCTCCTGCAACTTCAGGCGAGGAGAGAAAAATGAAGAGTAGTGTTTGATTTGAACTGTGGTTTTTTTCCCCGATTTTTTTTTTTTTTTTTTTTTGTGTTAGGGCTAAGCAAGGGGGTACCCCAAGAAGGGGGTAGAACTGGGCGGGAACCAGTGCTGCTTGTCTTGTTGTGCCACAATCAAGCAGCCCTGGAGAGCTGCTGTGCCCTGGGCACGTTTTTATCTTCCTGGCATGATGTGCCCTGGGACCCCAGCAGGGGGAGAGTGTGGCCGCCCACCTGCCCTGGGAGCTCTGGGGGAAACGGCCTGGGGAGCAAAAGCATTTTTGCAAGGGACGGGGAAAATACCATCCTCATTACCCAAGAAATAAAATCCTTCTGGAGACTGGAAGTGCAGATAGCTTTGGTCTTTTTCTTTTTTTTTTTTTTTTGATTTTCGTTCTTTTTCTGTTTTGTTTTGCTTGTATGGGAGCATCTCAAAAACAGATGGCAAAGCAGAGATTTATATTCTGTTAAGTGCAGAGGGCTGGTGCACAGGACCTTATCTGCTTGTGGGCCCTGCAATAAACCTGCCAGCAGGTGATTTAAATCCAGTTTCTCTGATTGGGAGAGCAGTGCGAGGAGCAAGGTTTATGTTATTTATGAATTTTATGAGCAATGTTAGATTTTTAAGATGCAGGAATGATCAGGGCATGGCTCTGTAGCACCAGAGACTTTGATTCCTCTCATAAAGGATCTTCCCCGAGTCAGAAGAATGAACCATTTTACATTATTTAGCAGTCGGGCTGCTGAAGCCAGCTGTTCAAATGAGTGACAGACACAACTATTTTATCTCTCAGTTTAGGAGCTGTTGTCAATTAGCCACAGCTTTTGCTTAGCAGTGAGACCTTTTGCTGGGGTGGGGAAGGGATGCTGCTTAATGGATGCTGCAGCTCTTGGAGCAAACGTTGCTGCTGCAGCGTGGAATGGATAAAACTTGCACCCCAAAATGACAAAGTCCATGTACCCTAAAAGGGAACCCTTGAGCTGGTTTCTATGCAACGAGCAGTAATTAGAAACTCAGCAGAGAGTCAGTAGCTGCTGACTGGCTTTGGCTGATTATTATTATTATTATTTTGGTTCAAAAAGGGGCAAGTCTGACACAAGTTTTGGAAGGATCTGGTCTGGCCATGTGCATGGGGCATGTTGAGGCCGATGTGAGGCAGCAGCCGTCAGCCCCCGGTGCCTCTGTCCCCCAGTGCCACAGGACCATGGCAGCCTGAAATGTCCCGCGTGGTTCTCAAGGGCACTTTGAGAGCTGGGGGCAGATGGCCATTAAACACAAGAAGCGTGGTTGTCTTCCATGCGGTGGAAAAAAAGACAAAATGCATACCCGCACAACGAAACGGGTCTCTCATCATCGAAAGAGAGGATGGTAAAAGCTCTCCAGCAGCAGCAGCAGAGCTCTGTCAGGGCAAGCTCGAAGGCTGACGTGCCTCAGCCATCCCCACATCACGGGAGTGAGAGCTGCAAGCACTGGCGGATAACCCGCTCCTCCCGTCTCTGGTCGGGTACAGGCAGTTCCTGTGCGGCTGGTGCTCAGTGCTGCAGGCAGCAGGGCTTCTGCCGCTTCCTTGGCAGAGCGCTTCGCAGCCCATTAGGCCTCTCCTGTTTTCCGCCTACACTTCTTCTCTGCCTGTTCCGTCGCTTGTCGGGTGACCTGAATCAACAACTTTCCATCCTCATCGCCTGTCCGAACCCCCAAGTCAGGCAAATCTGCGAAATGGGGACAAATGGTTAAATGGGTGGGAAACGGGGGAGAAGCTGAGGCTGGGATGTAAATACATTTACAGTTGGAGGTTATTTGGAGAACAAAGGGCAGGGACTTGAAATGCACGTGGAGATGAGCTCTGAAGATGCAAGGAAGGCAGATACTGTCACACTGTCTAATTCATCTTGCACAAAGACATTCTCCTCCAAGGTGTTTGGAAATAATGGAGTAGCTTAGTTACTAACATTATTAAATCCTCATCTCTGACAGATATGAGAATTAATATACAAAGTTTTCCTCCTTTTTTTTTTTAATGCAGCTGTTACTCATTTCCTGTCTTTTGCTTAGGAGTAGCCCACTGAAAGTTATTAGCATGAGTATTGGCAAAAAAAAAAAAAAAAAGGTTCATCTCCATCATTTAAAAAAAAAAAAAAAAAAGAAAATGCAAGTAAAACAGAAGACAGCATGAATTTTATGGTTAACCATTCTGCAATTTTCCATCTGTAGATCTCAAAGGGGTGTGGGGAAGAGAGCTGGCGCTGTGGAGGCTGTGGCCTGTGCTCTCCTGTCCTGTGTGTGAGGGGCCAGCACCGTGCCCAAAGCCCTGCGGGCCCGAGGAGCAGGGTGGTGGGTGGCTGTGCTTGGCCACGGGCTCTGGGGCTATGTTGAAAACAGCCAGTTGTGTCAGCAGTCAGGGTGGGGATGGACAGGACTGAATTAATGCTTGTTTCTTTGGCCAAGTTTGATCTGGACCAGCCCCATTAAAATAGTTGTGGGAAATGTTAGGCAGAAATGGAGAGATGGCGTTGATGTTTGCTGCTGGAAGCAAAGGCTCTGTCCCTGGCCTGGTGGAGCCGGGCAGCCTGAGGGGATGGGGGACGTCTTTCCAGGGCCTGTGCTGCGGAGCCGTTCTTCAGATGCACCCTTTTAAAACCCAGGTGTCCCTCTCTCACACCTTATTCCATGGCAGAACCATCCACATCTGCAACACCATTGGTGTTGTAATAAGGTCACTGATGTCCACTGCCAGCCCTTGGTACGTCACTTTTGACAAGTATCGGCTCCTTCGGCCCAAACTGCGGCCTTGAGCCTTCTGTCTTGCCGCGGTTGCTGCCAGCCCTCCTGTGGCTTTGGCCTAAAGCTCTTCAGCAGCCGCTGCTGTGTTGTGGCTCTTGGGGTGCTCCCGCTGTGGGGCAGGACCAACGCTGTGTGGAGCTGTGTGGCTGGGAGCTGGAGCTGCCCAGGCTCTCGTTGGTGTCCACCAAAACGCCTGGTTAGGTACCTGGGTCTGGGGCTGCTCATCAGGCCCCGGTCTGTGGGGCTTCGTCATCTGAGTTATCCCCAGAACGTGGTTATCTCCCTGAGTGGCAGCCTCCTATTGAAAGCGATCTCTTTCAGCAGGGCACTCGCATTTATTTACTGCACAGCTTCTCCCATTAGTATAATCATTACTCCTTGGACTGCGTTTGAATTTAGAGCATCCCACTGTGGTACTTAAAGAATTAATTACAGCGATGAAAGAATTCCTCTAAAGACTTCTATGAATTGGTCTGGTTGAAGTGTTTTAGCTTTGCTTCAGTTGGTGCAGCCCTTGTCAGAGGATTGTGAGAAAATGCATGGGTCAGTGATTTAGATTAGGCAAATTACGTTAGAAAAATTGATTTGATTTAGAAAGTGAGGTTTCAGATCATAGGGAATTGCCTGCTTCTTCCTCTGCTGTCTGCTTTCCCCTGAAGATGAGCAGAGGCAAATAATTTAGGGTTAAAGTAAGGGGCTATTGTGAAAGGTGTGTGTGAGAGCTGGACAGAGGGGGGTTGGCACGTATCCTTAGCTAAATGGTTATTGACCCACGTGTCGCTGTCTGGAGGGGTGGATGGATGGGGCACTTGTGGCAGCACTGACAGGTGGTTCGAGTGGCTTGATGCAGAATCAGGTCCTTGGTTTTAGCTGCATGGTTTGGGTTTGTTTTTTTCAGAAATGGTTTTTCTGTATGGCACAGCATCAGCGTCAGTGCGGATCTTGGAGTGTGTTGCTGCTGCTGCCAGCCTTGCCTCACTCCGTGCTTAGTCATTCCTGGGGCTGGGAGCTTGCTTTCATTGGGGTTTTGTGTCCTTGGATCAAAATGAGCATTTCCTCTTCTGTCCCTTGTCCTAGAGGCAGCTCAGTCCCTTGGCTGCAGTGGGACGGTGCCCAGCAGCGGGCACATGGGGCAGGGCCTGCTCAGGGACGTTCCTAAAGCAGCACCTGTCGGTGAGCAGTGCCCTTCCCTGCACAACGAGGGTTTCTTCCCAGCCCTTCCCCTGCCCACCTGTGTCTCACCCATGAGACTGAGGGGCTGCGAGTGCAGCAGCTGCCGGCCGGAGCCCCACAGCGCTCGTGGCCGTTCCTGAGTTGCTCACCACAGGGAATTAGGGTTAGGGCTGTAGGGCTAAAGCTTGGCACCAAGCATTTCGCTTTTCCCTTTGTAAAACTTCTCTTTTAAAAATATTTAGGCAAACAGCGTGCGTTTACCAATGAATTTTACTTCCTTATTGCCTGGCAAGAGCCCCTTAAATTCCAGCTTTTCTACAGCCACATTGGCAAGCTCGTTCTGGGCCTGGCTGGCACTGATGGCGTTCCCCCTGGTTGCACCGCCATCCGTGGCACGAAAACCCCGCTGTGGCTGCGGCGTCCCCGGGCCCTTCCCTTGCACTGTCATGGGGCTCTTGTAGTGCCTGCGAGGCCACTGCGCCCTGTGCCGCCCCAGGGGTCTCTGCCCTGCCCCAGTGAGCGCAAGGAGAGAAACGATGCTGGGAGGGAGCTCCCTGCCAGCAGCTGAATTCAGCCCTGCAAAAAAGGAGTTGCGAAAGTAGCAATCCATCTGTCCACTTAGTGGGAGAAACCTAAGATCGTTTCACAGTAATCAGCCCCCTGGTGTTTAAAAAAAACAAAAATACCACAGGTTTTTTTCTTTAATGTAGATAACTGGCAAAATCTGAAGCATATTAATGTGCTCAGAGTCTGTGCATCTTTGCTGTTTTTTTTTTTTTAAGTTCATTTTGACAAATAGAAACTGTATCAAATTGAAAAATAATATAAGACAAATAGATTGCCTTTTGCTTTTTGGGTAGCCTGTATCTGCCATAAAATTTCAGGGATTTTCTTTCCTTCCTGAAACTCTCTAGTTAATTATCAGCAGAGTTATCGGCAAGTGGATGTTTTTCGTTGCCGCAGGTACTGTCGGGTGGTGAACATTGTCATGTTCACGTCCCTCACGGTAATGCATTCTCAAGGTGATGCATTATGCAGGTGCATTCCCGTGCTGTAGTTGCTTGGCTATATCAGTGTTTCCATTAAAACACACAATATTCAGGGATTTTAATTTGGTTGTAAAAACTTGCTCCAGGCACTACCTCAGATGAGAAAGTCCAGGAGTGGTGTGTATCTTTTTCTTTGTAATCTCATTTTCTTTTTTTTATTGCATTTCCCATTTTTCCTTTCCCCTTAACTGTGAGGACATAGAGGAAACAGGCTGCAAAGGCGCTGCTTGCTTCTCGCTTATGCGAATTGACAGGCAGCGAGTCAGAGATTCACGAGGATTTCTGCCTCCAAGTGGCGAGACGGTCGCTTGCATTACAGCAGAGTTTACAGGTGGCAGGGCTCGAATGTGGCCAGCACAAAGGTGTCCTGCAGGAGCCTTCACTGCGAGGAGTCATCAGGGAGGGGTGTTCAGGGTGGGCATTTCTGCACCAGTGGCATGTCACCGCTGTCTGTGGGTGGATGCGCTGCTGTCCCCAGCTGGGGGTGACACTGGGGCTTAGCTTTGCCTGGTGTTTGGGACGGTGATGAGACGTGGTGGGGCTTTGCTCTGGGGCTGGGGTCGCTGAATTGCAGCAGATGCTTTGCTGCTGCACGACGATTTGTAATTAGAACGCAACTTGCCGTCCTGATTAGATTAAGCAGTCAAATTCATTTATGATATTTTCCCCCTGCCCTGCATTGTGTAATTAGCAACATATGATGCTTACATTAGCTCAGTTAAAAGTTATAATGATTAATCCGTGCATCGAAGCCTCCCCGTGGATCGGCTGGTGCAGTGCAGCAGGGCTGCAGCTGGGTGAAGCGCCCGTGCCAGCGGAGGCACCAAAGCGGCCGTTCCCAGTGTCTGCAGGGCAGCAGCATCCACGTGCCCCCAGTCACTGAAAGTGGTGCTGGTTTGGCACTTCCTCCCCTGCAATGGGTCCCAAAGCATCCAGCTGACCGTGTGCATGGAAGTGCCAAAAGGATGAGTGTTTAGGCGGTCCTTGTTGGTGCCTTGGGAACGTGAGCATGGCTCTGAAGTGTTCTGGCCAAATCCTGAATGTTTTACCCAAATTAATCTTCCATTAATGTGAGTTTTGCCTGAAAAAGGCTTTCTGAGTTGGATTGGGGCTCTAACTAGTGAGGAACCTCACTTAAGAAAGCCAAAACCAACAAGAAAACTACTGTGAGCTAATTATAATGAATTATATTTTTCTTTCCTGTGCAGTCATAATATTGTCTTCCTTTCCACCTTCTGCTGAGCTGTGAAAATGCTCTGCAAAATGATATTTTTGAGTTGATGGAGAAGTACACCCCTGTCAACAATATTTTTCTATTGTTCATCAGAGACAGGCTTCATAACAGAAGAGATCCGTGTTTGAAAAGTACATCAGCTGCAAACAGGTTTATTCCAAGTCTTCTCCAGCAGCAGGGCAGGGCTGGGAGGCGATGCTCCAGCTGGAGGTGACCACAGAGCGGGGCTCCTGGTCTTTCAGCGGAGTGGCCGGGGCCGGCTGGAATAACGTATTGCTGCTTTCACAAAAAGTGGATCTTATATTAAAGGTTCCGGTAGAGAAAGGTCTGGAGGTGTTGAAATATTTATATATTGCTTAAGTTACTGCACGAGGTGCTGTCTCGTTCCCTAGAATGCTGTGGGGGTCACGGACATGAAAGCGAGCTGAAAATGAGCTCCCACCTTTCTCGGTCCGTGTACGCACCCGTGTGCGCTGATGTTAAATTGGCAGGGTGGTAATGTTTCCCTTCTCCAACCATCAATTTCAATTGAATTTCATAAGCCATTAAAGTTCTGTGCTGCTCCCTTTGCTGTTCCAGTTACGTGAGCTCCAGCCATTTAGCTGCAGGTCCTGGGGCATGATTGCTCCGTGGAGCAGCAAAAGTAAATTGGTTCCTGATGTAGAATCTTTTATATATATATATTTTTAATATCTCTGACTCACTGTGAGCAATGATGTTGGGCTGATGATGTGAATCTTCAAGCTTGGCTGTTCCTGGTCCGGTTTTGGTTCACCCCTGACAGAAGCTTTTTTAAAAGCCTCTACGCTCAGCTTGAGTGGCAGCATCCTGTATGTGGAGGAAGAGGATTTCTTTTGTTGCTCATATATTTATCTTCAGAATCATGGTGGAAAGATTTGACTGGGTTTTGTTTTTTTCCCTGTGGGTTTGAAATGTTTGAGATTGATTCTTACTTGGATCAAAGGAGATCTCCTGGCAGTCCTCTGACTTTGTTTCAGTACTGGCAGTGTGACAAATAATGAAAAAGCAATCATTTCCCCTTTCTCCCACTTTTATTCTTGGGATAAATGAATGGCTAAGATCTGTGTGCTCAAAAATAATTGCTCATGGCTCTTAGGGAAAAAAAAATCCATAACACTTATCCTTTAAATAGTTGATCTGATCTTTTCTGTTGGTTTGTATTTCACGCTGGCGAGCGTCTTTGCTGCCACTTTGAGGCTGAACCTGACGAAGTTTGTAATGGAGGCTGAGCAGGTTGTGTCCATGGGAAGGGGAGCGGGATAAATGGTTTTCCTCTTTTAGCAAGCAGCTCTCCCGTGGGAGCTCAGCAGCAGGGACGCAGCAGGGTCACACTGCCACGGTCTGCCGGCGGAGTTGTTTTGCACAGCACAGAACTAAGGAATTTGCCAAAACGTAGAGTGAATGGAAACAAACCAAAACTCATTTTGATTTGCCATGTGATGAAAGCAGTTCAAGCATCTTCTAAAAGTGGTGAAAGCAGCTGCTGAAACCTCCTCCAGCTGCTGTGGGGGTTGGTGGGTGGGTGGATGGATGGATGGATGGAGGTGTGCTGGTGCTTTGCTAGGGTTTCTGTCATTCCTTTCTTTTGTCACCTTTAAGGCTGTGGATGTCAGGACCTGCTGCACCTGACATCTCTGCTCTCCTTGCAGTGAGTGCTGCTGTGCACCGCCTGTATGGGGTCATCATGGGGGCCCGAGCTGGCTCCCCATCCCAAGCAGCACACGATCCCCAACCTGCTGCTGTTCCCAGAGAAGCAGGCAAAAAGGAATAACCTGGGCCTGCAATTCCTGGCTGGAGATAACTTCCAGTCTTTTTTTTTTTTAAAATATATTTTATTTAATGCTTTTGCTACTAATGGGTGTTCTCAGCCTCTGTTCCTGTTTCATAAGTGCTGCTCTCTGGGAATCCTTACGATGAATGGTTATGGAAATGCATTTAAATGCTCAGAGATCTGTTACAGTTTTTTCTTTATGGGGTTGTTCCTTCAGAAAGGATAAATGTGCCCCGAGTCCACAGCTGCCTTGGACAAGTGCCTTCCATGAACCGGGCGGCAACGCTCTGGGCATTTTTGCAGCAGAGGGGGGTAAGTGGGGGCAGCAGTAATGCTGTGAGAAAGCCCAGCTCTGCCCTGATATCTCGAGGAAGCACCGTTTTTGGTCTGTTTGTTCAGCGGTGCTTTCCCCTCCGTACTCCAGATGGGGCCTTTGGATGCCGGTGATGGGGACTGATAGAACATCTGACTTCCCTCCTGCCCTCCTCCTCCAACCAGCCCATCACAAGCATCAATTATGCAAGCCAATGGCTCTGTTAAATCAACAGGGCTGCTAATTGAGTGCTAACGCAGCGTGCATGCTCATGCCAGGTTGGTCTCTCAGGTGTTCTTCATGGCAGGGGCTTTGCATCTGCACAGGTGCAGTGAAACTTTAAGCTGTGCCTGTGCTGGAAGCGAGGATAAGGGTTGCCTGGTGTTTTCCCATCGTGGCTGTTGACTGCAGCCATACGTTCCCACATCTGGAGATGTCTGAGCCGTTCCTGGTGGTCCTGGGGGAGTTTGGATGAGTTGTGGTTTCTCCAGAGACAGAAACTCGCCATCCAGTTGGATGTCCGCTCCTGCAAGCCAGGGCAATTAATTCTGCTCCAGGCGTCGGGCCAGCGGTGGTAGGAAGCAATGATGAATAGCCAGGCTGTCGCTTCTCCTCCGAGAGAGCATTTTGGGAGGTCAGGAGCTGCCGTGGTGGAAGTGTGGGCAGCTCATCTCTGTTGGTGAGGCGTGGAGCTGGCAAAGGTGCTGCTTCCACGGAGCATCCCCTGATGAGAGCACGTGAAGTGGTTTGGTTTTAAGTGCCTCATTAAGAGCTGGCCCTCCACCAAGTTTGTTCTGCTCTTACCATGTTGTGAGACCCTGCGGTGCTGCCTCCGTGCTCTCGGGGCAGTGTCTTTGGTGTTTTCTTTGTTTTTTGGGAAGCCTTGTCTGGTGCTTGCTGCGGGGTCGCTGCTGGGAACCCCTTGCCAGCCAGTGGTGTCCGGAGGTTGTCACCGAATGGTGGCCTCTCAGGTCCTCCAAAATGAGCTGGTCCTTAAGAGGACATGAGGATCTCTGTTGGTCATGGGCAGTTTTAATTGGGGAAAATGGATTGAGCATCAGCTTATCCTCTTATCTGAGGTGGTGGTTGCCTCAGGCTAGCAGTGAGAGGCAGGGCCTCTGTCGTCCCTTGCCTTTCAGCTGCCACCTTTTGCTGTCAGGAAACACAAAACCCTTCCCATGGTGTTGGGGGGGACCTTTGGGGTGTAGTTGCCCAGGCTGTCAAGGCGGCTGCAAATGACTTCAAGTATATGATGCTTCAAGACCAAGAGTGGCCAGGGTCTCCTGCAAATGGCTGCGAAAGTAGAACAAGTGCTTGTCTTTAAAGGACAAGGTGGGATATGGCTTATTTTTGCTCCTAATTAGAGGGAGATGAGAGTGGTCTAATTCCCACACTCTTAAGAACAACATTCAGCCAAAATAATGGACAGGGAAGATGAGAAGAGACTGCTGCAAGCCAAAAGCAGCAAACCCATGAAGCAGAGCTAGAGACAGCTTTAAAGCTATGAACATAATTGCCCGAGGAGTCTGCCAAGGAACCAGATGCTGTAAATGAAAGAATAACTTCCATGGCTTGGCATCTGCCTGCGCTCCGGGGGGAGGAGGAGCGGGAGGACGGCACGCGGGGCTGGGAAGGGCTGCTCCAGCCACAGGATAGGTCCCTTCAGAAGTGTTCAGTCCAGCCTGGTGTTTTTGCATTTGGAAAGGGACAAGTGAACCTGCTGGAGAGCAGGGAGATGACGGTCCATGCATCTGGCTCTCGGGCTGTCTGTCCCCTGTCCGCCTGCTGGGTGTCAGCATTAGGTGGTGGCTCAGCTGCTGGGGGCGTCCGGGTGCTGTCCCAGCTGGAGCGGGCTGTGGTAATCCAGGAAGATGTGGCTGGGCCAAATTCTGAACCTTTTGGGACCTGTTCCTGCACAGAACCCCGCAGAGCGGTCTGCTCTCCATGCATGGACAAGCTCGGTTGATTTTTAAGGTCGGTGGCTGCACGTGACTTGTCTGAGGTCAGACCGCGCTTGGCAGCGCTCTTGTTTTGAAAACCAAACTGGAAAGTTCCTGTTATTTTTCTCCCCAATTTATTTTTACTATTCCTGTTAAAATAATTGCAGTTGTAGCAAAGGTAAACAGCTGGGTTTGACATAATCGGTACATAAGCAATATCCATTATTTACATGGTATAAAACCTCCACAACAAAACCTATTCCTCAGGCTGCATCCTACACAAAAAGAACAAGAAAAGCCTGTATGGGAAGGGGAGCAGAAAATCAGCCGGGGTCCTTCTTTTGTGTTTAGCACATGTGCATCACGGCGTCAGCGTTGGGAGCAGTCTCCTTTCTGCTCGTGCTTGAACCAGACGCCCCAGCAGAAGGCGGTAATCGTGCACGTGGTGCCCCCGGGGAGCGCAGCGTGCCTCTCGCAGCTGGGGAAGTCGAGGCAGGGAGCAGGCATTAGAGGTAATAGGAGATGTTCACACAATTGCAGGCAAGAGAAAGATGGTTTTTGTTTTGGTTTGTTTTTTCCTACCAGGGAGAGCTTTGTTTGTGGGTTAGGCTTTTCTGTTTTGTGTTTGCTATTTTAATAGCCTGTTATTTTCTGTTCTTGCTTGGCTGTAACCCGTGGAGAAGGAGTTCAGCGTGCTCCCTGGGCACGTGGGGATGCAACGGAGGCAGGAATGGGGCTGGGGGTGCCCCCAGGAGCCTGGTGGGGGGCAGCAGGGATGGACAAGGACGAATTCAGCCCCTGGCTCCATGCATATGTGCAGCCTGCTGTGTGTCCAGTCCGCTTTGTGAGGAGTTGTGGATGTTTTGCCTCGAAATAACAGCGTGTTTCTGCAAGGGGGGCGGGGGGGGCCTCTGCATTGCCACAGCTCGAGGACACGGTCGTGTGCAAGTCAAAGAGCCACATCATGTTGAGTGCTGAATGACTCTGCTTATTAATATAATAAAACAGAGGAACACGCGGTCATGACAGTCTCTGCAGTGAAAATCCGGGGGGTTATTTTAACCCAGGCGGCATTAAATCTTTCCGTCTCCTGAAAATTGCACCCCGGAGGTATGGGCTGAGGGTAGGGGGGTAGGAACATTTAACAAGGGCTCCATTTAACGGGAGTTCTTATGCATATTGTGGTCTCCAGAACATTGCTTTGCTGTCTGAGTTTTTTATGTCTTGCTCATCACTGTAGTTCAGTTCCTCAAACGGGATAGGGAGCAAAACTCATGCTCTCCTTTTTCCTTTTTCTCCCCTCCTTTCTTTTCTTCCTTCCTTAGTTTCAAGATGATTTTTTTTGTCTACCGTAGCACTGACACTTTTTCTTGAGAAGTAATATATTAGAACATGGTGTCATCTGCTGCTTTGGAAGCAGGGAAGTGTACGTGTACATATACATGTGTGTATATATATGTATATTTTACATGCGTAGGGACTATAGAGATGTACATCTCCAGCCTGGGGCTGCAGCACTCCTCTCCTGCAGCCCTGATGCGAGAGCTTTGGTCGCTGTGCACACAGCCCGGGTCCCCTGGTGCTGGAGAAGACCTGATGCTGGGCTGCTCCATGCTTCCGTGCTCTGCAGTGGTTGTGAGCATCTGTCCATGTGCTTGGCCAGCCTCTGGTGAAAAATACCTCTATTTCCAGGTGCTGGCTCTGCGTTGGGGCAGGTTTCTCCTCTCATTGCGGAGAGGCTTCGATACATCATGTGAGATAACTTTTTCTCCCTTGATGGGGAGGTTCTTCAAGGCTGTCATCAACTCCTCTCTTTCAACGTGTTTTATCTGGGGGAGGCAGGCAGTCAGTTTTTTCTACACAGTTTAATTTTGCCTCTGCTTAATGCAGAGGTGGTTCCAAATTGTCCTTGTTTCCCCCTCTGAGGATGATCTTATTTTACTTCGTACTCTCTTTACCGTCCTGGCTGTGGTCTCTCCATCTCCTTAGAAGCTTGCCCGTTAGATGGGCACTTCTTTAATTTCCCCAAATCAGCACCTGTCAGATCAATAGATGAGCAATCTGGAGTCCTCGGTTGCATTGTGATGGGCAGCTGAAATCCCCTTTAAGTGACCCTGAAACGAGGTCTGAATTATTATTGATGTTTTTTTTCTTTTCAGTGCGGATTTCTGATAACACTGGGCATATCTCAGTGGTGAAGATGGTGCTGGATACTGTCAAGAAATCTGAGGAGGCCGAGAGAGGGATTTCCAAAGCAGAAACAAGTTGTTCTTCATTCTTAGTTTTTCATGACAATGTAACATATTCATGAAAATTGCCTCAATTTAACTTCAGGGGAGAAGAGAAGCTTCAGGACTGGTGTACCTGGAAGGCTGTGTCCTGGTTAATCAGTTTGCTGTACTTTAGGTTTTCACCTAGAGGTTTTTTTTTTTTTTGATACTTTCTCTCAGCATCTTTTCACACCTTGTTCTGTTTAAAAAGTGCTTTGCAATCTGCAGGAAGAAGATGATAGGCACCTCTATCCCTGTTCTTCAGGCAGAGAAGCGCAGTGGCTGTGGTCCCTGCCAGAGCTGAGGTCTGCGGCTCCATCCTGCTCACCTCATGTGCCTGCACTAGGCACCGTGAATTGCCCTCGGCATGACCGGTTCGATAATCGAGGGGCTGAATATCTCCACCCCTCTGGGCATTAGTCTTCCCCTTCAGCGCTCTCCTTCCTCTTCATTTCTCCGTTGTTCATCTGCCTGTGTCCCAGTGGGATTTCAGAAGTCCTCGCTCGGCTTTGCAGGGTTGAACTGCCAAGTTCTGCTGGGGTCATCGTGGTACACGAGGCACCAGGAGCCTGCTGGTGCTGCTGGTCTTAAGGCTGCCTGTGCAAGCCCTGTGCAGCCACCAAGCAAATCCGTGCTGTCGCTGCTGTCTTTCCAGGATGGCCTCTGAAGAACATGGTCCTTGCTTTCTGCTTAGGAAAGGACTTTGAGGAGTTTTGTTGTGCAGCTTGTGCTGTGTCTCTGGGGCACAAGCTGAAACTTCTGTTTCCATGTCTACTATATCTTCCTCCAAATTTGGGGGGAAAAAAAAGGAAAAAAGAATAATATACCTTCAGATTTTCATAGCTGCCTCTGTACAAGTGTGGCCTTGTCGGGGTGATCATTATGCTGACAGGCGCAGATTCTGCGGTGTGCTTAAGCAGAGGCACAAAAGTTTTCGGGATATGGGTTGTAGATTTTAAGGTCTTGCAGCCCAAAGGCGTTTCTTGTCTTTGCAAACGTTTCTGATGCTGTATAAATGCTGTCTTTGAGGTTTACGGGCAGCTAGCATTATCTCATGTTTTCATTTAAAGCAAAATCAGAGTGCCCGTTTTGTATCTCTAAGAGAACTACAAAAGCCCTCTTCGCAGCTTTGCACACAAATGGAGATTGACAGGCACTATGATCTCACTGCTCTGACAGTGCTTGACACGGAGGGACTTTCAGTCAGTGGCTACGAGGCATCACTCGCATGTGGGTACAGGGCATTGCAGCCCTTAAATATGGTGGGTTTCATTTGTCACAGCTGTCAGTGGCTCGAATCTATCTCTGGTGCTGTTAATCCATGCTGAGTGGAGGTCCCAGCGATATTTTCTGGAGCGGGGAGAAGTTTGCTCTCTGCTCAAGCCATCAACAGATGGTTTGCAACAGAAAGAGAGACAAGGATGTTACTGATCGCAAATGGCCACGGTTGTGCCCAAACTCTCTGCTTGTGGGTGCAGGCTGCTTTTCAGGTCTTTTTTTGGGGACACTGAGGATTTATGGTGAAGCCACCGGGATGCCAGTGGGGAAAGCGAAGCATCACCCTGCTCCACGAGCACTGCCTGCTTCCTGTGCCGATGTGGAGAGCTGGGAGTTAAATTCCTATAAACCTCTTAGAAAAAGGCAGAGCACTTAGTATTTATTTTGCATGCAGTTATTCCTCCTGCTTCTCCTTGTCAGTAGTTTGATCGCTGTCGAAATCCCTCTCCTCCCCGGGCGTAGGCAGCAGCGTGAGGACGGCGTGCACGGGCCCTATCGCTAAGCAACGCCACCGGAGTGCTGGGCACTGCGGGCGCGGCCGTCGCCTCACATCCATTTTGCCTCAGCACTTCGATCTCACAGGCCCGTCGATGCCATCGATTAGGGGAGATTGCAATGATCGTAAAGTTAAGCAGAAAATGGTGCGGCCTGTTGCTGGTGGGAGGCTGGCGGCACAGGAATGCTGTTCGCAGGGAATTGATGCTCGTGGCTATTGATTGGCAAGCGCTTCGCATCGCATCGAACGTCAGTCTAGTTAGTTCATAAATTTATGGATGTCATTCTGCGTTTGGCACAAACTTTCCTGCTTTCTGTGTCGTTTTGTCTTGAGTCTGAAATGGCAATGTGATCTGCTAGGAACAAAATGGAGATAGGGGAATAAAATACTAGCTTTATCGTTTGCATTTACTCTGCATCTCAAAGGGCAGTGTGTAGCATACCTCTGCTTTCTAATTTTACTTTCTTTACATGGTTTGAAGCCCACAGAGACTAGTTAAGTGTGGATGTAGTGGTATTGGTACAATATTTGTACAATATTGGTATTTGGAAACAGTTGCCAGATAACTTTCATTTTCCATGCACAAGCGCCTAGTAAACACACAACATTCATTTAATACTTGGGGGACAATTTCAAGTCTTTCAAATATACGCTGGGTAATTGAAAACAAATGTTAGCTTCTCTTCAGTAGTGCTTCACAGTAGTCACAGCACGGTGTGACCGAGTTTTCACTTCGGTATTCTTCTGAGACATGTGAAGTGCATGGCTCCTCAGGCCTGAGCTGACATGGAGAGCGGGGGTTGCCCTCCATGAGGCATGACTGTGGTGCTGGGAGGAGGGTTTGTGGCCTCCCAGATTTAGGGGCTGCAGCTGGGTGAAGGCTGGGATGTTCTGCCGCTGTGTCCCCGCTGTCCAGGCCCCCCCTGATGCTGCCTTGGGGCTTGTTACAGGCCGCAGACAGTGTGGGCTGGCTCTGCAAGCGAGGACTCGTCTTGGGGTCGCTGCCTGGCACTTGCCCTGAGCAGGCCGCACAGGCATGTGGCTGTGGTGGGGAAGGGGCCATCAGGCTCCTCTCTGAGGCCACCACGCTCTTCTCCGAGGCGTGGCGGTTTTGCTTTTAGCAGAAGATGCCACATCTGAAGAATGGGACCTAATGAAGAGAATTTGAAGTGCATTTATGCTTTGAAAAGGGAGTCTAAATATAGTGCCGTGGAGTTCAATATCCATCTCTCCAAGGCGTTCAGATCAAATGTACCCTTTCTGAGATTTTTTTTTTAGTTTATTTTTTTTCTTCTCTCCGTCAGCCCACCAGTCTCTCCTGGGAATTTAAAGTTCCAGCTGAGCTCCTGGACTGGTGAATCGTGTCCGGTCTCAGCTTGGCAGGGCAGGGTGAAGTGGTGTGGCTTTTGTGCGACAGGTATCATAGGAGAATGGCCATTCTCCTATGCTGTATAAAAATGGAAATTCATCCTTAAGCATCCATATTTGTTTGTTAAACAGTTTGCAAACTGTCTGTACCTGAGACTGAGAGTCCATCTGCCCACCTGAAAGAGCCCAATTTTCCTTTTGCTGATCCAGGGCTAGGGGTATAAATGTGATCATCAAAACAGCAGCAGAGGTGCCCAGGCTCATTTCTGTTTGAATCCATCCACTAGAGACTTCTTTTTCAGCATTTGCTAGGCTCCTGAATTGTCCTCTTATCATAAAAAGGGAAATAAACCCTTTTGTTTGCCCTGTGCAGCCGTTCTCCACGGATCTATGGCAATATTGGAAAATTCTCTGCCTGTCATGGTGAAGTTTGAAAACCAGCTTAACCTCTGTCTTGCCAGGCATCCTTTCGAAAGGATGTGCTGAGGATTTGTTGTTTGTTCATTAAATAAAACTAGCAGAGAAAAATCTCATTCAGATGCGTTATTTTCTGAGAGTGACATATGCTGTTGACTCACACAAATATGTCTCCTCTGGAGAGTCCTTGTATAAGAAATCTCTCAGCCCTTAGTCTTCAGTCATTAATGAGATTTTTTTTTTTAGCAGAGCTATTAAAAACTTGGATCTCAATTCTACAAAAATGTAAAAGATGTCAAACTATACAAATACGATATTTTGTATGTTAATAACCAAGTAGGTTATAAGAAAGAAAATGAAAATATAACCTGAGGAAATGCACTGTTACCGGTGGTGTTTTTCCCTGGTTGCTGTATGTTACTGTCTGTGTTACCTTGGTAGCAGTTCCGATGTGTCCCTGGATAATAACATGCACACAATAATATGAAGCATGTATGGCATACAGGAGCACATACAGCGCATGGGAGTGAAACAAGGTGCATTTTCCTCTGCCTTTCTGCATCCTGAGGCAACAAAGTCTTCATAAGTGAGTTGCTGACGTCCCACGTCCCGTGGGCATGTGGGTGGTGCTCCTGTGCTGTTCCTGGGGGCTGCCGTGTCCTGACTCGGGGTGCTGATGGTCACTGTCCCAGCTGTGGGAGCAGAAGTTGCATTTTCGCTTTTATTTCAGCTGATGATCAGCCGTTCTTCATGGCAGGTGGCAGCTGGACTTTACTCCCTACCTGAACTCTGTAAGTACTGTCTATGTCAAGGGAAACCCCAGCTCTGATGCTCAGATGCTTGGCTCGCAGGATATGCAAGTGAAGGAAGGCTTGGAAATTGCAAGTTTTGTCCTGCTTCTGGTCAGTCTCTTGAAAGAGACTCTTGACTGCCGGCTCAGAGGTTTTAATGCAGTACTTTGCTGAAAAGGTAACATAGGTTTCCTCCTCAGAGCACCATGTGGTGCAAGGCCCCTCTCAGGGATGGGGCGAGGGCTTGCTGGATGGGATTTCTCTCAGTGGTTAGGGGGATTAGTCTAGATGAAGCCCAAGCATTTCAAATCCTTACCCAAACCAATTTTCCTTCCATGGGAGATAGTGCCCCTCTCCGAGCAAAGGGAATTACCGCTTCAGTGAGGCAATTTAGAGCTATCTGAGCCGGTGGTGTCAGGCCCGCTCTGTGCAGGGTCAGTTTGGCGTCGCGAGGACGGTTTTGAAGGTTCCAGTCATCTTTATAGCACTGGGCTAAATAGAACGGAATGTAGTTACAGCACACGAATGGTAAAGGGCAAAACCAAAGGTAAAATTCATTTCGAGTAGGTATGAAATCCCAGTTACATATTTATTTGCGCTCAGGTAGGCATGCTGCTGCATGGTGGCAGCGAAGCATCCTGCATGCCCTCCTGGTCCTGGGGCTCCTAGATACAGCTGGGCTCTTTTGTGATGCCACTTGCAAGCACAAGAGGTAACAATTAAAGGCGGTAGGTTTCCTACTGAAAGGGTTTTCCCAGTTGTGTGCCTAGCCTGCCTTGGGTGTCCTGGCTTGCAAGTGTCTCCAGTCTGCAGCCTGTATCTCTGGTCGCTGCATTGCCCAACCTAATCCTGTGGCAGCCAGTGAGAGTTTGAGTCAAAGAAAAGTGCAGAATTGTGTCTTTCTCTGGTGCAAATGTGATAGGTAGGTTTCTGGGATCATTTACGTTTTGGGGGCTCGTTTAGGAGCTTCTGGAGTTAGCTTCATTTAAGAAATTTTGTATAAAGAATTTTTTTTTTCATTCTTGCGATGCAGAGTTTTATGGAAAGCAGATAAAATAGTAAATCTGACAGGCTTTGCTCGGGGGTATCTTCTTCCCCTGCAGCCAAACATGGTTGAGCTGCTGTTATCTCTCGGGGTGGCTGCACAAGGATCTTCAAAAGCTTGCCTAACTCTTTGGGAGTCAAACTCTGTCCTGCGGGATGCTGATTTCCTTTTATTTGCTACAGGAAGACCCTTGCAGTGACTTCCTGGTGCTCAAGTGCTCGGTGTCCCTGCCTCAGCCTGACTTTTTCAGCCTGATGTCTTCTTGTTGAAGTCTGCTCCCAGCGTGGGAGAAGGGGGCACGTGGCGCTGAGCAGGGGGAGAGGCGTCCGTGTGCTCTGGTTTTGGTTTGCGTTAGTTAACCCGTGGGCTTGAGCACACCGCAGAGCTGTGGTGGATATTTAGGAAAAAGCCAGCAGTTTTCTGCAGGCTGCGCTGGATGGGAAGACTTTGGGCTTTTGCTTCCAAGATGCCTTACTTTGCTGCCGTTCTGGAGCTATGAAATACTGTACAAGTGCTGACAAATTAATGACTTGGAAAACAAGTGCTGCTAAAGAAAATGTCAGGGTTTGGAGACCTGCTTGGTGGCTAGGGAGACTCCTGTGGTTTTTGCCATTGATTACGAAAGTGCTGGAATGGCTAATTTTGCGCTTTCCTCTGCAGTACTTTATGACACATTATATACTTGGCAGAACAAATCGGGTCACTGCCTTTACTATCTGCTTGTGCAACATGTAGCTCTTGGGACTGAAGGGCAACATTGGAAATTTGCACAGAAATTGAAATTTAGCTGTGAGGATTCAAGACACTTATTTTGCTTGGATTATATTCCTGTTTATCAGCATCAGGAGGTATTTGAGAGACCTAAAAATTGAATTCTAGGTTTTGCATTAGAAAAAAAAATATCTGGTAGAATGAGTTTTTCTCTGGAAGTTGGATATTGAGTATAGATCTGACTCTCCTGTGTCTGCAGAAAGAGGATAAAGGATAAACCAAGCTTATTCTTAAAAAGCACATAATAAAAAAAGAAATACTTTTTTCTTTTTTAAGAGTCTATAGGCCTGCTTTAAATCAACAACACTGATCTGGGAACTTCAGAAACTTTTCAGAACAGTTTATACTTGTTTTCTTTTTATCTCCCTGAAAACTAAAACTGAAAAAAAAAGCCACTAATGAAAACACTGAGGTAACTATTAACTATCATTTTTTGATTAGATCATCTAGTGAGGAGCTTGTGGGAGCTGGCTTGAAAAAGGATATTGTTATTACATTGGTTTATAGCAATACCAATTTTTAACCACAGAATGTGTTTTTTAGGCATTGAGTACCGGGGAGAGCAAAGAAAATGAAGATCCTGAATTATAATGCTGATGAAAATACATTTATGGGATGATCTTTCTCTGTTGGCGAGAGTAAATGCTAATTTTCTCTTGCTGTCTAAACTGAGCCGGAGTAACAGGCACACCTATGGTGACTGTTACGACCTTTGTGTAGTGCTGCTGTGCTCCCTCCTAGGGCTGGTAGCGTTCCCTGGATCAACAAACGGCTTCCCATTTACATAAACACTTCTTTACTCCTCTCTTGAATATATGATTCACTTCAGAGATGTGCAGTTGTCTAACAGAGGAATGGCTGTTGCAGTTAGTAATGTATTTTGGGATCTTCGAGATTGAAAGATGCTATCAAACTCTATGATGTCTGTTATTTTAATTTTATGTTCTGTTCTATACAGTCCCGAAGCCTAATATATCTTCTATTCTGCTGGAGGGAACGGGCTCCTTTTCGAGGTTTTACAGGCTGTTTCTGTTGTGCCGTGGAATTCAAATTAGGAATTATTCTGTTCTATTCAGAAGAGAAAACCTTATGTTAAGATGGCAAGATAGACAAGGTTCAGTGGCAACAAAATTGTCAGGGAACAGATTCCATGGCAGCTAGACGCTGCTGTAAGGCCTTTGCATGCAGATAATAGCTGGGGATATCAGCCTGGGTCTTAAGGAATACAAGACCATTTAAAGTTATGTGGTGTTCCTTCTAAATAAAAAAAGTTTAGCTTTGATGCTTGTGGCTTCTTCATAGGAAGCAACCTGGTTTAGTCGAACCTTATCTTGGCTTCGCCACTGCTGCAAATTGAAATAGGGGATGGCTCCTGCTGGGTGCTCGGGGTGCTGGCGTTGGGGTGCTGCCTTTGGGGACAATGGATGTGTGCCCGACAGCGATGTGTTGGCACGGTCTGAGCTCAGAAAACCGATGTGGGACCTGGACTTGAGTAGTCCATGGACCTGGAAGCAGCTGCAGCCTTATCACAGAGTTTAATTGATTATTGAAGGCTTTTCTGGCTTGTGAGCCAAGATGAGTTCTTATTAGATTTGGCCTTTAATGGCAGTGTGGTTACCTGGGGGCAGAGCTGCAACGTTACGGCTCCTGAATGTTTGCTGACTCCTCCCTTCCCTCCGTAACGCTGCTCAAGGTGACTGTCAAACCCGCAGAAGGCTTTCCTAATGAAATGTAGAAACTGTGCAAATCTATCTTCTGCATGCACAAGTTTTTTTTTTTTCTTCCTCCTGTTCTTTTTATCTCCTAGTAATTGTTCCCCCTAGGATCGGCTGCATGATATTAAAGAATCTTTTCTTGTTGTGCAATTAGTTTCAAAACGACATATTCTGCCAGTGCATCAATCTTGCTCTGCAGAGGCAGGTGGCCATGGGCCAGGAAAGACCTTGGCACTGCTGCTGGGGGGGCTCTTTATGCCCTTGTAGGCTTGTTTTTTTCTTTTTTTTTTCCCTTTTTTTTTTTTTCTTTAAGGCTTGCTGGTGAGGACATGTGCCCTGTGCTGGGTCTGCCTCCCCTCCATCTGCCTGGGTGCTCGCTGGCAGCTCTGTCTCTCCTCTCCCCCAGGAAGCACAAGTTCCAAAACGTGACTCTGGCTTGGACGAGGTGTAGGAGGGTGGACACTGTGTGTAAGGTTTGCTGGTCGCTTGCTCTGTTTAAAAAAAAAGTAGAAAGGTCTGTGCAATTCCTTTGTGTCAAAGAACAAACCCAGGTGTATTGTACGAACCTTTCTGGGGTTCTGACTTGTCTTGATTTGGTCAGGAATCCAGCGTACGCGCGCCGAACACTGAAACTGCTGAATGAATTAGATCAAATTTTCAAGGAGGTTGACAGCAAGAACGACTCAGCTTGAGTAAGGACGTTGGAGCTGTCCTCTACCATGTTGTACAGGTTTTCTGTGCCTGCAGGCTCTGCATCCTTTTTTGGTTTTGTTGAATATATCCTACCTGTTGTGAAGCAACCTAGCCTTGTTTTAATAAATGCTACATAGCTCTGTACTGTAGCTCCACAGCAACGTTAGAAAACTGGGAAAAAAAATATCTTGGCTTTCTGCAAGCCTGCAGAGCTACTGAGTTGCTACGGGTTGTATTCTTGCAAGCGCCACTGCAAAATTAAAATACCAGGAAGACTGAAAAAAACAACCCCAACAGCAATACCAACCTTCTTCTTCCTATCTTCTTTGGCTAAGATACAGCAGCGATAACAAGAAAAGGTCTTTTTAACTGTATTTCTGTCTCCCATTCACAAAGAAAAAAGTCAATAATGTTGCTTTTTAAAGTTTTCCCCCTATGGATGTTCTCCTGCACTGATCTAATGTTGATGTAAAGTTTTGATTGCCTGCAATAGGAAAGAATATTTATTTAATAAGTCATCTCCATCACAAAATCCCTTTGGACTTAAGAGAAAGATGTATAGAATAAAAATGAAATGTAGCAGAGGTAAACAGAAATTTAATAAGGTTCTAGAGGAATTCCTGTACAAACCTAAGGAGTTTAATAGAAAATGAGAGGTTATTTTTAATCATCCTCTGGAACTCCATAGCATGGTTTTAATTAAATTATGTAGGCTGAGTAGAAAAAAAATAAGGAAAGATGACTAATTTTCTATTAACCTTTATTCAACTTTTTCATAAAATAAATTAAGTTAATGACTCATTTCTGTTTGTGTCGCCTTGGTGAAAGCTGGTATTTACAAAGTTTAAACTTTGTCGCCAGTATTTCCAGTCTGTCCTAGTCCTTCTGCCCCTCGTCTGGTTATTCTGTGCCTCTGTGTGGGCACTCAGTAGCAAGATAGACCTCTGGAAGATGTGAGGCAGTAGGGTCCTAAGCCCTGCTGAGCCTTTGATTTATTGTGGGGCCATAGAGTTTTCTACATTTTTATTTTCTGTTTTGTTTGATTCACCCTGGAGAAGGGATGGTCCCGAAAGCCAGAGACTGAGCAACGGGATGGCTGTAGGGTGCGAAACGTGGATGCACATGGTCTTGTCTTGGCCTTTGATCCATGAGGAAGGGTTTGGAGTGGGTCTTAGAGGGAGTGCAACCTGTTGCAGGTGAGCTGGTACCACTGGGTTCCCCTCTGCTGCTCCCATGCGGGGATTTAACTTAATGCAGGACCATGGCGTGCAAAGGAGCCCCAGCTGGCTGAGGTCTGAGCATGCTGGGTCATCCAGGAGGTGAATTCCACCTTGGAGAAGGTTTAAAGGTTTTACTGGAATTGTAAGAGTGCTGACAGCTGGCTGAAAAAGTCTCTTTCTGGGGAAAAAAAAAAAGTGATTGAGTTTAAGAAGATGGAGGAAGTTTTGCAGGTGTCTCCAGGTTGCTTTGAAATTGGTGTCCAAGGGAACCAGCATGGCTCTGGCTATCAGCAGGGTGGCGTGGACCCATATGGACCTGCTGACTTTTTTCTTTTTTTTTGGTCTTGTTTGATTTGATTCACTGTGCTGCTTTAATAGCTGTAAAATGAAGTAATTAAAGAAAACTTGAGAAAGTCGTCAACCTTTTGGACACTTGTAATTTTTCGCTAGGCCGCGTCTGAGCCTGGTAATGATTGCGCTCACATGGGCCATTGGTCTCTTAAATGAAATTTCATCCTATGCTTTGAAAAATGCTTGATGTTTCCTTTAGTATGAAGGAAAGCAAGTCCATAGATACCCCCTTGAAAACGGCTTTAGTAATTAATCCCACGAGGCTCATCAATGTTGCTGGTGTCTCCATTAGTTACATGCAGAAATAAAGACAAATGGCTCTTGTTAATAGCCCCAGGAACGCATAAATCTTGCTTGTTTATGGGAGAAGGCAACACAAGGAGACATTATGTTATGAGGCTTTCTGTTCGATTTATGGCGTGCGGCCTGCCTCTGCGGTCACGGATTTATGTCAGAAACGTACAGATGGGTACAGGGACTTGAGTTTGTTCACATTAGCCCAAGGTATGCCCTGCTGCTGCTGCAACGCTCCCTGAGCCCAAGGGGTGGGAAGTGCCTCCCCTGCAGGATGGGGAGGCTGGATGGAGGCTGTGGCTTGTTCGGGCAGGCTCCCTGTGCCAGTCCTCCTTGTGCCTGAAAGGCATGTCGTCCTCAGAGCTTCAGCCTCCTCCTTTCCCTCTTCTTTGTGGCCTGTGCTCTCCTGTGTCCTCCCCCTGCCAAGTGCAGCTCGTTTAATCTTACACGGGTGGTATCTCATGGCAGCACAGAAGTGTTGGTTGGAAGGGTCTTCAGGAGGTCCTCGGCTTGCAGCAGGACAGTCGCCCACATGAGATTCCTCCCCTGTTCCCGACTCCTGACACCCAGCCTAAGTCTTCCAAACTGTGACTCGTGCCCATTGCCACTGTATTCCTGAGGCATCCCCTTCTTTACCGCGTGCAATTCAAGCTGCTTGTGCTCCCTCTAGTCCGTGCTGAGCCATTATCACCCTCCCTCTACCTGCTGTGGCCTCCCACCCAAGTCCAGTGGGGTGAACAATACACTTTTCTGAAAATACCATAATTTTTCAGCTCTCACAGCTCACACGTTTCCTCACCCTTACGTTACAGCCCTGCTCATCCTTTATTGCTTGTCTTGTGAGAGCAGTGGTCCCCCCCCCAGGGCTGAGCTGTCTGATGGGTAATGGACTTTGGGTGCTCACGATGGCCATGTTCTTCATCCTACTAGAAGGCTGGGTCTTGTGAAAAAGGTGCAGATGGGTATTTTTCAAACTCAGTTTGGGTATGTGTTTTAGAAGATTTTGGCTTGATTTTTCCCCGTGACTGAGCAGTGCTTTGTGGAATCAGACCTCCTGGAAGTAAGAAATGCAGCTGGACGGGACAGTGGCTACTTGAACCATCACTGGTTCCTCCAGCAGGGCAGGAAGGATGGAGGAATTTCCTCTTGATTCTGAAGTAGTGGTACAACCACTCTGTTAACTCTGCGTAGCTTGTTTTAACAGTTGATGTAATTAATTCTGCTCTCTTAGCTCAGGCTGCTATTTTTATCAGCCCTGGACTTGCGTACTGCTGTAGTAACAGCTCTGGGGCAGACCTCCTGTTCCTCCCAGTCCCGAGTGTGAGGTACAGCTCTAATTATATTTACAGTTAATTCACAGTTCACTGAGTGGAGCTTGGGGCCAGTTTCACAAGTGCTTCGCTTTGTTATCAAACCGCTAATAAATACGGGGAGCTGTTGTGGGCAAACGCAGGCAACAAAATTCTAACAAGGGTGGAAGCTCATGTGTCATTAACTCCACGCTACAGCTGCTGATGAAAGGCAAAACCCTGCCGAAGGAGTGTGCAGGATGTAGCGGAGCATCCATCACAGAAATGATACTTTACACGGTTTAATTGGTGCGTAGGCTTTCCTGCTCCCTTTTGAATCTTTAATGATTACCGAGGTATTTGGACAGAGGAGAGTAGTAGATAGGCTTGTGTTTTAAGTTATTAGACTGGGATCAGGAGATCTGCATTCAGCTTTGCGTGGTGGCCAGGCTTTCAATTTCAGAGGATGCTTTGTCTGTGCGTGTCTCAATTCTCCGGTCGTAAAGCAGAGATAATGTTTGCAAATTAGACTGCCATCGTAACTCCTGCCTGGCTGCCTCCGAGCCAGACGGAGGAGCGACTCCTCCAGCTGACAGCTCCGGCTGTCCTCTCCTCTCCTGCTGCCCGGCCGAGGGCTGTGCTGCTAGCTGGGCGCCTGCGGGACTGCTCGCCTCCCTGTGCTGGACGGACACCACACGGGCAGTGCTGGTAGTAACTGGGGTGGGCAGCGTGGCTGTGGGACGCCACCAACCCACCCACAGAGTTCTTTGTGGAGCGTGTGAAGCCAGCACCACTATTGAAACTTTGCTGCCGGGCAAACTCTGCGCTGTGTTTGCCTGAAGATCTGAGCTAGCTCTGTCCCTGAAGCCTCCCTGGTGTCCCATGGGTTTCCCCGTGGTGGGATGGTGGCTTCTGGGAGGGAATACCCCAAATTCCATCCCTTCCTTTCCTGTGGTTGCATCCATGCACGGTGGTCCCCAGTTAGCACCTGATTCTATGCAACCGTTCTCAAAGCAAGCTGTAGGAAGAAGGAATAATGGGAGAAGAGGGTTTTTGGGTTACGGAAGACTTCTGTACACATCTCTTACCTATTGAGTAGGTTAACATTTATTCCAGCACCCCTATTTCTGAGGATTGAGAGTTCTTCCTCCTTGGGGCTCCCCAAAGCTCTCACTGCATTTTAAGCTGTGCCTTCTCCTCTCCGTGCTGGTTACAAGCTTGACGGAGCTGGTGAGACTGGAGCTGGGGCTTCAGAACAAGTGATGCTGGCAATTGCCTGTTAGCGTGAGGGCTTCCTCAAGGGATGGTCCATTTTTCGAAGACCCAACTGTTGAAGCTGGGGTTAACCTCTGAAATTTTGTAGCAACCACTGCAACGGAGGTCAGGCCTCCAGGCCGATTGATTCCATCAGAGAAATATTTTCAGGCTGGTTCAGAGCCCCGTATACCAGCGAGGAGGAGGAAGGGTATAGCCTGGTGTTCAGAAATACCGTGAATCACTGATTTGTCTGACTGGGATAGCGGATACATAGCGTAGCACTGTTATGCCTTGCTTTCCTTCCAAGGATAGGCTGTGTATCGATTAGAAGCTCATCTTTATCTTCAAATGTCTTAGCCAAGCTGCAGGTATTGGAGAGTTTTTCAGCGAGTCCAACAAACTGTCAAACTTATTTTGTAGATTAAGCCCTCTCGCTCAACCAAAAAAGCTCTCCTGCCTTGACACTCTTTGCGATATGGATGTCGATGTTTACATTTTAACTTTATTTTTGGACTACTGAGCCAGATCAATGGGAGAAATTGGACATTGGCAGTGAGCAGAAGGCTGCCCATTGAGGGATATGGAGTCCTGCAGCTTTCTGTGGTGGGGCTGTGCAGGAGGCTAAAGCCCCTGTAGTAACTTATCTTCCCCAAATCCACTCATCGCTGCTTAGCGTGAGCACACAATTGAGGTCAAATTATGCAAAAAGTGAGAAAGTGCCCCCTCTGTCCCTAAGCCAAGCTTCATCCTCCTGCACCTCTGATGGCTATTTGGCATTTCCCAGGAATTTGGAAGTGGTGTGCCTGCATGCAGTGTGTCTGTGTCCCTGCTCACCTGCCCCATGGGGTTGGGGCTGGTATTCTCTGCCAGGCAGAACTGAACACTGTGTTTCTTCTGCTTTTTTACAGGTTGTTTGTGTCTCCCACTAATATAGCAGCTTGCTTTGCTTGATAAGGTACCAGGTCTCTCACCTAGTGGCAGGGAGCACTAAAGACTGAATTCACCTTAAACAAAATCGGCGCTCTGTATTTATCTTTCCTTGCTGGTCACCAGCCTTAGGGACCCTGTTAAGTTTTATCCAATTAGTATCTATTGTATTTGTTTAGTGTTTGGATTTGAAGCTGGGTTTGCGTGCTGTTACCTTGTACGTGCTGACAGAGAAAGGGCGAATACCTCAAGTGCGTTGATGCACTCTTTCTGAAAGCATTGGCTGGGGGATTTGTCCATCTCTGAGTTACTGCAGAGAAGGAGAGGGCAGAGCTGAACTGGAGCAGTTGCTGTGGAAGCTGCCTGTCTGCAGACAGCTGGTGGGGCTGGTTGACATGTGTTATGTCCCAATGGACCAGCCCTGTGTAGCTCCCGTGTGGGGAAGTATGACCTTTTCCCTTTTCCCCCTAACATTCCTCTAGTCAACTCTAGAAGCAGATCATTGTGAGCCGCCAAAAAGATGGGGCTGGTATCAAGCTGTACCTGCTGTATCAGTAATTAAAATTAGCTGTTACAGCAGGAGTTATATTGGGAAGGCAAGCTCTGAGCCATTGACTACTCGCTATTACTTAAACTCCTTAGGTGCTTATGTTGCTCTTGAGAGTCAGTTAAACTCTTAATTCACTTCGAATCTTTATGGACAAAATAGTTATTAGAGCTGGGGGCATTTTTACAAGACCGTGTATTTGTGAGATTTCCCTGTGACACACAGAGGTGTTTGTAGAGTAGTAGGCTATGTGTTTTAATGGAAGAGATGTGGCAATGATTAATAACTTGGTCAGCCCACGGTGGCCTTTCCGCTTCCAAGGCAGCAGAAGACGGAAAATGCTGTGCAGAGAAACACATCTCCTCTTGGGATGCTGCGCTGGAAATGTCTGGTGAGGCTGAACAATACTGTGTAAATGGGGTGATGATATTGCTTAACTGAGGGTTTTACGTAACTGCAAATAAAATTTTGGGAGTTGCATAAGAGCCTTTGTAAAACCTGAGATAGTGAGCTCTTCTGGGACTTCAAAGGCTTAAGCAGGTGGTGAAGTTCTTTAATAAGCTGAAGCCCTTAATTGTAACCCGTACAGTGCTAGGACTGTCCTCATGCTGTGCGCACAGAGCTACAAGTTGTTAGAGGTTATGTACGATGACAGTGACAAGGTGTGTGGGTGCTGGAGTTGTGTGAGACAGTGTGCCCCTTGGCAAGGATTGAATTTAGCACCCTCTGGTCCAAAAAGCCTTTGACCTGTCCCTGTGCAGAATCACGTTGGTGTTGTTGTGGAGGGGAGCTTTGCGTCAGGATTTCTGAGAACATGGATAATATCAGGTATTATGGCCTCTGTCAGAGGGTAGTAGTTAAGGGGTGTCAAGATCATTAATGCATAATAAATCCTAATCTTTCTACTGCTATATGCACTTAACAAACGAGTATAGAAGCTGGGATCCTTGTGCTGGTTTTGACACTTCTCCTAGTAGAGGCCAGCAATAAACTTGTTCACTGCATGCTTGCATGCTTTTATTTTTCTTTAAAAGTAAATTTCAAGCTCAAACAATTAAAAATTGTCTTAAAACTTATTCCCATTAGAAATCATACCGAGACTGATGAACCTACAAACGAAAATGCAGTACCGGCTTTTGAGCTCTGGCCTGCACTAATTGTTTGCCTCTTAGCTGCTGATTGAAGTGCAAGGCAGGTATTTGAAAGGATATACAGAACTTTTAATTTTTTGCTCATGTTTGTGAGCAGTCCTGAGTTAGCAAATCACCAGGAAACTGGCTAAAAAGAAGTGATTTCATAGCAAATGAATTGTTAATTATTGAGCTCCTGTGAATTCCTGTAATTTTAAAATCGTGTTGGCAACGGATCAAAAGAACATGTGGTGCCACAGTGTTAGAGTATTTTTATTTATATCTGATTCACAATTGTCTCCATGGCAATGTGAGAGATGAAGGCAGAGGAAAGAAATGAGTTATCACATTATTAAATGACCCAGTGGAAAAAAAATTAAGACATGTTAAGGATTAATTTAACATTATAGAGCTGCCTGGCAAGCCATTATCATTATAGTTAAGGATTTGTTAGTATTTCTATTATAAACGTGTTTTTGAAGTGTTTATTACTGTTTTAATTTGCATCAGGCTGCAACTTTACATACAGGTTCTCTGAAAAATTGATTGTAACTTTCAAATGCACCGAGTAGACCAGTTTATCAATTTTAGAACATTTCAGTGCTCTGTTTCTTGTGGAGAGTGATATTTCTCCACTCTAATAACTAAATAATAGCTTTTTCCCTTCAAAAAAGAAACCCCGAATCCTCAGCTAGAGGACCAGCCTTTCCTGTATTTTTGTATTTCTTATTTTTTTTTTTCTAAAGTGGAATTTGGGGCAAGACTGTATACGGCTTTTGCAGAGGTGAGCCCAGCCCAGCTCTTTGTAAATTGAGCTGTTTTTGCTCTGCTTTTGTTATAAATATTGTCAGTAGATGAATGAATAAAATGGAACAAATGGCTGCTAAAAGTGAGCATCTCTTAGAGGACAGAGGTTTTGTTTGCCTTTTTTTTTTTTTTTGTGCCCCCTAGCAGAGGGGGGAAATGTTTTTCATTACAGCACGCAGTTTATGTAAAATCTCCCTGCTCTCAGTGGATTATTGCATAATGCAGGGCGGCATTTTCAAGCTTGGCTAGCTGTGATTAGGAAGCTAAATGTGGAAAAAACCCAGCAACTTCTGTTCTAAAGGAGATGCATATTTGCATCCTCCACCAACTTGTGTGCTAGTGGTGGGTGCTGAGCAGAAAAAGGCTGGAGGTGCTGGTGTGCCAGGCTTTCTTAGCCAGGGCACTGGGAGTAAGAGACCCCACATATACCTGTAACAGGGGGGAGACCTCCCCATCCACTGCAATTTTGGGGTATTTTCACAGGGTCTGCAGGGCTTCAGGTGCTCCAAGCACCTGGCCTCAGCATCACAGTGCTGTGGGCAAGTGCCATGGGGGTGTGTGTGATGTGGAGGTCACCTGTAAGAAAGCTAATGGTATGAGTAGTACTGCTGTTTAAAACAGAGGAGAAAGAGGAGTCAGGGCTTTATGGACCAGCCCATTTATCTTGGATTCCCAGAAAATCTGTGAGGCTCTGCAGGGCTGGCTCCTGTCCATCTCTATTCAATATTTCCATTATCAATCTGGATAATGGAGTGGAGAATACGTTTGTTAAACCGACAGGTGATGTAAAGTCAGGAGGGACTGCAGATTCTTCAGGAAAAAAGTACCAGAGCACTTTCTTAAAATAATCTGGGCAGATTGAAATGGTGATCTGGAAAAAAGGATAAAAGGGCCAAGTGGTAGCTTAGGGCAAGAATTGCTGCAGATGGCAAATAGCAGGCTAGGCAGCACTTCAGGAGAAGGAGCTGGGGTTACAGTAGGCTATCAGCAGGACAAAAATCAGCACGTCATGTAATGATAAAAGCAGGCACTCTGCAGGGCTGTGCGCAGGGAAGACATGTGAAGTGATGCTGATGCTCTGGCAACCCTGGGGGGGCTTGGCAGGGTGCAGTGTGAGAGATTGTGACTGCTGATCTCTGGGCTGGAGGGGAGGGAAAGCCTTCAAGTCTTACTTGAAATCTCAAAGCAATGCAGGTAGGCTGGATTGCTCGGTGTGAGAAGATGCTGGGAGGAGTGTTGCTCCTCCTAGGAGATGCACTGTGCAATCTGGGACTGCAGGAGCACGCAACCTTGCTTTATATTTGCTCCAGAAGCTGTGGTGTCCAGCTGTGGTGTTTATATAGAAGAAATGATCGGTAATACACAATTTTTCTGCAGGTCACCCATTTCCTCAGAGGTGTCTCTGCTGAGCACTGACCTAGCTTGACTCTGCTTAGCTTTCAACTTTAATTTTTTAAAAAGTTATTAACAGGGTAACAGTGCTGAGCAGGACAGAGCTTGTTGAATTCCATCTATGAAATGCTACTTTACTTGATTAAGTCCAATGACATCTTTGCATTCAGCTAACTAGCTCTCTGCAGGTGATAGAATAACTAATCAGGCTAAAAACATGAAATGAAATGAAATATAGACTGTAAACACCATTCTAATTAGTGGCTTTATGGGATTCTGTCAGTGAATGATCATGGAGCAGATTTCTTGTTTTCCATCTTGAGAATATTTGGGGTATTAGTCATGGCTGAACGCCTGCTTGTGCCTTCCTATCGGGGATTTGGGATGCTTTAATACTAGGTCGCTGTGCTGGCCCTGCCTGTTACGAAGTTCTGGAAGCTGTCCTTGGCCTCACACTGACCCTTAGTTTTGCCTTTGTATCTGTCAAATAAACTTGAAAAAGGTGGCCTGGGCTTGGTGCCGTAAGCACTACAAAAGTGGTTATATGACTTGCTGTTTTAATTGTGGAGTCTGCTGTTGCTTTCATGTGGGGTTGGGTTGGAGGTGCAGGGGAGCGGGCAGAGCTCAGCATTCACGTGCAGCTTGTCTTTGAGTGCATTGTGTGACGTGTTGATGAGATTGACATCCTCGGCATCTAGCCCTGGTCCAGGTTTGCAGTAACGACGTCTGATCTTGTGGTTGATGACTGCAGTCGTTCTCTGCAAGGGATCGCTGGTGGTGGTTCAAGCCTTAACACCCTCCAAGGCTGGGCACAGGCTTTGCTTTGAATTTCTTGCTGACAGTAAGGATAACCTCTACACACCGTAGCTCCTTCAGGGCATGTCCCCTGCTCCACCTCGGTCTCTCTGAGGGCTGCATGTGCACCTCTGCCCTGGCATTCATAGTACCTCATCCCTGTCCTCCTCCTCCTCCTCTCGGTGTGGTGCTGGCAGGGCCATTCCTCGCACGTTTTACCTCAGCCCTGGCTGCCCTGAAGCACATGGCCCTTCCCTCACGCTGCCCCAGAACCTTCTGGAAACAGCTCCGGCCTTGTCTCATGGGGCCCTTTGGCCTGCACCTGGGCACGGGCACTTGTGCAGTGTGTTAACCGGTTGTGTTTTGAGCAGCCTTATTTCTTCCTTTCTCTTTTGAGACAGCAGACTTTGACTTGGAAGTTCATTAAGGGCAATTTTCAACAATTAATTTTCTACCCTGGAGAAACAAACAAAATTTCTTGACTGTAAAATTACTGTCTATTATGTACACACAGACATTTTTTTTATACCCAAATGGGTCAGATTTACATCTATATTTACACAGACGGGGGTGGCTGTGGGTATGCTCTGTGTTTGATAGCTAATGGTTCCTGAGCTGTGAGGATGCCGCATGTCTGAGAAGGACGGCGAAGCGGCATATTGAACCCAGTGATCACCATGATGCCGCACGATGGAGATGTGTTGTGGTGCCCAGGCACTCCAGCAGGGTCAGCCCGTACTGAGGATTTCAGAGGGCTTGGTCTGGGCTCAGGGCCGCACAGAGGGAGGAGCCATGGCCTGGTGGATGGCTGGTGGTGGCAGAAGCGATGGAGCAGAGGGCTGGTGTTTTAAATCTTCCAGTTAGGCAGAGAGGAGGAATGATTTCCATGACAACAATTCAATTAGGGAGAGAAATGAAAGCTCTTGGAGAGGAAATGTGAAGGGAAGGTGTCACTGCAATGAATCTGGAGGGGGCTTGGGGGAGAGCGAGGGCCTGAGTACAATCAGAACGTTAAAACACAAAAGCCTGATTATTGCTCATGAATCAGCCCTTTCAAAAGGGAAAGAAACGGTGGGAAGAGCAATGTGTAGCACTGCGGTGAGGAGATGGAAGGATGGCAGGAAGGGAGGAGGAGGAGGAGGAGGTGCAGGAGGGGAGCAGGGTTGGGAGGTGGCTGTGCGCCCCACGGAGCTGCTCGGCTTTGCTCCACCGCTGCCATTCCTCCGTACGTGCAAGTGGCAACATCTCCACGGTTCAACTGATGCAGTGGGTCTGGGGTTCAGCTCTAAGCATTCAGGCACTTTCTCTGTTAACTGCACGCATGTGGTCTCTTTTTTCAGGCTTTTTCCTCTTGTAGTTGTGTGTCCCTTGCAAGTCCCAGCAGTCTGGGTGTCCACGAAAACTGCTCCTTGAGTCAGCCTCTAACTGTTTTCTTTTCTTTTGTCCCTCTTTGTTAGCTGATTTATTATCATAGAGTTTCTTTCTGTATCTCTGAAGCCCATCTACTTTTAATGCTGACCAAATATGGCCTATAAACTTGAAACTATCTAGGCCTTGATTATGATTATTCTTTTTAAACACTATTTTTTTTGGCAATATTTGGACTGAGAGACTTGGTTCTTGCACAGTGGTCACTGTTGATTTTGAAAAGTTTTATTGGCCTGAAGAAGCCCATAAGATGATACCGATTTAAAAAACAAAACAAAACAAAAAAAAAACACCACAAAACCCACACAAGACTGTGAGCATTATCAAAACTAAACTTATCAAGAACGATGTTCATTGAGCTATTTGAATTCTGTGCAGCAAGAGCAGGCTTGAAAGGTACTTGGATGCATTTTCCTGCCGTAAACCAAACAGGATGTCAACTTGAAAGCTACTTGGTTATTGCTGATAAGACGCGGCCAGTAAAAGGCAGGAAGATACACTGGGAATAAATAACATAGTCTATAAACAATTGGTATTTGTTACGTGTCTTTGCAATTCAGTGTTCTTGTAGACAAGTGTACTCAAATTTCAACTTATCAGATTAAAAAAAAATACAAATTCTCTTTGGGATGGGTGAGATAACATTCTGCAGGGTAATCGCTCTCCTCCAAAAGTGCCATGGGAATACGTGAGTGTGAAGTATTGTGAAGCTCAGCCCGAGCTGCTGAGGGTCTTTGCTGGATCCGTTGGGGCACCCGCAGCCCAGCCTTATGCCTGATGGTAGCGGGACCCTCCTGGGGCTGTCTGTCATTATGGGTCCCTGTGCCAGCATGGGGATGAGGGCAACAGCAACTGGTTTGAGTTGGTGCAGGTGGGAGTGCAGGGCACATACAGAGCCTCCTTCACTGTGGCGTGGTTGTGGCCATGTGGCTGCGTGATGTGGTGATAGACAGTGCACGGTCCCAGAAGGTGCAAATGGAGAAGCAAAATTCCCCTTTGCTTCCGGTAAGCACAGACATTGTCACTGCTTATAATTAGCACTGCTTACCCCCACCCACCTTTTCAGAATCTGCCTTTCAGAAGCTTTTAACTCTGCCGGTCATTAAGGTCATTAATCGTTTGGGCTGGAAAGGATCAATGGCCAGAGAGATTGCCACTGAATTATGAAACTCTCCCTGTCTTTGGCACAGATTTCGTGTGATGTTAAGGAAATCAGTGCAGCCCATCCTGCCACAGGGGATTTCTGGTTCCTTCTCCTTGTTTGCTGGGGTCCCGCCTCGGCAGTCTGGATTGCACATTGGAAGTAAAGCTCTGGGTTTGAGGTGCCCCAAATCATGTGCCTAGTGTGTTGGGTGACGTTTTAATCCTTTGCCTTGTTCCAGCTGTGTGGAGTAGGACAAAAGCCTCACCCAGAGCTGGGTAGAGAAGATTTATTACGGTTGGTTGAGCTCTGGGATGCAGTTGTGGTAAAAGGAAAACCAAGGAAGAAATGAGCCATTTAGTGCTCAGGGCAGCCCGAACATCGTGCCTGAAACAAAGCACTGGGGGATGAAGAGCGAGCGAATTAAAGACTTGCTGCTCCCTAACTGAGCAACTGATTTGCCTCACCCTGAGTGAGGCTGGTGGAAAAATTGTATGTATCTGAAGACTGTATCATAATCTGTGAAGCCAAGCAGCTGTGACAATCCCTGATGCTACCAGCCCCATCCTCCATATGGTTATACAGAGAACCTTAACTCCTAATTTTTTGACTGTAGTTTTATGTAACCTTGAGATGGTTGTTTTGTTTGTTTATTTTTATGATACCTGGTGTGAAATATTGATACAGCTTTAATTTAGGAGCAGAAACTGTCCTGTGATCAAATGCAAGTCCTGGATTGATGTCAGGTTTTCCAGTTCAGCATCTGCACACGATCGTGTCTGCCATTCATTTGCACTTTGGCATGATCCAGCAGTGTCTGAAATGAGTGCTAGAAGGAGAAGTCAGCACATGTTCCTTCTCTTTTTTTATTTTATTTTTAACTGGTATTTACATACAAGGAGGATTTCAGAGTCCCTCCTGGTAGTGTAGCAACCTTGCAGAAAATAATCTGCTCTGTAGCATGTTTCTGTCATCTTTAGAGAGGTACAGAGAAGCAGTGAAGCCTCGTGCCCATGTGGAGGGGCTGGTATACTAGAAAAAATGAGCATAGGCACCTGCATGTGGGACATAAGTGACTGAAGAAGTACTTGGGCTTCTATAATAATATATTACGTATAATAATATATCACGTTATTTTTATGTTTTGAGAGAGTCTCACTTCTGTTTTCTGACCTCATTGTGTATAAAGAACCATTTGTTCCACTGGCTCCTGCTCTGTCACTTTGCTGAGTTTAGTCCTGGGTCAGAAAGTCCCAATAACCCTGGCACAAGTGGAAGGCAGCAGGGCAAAATGAGTTCTCACATTCCCAAAACACATCTTAGCCATGTTTTTTCAAGTGGCATCATTAAAAGGTGGATATGCTTCAAAGATGCATATATGCACAATACTGAAGCCTCAGTTTAATTGCTGGTTACAGATGCTGCTTTTGATCCAAGCTAAACTTCTGAGCCAAGCTGAAGTTCTTACAGAAAAGAGTTTGTGAAATTCTAAAGAGGAGGAAATCAGCATTAAAATAGCGTTTGTAGAGAATCTTAAGTGAAATGTGCACTTTTCAGTAAAGGCCTTTGCATCATAAATTAGCAACATCTGTCCTCCTATTCTATATGTTATTTCCTCTCCAAATCTCTGTATTCTTGGATACATTGAGCCATGGTTGAAGATGCTTCATAAAATATGCATAAGCACTTGTCACTTGGATAACGCTTCTTAGTACTCACCACTTTGCTGTGTTTTAACAAATTAACCCTCCAAACATGCCTGATACCCATAGTGAATATGGGTTGGATTTCTCAAGGGCTTGGCACCTACCGATGGGTGGCAAACAGCTGTTGAAGTTGTCCCCTCCTTTGTGGTGGCTCTGGGCTGTTTTTAAGAGGGCACTGAGCCCTTGCATGTGCCCGCATTGTGAAAGCCTATCCAGGTTCATTTCCTTCTCCAAGGTGTGAGCTGAGCACTGCTAAAGTCCCAGTGGCAAGGGCAAAGCCTGCCTTGCAGCTGCTTTAGTACCAGGTCCTGGGAGCTGCAGTCGGAGAGAACTGGGGCCAAAACTCTCAGCTTCTTTGAAATCTGCTGAAAGGGCAAGGGTGCTCTTCCTGTATCATGGACTGGAGAAGGAATGAGAAGAGGAATTTCAGTGCAAAACTCCCCAGGTTGCTGCAATGTAGGGGCAAGATTTAGAAAATAAAACAGACCTTTTTAAAAAAAAAAAAAAATGTGTGTGGGGGGAGGCAGCTTGTTTGTGACAGGGGAACGTGTCCTGTGGCGGAGGGGCTGAAGGGTGCAGGCTCGTATCTGTCTTGTGTTGGTGGTGAATCAACCCATGCCTTGACAGGAGGAGAGCAGGGCCTTGTGATTTGGGCGGGGGGGGGGGGGGGGGGGTGCGCAGAAGAAGGGTGGTCAGTCATTTTGTCATAATAAAGTCTCAAAACTGAGTGGCTAAATAAGGGTATACCTGTATTTGCAGTCTTGAGTTGAACAGGCTAATACCGGGATGAGGCCTTACTAGGCCGAGGAAATACTGTTCTAGATGTGTGTATGGTTCTGGAGAGTTGCTGCCCTTTTTTTTTTTTTTTGAACAATATATTGTGGTGACAGATAAGATCTGAAAATTCAGAGTATGGTTTATAGGTGAGCTCTGAGATAAGCAGATTTTTGAGGGATGACATGAGGTGAGGTAACCTCACATCTTTCCAACCACTGGGACGCTGCTGAGGCCTCCAAGGGCAGATTAACACCTGGGGTTGTTTCAGTGCTTGGCTGCTCATAGGGAAACGGGACTGGGAGGAAATGTGAGGGATCACCTCAACTGTCCCTCTGTCCTGAGGAAAACTCAGCTATTCCTTGCAGATACCTGTGCAGGCCATCTTTATGGACTCCCAGAGAAGACCCTGTAGTGCTGCCAGGCAATCTGATCCAGTGTTTCACTGCTCAGCGGATAATATTGAAGAATAAAGTCCAATCCTGGAAAGCTTCTAAGTGTGAATGAAAACATTTAAAAATCAATACTGTGCTTTACAAGGAGAAAATAGGTGTGCAATGACACTGGAGAGAGATACCAGGCAGATTTAATGCCTGATCCAGAGGTCCTTACCCAGGCAGAAGTTTAATTTTATTTCTAAATTCTTTTATTTCTGCTTTACTGACCAAACGGCCGCGTGCATACATTAGCAGCACACTCTGTGCTTTGGGTCACGTGGAGGCCAGCTGTGAGGCAGGCTGACTGGCATTTGGCTATTTGTTATGAAGCCACCAGCGAGTGTGCCCTGCTGAGAGTGTGCCAGTGGGGTGGAAGTGTCATTGGTTCGGGGGAGAGCAGGACAGGGACTGCTCTTCCTTGGTCCCTTTAGAGATAAGTCTTGGTGGCCACTGAATCTCCATATTTCCACAGACTCTTACAGGCGGCTAGGCTTTGCTTGTGTCTTTTGCAGTTGTAAATAGTTTGGAGGTGTCTTGGTGCTTCCTCAGTCCTTCAGCCCTGCTGGATAAGGCAGGTGTGATTGGGAATTACGTGGTAGAAAGGAGAATTCAGCTCTGAGCTGCACCGAAAAGCCAGGCTTTGCTTTCTGAAAATGCTTAGTAACTACTGTAAATCAAAGAAAAGAAGGTGAAAGATGTGAAGTGTGTAATGTATGCTACACTGGTCACCGAAAGGTCAGCAGGCTTCATGCACATCAGTAACATCCATAAAAAATTAATGAGTCTCACTAATTGTTTTGTTGTGGTGGAATTTTGCTAACGAGACGCGATTGATTTTTAGTTTATGCTAAAAACATAAAGTGCATTGAAAGCTGGGCTTCACACATTTCTGGTTCTCATTGATAAAACGACAACATTGGAAGCTGGTGCAGGCTTCACTGTCAGAGATAGCAAAGGCATAGCCCTGAAGCTGGGGATTACGCGGGAGGTCTGCAGCCGGGCACCTTCAGTTCTCTGACTCCCGGAGCACCCGATGCTCGCCCCGACAGCAGGATTGCCAGCAGCCCCTGCTCCCTGCGGGGTGATTTTCTGCGGTTGGGGGATATCGTCATATTCAAAAGGTGAAGATTGGCTAGTTTGCTTTACAGATTTTGTAACACTGCTGGCTTTTGGAAAATTAACTCGTTTGTGTCTTTTTTGCAAGTTATATATGCTGGAAATGCGATTAAAGGTTCAGGAAAGAGTAAGATTAGGCTGTTGATCAGTTAAAATTGTATTTTTCCTTTTTACTCCTACACTTAGAAGAAGTAATGGAGATTTTTGTTTTTATTACAATCTAGCCAATTAACTACACGAATAAATATGCTGCATTTCTGAAAACTAATACTCCTGAAGAAAAATGCAAACACGTTCTGTTTAAAGTATGATAATCTCTTGTGAATCCCGCATGTACTCACATTCAGACAAGCCTCTAAGATATAAGACTTTTTGGAGAAAATGGTGTGAACACAAGTCTGTACAGATATGAGTAAGTTGGTTAAGACAGAACCAACTTGCAGTGCATGTTAGAGGCCCAGTGTAACACGGGCACCCTCATGGTGTGAGGAGAGAGAACCCGTTAATGGGTTGGAATGGACCCTGGATGTGAACCAAGAAGGAGAGGAGGGACATCCCTTCTTCTGGGCAGCTCCCTGTCATGGGGACCTTGTGTTTCGGGATGGGGGTGTTTTAAATTTGCTATTTTCCCAGCAGTTCTGTAGAGCCTCTCTCCAAGCACATTGGACAGCCCACTGTCCTTGGAGGCTGGGGTGAGGGAAAGCACAGGATCTCTCCATGTGCAACCTTGTGTCCTAGTCTGATGTGGTTATGGAAGAATTGCTCTTTTTTTTTTTTTTTTTTTTTTGAAGAAATGACGTCCGGGGCACACAGGGGAGCATTGTAGAGCCTGTACCTGTACTAATCCTTTATACTGTGATTTTTCTACTCCATGACGTACTTGGAACCTGTTGAGAATTCATTTGGTCGCAGACTTTGGGAAGCCTTGATGGATGCCGAGCAGACAGGTGCACTTCTCCTTGCTGAGTTTCAGAAGGACTTTTGCATCGTCCTTGTTCTTCAAAGCAGGTTGCTGACAAGCAGTCAAAGTGCTGCATTATGATGGGTGGTCACTGCTGAGGTTAAACTGGAATTTTATTGTGGTCTTGCGTTAGCAGCTTTGATTGACAAGTTCCCCCCCCTCTTGAGCTAATTCACCCTCTGCGTTCATGTTTCTGTCTTGCACAGCCGTGAACTGAAGGCTAGGAGGGCAATAGCAAAAGGGAGGTTCACTTACAGTCTGGTGGCTACAAATATTTGGCTCTAGGTTTAATGTAAAATTCAGCAGAGATGGTGAGGTTCAAAGAACATGTTTAAAAGTGCTAGGATTTTTGCTTTGCAAAGAGTGTTTATTTTCATACTCTTGTTTTGCTTTTTAGAGTTTTGCTGCAGACCTTTATAGAAAATGTTAGAGTTAGCGACTCTCAGAAGGGATTCTTGTGAGATTTTGGGGTCTGATGATGGAATTTTCCATGTCAGGTGACGATCAATGTTGGTGTGAATGCCCAGCACACAAAGCAGTATTTTCTTGTTTACAATTCTTAAAACATTTTCTGTATGAGTAAGAGCAGCAGAAAATTGCCTGAAGATTAGCCAGGAACAGGTCTAGAATAGGCTGCTTTGGGAGGCAGTGCTTCCTGTCGATTAATTTAGCATCCCACCTTGGTGATCCGAATGTACTTGGTGTGTGCGAGATGTCGGTGACTAAAGATGGCAAAATAATTTTTCTTTTGCCAGCCAATGGATTTGCAATGCTGATACATCCGAGGCTGTTATTCCATGTCCAGCATTTGTAGGTAGAGGCAGAAGTACCCGTGGCTCAATACGTAAGCCTTGTTTCCGCATTCTAACGTGAGGATGACTGAGTCACTCAGCTCCTTACCCGGAGCTCAAAATATGAACAAGGACCAAGGCCCAGTCTTTGGACATGACTGCAAATAACCTTGTTCCCTGGAAAAATGAGAATGAGGCGAATGCACAGCTCTGGATGGAGATGGGTGCTATTTCTTTCCTTCCCTGTCTCCTGGGAGATGTGCCAGCTGTGGAGCTGCTTCTCTGCTCTTGCTTTCTCCATCCTGAACCATCTTCTGGGCCTGGTGCTTGAAGATGCCAAGTGGCAGTGATTTTGGTTTGGTGGGAAGTCTCATTTCCTCGAACGTCAGTGGGAGTTTCAGGTATTCAGGCCCTTTGAGAGCAAACAACTTTTAACTATGTGCAGAAGTATTGGATTTAATTTGGTTTTAAGTATTGGCATTTTAAATTTCTGGTCTTGCTGCCACGTGTTTGTCTGTAGAAATAAATATAGCTGAGAACTTGGAGGAGACTGGTTTCTCAGTGAGTTTAGGGGTGTCCGGGTTTATGGATCCTACCCTCTCTGCAAGGCCCATGGCAGTCACTGAAGGCTCATTAATTCTGACAACCAATCTTGAACCAAATCCTACACTAATATTTGACTTCACCCCTTTAAAGATTCAACATCTAGCATTGGCTTAGTAGATTCCTGGCAGTTGCATCTGATATAAATTTGAAATGCTGATGTTACAAATGAGCTCTGCTCCAAAGTGCTCATCCTGCAGGTGTAAAAAATAGTGGAAGTTTTGGCTTACAAATTCATGAACTGTCAAAAAGATCATTATCAAAATCAATATTTGTCTCTCCTTTTTGGCATATTTATTTATTTTAACAGTTGCTTCAGATTTACAGTTCTGATTCATTGTGGCTGTTGTCTATATTTTAATTTCACATAGTGCAGCAGGGTTCCTATCCCATCTCTGAAGGAAAGTATAGGACCGATTTTAATGACAGTGTACATTTGCACCAACGTGTCCCAAAGCCTAGGGAAACCTGTCCGTTAAAAATTAATGGAGTAGGAAGTCCTGGCGTAAAGTAAAGCCTTGAGTGAAATTCCATGGCTTCATGGACTGTTAATTCTTTATTAGGTTTTCCTAAGACTGAGATAAAAGGCATTTTATCTTTTTTAAGGTTTGCATTAACATGTCATTGAGTTTTATAGATACATTGATCTTCATTTGGCTAATCCAGAAAGGGTAATAGAAATGTGTGTTATATGCAAGAGCAAAGACAACTCCATAACACTTAAGATTTTTTTTTGTTATTTTTATTTATTAAGTTTTCTTCAGAAACAGAACTGTGGTCAGTGTCCAGAGTTGTGAAACTCAGCTCGCTGTGTATTTGTATTGCCTATCCTGTCTGGGATTCTCTCTTTCCCTTTTCTTGACTTTTTAAATGCCTTTACTTTCTAGCTAATTTGGCAGCACAGTTGATGTGTCTCCTTTGAAAGCTAGCAGAAAGAGTTTGCAGTATTTTTTCAAAATACTGTCTCTGTCTGTGATGGATTCTTGGCTTTCTTGGCTTCCTGACTTTTTTTTTTTCAAAGTATATTCCAGTATGAGATGGAGCAGTGAAGTGTGTCTGTGGATTCAGAGAAAGGACCTGAATCTGACTGATGGCAGTAGGTTTTTTGCTGCTGCTGCCCATAACAAAAATTAAATGCTGGGGTCTGCAGATTTCCAGATAAATATACCATGCCATGGGTTGTAGCTAGGGTGATTAAGGTGGCACACGGAGCATCCAGGATGATACAGATGGTTTCTACCCTCTTAATCCCAACTGGGAGATCTCTGGCTTTGTGGAAATCAGAGGAACTTCCATAAGTCAGGGTTTTATCTGCTTTTTGGTCAGCAGCACTCACTGTTTGAGGTCGCCCAGTCCAGTTTGGGGGGCTGCATCTTTGGGGGCTTTGGTTGTGCGTGTCTTCGGGAGAAACAAATCATCCTCACCAGTCAATATGCATGTTTATTGAGGAAGCCTCTGTAGAGAAAACTTTATTAATAACTCGGGTTGTTAATGAAGAATGGGCAGTGGTTGGTATGTTAGTGCTATGTATGAAAGCATGTGAAAAGAGAACAAAATGACAAACAATTTTTGGCTTCTGTGTTGAAACTGTACATCCTTCCTACAGTTCTTCACGTGCGTAAAGTAGCCACCCCCATTTTTCTCCTGGCCCTATGGATCTCTGCAGCTGGAGAGAGCTTGACCCTAGGTTGGAGACTTGTTTCCAGCCTCATCACATCTCTGCACCTTGACAAACAGGGGACGTATCAAGCACTGAATTAAGGCCCCTGCACAGCACTGTGTGGCAATGACCTTCCCTGCTTGTTAGCTCTGTGGTGGGAAATCTTGCCTTTGTCTACCTTGGCTGGACTGCAGGGACAGCATTTGGAGCAAAAGGGCACAGGCCGGTTGATTTTGGAGATGTTTCCCTTCATATCAGGGATTTGTTTGATCCTTACCTTGCCAACCAGTCTTGCCAAGCCAAAGCATCAGAGCAGCTTAGATCTTGCTCGCTTCTCATCTTCGGCTCCCACTCGTGCAGCCTCTAGCAAATGCTTATTTTAGCACCAGCTGGCTGTGATCCCTTTGAACTCTCTGATATGAGATTAAATGTTAATTTACTACATATCATTATAGGATTATATGTTATCTCTATGATAATGGAATCCAAATGTTAGAATAGCATGTTTGAGATTTAGTGCTTGCACGCATTTTCCTCCACTCAGGAAACAAGAATAGATGAAGGTATAAGACTGAAAAATAGGTGAATTAATCTAACTGATCACAGCTAGCCATGAGCTCAAGCCCTGGAAGAATATAGCCAGAGGTTCATAATTTTTTTTTTGCAGAGTTCAGAATAAGCAGAGAAGAAGTTGACTGAATTTTATATATATATAAAAAAATATAAATAAGCATGAAGCAGTTGTTATCTGCTTTGTGTGTTCCAAGGGCTAAATCCCATGGATAAATTATGCAGTGTGAATTATGTGCTCGGCTCTACTTATAAACGCCAGACAAACCAGAGTGCTGAAGTGACCTGTGTGCTGAGTTTCTGCAGAATTTTATTCTTCAGGCTATGGGTAGGTGAGCAATATTGGATATAATAAGATATGACTTGAACTTGAATTGACTCAAACTTGAACTGCACTTGTGATATTTCCACACAGAGGTTTATAGGAGATGCCAGTAAGCAGAAGGAGAACACAGGTTTTCTGCTGCTTCCTCTCACTGCCCATTGTGGCAGCTTTGGATGGGCAAATGCTGACATCGAGCTGCAGTGAAGCAGCATCCTCAGCACACACGAATGCTGTGCCATGCATGTATGTGGTTGCGGTCTGTCGTACCCCTGCAGAACCCTGCTCTGGCTCTCTGGGAAGCTGAGGCAGCCATGGGTGCAAATTTGTGTGGCCTGGGGTGGGAGGAGCGCTGCGGCCTGGCACCGGAGTGTGACAGGCTCTGCCCTGGCAGCCAGCAGGGGCAGCCGTATGCTGGGGTGCATCAGGCATGGTGCGGCACGACAGTCGAAGGACGTGGTTGTCCTGCTCTGCTCCGCTCTGGTGCGGCCTCACCTTGAGTTAGTTCTGTGTACGATTTTGGCACCTCAATATCAGAAGGACATATAACTGTTTGAGAGTGTCCAAAGAAGGGCTATAAAGATAATGAAGGGTCTAGAGAGGAAGACGTATGAGGAGCAACTGAGGGCCCTTGGTTTGCTCAGCCCAGAGCAGAGCAGGCAGAGGGAAGGCCTCATGGCGGCCTGCAGTTCCCTCACAAGGGGAGCGGAGGGGCAGGCGCTGAGCTCTGCTCCCTGGGGACAGCGACAGGACCCGAAGGAACAGCATGGAGCTGGGACAGGGGAGGGTCAGGCTGGGTGTTAGAGAAAGGTTCTGCACGCAGAGGTGGTCGGGCAATGGGACAGGCTCCCCAGGGCAGTGGTTATAGCCCCGAGCCTGCTGGAGTTCAAGAAGGGTTTGGACAACGCTCTCAGACACACAGTCTGGTTTTTAGGTGGTGCTGTGTGGACCCAGGAGTTGGACTCCACGATCCTTGTGGGTCCTTTCCAATTTGGGATATTCAGTGATTCGGTGATTGACTCAGACGCATGTAGCTAAGATTGGGGTCCATGAGGCCTTGTTGGATTTATGCGGTCTTACTCCAGCCAGAAACAGGGCCTGCAGATTTTTGTTAATGCAAGAGGTGGCCCAGAGGTGCTGGGGGCAGCTCCTCATGCGTCTAACCTCTGCTCCATCATTACTGGTACATATTCGGTTCTTATTTCTTATGTCAGCTTCCCTGAAATAGCCGACAACTGCAGGCAAACCCTATGGATAAACAACCCTGGTGTGGAAAGGTTGTTTCCAGACTTTTCGTATCTGGCCATCCTCAGTCTATTTCCTGAGTTACTCCAGATCACTATCAGTGAATTGTTTCAATTTAGAGGTAATAGGACAAATTGGGAAATCCTGCTATAAATTACTGCACATTTAATTCACACTCTTTGGAGTAGTTTGTCTGGATAGGTGAGCATTTTCTGTTCTGGTAGAGCCACTGGCATATATTCATCATCCTAAAATAATGTCACATCAATGATCTGGAGTTTCCTAACTGATACGCTAGGTTGGGCTATGATAGCAACGTCCCTCTGACCTTTTCTTAGTTGTATGATTGTCCCGTCATTGAGAAAAGAATTAGATCCAGCTTTTTGCCTTCTCGGGCAATCTCAAATCTGATCTAATTTACTTCTCTTGACTTGAAGAATTTGAAAATGCTGTCAGCTACTGTTCATTATCTTTTATTACCTTAATATATTAACACATAGGAACCACACAGCAAGTACGACCTCATCCAACTTTGTTTTTTGCTTGAGAGTTTTTATTCTTTGCCTTTAAGTTGATAATTGTCTGTGAGCAAGATAACTGTATTTGATGCATTGTAGGATGGAGCCATAATAAGGTTTCACTTTCTTTACACACCAATATTTTGACAAGATCTCCTAGAGCTGCCTCCTCCAGAGCAATTGGGAATTTTCCTTGTGCTTATGAAATCGAACTCTAAATTGCTAATCAGCAACAGGCAGGGAAACAAACACCCAAGAAGTCCTGGGTGAGGCTGCTGGCTCCTCCTCCTCTCCCCAAGAGGAGCTGTTCTCCTTGTGTGAATGACAAGCTGCAGCCTTTGATCATTGTAGTAAGAGAAAAATGGTACCAAGGGATGGTTATTTTGTCCTTTCTGACAGCATATGCCATGAATTTGTAAAATATGTCAGATGCGTATTCAAAACGTGAAATAATGCATTCAAGTGTGAAAAATTATGCTTTGTTCTGATACCAGGGTGTGCTTGAGGAGGACTGTTTTGATAAGCAAGGGAGCAGGGGAGGAGGTCAGCAATCACCCTACGAATGCAAAGCTCTTTTACTCTTTAACAAATTAATGGAGTTGCTCGAGGCTGTTGTCATTTCAAAAATAAAATGTTGAATTAAGGAAAAAAAAATCCGAGAGAGCACAGGAACTTTTGTTCTGGGTATCTTGATGGGGGAAAAAACCTGCTGTCATTAGAAGGGAAAGAATTCGTTATTTTCATGTGCTGTGCCTTGAGAGGTAGATATAAATTGATAACTTAATGATGTCTGAACCACAGAAGTAGGCCTGTGTGGTTGCTCCTATGAGAGCCAGAGAGCACATATTGCTTTGGGAGTCTGGTTAGTGTAAAATTGGTAGCCTGTGAGAGCAATGCAAAGTGCAGGTTAAAGATTGGGTTCAGAGAAATAAGGCGCAGATATCCCTGAACTAATAGCGGGAGAATCTGTAAAGCCATGGAGCTCTCATTAGGCTTTTTCTGAAGGAGCTAAAAGGCTGGGTGGCCTTGCAAGTCTCTGTCCCGAAACTTAGCAGCTTGTGCTTGAATTTTGCAGTGGGAAAACTTCCTGACTTAGTGAGACTGCACACATACTTGAAATTATGTTTGTGCAAGCACATTTACAGGATGGGGACATGACTTGCTGGAGGAGCTCAGTGGGGAGACCTAAGTGAAACCTGACTTCTTCCCATGGATCTTAACACTGCAAAGATTTAACAAGGAACTTAACTATCTATATTGCCAGCGGTCCCAAAAATCAGCATGTGTAGTTAAGGTAGCTGTCCAGATGAGAAATTCAACAATAATGGGAAGCAAAATGAGAACTGCTTCCAGTGCTGGGGCTGGGGCAGGACTCAGGATTTTGCTTTGCATGCCTTCGTGTCCTGTTTGGTCTTATCAGAGTCCCCTAGCAGGGCTGCACGTGGCATATTCTCTTTCTGGGATTACAGTCACAGTGGGATATGGATGAGTGCTGGTAAGACACAGGATTTTCTGTGCATTCAAGACACATCTGTGTTCTTAATAACTTTACGGGGGTTTTATTGTAAGCTGCTTTTGTAGTTTCCTGTGGCTGTTTGGGCCCATCAGTTTGGAGTTCATTTCCTCCAAGAGCTTTGAAACAACAGAACGGAGAATCTGGTGAAAGCCCGTTGCTCTGGAGAAAGCCTCTGGGCCAAATTCACATCTTTCTGACAGTGCCTTTGGAGAATCTGCAGCCAGCATTTTAATATCCTGTAATTTCTGGCTCATGCAGGGGATTTTTCAATACCACCGAAGAAGCTTTTGTGGGGACAAGCACTATAAAATGGTGTTTCTGTGTAACCTGTGCATGCAGGAATATAGATAGTCTGTAGTATATAGAACTACAAGTACTTTGCTTCATTTCATCTTTAGATGCAGTATGTGAGGCCTTTGCAAAGAGAAATGCAGCAAAGATCCTGGTCCTCCATGAACCGAGGGAGATCTGCCAGGGAAGGGCCAGCCCAAACTGGGGCAGAAATCTGGATCCAAGCTATTATTACTTAGAGGAAAAATAGAAAATGTTGAAGTAGATTTCAGAAAGGATCCTTATGAAATTACTTTTTTTTTCCCTCTCTCTGCTCAGAATGGGAATGTAATTAATGCAGTCAGCACTGTGTTTCCCCTTATTTTAATGGTGAGCTTAGTCTGGGAGTAATGGTAAACTACACGAGTGATTTGGGACGCCAAATGGGCTTACTGGAAACTCAGAAAGTGAAGTGGGACTGCTTGGTTCCTGGAAGGCAGCTGTGCCATGGCATCGCAGGATGCTGTTTCTATCAGTGCTTCTTTTTCCCTGCTCCTCCTTTTGGGGTTCCATTTGCTGGGGGTGTGAGTGTGTTTCCCCCAGTCCTTTGCCACCAGCGAGAACTTTGTGAGAGACAGGGATGCGCTTTGCTATTCAACCTTAGCTGCTTAGATCAATATCTGCAGCAGGAGAGTGATTTTAATAAAAGGACTCTCTCTTGGCTTTCCTATCTCCATGACAGATAGACCCCAGCTATCATAAATCCTGGCCTTTCTCCTGTCAGTCTCTTGGCTTTGTGTGACATAGATGTTTTAACACTGAATACAAATATTTCACAGCCGGCTAATAGTTTAGAGCATATATTTAAGAGATTTACTTTTGCAGTCACCTGGTGCCTTTAGTGAATGTGTTCCCCTTGTAAGGCCTTTCTGTTGTTCGGAGAATATATCCACACACTCCCATACACATACTCATTTTCTGTTGCTTATGAAATATCACTGGGGGAAAATGAGTTTTGCCTCAGATAACGGTAGTAGGGAGCCCTCTCCTAACCTCCTCTTTAGCAACGAGTCCCTCCAGTAGCCGTGACAAACCTTATTTATCAGGTCTTGGGAGGGATGCGCAGGGTTTTGCCGTGCGGGAGGCTGGAAGCATCGATGCCGCAGGGAGCTGGGCACGAAGTGCAGTCCCTGTGCCTGCTGCCCTGGTCCAGCACCGCCCGGGGTGGCTGCGCCTCATCCTGCAGCAAAAGCAAAGCAAAGGTGTGTGCAGCCCCAGGGGGCAGGTTGCCCTTCCTGTGCAGGTGGAGCCCTCTTGGTCTTGACGTCTCCAGCTCTGCCCAGCAAGAGCCAAGGGGCATCTGGGAAGGGAGAAGGAGGCTTGCTTGTGCCTGGGGGAGGCACCTCGGAGCAGGGTTTGGTGTTCGTGCAATTGTATTTGTGTGGTTTCTGCCTGTGGAGGGGCAGGTGGTGCAAAACCTGTGTGTGTAGATGCACGTGCAGCCTTAGCTGTTTCTCCCCTCCAGGTAACCAGAATAGAAACCCCAATGGGTGATTAACCAGTCAGGTTACCAAGGTGTGTTTAAGCTTCAGTTTAGCTTGCAATAGTAGCTCTGTCTTTCAGTTCATTCAGCTGATGAATTTGTGACCTTTTGCCACTGTGCTAATGCCTCTAATTGTAACTGGCAGGACAATTTCCTGTTGCTGTTGTAGGAGAGATGCAGAGAAACTCGCCAAGAGCAGCCTGTGACTTTTAACTGCCATATCAGCGCCTCTGATCAAAGCTAAAATGGCAAGTTAGGCTAGCGATCAACCCAACAGAGTAACCGGAGCAATTGCAATAGCCACATTAAATGAGGAAACTCTTGGGGAATTTGCTCCCTTCTGCCCCCTCCCTGCATTGGGATTTGTCAGTTATCTGCATTGCACCGAGGTGGCCTTGGCAGTGCTGAGTGTGACAGGGAGGAAGACTCCCTTCGAGCACTCAGGGAATTAGTCTGGGTTGGAGAACCTTTGTTCTGCAAATACCTATATTGCCTTTGTCAGAGGAGGCAGGAGCTGGAGGCAGCCGATGGAGACTTGAAGAAGAGACCTTGGGAACATCTCATCTCGCTTCTGCTTGGGTTTTGGAGAGGTTGTGTTCAGCATCTCCATGCTCTCTTCATGGTTGCTCTTTCTCTATAGGTTCACCTCTGGTATTTGTTCTATGTCCTTCACCTGCTGGAATGATTCCATTTTCCATAGAGAGACTATTTTAGAACCCAAGAGATATGGGCAAGAACTCACTGGCCCCGAGTGGCCATGAGGACCTGCCTTGGGAACACCGTCATCTGGTGCTTTCATGGGCTGTGGATGGGACCACAAAGTCCCATCTACACAACTATATATAGTATTACAGGAACATAATTTATATTTGCTGATCGCACTTTTAGCTTTTTTCTATCAGACACATTTGAATAAAAGTTTATAACAAGGAAGACTTTGACCAGAAGCATGCGTGTGAGAGCGAAAGAGATTAATAAATAGAATACGTGATGACATAAAGATTTTATGGGGTGTGGGCATGGGCACATTACTCACAGATGTTGAAATCATCCCCAATATGTTTCAAGAAAAGCTATTTTAGGGATGTTTAGAGAGTTTTTAAAATTTTTTTATTGTGACTATTTTTTCTATCACTGCTGCCCATAAAACCAGGTGCCTTAGTTACCATGTTTCCCACTGTACAGGGTTCAGAGGGAGCAATAAAAACCTCTAAAACTTACCTAAAATAACCTTCCTACAGTTACAGATGCCACAGGTTTAATGCCCTGTTTCTCACGTCCTTCCAGGCCTTGACATGATGGTAGCGTTTGGAGGAAAGGGGATCTCTCTTCCCCATGGTGGAATAACTTTTCACTTTATAACCTACAGAGATGCTGGAGACACTGCTTAGAAGCTCTGACGACTTTAACTGTAAAAACAGTGTTAATAATTCAGGAGGAATTTGCACTCCCCAGCTTTGGACAGCACAATTTTAGGAAATTTCATATTTGGGCAGGAATTGTGCTCATCTGGTAGATTTAAAAAAGAAATGATGGGTCTAGGGTTTGCAGCGTTAAGTACAAGGGTAGTCCCTGTCTAGGAAAGTTAAACCTTCGTGAGATATGAATTTAAGTTGTTATAGTGGTGTAATGCATTGCATGCATACTCTTATTTCATCCTAAAAAGATTATTTTCTGGTTTCAGACTGTGTCAACTTTAAGGTAAAAGAACTCCAGTCTTTAGAAATAAGCATACGCACTTGGAGAACCATACTGCTGTAATGATAATGGTTCAGCTTCAGCTGTGCCTGATAAAATCATTGTAAACAGGCAAATCTGATGTCTGCATGGGCTAGCATGGCAATCAGAAGAGCAAGCACAATAGCTTTATTGCTTGGGTTTACATGCTGTTCCCTGGCCAGGATAAATATGTGATCTATTTTGATAAACAAGCCTGAACACCTCCTTCCTAGTAATAAAGTAGTTAACAACCATCTTCCCAGAGAATGTCAAATAATGAGGCAGTGGCTTAACAAGGCAGTTCCTCAACCTTTTATAAGTAGAGGCTCATTTCCTTGAAAAATAAATCTCTCATCTGCTGCGTACAGTGCTGCTGTATGGGGTTTTGTTTTTGACTTTAAAAAAAAAAAAAAAAGGTAAATTTTGTTCACCTGTTGGGTGCATTTGCTTCCCTCCATTCTGTTTGTGTGCTTGCATGTGGTTGTATAGCGCTGTCTTGTTTTGCAGTTGCCTTATGGATCACCTCTGAGGTGTCACAGAGAAGGGAGAACAGATTGAAGAAGAGTGGCCGCACCGGGTCAGAGCACAGATCCACCTGGCCCAGCAGCCCGTTTCTGATAGCACCCAAAAGCTCAGTTGGAAAGAGTGAGGTCAGGCAAGCATGGAGGGATGTTTCCCCTAAACATGCTCTCAGCAGCTGGTGTCAGAGGTCGTTTCTTTGTGTAATACTGATTTAGGGAGTGCAGCCAGCACTATTCTCTCTGGAGTCCAACACTTCACGTGCTTTCCTTGCCAGACTAAAGGCAGTTGTGAACCTTTCCATTTTTCTGTTTTATGTAAACGTTTGCTGATAGAGAACCCTGAATTAATCTTCCGGCCTGTTGGGTGCTGGATTACACTCTTCCTCATTCCTTTCCATGCCAACAGTGCTGGGGCTGGCATGGGATGCTAATCCTGCCATACTTATTCACTCAATTGTAGAGGAAAATGTATGAAAACAAATTGCTAGTTCAAGCTAAATTTAGATTTATTCAGTTGGAGTTAATTATAATCTTTATTTAGTCCCAAGTGATGCCTTCTTATCATACACTTATTATAGCTGAGAAAATTAATTTTTATTCTACCATAAAGGTGAACGTAATAATCTGGGTTCAGGGAAGGGATTACTTTAATAAGATTTATAGGCAGCCTTTCAGACAGTACGGTTTTATTACTATCTGTAGGTGGCCTTGCTGTATGTATGTCTTTCAGTATGGGTGACTGTGCAAAATGCAGGCAGAAAAAAACCTATTGTAAGTACCAGCTCAGAAACTTCCACATCCAACTTAATTTTTTTGGCAATGGAGAGCAGGCAAAGCAATGGGCTTGCTTAGGAGCACAATAATACAGTTCATTACCGAACTTGTGGTCTGATCAGGGGGGTTTTGTTCATGTGTACAGGTTGATTTTTCACTGAAAACTGTGTTTTGGTAGGCAGGTTTCTGAGGCCTGAGATGTGGCTTTCAGGCTATGGGAAGCAGGGTGATGGGCAGATGTAGTCATGGCATGCGCCGGCCGCCTTGGGCATCAGTGGAGAGAAATAGGTTCCTCCCAAGGGTGACTTGTCACCCCTGATATAAGCATCTGTGAGAAGATGAATGAATTCTGGAGACACCCTTGTCTGTGATTTACTGGAAGGGGAGGCTGGAGTGTGTGTTGGCCTTAGATACCTATCTAAAATGAGATGGGCTGCCTCCCGCAGAGGGTGGTCATGATGTACAGCTGCAGTGAAGCTCCGCGAACAAAAGTTTGACTGAGACATTTGAAGATAAGCATGTGAGACATTGTCTCAGGCCTACAAAAGTTAATTAACCTCTCTTCAGCTTTAGATGGTTGGATTAAATAGACTTTTTTTTTTTAATTGCATCCTTCTTCTTGTCTTGGTCTTTCAAAACAAACTGCCCAACTAGCAACATTTTGCAAAGTGGATCTCTGTCTTCCACAGATGTCTAATCAAGATTGAATACAAGGACTGTAAACTGGTTGTGAGTCCTATATCAAGTCCTATCCTCACATCAAACTAGGATAAGGAAAAGAATGAGAAAAGCTTAAAGGGATCCTCTCATCTTTTCTTACACTATGTTTTTTTATATGTTGACAGCTTCTGGGCTGACTTTAATATTAAAAAAGTATTGGGTACTCTTCTTAGGTCTTCCTCGCAGTATCATATCTTCAAATTATTCTGTTACAGTTGAAAACACTGTTTGTTATTACGGCTTTTTTTTCTGTGCCAGTGCCGTTCACTGTATAACTACATCAAGTACAAAATGAGTAAGGCTTGTTTTGAACGGCGGATGATGGAAGTTGTTCCTCAGTGGGACTATGGAGAGGTGGTTTTTTTTTTTTTCTTCTCTCCTCTAATGTAAAACTGAGGAGATGAGTCACAGGATGGACTCTGAATGTGGGAAGTAAACAGTGATATCCTCCTTGCATGGTTATTTTATTAAATTTTGAATGAGTCAGCGTAAGCATGAAGCGGGTGTTCATCTAGTCTTCTTAAATTCTCACACAACTGCAACTTACCCTACCCAGAGTGCCCAAATAAAGCCTGAACTCATGGTAGATTTTCACAAGGTATCATCCTTCTCATTTTCCTGCTGCCAGGATTACGAGCCAGAGCAGTTTACACTGGAATTCCCCAAGCTGGAGCCAGGCCAAATCACCTTGCACAGCCCCCCATGGCTGGGGTCCCCAACAGGCATCAGGTCTTACCCCTTGTGTGCGTGAAAGAATGTAACCTACACAGCTTGTCCAGAATTAATTCAGAATTAATTATTGTTCTATGATTTAGCAGTTCTAGAATAGCTTTCCTTGTGTGGATACCCTATCCTGGGATACAGTGTGTTTTTATTCAAGGATAATGCCTGCATTTCCAGAGCAAAATAATTATTATGAATAGAGCCATTTTTATAGCAGAATAATGTACATGTGTAGTTTGGTCTTTATGGTCTTTAGTGAGGGCTGGTGGGAAGGGCTGGTGATTTTTCTCCTATACAGACAAGCCATTGATTGCCTGTGTATGAGTCACGGATAACATCATAGTACTTACTGGCACCACATTACTTGAAATTATTCCTCTCTTACAAAGAGGAGTGTCTGTATGATCTCACGCTACAATTCTGATGATGCTGCAGGAAAGATGGATTTTAACATTTTCAGTTTTTCACAGGTGCAAGATTGGATTTCTTGTTTGTTTTCAGAAGGGAAGAATATTGAAAAAGTTGCATATTTTAATTGCTTCTTGTTTGTCGCACCACCAATTTCAGAATTACTGAGGGCTTATGTAAGACTTGGTTCCTGTTAAGTAATTAGCTAAGCTAGAGGGAAGATATTTATGCTCCAGCAGGAGTTATTTTAAAGTTCATCATTTTGTAACTGAAAATTCAAGACTTTACCCTTACTACAGCTTAACATAGAAGCATTAGTTTATAATGCTGACCTGCCACTGCCACCATTACCTTCTGTAGGATACTTGTTTTGCTTCTTACTTAGAATTTATGAAATCTAAAAAATACAGCTTGGATGAAATCTTGGACTACGTGAATGGCAGCCCTTGGGTTTGCTCGTGCCTTAGTCTTGTGCTGCGTTTTGTGGCATCAGTTGGAGTCAAGTCAGATATGTGGATTGAAAAAAGTGCTGGATAATTTTATGGCTAAATAAAAAAAATCACCAAGATAACAGAAAGGAAGTTCTGTGTGAGGTTTGAGCTGGTCAGGGTAAGGACTAGGAAGGAGCATCTCCCTGATCCATGGCATCGCGTACTTGGTTACGTGCATGGTGGCGGCTTCTCCCTCTGCTCTTTGGAAATACCATGAGTGACTTTCCTTTCGGTACGCACCGTCAGAGTTTGCAGGAAGAACCAGGCTGTGAGGCTGTTGTCCTGCTCTGGAGAGAAGTGTTTTGGCATAAATTGAGAGGGGTGAGATGTTACCAGTTGACCTGTTGCTCCAGAGGTCTTGGTATTTGTCTGGTTCGAATAACAGTGCTTTAAAAGAGGCAAAGCACTATCTGAAAAACTGTTACAAGGTAAAAATTATGGTAGAAATGCAGTCTGAATATCTCATCGTGTCTGTGTGTTACTCCTATACATCCTCCCTCAGTGTCCCCAGTCCCAAAGTAGTCTGAAAAACTGAGTTCAGCCTTTGAGGTAGCCCTGGGCTCCGGGGATGCTCATTCTGCCTCCATCTACTTTTCTTCACCTCTTGCTCTTCTTTATTTTGCAATTAGGACTAACCCATGTTCTGATCTAATGTTCTGCCCTCTTTTGATCTTGCTGGAGTGGTTATTAAAGGAGTAGGTGATTTATTAGCTGCTTTGTTGTACATCAGAAAGCTGGAGATGTGTCCTTTTTCTGATTGTTACTGTAAGGAGATTGATGTTGTGGTGCTGATGTGCCAAATTAAAAAGGCGGGGTGTTGGCCTGCCACCATATGAAGTATTTTTTTTAGATGTTCCTAGAGCATCATAAAATGCTGCTAAATTCAGATATCATATTTTGTTGCAGGCTGGTTCTAGGACAAAGCCCAGCCCTGTCTACAAGTGTTTATGGCTTCCCATATAAGCTTTCAGACAAAATTTGTGTCTCATTTAGTTTGAGTTACAGCCGGCTGATATCCTAGCCCTCGTACCAGTTCTCAGAAGAAGTACTGAATGTTGCCACTATAATGAAATGGAGGAAAGGGAAAAACATACCTTTTAAACTTCCTGTAAATCAGTGCTTGAGAGAGATAAAGTGTCTGCATAAAAGATGAGGAGGGGGGGGGGAAAGTGCTATAATGTAAACACAGATGCATTTAAGCCTTGCCTTGTATCCAGTTTTTCTTTAGGCTCAGGAGCTATGTCAGTCTCCTCTGTAATCTGGGGTGTCCCAGGAGAAGGCAAATTTTAGGTTTTCTCCCAGAAATCAGAAGGTACTTCTGCTTTTGTATGTCCTTTGCTTATCTGTATGGCAGCACCGTTTTTATGATAAATGAGGCTTTTCTAAAGTATTGCTTTCAAATGTAGCCTGATTTATCTACAATTAATCCGGGAAGGCACTTGTCTGCGTTTGGGTTCTCAGGGAAGGCACAACACCCTCCCTGCCCTCGCTGCCTTGCTTTTCACAGGAACAAAGTTCACTTTGAGCAGCGGAAACAGCATGGCGAGCCGCGCCGTGTCAAGGTGCTCTATAAATAGCAGAGCAGTAATGGAGCTGCTAAAGCATCCCTTGGTGACTCGGGTGCCAGAATTGGCATCGATCTCCTCCCTCTGCTCCTGCTAAGAGCTGGACGAGGTTTGTCCCGCTGTGTGACTGCCCGAGCGCACTGTCGTTCTGGCAGCAGGCTAAAAGCACCGCGGCTGCCCCGAGGCAGCGGTGGAGAAGCACAGCAAGCAGTGTCCTGGGGCGTTGCTGAGCGGAGGTCACCAGCCTTGCTGCGTGCCTGCATCCCTCTCGCGGGCTGCCGTGGGTTCAGGGCACCCTCCCGTGCAGGGTAGTGGCGTCCATCCCTGCTCCAATGCTCCTGCTGCTCCTGTGTCTGCCTCGCCTGTGCCTCCCGCTGCTGCGGGTAGCGCGGTTGGCCCCTCGCCTCCGTCTCCTTCCAGAGCTGCTCGTTACCACTCACGTCCTACGGCTCCGCGCACAGAAACGGGGGCTCTGGGTTCTGCCTGGTGCAGGGAGCGTGGCGGCTGCGCCGGGTTCACACTGGCATGCGAAGAGGCGTGGGAGGGAAGGGTCAGGGTTGTTTTTTTCCTTTAGGAAACCGCTTCTCCCCTGTGTGAGAGCTGTGATACCAAAGCTGGCTGGCTCCCACATCGGAAAGGGAAGAGGGAGCTCCCCATCACCTGGGTCTCTGCGTTTCGACCGGGTGCCCAGCTCCACGGCTGCGTGCAGCCGGGTGGAAGGTGTGGGCTGCACTGGTGTGCTCTGAGAGATGGGCTGCAACAGTTATGTGTGGGCATCAGAAACGAGAGGACACCCAAGTGGGGGGATGGTGTGGCAGTTGTTCCGCAGCTGCCGTTGCTTGTGGAGCTGTGAGGAATCCCAGAACTCATCCCCATGTGGAGAAGTGAGAGAGGGGATTGTTGATACCGTTTCCTGCTGAGCTTTTTGAAATGCTTTTATATATATTTTATGCTTTTATATATATTTTATATTTACACGTTCCCACAAATACTATTTCAATGGCTCCAGAAAAACCTTGATACGATTAAATACGCAGCAAAAGTAAAGGCAGAAGTATTGTGATGAGACGAGAAGTATTTAAAGGAGCATAGATAATATCAAGCCATTGAAAATAAATGAGCAGAATTTCAACGGACAACAAGAGTGGAGCAAAGTCAAATGGATGAGGTTTGCCCTAGAATCTGTCTTTGAGAAGTGTAGGCTTTAAAAATACACAACCTGAAAAAAATATCTTAAATATTTGAGCTTTTATCTGTGCTAAATTGTGGCTGTAAGTATCTGAGTCATCTGGCTCGTAACAGGTGTAATTGTTTCTGCGCTTGTCGCGTTGTGTATCTGCTCTCCCCAGCCTGACAAACACTAAAATCGCCGCTAAGCTTCTGCAAGAGACAACAAGAGCTTTGACCTTAGGATCTGTCATTGTTCCTTTGTTATCTCTGCGCATTATGGAACTGCTTCATTTTAATTCATTTGGTTTCTGTTTATTTCTTCTGCGGCGGTCCCAGGAGCTTGCATTCACCAGCTTTTTGTTGGAGCCTATGAATTGTTAGTTTAAAAGACCCACCGTCTCTTTTGGGTAGAATCGCAGCCCAGATTGAATATATCTCACTATTAATTAGAGATCAGCCCAAACCAAAGACATCTGTTTGATCCTTCCCTCCCTCTGGAATCTTTTCTTGCCCAGGAAAAATTGCTCAGCATTGGCTGGAGGATTGACCATTGTGTTGTAGGGAAACTTCTGTGATTTCCAAATGTGTTTCATTCTCCTCTGGAATTAAACTAAAAAATCCTTTACACACCTTCTGTGTGTAAAGGATTTCTTCTCTCAAGTTCACCCTAGCCTGTAAATCCATCCCACCGAGACCTCTGTCAAACCCAGTATTTTCTTGTGTGTGAAAACTTCTTTTTTTTCCCCAGGAACACAAGTCTTTTATCAGTGTGCAGCTAACTTCCAAACTACTGACCTGGCAAAAGTGGGATGGGAATGATGCAGATTTGCAAACCCCAGCCTAGCCTGCATTGTGCAATAGTAATGCTAGTTGAAAGAAACTGTTCTGTTTTCCTGCCTACTGCTATTCAATATGCCAGTTGCTTATATATATTGCAGTGTGGATGAGAGCAAACCATAAACTTGGTTTAGCTACAGAGGAACAAAAACCAAACAGTGAAAAGTTTTGGAACATGAGTTTGGCGTCTGGCCTTGTCAATTTGTCTCCTTGTTTTACCCAGAACTTGAGGAAAGTACTTTGGGTGGGTACCAGACTGGGGAAAGGGGAAAGGGGCTGATCGAGTGGGATGTCATTCAGAGTATGAGCTTTGAGCTCAAAGTGTTCATTTCATGGTACCCGTGTCACATTGTTTTGTAATTGTGGCTAACAGTATTGATCCCCGGTAATATGTTGCTTTGTAGAAGAACGGAGGGGCCTGCTAAGCAACCACTAGAATTGTCTTTCTGTTTCCTTTTATCTTTGGCCTGCAGTGGTGGAGAGCCGAGGAGGGATCATGGACAGCATACAGAGATTCTCAAACCTGCCAACGTATCTCCCCGCGAGCTATCACATCTGCAATGCCGATGTTTTCTTCTTCCTTAAAGAAGCCAACCAGGATATCATGAGGAACTCCAGTTTGCAGTCTAGGGTGGATTCATTCTTTATATACAAATCCAAACTACCACCCATCCTAAATGCCACGTATGGACCTTTTTCTGTTGAACAGGCTGTTCCCTTGGACTTCATGCTCTCTTCTGCATCTTTTGGTTTCACAAATAAATTCACTTTTAATTGGAAATTAAAATCGCACATAATTGACAGCTCGATCTATTCCAACAAGCCTAAAATACAAACCTTGTTCTATATTGCGGGGAAAGACTGGGATGACAATAGTTCTGCGGAGAGTTTGCCTTGCGTGAAGATGTTTGCCTTCCTGGAATCTAGAGAAGTTGTGGCCAGCTGTAGATTGACAGGTCATCTCGGATTATGTGTTGCAGAGCTGGAATTATCTCCTAGCTGGTTCAGCTCCCCTCCACCCCTGGTTTCAGAGGAAACAGCCTCCTTGGAAGGGATTACTGTGGAGCTCTTCTATAAGATTTATACAGCAGATGGGGAATGTTCTCCAGAGGATGCAAAATGGGAAAACAATATCCATGCAGGTCAAGATAATGAACAGAAGGCTTTGCCAGCTATGGAGAGGATTGGTAGCATCATTGTTTACCCAAATCACGACAAATTAAAACAGTCTTCACTGAGGCTAGATGAGAATGTCGTCATCCGCTTGCCACTCAGCCCTGTCAGAGAAGGTGATGTTGTGACCTTTCACGTTTCCCTGGCCGATGACTCTCTAGCAGACCAGTTTGTATTAAGGTAAGAGAATATTTAAAGTGCTCTATGCTGAGCAGTCAACAAATAAGGACAAATTGATCTCAGGTGTAATTGCTTTGGTTACATTCAGTGTTTTCCTCAGAGAACTTTAAGCATTTGCTCTCCAACTGGGGAAAACTATAAATAGGCTTGAATTATCTGTGGAGATGACACTTTTTGGAACATGGGAATTGATTTTAAAATATGAGCTATTACTGTTTGCATCATTATCTTTTGTTTTAATTCTGTTTGCTTCTAGTAGTACTTCTGCCTCTGAAATTACACCTCTCAAAGTCAGCCAGGCTAATGGCTGCGATCCATTTTGCTAGATGGTTTGCAGGAGTGTTTCCCATTGCTTTGGCAAAACACCCTCTCTTTTTTATAAGCTTTCTTACAATCTTTCCAACGTACATGGGATACATCTTGTACAAGTCCTATGTGGCGAAGAACTATTTTGTTGTGGTGTACAGAGGGGATCTGGGAGAAGGGAGATGTGCCTCAGCTTGTGTAGGAAGTCTTTGGCAGAGCCAAGATTTGGATCCAAACTTTGCAAGTCCTTCTTTGGCTTTGCTGCAAGACAGCCCATCCTGCCTCCTCAAGCTTTTGACTGCTTGGTTGCGTGAGCCATTTTAGTTTTAAATTTTGAGATTTTTTGGTGACCTTTACTCGTGAATCTGCCTTCAATAGGAGAATTCAGGCACTTCTAACCACCCCGAGGGTTAGTGCTGCATATTTGTTATGTCCTTAGCTGTCAGACTCTGGGTTCAGAGCTGCGTAGAGACTGAATTCAGAGAGAAATGTGAGCCAGACTTGGGGAATAAAAGGGCCAAAAGGTAATTGGAAAGTGTCATTTGCTGTGAGAATGTAAGACGCTTGGGAGGAAAGGAGTTACAGTCTGTGCTGGCAACCTCAGAACGGATTCATGCCTCGCTTCTAACTTTTTGATCTGAGAACGATGGGAGCGGAACATGACAGCAATGCACTGTAGGGACAGATATTGAGGAAACAGACAGCAAACCTTACACAGTACTTTCAAGTTGTTCAACTTTTGTGAAATAGCATGTGCATGCTAATAAACGTAGAGATTGCAGCATGAGTCAGGACAAGTGCTTCATAGCACAGTGCACAGGCAGAGGGTAAGAAGTGGCCCACCCACCCCAAGCGCTTTTCATCATCTTGGGGTCAAATACTTGTGACGAATATCACGTTATAGGGTTTAACGGGACTTTAAATGGTTTGGGTCAAGAAAACTCTTCCCAAGTTCCTTCTTCTTAAACCAAGTTATTCTGTGATTGCTTCTGTGCTTGGGTTTACTGGCTTGTCTTTGTTAAGCATGGTTCTGGCCAGCAGCCACCGTTGAGTAGTGCACTAGACGGACCAACCTTGTGGAGCAGTCGGACTTCGGCAGTTGCCTATCGATCCCCAGTTCTGTAGCAGAGAGATGATGGAATTTGCCTAAGGCTCTGCAAAGGATTTCACATCAGCACTTAATTCTCAGTTTTTTGTTCTCTTTGCCACACCATGGATAAAATTCCCAAGGTGTTAGAGAAGACCTAAGGTGGGGATGTTTTCATTTCATTGGAATTTCAAAAATAACTTTTGCCTTGTAACAAACAGCATGAGGGTGGCGTTTTTGAAATTTCCACTGGGCAGGAAAGCATCAAAATCTTCCCGCGGAGATAGATTTTCTTGCTGTCTTCCAAAAGCAAAACTGCATCTGGAAGCAATGAGCACAGTAACTAACATGGGGTGTTAAGGAAGCAGAAACCGAGGGAGCTGAGAACCTCCAGATTGAGGAGCCCCAGATGGGTCACAAGAGCCTGGCCACTGCCAAGACCCTCGGCTTCTCGTGGGGCTGAGTGTGCATCTCAGTGCCCCCGAGCTGCTGGGCGGGCAGGCAGGTTTCTATGGGGATTTCCTTCTTTGAGAAGCGTGCGGAATCGGTTCATCTCCGGGAGATGTTTCTGTTATAATGAATAAGTGTATTTTATGTGCCCAGAAACATTTCTTTGGAAATTTCACAATCGGCTCTACGTAGTCTAGTCTGTCTCATCGTTTCCTTGGCTTTGTCTGTGTTGTGCTTTTCATCAGAGAGACTGCAAGCATTTTTATTTAACCTTCAGTTGAATACTGAAAGAAAGAGGCAAAATGCAATTCTGCTGGCGGTTCACCCATCCTCCAGGATGGAGAGAGTAGCAGCAACTGTTGCTATGAGTATTTCAAATGACATACTTGGGGCCCATGGAGAGATTATTCAGCCGAAGTTTACATAGCAGGCAGGGAATTATGCCGAGGGAAATACAATCACTATAGCGCCTGCATCTCATTTATGTGGTTTCCCTCGCAGGCTTTCCCTATTTTTCAGCTCAATGCTAACGTCTGTAAAAACCCAGAGGTTTTTATATACATAGAATTTCTGTGTGTTATAGCCAGAGAAAAATACATCGAAGTGAATGTTTGCCTTGGGAAATATATTTTTGCCTAATATAATGGATTGTTTTTAATCGTATCTGTTATAAGTGGAGCAGAGTGAATTGCAGTCTGGCTCATATGAGATGATAGATCAAAATCAAGTCATTCTCAGCACGGCGATTGATGCCGACCTCGAGCTCTGACAGTATGCAGAACAGACATGCTCAATTTCATGCACCTCTTTACTATTTCATGCCACGCTGTGTAACGTATTTGGTGTTGGATTTTGTTTTAGCAAAACTTCTCTATTAGGAGGGCAGATTCTTTCTTGTAAAACAGGAGGCTCTTGACCAAGCTTGGAAACTGGAAAGCTGGGAATGCTGGGAATGGAAAAGCAGCTGAGAAAGCGATGTGCTGGGCTGACAGATGCTCATTTGCTAAACCCCCGTCCTTCCATTGATGTCCCTCTGCAGAGGGAGATGCTGCAGGTTGGACGTGAAGCTCCAGTGGCCACTTCCTATCCCTTTCCTCAGTCCAAACCATTTTTGCTCTGCTTAAGCTAAGTTTTGTTTTTGTTTGTTTTCATTCAATAAACGGGATTTAAGATCAAGTCGGAGAGCTCTGTGGTCCAGGTCCAGCTCTGTGGTCTGTGCTGTGGTCCAGGGAATTTGTTTCTTTTCATTCTGCAATCCAGACAGTGTGGCTTGGTGTAATTGAAGGACCCAGATATGTCAAGGGGCAGAATTTGGAGGCTAAGTGGGGATTTAATGCTTTTGCTGGGTCTGACAGTCATACTGCTCGCTCTGTTGACAGATGATCTATACAGGAGTGCAATGAAATTCTTATGACAGTGCAGATTAATTTGTGGCCTTGCTGCTCTGGTCTGTACTGTAAAATTTACCATCTGTGAACATAAATTTTGGCCATTATGTTAGGTGGGCTGCCACTAAACATGGTTTAACCATAAAGATAGGTGAAAGAGGCTGTATTACCATGACTATACTTTTTTTATGGGCTACCTGGTTTTAAAAAAGCAAAGGTGAAGCACAGTTTTGAGAATCCTGCAGGACTAATAGATGCATTAGTGTCACAAATCCGTGGGCGCTTTGTCTTTTGATGCACAGGAATACCTGTTACCTTCTTTACTGACAAACGTGGCTGAAACATAGTACATAGGGAAAGATGGAAATCATGATGAAAAAAGGAGTAACACCAGCCCTTATGCTACTTACTGAACTAAAGAAGTCTCCTGGTATACATGAGAGAGTTGTAACAAGGAGAGGAGAGAGGAGAAAGCAATTCTTGTTTGACTGGTAGGATGGAAATGTTATCCAGCACAAACTGGGAATGGCTCGTGTTTCTTTTGTGGGGTATGGCATTATTCAACTCACAGTTGAGACTCAAAAGGTGTATTTAGAAGAGAAATGGGGGTCATTTTATACAGCAGGAAAGCATTTAATGGAAGAAACGGACAATCGCGCCTTGGTTGTAGGAAAGAAACCAGGACACTCTTTATAAATAAATGGCGGAGTTTTGTCCCCTTTTCCAAGTCTCCCTGTTCGAACCGTCAGCAAGGATGTACGAGTAATGAAGGCTGAGCACTAATAGCAATTTGTCGAGGCACAGACAAAAAGTGGGTTTGTCGGCATTCGTTACACGTCCCTAATATGAATGACCCATCCTTCTTTTATCCGCTGTCAGAGCAGACACAGAGACTGGAGATATTCCAGGAATAATAGGAAGGGACTGAGAGCAGGTAATGAATCCCACGCTGGAGAAATGAAAGCGGCTGCGGTCGGGATGCGGCCTCTGCCTGGGGGGAATGGCAGGGCTGTGCAAAGGGACCTCGCTGCCGCCCGGTGCCTAGGCAACCTCGGGAGAAGGATTATCCGCACCGCGGGACAAAGCACGTTTTGATTTTTGGATGAACCAGGACAAGGCGTAATACGCGGCGGTTGGCTTTTACTGATTATTCTCGCTGGGAAAAATGATATTAAGGATTTATTTTAATAAACATATATCCATATGGAGGAGGTGATGTCTCCTGCTAAGGAATAAAAACTGCACAGGCCATTAAAACTGACTTACAAGGCTTCTGCGTTAATAATGAAAGATCTGTAGAAGTCTGAGCAGTCGTCTAGAAGGCCAGAAAAAGATCATTAAGAGGATGTCTCCTGCCAATAGCTGCCAAGAGCAAACAAGGGAAAGAAAACAGAAGGCTTTAGATCTGGAAATGCATAGAAAATGAGAGAGTGCAGACTGTGGGGAACACAGCCTGGCTGCGGGAGAGGAGCAGGCTCTGCACGGCCTTCATTGCTTGCAACCAAACTGTATCAATGGGGAAGCAGGGCAGGGTTATTACTGGTGAGAGAAATAAATGATTAACTGAAGCATCACTTTAGGATGAAAATTCAGCAGAAGTGAAAGTGTTGAAAAGGGGAAAAATGTACTTCTGAAATTAATCAGAAGTGCTGATTCAGATTTAGAAATAATTACGGAATTAGGGTATTGCTGGCGACTTGGGAATATTTGTTTTTTATTTAAAGGTGTTAATAAACCCAGAATGAATGTTGAAATTGATTATTTCTCTCTTCTCTCTAAGTGTGCACTGAACTAAATGCAAAATATGAAACACAATGATTACCATTAATCAAAAACGCCAAGCACTGCAAGGATGGAAATGCCAGAGAGATCTGGGCAACCCTAGCTCAGTCCCCGTGTATATGCACATTTTAACATATTCCTCAAGGACAAATTCATGCTATTTTTTTTCCAGATAGCTTGCCTCATTAGATACATAGACTGTCTAGCTCCCACTGTTTTGTTTTCTTTTCATTACTGAATGAGGAAGGGAGTGACATCCTTCCAGGACCCTCCTACAAAGGCTGGGGGAGCTCTCAGCAGAATTTTTAGCTCGGATAGACCGTTTCTGTAAATTCTCTTTCAGAAAAGGTTGAACCATTCTTTTAATTTTCTTATTTCTGAGACAGGCATTTGGCCCAGAAAAAGGAACTTCAGCAGATGAAAGCCTGGCAGTGCTCTAAGTGTCTTAATAGATGGTGTTTATGTGACAAGACGGTGCGGAGCTATGAATTTCACAAGGATATCATATAAAGTACAATAAAAGCCTGGAATCTGCGTTGACCGAGCTGGAAAAGGCATCCTCCCCAGGCGGCTGCACCCGTGCACCAGCCAACCTGCCCTGGCAGCAGCGGTGCCACGCTGCCACTTTCTGTCCATTTTGCATGCTTTAAGAAAACCTTCTTTGCCCTAGGCACACTGGAGAGGGCGAAGACCCCTTTTACAGTCTTAAAAACAGCTAAAAATGACCAAAAAAAAAAAAAGAAAAAAAGCTCCTCTCTAGAGCTTGAACACTCCTAAAAGCTTTAAAAACCCATGGATATCCAACAGTGAATTAATGACCGAGCGAATCCTGAAAGACCCCACAAGACTACAGTCAATAAAACTTTTTAATGGAATTTTAGATAAAGGTCAACTACCTGCTACAATAATCACCCGCCCGCGATCGCGGGGAATAAAACAGGTGAGCAGCAGCCCCGTGCCGCTTGCGGAGGGCTGGCTCATGGTGATGAGCGCTCTCATACCCAAACGCTTTCTGCCCGTGACTTCTGTCACCCTGTAAGGGGGTCCTGAACACGCTGCTTTGTCCACAAACAGATCTGTTCGTTACTGGGAGACTGGGGCAGAGCTTGGTGATGGTGGGAAGTGTCCCCGCTGCCTGCTCCAAGCAGCCCTGGCTTATGGGTGCTCTCCTCTTCCACGGGAGAGGGGAAATGTTGCTAGGAGTTGGAAGGAGAGGTTGACCAAAATGCAGAATTAGATCAAGTTCTGAAATATTCAGCCTCTGTGTGTATTTCACCAGGGTGTTTTTTCACTGCAGAAGATGAATAGTATGACTTGGTTAGTTATTTTCAATGTTGATGGTTTGGGAATATTTTGCATTCATGGCAGGGGGTGGACAGACACTGAATAGAGCTGGAGTGAAGCAATGCCCCGCTTTGCATCGGAAAAGGTGTTTGGTTTTCCTTGAGACCCCACTTTCTCTACTGGAGTCCTGCCAGCAGCACAGCTATCTCATTCATCAGCCCATGTGCATTTATGAGTACTAAGGGATGGAGCAGTGCTATGTAAATGAATTTGCTGTATCTCATACTCAGAGCCGTACAGTGGAGAAAAAAAAAAAAAGAGTTATTTGTGCTGATTTTGAAGTCAGTTGGTGTGTGAGGCATCTTGTCTGTGAAGTACTGAACTACAAGCGGGTAAGCAGGCTGGTGTAACTGGTGGCAGTGCATAAGGTTTGTAAGAGGAGCCCCAACAAGCCCTTGTCTGCCAGGGCGTTAGCAGGCGCTGCGGTACATGGCAAACGGGGATGATGTGAAAAGTGTTTCCCATGGATTTGGAAGGTGCCAATACAGCATGTGACTTGACATGAACTCAGCCTTGTTGACGGTAATGGAAAGAGATTTTACATTTTTAAATGGTTTTGGTTTTACACCCTTGTTCCTAGGCCGATCCCAGTCTGTAAAAGCTTCGACACGACAGCTCCTGCTAATTAACTCCAGGCGGCTCCTGCTCGACTCGACGCTTTGTTTTGAGCGGAGTGCGAACGTGCAGAGCACTGGCAGCAGATGCGGCACGGTCGTGTTGAGAGCGGGGTGTGAGCACAGTTAAAACGCTTGTGAGACAGAGCATGCCTGGGGGAGGCATGTGGATCCCGGGGGAAACTGAGATGCCAAGGATGCCCTTGGTTTGTGGCATCTGCTCAGCTCCAGTGAGGCTGCGTGCCATCAAGGTGCTCTGGGTGGCGATTCCGCATGGGCAAGGAGCTGCGTCAAAGGAGCCACTGATGGTTTGGCCTCTCAGATCTGCACAGGGCATTGCTGCTGCCCTCCTCCAAATCTTCCTTTTGCTCAGGGTTCTATGGCTGTAATATATATATGTATATATTATTTTTCACATTGTACCCAGGTTGGCAACATGGTTTGGGACCAGTTCCTGTTTTTGAGCGATCATTTCAAGCTCAGGGACACACGGTGGCTTTTTGCAAGCTGTGTGTCCTACTTAGCGAGCCCCTGGCAGGGAGCGGGGGGGGGGGGGGTGTCTTTGTTTTGGACAATATGCTGAGTGGTCTCTGCTTTGTGCTGCCAGACAATGATGGCATTGATCAGCGTCTTGTACGGCTCTTCATTAGCTGGCAGTGCAGTAAATCACGGTCTTGTTTAAACAAGTCAGCCACAACAGTGGTTCAGTCATTGCTGCAGTTACTTATGTGTAATGAATAGTATTAAAAAGAAAAGGAAAAAAAGTATAAAAATGTGTGGACTTTGAAATTTGCCTTCTTCCTGAGATAAATGTTTTGGGCTGTGTACTGCTGTCATTTTGTCGCGGTAAAAAAGTAAAACAGCAGTACTGTCACATGAAGCTGATGAAGTATTTCTTGAGTGATCACATTGGTCTCATTTTCCTCGTGTTCCTGCTGATGCAATGGAGTTGCTTTCGTCCTTGTGTCTCCCCGTAAGTTTTTGCATGGTCTGATGCAGGAACGACAGTACGATGGTTAGCTGGCGGCCTTGCGGAGGGAAGACTTTCCTGAAAGAGCATGAGATGAAATACTGCAAGAATATTATCATTTCTTCTTGTTTTGAGTGCTTCCAACCCCCTATTCCCCCTGCAGTTTATGCTGTTAAAGAACTCATAAGAAAATCAGGTTTTGGAAAAGGCAGAGCAGGGAGCTGTGCTCTGTGTGGGGCGTTTACTGCTTCTGAGCGTTGCCACGTGTGCCTTGGATGCCGCACTCGACCAGTGTCTGAAGGAAATCATATTAACAAAGTTATCGGATCCCAGGTGAGTCAAAAGAGCTGCAGGAGGAGAAAACAGTGACAAATGAGTCTGGCACCCCGAAGCGCAGCGCGTGGTGCTGACACTTAAAGCTATTTCACTTCTTGCAGCGTTCAGCCCCGAGCCTTCCAACGCCGCATGGGCAGCGGAGGCTGGGGAGTGGGGCAGAGCAAGGAAAGTGATGCCTTGCACCAACGGAGCTGCAGAAGCCCCAGAAAGAGGGTTGCTTTCTGTGGGGACAGTAGTGGGGGCTCTCCTGGAGCTTCCCCACGCCCAGGGATGCTCCTGCCCACTGGGTTTATCTCCCATCTCCCCCGGCTTTCAATCCACCGGTTAAAAGCTCCCCCTCTGAGCAGTGCTGGGCATCAGTGCCCTGCACTGAGCAGTGCTTCATCCTGCTTTGAGAGTTATATACAAATACACAAGAGGAAAGTGTCTCTAAAACGTATTCTCCTTAGGATCCCTGTGCACTTGCTGTGGATATTCCCTGCAGAGGAGGAACTGGTCAAGAGCAGTTGTATTTCAAGGGGTATCTGAACGAGGAGGGTGCTGTCAGGAGGCTGCGTTCAAGCAAGCACGTTTGTGGGGCAGATTTGTCATCCCCTGTACTCTGAGCCATCAGGCTTGGCTCCAGCAGGTCTCCTCCTGCTCCTGCCATGCTTTCGTTTAAGCTGCTCATTGGGACCAAAATATATCTTCCCCTCCCAACTGCTCCCCTCCCCCTTTTTTTCTTAATTTTCCTGGCAAGTGAACTTTCTTGGTTGCTTTTGTCTCACTGTGTGGCCCAAGCTTTTGTGGGATTAATGAAGGAGTCGTCAAATGCGTTTTCACTGAATCCTCATCTCTAATTGCGCTGCTCCTAGAAGACAGCAAGTGGGAAAGGAAGAGAAGCAAAAGTGAGGGATAGATGGGGCCTTGTTCATGGGCTTTCTAAGCATCTGCTCAAGTTAATGAGGGTCTGGGCAAGAAATGTGCCAAGCAGCCACAGGAAGCACACGTATGAGCGCTTTCATACAGATCCCTGGTGGAAGATGGTGATAAAATGCACTGAGTGATGCTTGGGGACATTCTGAAAAGTTTGTCCCATCCTGGGAGGTGGCAGAGGGTGAGGGAGAAGTGGTAGCAGACTGTGAGAATCTGGACCAGGATCCAAGCGCATTGTGAGTTTTGGGTTGCTTTGCATCTGGGAGTTTGGCTCTGTCCCATCTCTAATTTAATTTGTCTGGCCAGAGTCGTCTTGCTCTTACACAGAAAAGGGGGTTGATTTAATTGACTTCCGTAGAGTTGCTTAGGATTTGTGCCAGTGAAACTGTTTGAATTTGGTTGTGTGCAAGGCACGTGTGCGCGCAGTGTTCTGGCTTCATATTTCTGGTAGTTGCTGGGAAATTTGCTAAGGGTAGTAGTAGCCGTGGGGTAGGTGGATAGGACATGAGTGGATAGGGATCGTTCGTGTTTTGTGCACTGATTTTAGTGACACACGGTAATACTAGTAGTACTGTCTTAATTATGGCATTTCCTGCTGTTATCTCCATAATGTGGCATAAGTACCTATGCTCTTCAGCTAAGATGACTTTTGACTCATTTGCCAAAGCTAATAACCCTTTAAAAATAATTTAAATCTTTTCAGAAGTATTTGACTGATGCTCTTGGGACCAGTAGTCCTTTATTTGCTATGGAGCAGACACAGACTGAATGGCGGTACTGTGGACTCCCTTAAACAGCGACCTTATGTGAGATGGAGTGATTACAGCAATTAAACCCTCTTCGCCGAGGCAACCAGGGCTTTATTTCAAACTGAAGTTAGTTTTTTTTTTTTTTTCCCCCAAATGAATCTCTTCTGGATGCATTATTCATTTTTCATTGGAACATTCGGCCTGTATGAGTTGCATGAGCTCAAATTCAGTATTATTATTTATTTAATATTGCATTGAGGTAACGTCTAGGACAGCCTACCAAGGGGTCAGGGAGTGTAGGGTCCCCTGTGCAGCCAGAAGCGGAACACGGCCGTGACCCTTGTCCCAGGGTGAGGTTACTCACTGCATCTCCAGAACAAGTTAAGACTTTGCATTTGCTTTTTGCGTGACTCCATAGCCTGTCCCAAGGAAGTTTGGGGGCATTTCAGTCCAGTGGATGCGCGGACCATTACGGTTTTGACCATACTCTGAAACTTTTCTACCCAAGTATTTGAAAAAAAAAAAAAAAAAAAAAAAGTAGGTCATGTCAGCTCAGGCAGACTGACTACGTTTGGTTGACTTGAATGCTAAACTGCTTGTTGCTGTGATTCTTGCTTGGAGAGGGGAAGGTCAGCGATCAGAAATGATGGGTAAGGTGGAACATTTTCTTCAGTGACTTTGAAAATTCTAGCCTAGGATATTTTTTCTATTCCCATTTTTAATGAAAAAATGTTAAAGAAGTGCCAGTAACCCTTGCCTTCAATATGCTACACCTTCATTTTAAGATTAAGTGAGTTCATTGTCTGTTTCTGCTATTATATAAATAGCATCTTGATTGACAAGAAAACTAAAATGATTCTGTTTAAATCTGTACTGCTCTCCTAAGAAATCTACATTCATTATTCCTGGGATGACTGAAAGATTTACAGTAGTTTATAATCTGGTATCATTTCATTCTTCTTCTTGGTATTATTAATCACCTTGTCATAAAACGTCAGGAGAGCTTTGTTCAGCCTCCATGATTTGGGCTGAGAATGCCATACTGTAATATTAATGTGTCTTAGGAAATTGGGTAGATATCTTTGCATTCTGGGAACCGTAAAATGGATGAATGATGTCCTTTGACTAGACATTAGATGCTTACAGGTTGCTGAAATTGAAGAATGGTTGAAAGAAACCTGCAGCCGTACCGCTTTGGGAAGAAAAATGGTCATGCAAAGCAGAACTGGTTCAGGTCAATATTTGGTCAGAGACTTCTGAAATTGGAAGTACTGCAGAGGCTGTTGTTTGTGGTTGATTCTTCTTCGTGCCAGTGCTGGACTGCTGTCCTGCCGTGGCTGCGGAGATGGCAGTGTCTTGTTGGCGACGTGAAACCCAGGTCCCAATTATTTGGTCATTTAAAAATTCTGGGTTGCGTTTCACAAGCCCAGAGGCAGTCAACCAGGATCCTGGCTGGGTTTCAACTACAGTAATTACAATGTGCCAGTGTAGATTCTGCCTGCCCCTTAAATCACATCCGCTATTTTTCACTTCCTTTGCTAAGCTGCTGTGTCCCCCGTGCTGTCGTTGATGATGGTAGTTCTAATGCTCGGCCTGTTTATGTAACATTATGTTATCTGTAATGTCTCGCAGTGTTTTTACAAGAAACGTCTGTCATTGCTTTCATTTTACAAATTACTATTTTTATTGCTCGTGTTCCAGTGATCCACCTCAAATATGAGATGCTTCCCAGAAGCAGGAAGGCAGTGCACCTTCTACCCCCAAACTGCTATTTTGAACGAAGGCCATGGGGCCGAGGGGTGTTCCTGCCCTTTCCTTTTGCCTTCTCACCAGGGCTGAAGAGTTTGTCATGGCCAAAATACCCAACAGGGAGGCAGGGAGGTGCCCTTCTGTGCACTCATCCCACGCTGCCCCCAGGATTTTTATGCCTGTTTCATCTTCCCGGGGGCTCTGCCTCCCCCCTGGCTGTCCCACAGCGACCCTGGCTTTTCCCAGCCCCTCCGGACCCCTCCATTTCCCCTTGCCCCTGCCCTGGGGAGGATCTGGGAGGACTGCGCAGCCCTGGATCCGCGCACAAGCCAGGAGAGGGCAGCGCGGCCTTGTGCCTGGCCTTGTTCCTGGAGCAGAAACCCGGGCGGTTGGAGGGGTCCCTGCTGGGCCAGGACGAGGCCTGGGGCTGGTTGGTGCCCGCTTCGAGGGCACTTCGCTGTCAGGGATCCCCTGAACACAGCCAACATGTCGCCTCAAAAATGCCCCTCCGGTGGGAAGCTGGGCAGCTCATTTGCCCCATGGTGCAAGGCCTCCACAAGGGGCTGGAGACCCGGCGGCCTGGAAGCCCCCTCCAGCCCCCGGCCATGTTTCACCTGCCTGAGGTGCCTGCGTGTCCTGGCTGTCTGCTTATCTATGCAGCCCTGTCAGAGGGACCCTCACTACCCAAAACAGAAATATATGTAACGTGTGCCCGCCCCCTTCCACTTCCTTAAATGAGCTCTGAAAGCTCTGTGTTTTCTCTTTATGTATGCGCTGTGCTGGATATTGCGAACGCACTCGATAACGCGACCTGCTCAGCTGGTCTGTAGGCTAAGGAGCTGTAAGCGAGCTCGTCTCTCTGCAGGGCAGCTTTCTTTTTGTCTTGAAAAACAATGGAAACGTAGTTGGTGTTCAGCCTGGCGGTGTCTTAGCAAACATATTAAGGGCTTCATTTAATAAAATCATACTTCACTTTCATAGGCAAGAAGCAGAATAGAGTTGAGTCTTTTTTAATAAGTCCTTCGTAAGGCACTTGCAATCTGTCTGTATGTGAGGCTCATTCTCAGTTTTATACTTTAGGAGCCAGGGAGATTTAGTGCTGCATTTTCTAAATTGTGCACTGCTTCTTTTGGAACTGAACAGAGGGGGAAATGTATCTTAATGTTAAACAGACATGAAACAAAAATGTGGTTTTTCCCAAAAGAAAAGTTAAGCATTTGCAAGAAAAACGTTCTTCACAGAAATTTCAATTCTGTTAAAAACACATTCTCTGTCAGAAAATAATGGTGCTGGATGAGCTCTAATCATAAACCAATTTGTGCATACCATGGGAATGGACTTTTTCTGTCTTTTGTTGTAAGTCATGCTGGAAGGGCTGCCACTGGGCTACAGGAGCATAGATATTTTCACACTGGGATTTGTGTCTACTTGAATTATGTGAATAACTCCACTGAAATACAACTGGGAAAAAAAATAAATCACATGACTTGCTACCAAAAATGTTGCATTTTGCTCCATTCAGTGATATTTGGTGACCAGCTCCATGTATTTTTCAGACTTTTTTGAATGCTTTGTTCTGAGATACCCCCCTCTGCGTTGTGCCTCAGTGCCGCTGCGTGGGGCTAGTGCCGGCGGGGTGCCCGGTACTGGGGTGCCAGCCGCTGCAGCTGGCCATGCACAGGCTGGGCGCGAGCTGCCCTCAGGGGCACGGGCATTGCACAGCGCCCTGCTGTCCTGGATCGATCCCAGTTGGGGAGATCAGCAGGTGCACTAAAGCATGCAAATTTAAAATTGGCTTTGAGGAAAATTGAGTGGTGTTTTTCCCCGAAACGAGCTGTTTCTCTGAACATCTCTGCCAGCTAGCTTGCTTGGGAGAATATTTGCAGAAATGGAGTGCAGAAGTGCTATGAACACAGCCAAACTGAATACATTTACAGATGTAAAAGGCTTGGATTTTTTTAGGCTTGTAAAACTCTTTGGGGTGAGGACTGTCACTTCCTATAGATTTATAGTGCCTTACATAATAGGCCCCTAAACACATTGGCCTTCAGGTGCTACTGCCATCTGATTTGCTAAATGGCCACGGTACCAACGCTGGTCCCACCCCACTTATAGACCTGCAGGTTTCTGAAGCAGTGCGGGTACCCTTTTTCCTCTCCGGTCTGCAGTCATGCTTGATAACAGTGTGAAAATTGGATTTGTCAACTAGTAATCCCTTGGTGATCAATAATTAGTTGTAATTATGCACTGTTTAAGTGCTGTGGAGAGAAAATTGAAGTTTGTGGCCGGAGTAGGAAATGAAGAATGGCAGGTACACCAAGCCATTTGGCATAAGAGAAATTCATTTAAAGAACTGAATTTGTATAAGGAATGGTGAGTGAAAACTGACTTCTGTAGCAGGGCCACATCATACAGCTGCAGGGGTAGCGTTTAAGCTAAGCAAGCTAATATGGTCCTTAGTGAGCTTGCTGACTATAAAGCATCACAACTTGAAAGTCTCCTCAAAACGTACCCAAAGTGAGATGTTATGAACGAGCACTTATTTGTAAAGAAATATCCCTTGAAACTTCTACTGTGCTTATAATCAAAGATCCTATTCCCACCCTGGTTTATTTATTTTTTCATTCATGCCATGAGAAACCTAAGTCGTTGCTTGAATTTGCACTCATGGATCTGCCATCCCTTTGCACTTGATCTGAAAAAGTGTGAGCTTAGATGCATGGTTTGGTTTTAGATGGAGGAAGAAATGTCATATTTCACTTTTCTTTGCTTTCTTCTTTTCTCAAGAGAGCACAACAGGTCAGGTTTCCCGACAGGCAGAGATGTTTCTCCAGCTGTTATTCCAGCTGTGTTTGTGGCAGCTCTGAAAATCCAGTGGTGTGTGTCCTTGGCTTTCTGTACAGACTTTGCAGTTAAATTTGCCACTAGTAAATCTTCCTCAGTTGAGAAGCCGGAGAGGGTCTCTGTATATGTATAGGTGATTTCTGCTATATCTCCTATATCTGCTTGTCATTCTCTAAACAGACATGTAAATGAAGCTGCTTAACTGCAGGAGATGGGAGTGAAATAGCTGGAGTAGACCTATGGCCCAGTGGTATGTGAGAAGGAGCCAGTGAAATTTATGGTTTCTGAAAGACCAGTGTATTTTTAAGCTGCTTATATTCCTACATTTCATAGCCAAGATTAGCGGATTGTTGGCAGCTCTGTGATATATTTGCTGTCACCTGGCTGGAGTCCGAAGCAAGTGATAAATTTTTATTCTGAATGAGCTTGTGTGACGCGCAATGACAGATATATTTTTGTTACTATAAGTATGTAGCATGTCCTATGGTTGGGGATTTTGGTGCTATTCTTGGTGTGGCCTTGAGTGATTTGCTTGCTTTCCTTGTGCTTCTGTTTTATCATCCAAGAAAAGGTGGAGAAAGTGACACATTCCTCATTTGCTGTGATGGCTCATTCTTTTCCTGCGATGTTGGAGCTTGACACAGGCTCACATCATTTCCACTGAATTCAGTAAAGACCGTCTGCTGGCAGGAGGCAGTAAGTGCAGAAAGAATCCAACATTTCCAGTTGCTGTTACTGAATTTCATGTATCCTGGGGATACATCACACAAACTTAGATCCAAAAACTTTAAGTGTTTTGGAGTGAATTTTGGTAATGCTATAGCCTGGGAAGAATCCCCTCCCAGAACATGCATTCAGTGTGGAAGAAGAGGGACAATGTGAATCAATTTTGGCCTCATATGGCTGAACACCTAGAGTAAGTGAATTTGCAGATTTTGGCATGCCAGTAAAACTAGTGCTATAGATCGGCAAATTGTATTCAAATGAAGAAGAAAGATAAATGATAGTTTATTGGATTCCCTCGTCTTACACAGTGTCGAAATTTATCGCAACAAAATGAAATCTGTCTTCCCCAGGCCTTTTAAAAGGTCTCACATTTATCAGCATTAGTAAGATGTAACGGTGTTGGAGCTGGCATTCTGCTGCATGAGAAAAATTAGAGTCAGGTGAACTGGCTTTTCTTGCAGTGGGAAAATGAAGAGAAGTACAGTGGTATACCTCGAATCCGACAGGGCTTCTGTTCGCTGCTGGAGCTGGCTGTGGACTGTGCCTGAGCCGTTGTCATCCACGGTAGATCAGCGGGTGAAATGGGGCCACAAACAGTGTTTGAAGCCACTGCAAAGAGTGCAGGAGTAGCCAACGTGCAGCTGGGAACTGGGAGGTCAGTTTAGGTCTGGAAACTGCCTATCGCTGTTAACAACAGCATTTATCAGCTTAAAAAACAGGAATTTTAAAAAGCAAGCGATCACTTTATTCCCTGGAATAGGAACAGTGAATTTTCTCACTGAGGACCATTCAGAAATGTATGCAGACTAACTGCTTCAGTCCTTCACCTGGAGGATAAAAGCAGCTGTTTCCAGGCCGGGTAATACGCGCCCGTTTGATGTGACTGCTGGGAGGAAGCAAACGGGAAAGAAATTCTTGGTGAAGGCTGCTGAGCCTGCCAGCGAGGAGGATGGAGAGAAGTGCAACACTGCAGCGCAAAGGCATTTGAAAGCAATTTTTCTCGTGTGTGCAGCATGGGAACCACGGGAAGCCGTCCCTTCCCCTTCAGTCAAATGGTCAAGCGGGGCTCTGCTCCTGAGGGTGTGCATAGCATATGTGCAGCAAACGGACTCGTGCAGGGCCCCATTAGCTCGCGCTGTCTGTTTTCTGTAGCTGGCTTGCCATGGGGGAGCTTGGCAAAGGACAGTTCGTTTTGGTGGAAAACAGTGCCCTGTAAGGGGATTTCACAGTACATGCACATGCGGACTCCCCGGATCAGGCCTGATTAATGGATTTGGCCAGAAAACCGAAGGGAGTAGCCAGCTGGGGAAGTGGCACTGCTGTCCGTGTGAGTCCCTCCAAGAGCTCGGAGCATCTGTGCCCTTCAAACTGCCAAGGAGGGAGCAGCAGCAATCTTACAAGGTGTGAAAGAAGAGATGTATATACAGCAGGTGGATGTGTAAGAGAGCAAAGTCCCCACCTCCAAGGGATTATGCATTTTTACCATGCTGGAGAAACGTTCAAACTGTACCTAGAAATATGGGTCCTTCTGAATTTGTGAGCAGAATTTGAATGGTAGAATGTAGCCAACAACAACAACAAAAAGTCAACAACAAAAAAACAAACAAAAAAGAAGAGTATGTATAAGTAAAATGCATACTTTAAACTTCATGTGGCATGGGTTTAGATTTCCTAGATGTGTTTTCTGGGGTTTTAAACCCTTGACTCTTCTAGAAAGCAAGGGATTCGGTGCCAGAAGTCCATTATGTCATATGGCCTATGCCATTTTCACATACCTTGGGGTGAAGGGTACAGGAATTAATAGATTGTAAGGATTAGTATTCATTCTTCTGACTCTAAATAGTCCAAGGCAAATGTATTTGAAGCAAAGGAAGTATCTGTGTGTATACACAATTTACTCTGAAACAGCTTAGTTGTTTATGTAAATTATTTTGCCTTTGTGTTGCAAAAATGGAGTTGTAGAATGATGCTGGGAAAACCAGAAGAGGAGAGAGAAGGAGAATTAGCTGGGAGAGCACATCTTACTTGTGGAGACTGAGAAGCATTAAGAGGCAAAGAAGCTCTTGTGCAGTTGGCACGAGGAGTTCAGCCTGGGCAAAAAGCTTGAGGGTTGCGTCTGTCCCGCAATACCTTGAGAGGTGCTGAGTGTGGAGCTGGCATCCTCAGGCTTGTTTTAATGTAGCTCTGTTTCACCAGGCAGGCAAGGGGCAGGAGATGCCCGGCCTGGGGACATCTCGTCTGGGTTTGCTTCTTCCGTGGCAGCTTTCTGCTGCCTGGCTCCTTGCTCAGCCCACACATCCTCCTCCATCGAGGGTAAAGATGCTCTCCAAAGCACCTCCAACACTTGGACGTGCTTAGACAGCAGAAGGGGACAGTGTACCTCTCTTGCTACAGACAGTCGTGGTGATTGCTTGCCTTAGGGGGGAGAGCATATGTGCAGCAAATGGATGCTTATATAACCCTATTAGCTTATACAGTATGATTTCAACTGTTGGTTTGCCACAGGGAGTTGGAGAAGAAGAATTAGGTAATATAAACAGAAAGACGACATCCTCAAAAAGAGCACCATTCAGCACATATTGCTGGCTGGCCTCATGGTTCAGAGCTGATAAGCAAATTTGGCCTGGATCCTGTCGCAGCGTTTTACGGTGGCACCAGCATAGCAGAAGAATTGGCACTATCAGCAGAGGTGGACGCTGCGGATGCGATTCCTGCCATCCGCTGCCTGTGGCTCTGGCTGTGGGAACCTGCCTCTCTGTGGCAAAAACCTCCGGCCAAATTAATTGTGATTAATTTTGATTACAGACCATTCCAACTGAAGTGACTCTCAAGATGAATTTGTCCCGTGCATGCTTTAAATGGCAAGTTGCTCAGAAGCGCTCCTGCTAATGTACCCTCCAGGTTTATTTCAAATATCCTTTTTCTTTCTTTCAGTGATTGGTTCCTCGTACAAATGCAGATACTTTTCATTAATTCCCTGCAGGGCTTCTATGCCGTATTTTTGGCTTTTGATTGGCATTGTGGAAAACATGAAAGCATCATGCAAAAATCCTATTAAGAACTCATTTAAGGGAATATTTGAGTGAGGACCTCAAGATTTGGCCCATATTACATGATGGATTTTGACGTGTAGAGAAACTATAACAGGTTTAAGTGCTGGAATGAAAAGAGTTAATAGTATTGTCTGTTCAGCACTGCAAGGAGCTGTTGCATACTATTACATTTAAAGAAAAGGAAAGTACAATGAATGCACTTGAAAGCCAATTCCTCCCACTGTTCTTTTCATTTGTCTTGTGAATATTTTGTGGGACTGACTGAAGGCTTTGTCTGGTTAGCAGGAGCCTCTCGGCTTCCTAATAGCAGTGCAGAAGGTATGGCACAGCACGTTTTCTTTTTTATTTGCCTACTTATTTATTTTTTAAAAGGAGTGTTTACAGAAACCTGGGAAATTGTGTTTTGACCCAGGCTTTAAGAAAAGCCACCTGTGTTTCACTCATTGCAGTTTTCTGAAAGTTCATGTGTTGAGAAGCACTTCTCACCACGAACAAACTGCCAAATGCATTTGAAATGGAAAATTTCTGATTGAAATGGGCAGCTCAGAGCCTCCAGCTGCTGGTGACCGTATTGCAAAACAATTGCAACATTCGCAATCTCTTTGCAGAAGCTGCTTCTCTAACAATCGGGACAATTTTAAATATTTAATTGGAAGTGGTTGGTTTTAAGGAAAAAGGCAGGGCTCTTTATTACTGTCTTCGTCTAATTAACACAGGGTGGGGGCAGCCAGAGATCCATCATGAATGCTGAAGATAAGTCATTTCATGGTCTTACAGATTTCTGCAGAGAAGGAAAGATACTTGGAAATGTGTAGGTTTATTTGAAAACTATATCTTAAAGACCTTCCTAAGGGAATAAGAAAATTTCAGAGGAGGGATCATGAGCAGAGGAGAATGACATTTTTATTTTATTTTTTTTAATTTGTAGGCAGTGATTGAGGTGAGCAGGGAGCAGCCCATTGAATGGCAGGCAGCACAGCTGTGAGGCTGGAGCGCTGGCCAGGGGCACAAACTTGAGCTGAGTTTCTTCGTGTGCTGATTTTCCTTGGCATTTTTCCCCATTTTTGGTTAGGATGGTGGCTTCTGGTTGTGCCTTCCTGTGACCTCTGCTCATCTTCAAGCTCTGTGGTGGGGCAGTTTGTGTTTGGGGGATTCTTGGTGGGGAAAAAGGGACAAAGAGGGGTGTTTTTCCCCTCATTTGATCTCCAGGTCCTCTTCCACAGCTTGTTCGTGAGTCTCCCGCAAAGCATTTGCCAACTCCCCAGCTGCTTGTCTCAAAGGTAGGACTTCAGAGGAAAAAGTATTGTGCTGCCAAGACACGAGCTGATGGTAGCAGGAAAAGAAGGGCTTTGAGTCCACCTCTGTGTCCCAGAAAGGCCTGCCTGGAGGTGGAGAGGCTCTTTGTTGCTGAAATACCTCTGCCACCAGGTAAATGTGGGCTTGAAAGTTATAAGTCCTGACAACTGTTCCTATTGGAAACTCGGTCAGCATCGCACTGTGAATTTAGTCAGGTTTTCCCTTGACACGCTCTGAATGTATTAAGTGATGAAATGTCAATCAAAGCAAATTTGTACTTATTCCAGAAAGAAATCTGAATACCTAACTGTTGTAGTGGTGATGGGTGAGCAGAGATTTTCACAGTTATTTTGCTGTGTAATGAAAGCCCTGAAGAGTCGTGGGGCCCTCCCAGCTAGTGCAGTGATAAACCTGCCATCGCCAATTGTTTTCTCATTTCTGACCGTTGTTTTGTCCAAGCTTAAATCACAGTGTTTGTGTCTGCTTGGTTCTGGTTTACAAATGAATGTTTTAACCTAATAAGGGTCCTGACTCCCTGGTTGTGTTTCCGGGTATCCTTTGCAGAATTCTCCTCCTGAGCTGAGAAGACAGTCGGGGATGAGAATGGGGCCTTCTGGCATCCAGCAAATCTCTTGTTGTTTAAGTAAGCTGCCTCGTGTCTCAAGTCACCTTGAAGAAAGTAGGCTATTCAATAAACAGAAGGGAAAATCTGCTTAGTACCTTTTGGGTTCGGTTAAGACCGTAACTTCCAGCAGGTGCTGCTGCTATTCTGCCTGATGTAGAAATGGGTACCTTTTAAGAAGCAGCAGTCCAAAATTAATTTCTGCAAATGTATTCAGTCTTTGAAGACACCCTGCTAAGGACTTGAAACCTGAACAGGCCGAGGCCTTTGGGAAGCTTTTCCAGCTCAGGAAGAAGGCCGGAGGCATAGTGGTGTTGGGCATGTGGAGCCAAAAAGTTCACGTTTGTCACAGCCGCTTCGGCGTAGCCCTTCGTGGTGCATCGCTTTGCTCAGGAAATGCAGCTCGAAGGTACTGCCCTCTCTTTGCCTTGGTGCAGGTCTCTGTATCCTGAGGCTACGTTCATGCCAATGAAAACTTCCATGGAAGGAAGAATCTCAGGATTTGGCTTAAAGCCTAACTGTGGCTTTGTGGCTAAAATGCAGGTGGTTTATTGGAGCGAGGGCTGAGGAGCTGGCTTGGTGGTAGGGGTTCTTCTCACCCTCCTTCACCTCCTCTACATGCTGTACGATGAGTTTGGAGTGCTGCAGGGCCATTTCCAGAGCATTGTGATTCACCAATAATTGCACTGCTTTAAATCTATTGTTCGTTTACTTTTCATAAAAGTCCCCGGCTTTAAAGCTTGCTTTTAAACTTTTAATTTCATTCAAGCTTATATAGGTCTGTGGGAAAAAAAATAATCCTATGCACTTCTGTTGTCTTTTAGCATCTGCTTCATTATCCGTTGTATTTCAATACTTATTTATTCCAATGAAGGAATATAAATGTTGAAACATTCTGCAGGAAGCTAAATGAACTGCCAGCAGTAAATAGCATTTTTGATTAATTTAATCATTTTTCTTTTTGTTTGCAAATCGATTATAAATATGCTTAGATTTTTACAACTTTGGTTGCTATTTGAAATTATTCTGCAGAGAGATTATTTGGATTATTTCATACTGGGTAGGCTTGCAGGCTTTCATTTGATCAGCTATGAACTTAATGGTGTTTTTTCTAATAGTAGTTTTTCTGTTCATGAAGTATGGTTTGGCTGACAGTGCAGGGTCTCCTGATGCATTGAATTGCACGCTTTCTCTCTCTGGATGAGATTTTAAATGATTTTTAGGAGTTAAGTGAATATCAATTTCCATGTTGTTTTATTTGTAACTTTTCAAAATTCCAAGCCTTTGTCCTTCTGTTCATTTTAAGATTCAAATTTGTGGTCTGCATTCAGATCGCAATGACTTTTTTTCCATTATTATTTCTAATAATTCTTAATGAGTATGTCCTGTCCATTTATTAGACTTTTATTTATAAGAATTTTTTAATATAGCACTCACAGAAGCATGAGCAACATATGAAAACTTGAAAACTCTTGTGCTAAGGGCAAATTTCACTTCAGATTTCTTCACACCATAGCGCAGAGCTGACTTGGGCACAAGTTCTTAAGATCAGCAAAATTGTTCCTTCAGCAGCATCTTAGAAATTTAAGGTTAGTAGAGTGTTTAGATAGGAATGTTTGTTTTGAACGTACTAGTACTCCATGACTGAGACCTTTGCATGATGGTCTTGGGGAATTCAAGGAGTCTTGGCATACTTTTCCTTACGCAGTGCTTTAACTACGTAAAAGCAATCTTACATCAAGTGTCATGTTCAGCGTAAATCGAGAACGTGGAGGAGGCTGCACTTTTAAACCAGTGGCAGGAAATCACATTAAATTCAATGTAATTACATTGTTCTAGAAATGTGATTATGTGTTTCAACTACCAGCCTCCCACTAAATTACTTCAGATCAGTCTCAGTCTTTGGAATGAAATCTGCCTGATTTAGATGTAAAAGATGTAATAAATATGAAGCAATGCATTTTGCATTTATATTTTATATTCACCTGTGACTGTTTATTACATTCTCCGGATCTGGCCTTTCTCGATGCATGTATCTCACCTGCTACATGCAAGGAAATTGAACCTTGACTTCCCTTAACAGCATGATATTTACTCTTTGTAGCACCACGTGCATGCCATTAGTTATGTAATTTCACACAGAAGTGCAGAGAGATGTTGACTGCAGGAATGTTCTGTAAAGAAAGGGTTTCCCCATGTGACAATCAGCCCAAGCGTTCCCAGGAGTAAGTACAGCCTCGATTGTACTGGTCCTGCTGAGCTTGCACAACCCCAGAAAGTGAGACGGAAGGGTAATATTGGTATTTCTGATAGATGAGCTTTCAGCTGCGGTTTGAAGGCCCACTTTCGGAAGCCTATTGCTATGCTGGCAGGCAGGGTGCTATACCTGAAAATAGTTGTGCCTGAAGTTAATTGGGGATGATAGTGTGACAGCGAAGATTTGAGTCAGGAAGGCAGCAATACCGGGAAAGAAGAGAATGCCTTTCTCAACACCATTTAAAATCAAAGGAACTCGTCCATACATTCAGTGATTTTGTGAATGGTAGCTTTGTAATTTGAGCTTTTCATCAACAAATCAGATAATTTATATCCTAACTATCAGATTAGAAAGGAAGCCCAGCCAAAGTAAAATACTGGCTTCTCTTTTAGTATCCACAAGCTATTGACGTAAGTAATTGAGAATATGGTTTTGGATCAGCAATTACTGGCTCAGAAGATATTGTCACTTTAATGCCTCGGCACTTGACTCTCCGATAAGGTCAGATACAGCGGCAGTAACTGCTGGAGGAAATAATTACAGCCACAATCATGCAGGCATTGACAAACACCACCTTTGCAGGAGACTGGTTTGAAAGCTGAGCTCTAACTTGACATTAGTGTTGTGACTGGAAAACAGTTGTGATTTGTAGATGCAAAATTGTGCCTACAAAAATAGAAGGCAGGTTTCTTCGCTTTCCCTTCTTCATCCTAGGAATAAGCAGAGCGAGCCAGCTGTTGGAGCAGGCTGTGCTGCTCAGCCCTGCGGGTCCCAACAGCATCTCCTGCGCCTGGGGTGCTGCATGGATAGGTGACTGTGAGGGATGGAGATTGTCACTTATGAATAAATCTCTGGCTGGCTCTTCAACTTAAGTGTAAGGTAACTTTAGCCCTCCCTCCTCCACTGCCTTTCCATATTAAGTCTCAGTGAACGGGGCTTTCCCCTAGGTTTAATGAGTGTTTGAATATCTCAGCGGTACAATCAAAAGGACCCTGGAAATAAAGATTTTGTGACTGTACAAGCTGCTCAGATGTGCCACAAAGATAAGATAGGGAGGAGTGTAATTAATCTTTCTGTCTTCTTCAAGATACGTTAAGATCAGACCAGGTCATTTTCTCTGAAGAGCTGTGGAGGGGAAAAAGGGATTGTCTCCTGGAATTAATGTCCTGGTACCCAGGATTAGCCTCCTGAAATATGCCTGAGAGTGAATGCCATAAAAGAACGAGGAACATTTATTCCATCTTGATGTATTTTATAAACCATACTGAGCACCATTAGGCACCCCCCCAAAAAAAAACAAATAAACAAAACCCCACAAACTCACATTATTTCCAAGTACTGGTGGGCACATAATGGACAATTTTATGAAAAATGCTGCCTTTTTGGTTTTCAGTGTTTTATCAGATTTTTCATGGTCTGGGAGGTGCATTTTCTAAAAGTCATCAGGAAGGCTGGCCTGATGGGGCTGCATACATGGCTTTTTCTATCCCTGCCGTCGAGCCTGGAGTGGAGAACTGTCCTGGCCATGTCCCCATTGGAGAAAGAAGCCTGCTTATCTAGAGACCCTGGGAGAGGAGTGCTCCCGAGGGACAGTTCTTCCCTTCCAGGCGTAGGGAAGAAGAGCCATGGAGGAACTTGTTTTACTTCTCCCCTTGAAGCAGGAGAGGAGCGGCCGCTGTTTTCCTGCTCAAGCATAACTAGACGTAATTAGTTTAGCCCTAGGTTGTTGGTCTTTTGCTGTGCTAAGTCAGAGGCGGGTGTGTGCATGGTTCTCGCTGTTAAAAACTCCGATGGAAAACCTCACTTGCACCATCTTCCTTTCAGTCACAGCCATTTTTTGCCTGGCCTCAGATTTACGAGCAGATGTTAAGCATCCTTAACGCACGATGATTTTGTCCCCAGATGCCAAGCTGCGAGACCATCGCTTGGCACCTCGGAGTGGGGAGCACAGCATGCTGCCCCTTGTTAAAATGACTTAACAGCTGATTTCCTTTATTGAAGGTTTGGAATCCCCCCTAAGCACAGCAGATTCCCTTGCTGAATTAGCTCATCTTTCTGTGGTTAGAGCCCGTATATCAGAACAATTTCAGTATTCACATCCTCTAAACAAGGCTCATTAATCGCAAATTCATGGCTAACAGGGTTAGGGATTAGTCAGGATTGAAAAAGGAGGACAGGGACAAAGCATCTCACTGAGCATTTTTCACTGAAAACCAGAAAATACGTTAAAAAGCATCATAGCCCTTTTTACTGGTAGTTGATTCAGTGCCCCTCAGCTTCCCCAGTGTCAAAGCCTGTTTTTAGAGTGTTTGTTATTGCAAACAAAGCACATGCTTTGAAATGCTGAAAGTTTAAGAGACTTTTTTATTAGCTAGCACCTAGGCATGTGTCGCCTTCATGAAATTTGAGTTGTTTTTTCTCATCCGTTTTGTTCGTGACCTTTTGCACAGCTGGTTTCTCATCTGGTTTCTGAGGATGTATAGGAGCTTGAAGCTTAAATTCTGGTCAAGAAAACAGGCTAACCAAAATCAAACCTGTGAGAGAGGCTTGTTCCTGTCCTCAGAAGTGCTGTGCAATGCCTCTTGCTGTTTGTCTTACCAAAACTCCTGGGGGCAGTGCTAGGTGTTGGAGCCTGCTGTGCCACCACTTGTAAGAATCGCACCCTGGTGAAGGACTGGAAAAAACCCCGTCACCTGCCAGCTGGTGAATGAATGTCACCTGCCCCCAAACTAGTGAAGTAGCTCATGTCGAGAAGGACGTTGTGGCCAAACCATGTCGGAGGATGTCCTCCATGCACGGGGAACGGCAGTACTGCGGGCAAAACCCGAGCAGCACAATCCTGGTGCCAAAGAGCTAAAGGAGAAATGCTGGAGGATGAAGGAAGGGGTTAAGTGGTTTATTATCATTAGGAAGGAAAGGGAAAGCCACAGAGGGAACAATCCTATCAACTGTACTGATTTAGGAAGCGAATGACCCCTTATACTCCCTGCATGCACGGTCCGACCCGGGAGCCCCTTCCCGCACCTCTCAGATCAGTTGTCTCCAGTTTCTGATTACGGCCCTTTTGTCCTGTTATTTCCCCGTCTTTGTTTAACATGCACAGCCAGGACCTAGGTCTTTGTTAGAGATCAAAGATCTGGAAATGGATTTAGTGCCATGAAATCTGTCCCTTTAAAAAAAAAAAAGTCAGAAGCACAGCGTGCAGCTGCTTTCCTCTCTGTTTTATTGCTTTGCCGGACCAATCTGCCCGTTTGCTATATCACGTTTGAATCCATCCTGAAGCAGGCTGCTGTCTGACTGGTCTTCAGCCCTGTGAGCACTGGAGTTTAATTTAAAAATCGCTGCAAGGATTAAAGAATCCTTCCCCAATCCTGCTGGCCCAGGGTGAGTAATTTCTTTTGACAAGCAAGTAAAATGCCATTAGTTTCTTGCATTACCATCAATCACTGTGGTAAATGGCAAGCAATTTTTGTGCTGTGGCTGGTAAATTTTCCTGACAGCTCTGCAAGGCTGGGTAGGCTTTCTGAGCCATGGCAGCACTGTGAGCAGCAGGTTTTGGAGAGGTGGAAGCTCCTGACCTCTTTGCCCATCCCGAGCACTGGGGCTGCCAGGTTCTGCCTGCCAGGCGCCAGCTCCCAGAAGGGTGTTTTGGCCAGGACTGCAGAGCAAAAGCTGGGACATAGAGCTTCAGGGTGCCTAGAAAGGGACAGCCATCTCCTCACCCTCACGGTTAGAAATATCGCAGGCAAATCCAGCGAGCTCACACTTCAGCACCATCTGGTTGCAGGACTTTGGCTTCCCTCGCAGCAGGGTATGGACCCAGCCAGCCTCCTCTGCGCAGCCTTTGTCAGCTGTGCTCGGGGAGGAGACGTAGCTTGGGGCTTGCAGAACCCTTGCCAGATCTGCTGAGAGTTGATGGCAAAAGCGCTGTCTACCTGCAGAGAGCCTTTGAAAAGCTTCTGAGAAGCCCCACCTGAAGAAACCAAACTGGGGCTTTCAAAGATAAAAGCCTGTTGGGACAGTGGCCAAAGGGCTACCTCGGGCTTGCCTGAGCCCCAGAGAGGGATCATGTCGCTGGGATGTGCTTAATCTCCAGGAGAATCTTGAAAAGTTGTTGTCTGCAGGTGGAAAAAACTTCCGGTAAAGAAGGAAAGCAAAATCAAAAACCGGGAAAAAAGTGTTTGATGGCTTATCCCAGCTGGAGGGCTGGTTCTCATCAGAATTCACACATTATTAGCCTACTTGGTGGTCATTGGTGCCTGGAGTACAAACCACATAATCATAATGCTCACTAAAATTTTCACTTGCAGCAGAAAAATGCTTTTTTACTGTAATTTATGGTGCCACCTTTTCAAGAAAAGTACTGGTCTGAGCTATACTGGAAATTGAATTCTATCTTGTGGAAAGGGAGATTATTTCCTGAGCTTTGCTTATTCACCGTCCTAGCACATAGCGCTCAAGGTAAAGGTGCGCACCGAGATGATTGATTGGCAAGCGCGAGAGGACCGCTGTTCCATGTGACAGGGGTATAAAGAACGATATTTTTATTTTTTGACAGTAAAGGGGAAATGGCGTTACTAGCAATATTCAGCAATGTACTCTGCAGCCCCAGTTAGCTCTGCATATTTTATGGCATCCATTTTCTTTCTTCGATTAAACAACATAAAATGCCATAAAATAATTCAATAAAAACAACAACTACTAGTTCAGGCAAAGTTCTTGGGGCCTTTCCAATTCTGGGAGGATTTTCATCGCAGTGCTTTTTTTCCTCCCCTTTTCCCTGTAACTCTGTCCCTGGTGTTCAGGTCTTTGGTTCCTTGCCACAGTCCCAGTGGAGTTCCTAATAACAACCCTTCCTTTGTTGTTTTTTAATGCAGAATATGGAGCTAATGTAGAAAAATATATGGGAGGTGCCCTGAGGACTGCTTCATGCTGTCCAGTGATTGTTGGATGTGCCAAGGGTTGGGACTGGTTTCAGTAGAAGTTAGAGGTGTACGTTTCAAAAATCTGCTCTGTCTAGCGTTCTTACTTTTTAAGTCTTATCCCCTGATGCCTGGTAATTAATTATAGTGGTTTGAATTATATTTAATAAACTTCTTCCTTATAGGAAATGTATGAGTCTCCAAGGCAGTGAGGAAATTTAGCCGCAGCGATGGATTATTTTAAATGCTGTAAAACCCCATCCAGCGCTGGCTGAGACAATGCTATGGAGCTCGTTATCTAGTTTTGCAGGGAGAGGGATGGAAAGTTTTTACTATATTGTTGTTTGGTGCTTCCAGAAACTGTGACCTCTGGGGCTTTTTTTTTTTTTTTTTTTTTTTAACTTGTAGAGGTAGAAAAAATGATCCCTTTACAAAGATAGTTCGTCTCCTAGGAGGACTGAACTCTGTTCAGCCTGCAAACATTTTTGCAGTGCTGATTTCTGAAAGGGAGGCTTTCAATAAAAGGAAACCTATAAGTATCTTTGTCTTTGCAGGAGGAAACCTCTGACCTACTTTGATATTTTCATTATAGTTTTCAAAGCTGTGTCTCTGCATGATTGCAAGAATTCCAAGTTCAAATACTTTGGACACCTTCAGACTTGATAATGCATTTTCTCCTGTACTTCTAGGCTTTAAGGAACGGTTTCATCTAATAGCATTGCATTGGTTTCAAGGTAAAGGACATAGTCTGAGTGGTTTAGATCTTTCAGAGAAAGGTTGAAGAGACTGAGCGGGCTTTGATTTTTGTTCTGTAGACCCGTGTTACAGAAAACTACTCCAGCGTTTTCTGTCTTCTCTCTACAGAGAAGGTGCACGCAAATTGTTGTGTTGGAGAAAAGAGGGCACATACTTCAATTCCTGAAGATGTCTAAGGGGGCATGACAGCAGGCACTCTGGAGCTCTTTGAATAATGATCAGCCCATCATAACTCAGCTAACTGAATGGAGGCAGTGGAAGAAAGGAAAATATCACTCCTTGTTTAGGGGAGGCAGGGTTGTGAGCAGGTTGTGCATACTGATGGGAAAGGGATGTTGGGTAGCACAAGAATCATTTAGAGTTGGAAGAAGACTCTCTCTCCTTTTGATCAATAGTAGTAATAGTCAGTTCGTGTTTATTGAATACTGTGAAAGCGTAGTGTCAGGCAAGCATTAGGAATTGTGGGCTTTGCAGATTTTCAGTGTTTGCTACTCTTACTGTGGGCAAAGGACGGAGGACCTGAAAGGCTTCCCCATGTAGGTGCAGTAGGAGTCTGTGGAGCTGTGTTAGCGGGATGCCAGGGTTCTCCCAGTTTCAGCACAATCTCAATCTCACATTTGCTTATACTGTAATTAAAATAATTTGTGTGTCAAAGGCCCAACAACGTTTTCAGGTGGACTGAAAAAAATATTGGCTTCTAGTTTTATTATGAAAATGCCAACTGCTATGGAACTCTTTGACCTGCAGTATATTTTTACCTCCTGGGGTGAATTTCTATACCAAGGCGAGTAAATATCCTTATTCCCATTTTGAATTTGCCCAAACAGTTAAATGGTTAATAGATTGCCCTCAGTTGATGGAATCGGACCCAAGGTCTCCTGCCCCCGTACCTGGTGGCCTTTTTTTTTTCCCTGAAGCAAAAATTCTGCTGCTGATGTATTTTGATGAAAACAGTGTTCACTGCAGAAGGTGGTGTTTTGGTCTCATACTGTGTAAAGACTTCAGAACCACTCAGGTGTCCATAGCAGTGTTGCAAACCCATATAAACAGGTTTGGTTTGTGATAGGAATAAATCAGAATAAAAAATAATAGCTTTAATTTCAAGACAATCAGAATGTCTTTCCACTGTTATTTTAAGCTCTATTTACTTACCTGCATAAGAGAGAAAGCAAACTGAAAAGTGGACTTTCTGCTGCAATGCCTTTAAAAAGAATTGGCAAAAATTCAGAATTTTCCACTGGGTATGGAAATACAAGGTAATGTTTGACTGTTTTAGAAATGCTCCCATGTTCTTTGCTGATATTATGAGTTTTGTCTTACATCTGGAAAGAGTTTCTGAGATACCTTTCCCTTCAGAAAAAAATTAATAGAGGGTGACTCCTTTTTTTGGCTTGTCTTCACAGATGTGAAATTTAACTTTTCAATATTAAAAATTCAGTATAAAATTCATCAATCTCTGGTGATTTAGACTAGCTGTTGATCTCTCCTAAAACATTTATAAGCTTTTAGGAAAAATGGGTAGGTCTTGACAAAATTTGCTTTACTTTTTAGGGAAGTTTTACGTACAGTTTGATCAAAGGGCGGAAGGAGGATTTTTGATAAAAATATTCCCCCCGACATCACCTCCTATTTGTCATCCTGCCTTATTTTGATCATGCTTCTGTAAAAGTTTCCTCAAAATCATAAGCCATCATACTCAAGGGTAGGTTGTGTTAATTTGTCTTCCCTAATAGTTAATTTATCACATGGAAAGCACTTTACTGTCAGAATCCAAATTAAAATCCTGTTTACTCTTTTCATTATTCAAAATCCAATATGCTAGTGAGCTTGATGCTTAGCATATTTTGATACATTTGGTGGGCTGCAAAAAGAGCTTGATAGCTTCAGTGGTAGTTGTATCACTAAATCTTTAGCATTGATCACCTCTATGACTGTGAAGGGCTTTCTCTTCCCTGAGGCTTTGGGCTTTTTTTGTCTGTTAGCCACCATGTCTGCTGAGCGGCTTTGCTCCTGCCTTGCCTTTTGCTGGTCACTGTAGCTATTTTCTCTTGCTTTGTTCTACCTGCTGCTTTGGCCTTGACTTTGATTCCTTGAGCGCCCGTTGGATGGAGATATTCTGATACACAGCAGTAATAACTGCTTTCAGAGAAACCGCATCCCCAAACACTTGACGGGGTTAAATAAGACAGCTACAAAAGTTTATATAAAAATAGCAAATACTGAGAGAAATTGAGGTATACTGGGGAGAGGAAAAGGCAAATTTCTTGATGTGGTGTCAAGGTGAGAGAGTGCTGAGGCCGCTAGAGGCATTTCCATGGGGTGGGTGGTGGCTGAGAAAGCTTTGGCCCTGCAGTGGGGAGGGCTTTCAGGGCAATGGGGCCAAGGCGGGCAGAGCACAGCAAGTCTGTGCCCTGTTTTTAAAGCAAATTTGGGCCAATTATGCATTGGACTTGCAATGTAGGGGCAGCCACTGGAGTAGTTTTTAGCTGGAATAAAATGCGGAGGTCGTAGCGTAAGGAAAACTCCAGCTGACTGGGGAAGTCGCTGCTTCCATCTCTTCTGAGCTTTCTTTATCTCTGAGTGCAAATGTGCTTTTTTTGTCCCACCATCAGTTCCCGCTTTGTTTCACTGGTAATACCTATTGCCACTGGGTTTGTACTAGGGTCACATTAAGCTTTTAACCCCCCTGATGTCATTTCTGAAACCCTTTTGGGGTGTTTCCTTTTGGTTGTTGCACTGCCCTCTGTTCCCCCTCGCTGTCTGCCTGCCATCTACCTGTGCCTCTCCACCAGGCTTTGCAGGCAGCCTGCTTTACTCGTGTGACAAAAAAGCATATTGTTTGTGTTTCTACACTCCTGACCTTATGGGGAAGGCTTGGTTTATCACAGGATCTTTGTGTATTTTGATGTGTATTTTACTGTATGTACTTATATAGCTTTACTTGTAGCGACATTAATACACAATCGCTGGAACGAACACAGCTGGCCTAGTGCTGCTATTTTAAGGCGCGTTTGATGGGGAAGCAGTTTGAACGTAAATCTGCGACAAGTCTCTTAAAATATAAAAGAAGAGAGGAGGTTCTTGGAAAAACACTTCAGAAAATAAACACTTGCTTAGCTTGTGAAGACTGAGGGCCTGACTGCTGGGCCCGGCTGACCTCGAAAGCGCGGCCCTCGCGCTCCAGCTGTCTGGGCCAGCGTGGCTGGGTGCTGCGGTGTGTGGTGGGTCTCAGGCAGGGCCAGGAGGGAGCTGGGTGGTTTTGTGCTGAAGGAGTTGAAATGGAGGTGTAAATCCTGGTTCTGGCTCATGTTTTCTAGGTTGCTTCAGCTACGTCGCCTCATTTTCCTCAAATTTCTGGATTCACCTGTGGAGAATTCTGCCTGGGAAGGACATGGAGGAGATGGGGGTGCCTCCTTCAGGGCAGCTCTGGCCCTTCCTCGGCCTTCCTTCTGCCCCAAAAGTGCTTCCCAAACTGCTCTGCTTTCTGTTCATTCACACCAATGAGCTCTGATCGTTGTGCCCCAACATGCTGGGGTGCGGCAGAGCTGCATCGCTTCCTTCGGTGCCCCCACAAACTCCACTTGGTTCCTACCCCTGTACAGGGCTGCCTCAATTCCCTCCTGTACGGAAACAGTTGTCTGTCTCACCCACACCCCCCAAAAGTTCTCAGTTGTTATGCCTGAATTCGGTGATTATTTTAATTTATAGTGCTTGGCTTAATGTATCTTAAAACACATGTATTTTAACTAGAAACTCCCCAGGGACCTCATTCAGAACTAATTGCTTGCTGTTTGTGCAATTCTTCAAATATGTAAAATGCTCTGTGAGGGCCTGGAATTACTCAGCTCTGCTCTAGTTTGGTCTTAAAGATGGGTAGGGGTGTCTAGCCAAAGTGTCAGCCTGGGAATCAGGATGTATCATTGCTCATTCTGGCTTTGCAGAGGCTGTATAATTTTAGGCAAGTTAACTAAACTGGCCTACAGCTTGGATTTCCTGTAAGGGAGGAATAATGATTTTATTTTTAATTGGGCTAAAAATGTGTGTTGAAGGGTTGAATACAGAAGTGTTTGGAAATGACAAATGAAATTTATTATCATAACCGTTATTATTAGTACGTCATTGAGAGTGAATTTAGCTCTGATCATGTTTTCCCCCATACCGGGTTGGGGGGGAGATGAGAGGATTTCTAAAATAGCTCTGGAAGTCTTCTTTCCCATCATTTTGAGCATGTTCCATCTGCTGTGAGCACGTTCCTGTTTTATTTCCTAAATATCTTTTCCTTCTGTTTCTATTTTAAAGTTCTTTTTGCCAAGATTTTACTTCCCAATTACTGCTGCCGGGAGTGTTGCTGGGGGTGCATTGCAAGCAAGCATTTACCTTTCAGATTCTGTGCTTAATTGACTGGGAGGCAGTGGAAGTCCCTGCACCGCTTCCTCTAAGTGCTCGTCTGTTTAAATCCCTCTTGCAGCCCTTATGCTGCTGCCCAGCCCTGGTGATTACTCGTACCTTCTCCTTTCCTGCTGTTGTAATAGGTGAGAGAAGAGGTTTAGAGCTGCTGAATTCATGGGGTCACACACATTTAAGGCTGGGATTGTATTTTAAAATAGTTTCTGGTTGTTCCAAGTTGGCAGGCTGGGGATGCTTCTGCTTGCCCGCTCCATTCAGTCTATCATGTTTCCAGCTTTATTATATTCCACAGTAAATGGAGGACACACTGTTTGGGGAAAAAACTACCAGGGATACCAACTGTATTCTGCAGTCTAAATTGAAAGGAGCTTCCTCTGTTTATAGCTGGAAAAGAAGGCAGAATTCCTCATGAAGCAGTTGTTTCATTGGGTCCCTGTTCCGATTAGCTTTGACACTTTCCACCTCTACCCACCAGCTACCTCTTCTTAAGATCTTATGGGCATACGTGTCACAGAAGGCATTGCTTGAGGATGTCACGTTTCTCTTGGGCTTCCTCCACTCCTAAGATGACAGTACCATGAATAAAGTGGTCACCCCATTTGTGATTGAGGCTGTGAATATAGGCTGTAGCTTCGGGGGGACTGTTGCAGGCTGACTTTCAGCGACCTCACTCAGTATTCCTCTGTCTCATTTACATCTCTGCTAATTGCCTTAGCAAAGTGCCATATAGGTTGTAACGTTTTAAAGGTGGGCAACCACTTTTTAACAGGACTGTTTTCTGTCTGAAAGTTCTCTTTTTCAGAAATAAATCATGGTGTCGAAATGGAATGTCAGTTTTGCCAAATTTCCTGTTGGCTGATGTGTTTTGTCTCTTTTTTCATTTTTTTTCATTTCACAATTATCTTTAATTTTATAAAAAATGAATTAAGTCATCTTAGTGGTAACTGTTGCTTCTTTGATCATACTTCTGTGAAATACTTAAGTAAATTTTCTCCATGTTTTCAAACCCAGAGATGGCAGAATTTTTGTCAGGCGGTAAATTGAAAGGGCATCAGATATTTTTTTTCAATCCATTCTATTTATCCTTACACTCCCTAGGAGCTGGAAGAGCAGCACTTCCCCATATTTCATATGTGGGGAAGGGAGGCGTAAGAAAACTAAATGATCCACCCAAGCTTATAATTGAAGCCTGGCACAGAGCAAGGGCAATAAACCCAGCGCCTGGGCTCTAACACTACACATTCACCATCTTTTCTCCAATTAATGTCAGCTCTGGTAGGAATTTCCTATTCTTTTTTATACCCTGAGTAACCAATGCTTAAAACATTTTTTGTGCCTGTGGAGTTTGGGGGCAGATTTAAAGATGTGAATCACTTATCTGAGGAATAGTAGGCTCAAACCTCCCATATGTAGGCTGTTTGATTTGAATTTCTTGACTTTTCCTAAGTGAGAAGCTGAATTGAGTTTCTTCCTTCTTTCAACCTTTCTGGCTGTACTGATATCCAAAAATGCAAAATGACATCTTGTCTCAGCCCACCAGAGCAGATGCATTGCAGGGGATTAGACTGGAAATTTTCCTAAAATGCAGCATTCTGAGACGTTTTTGGAAAACATAGCTGGGAAGCAGTGTATGTGATGTTCACTTGATGCTAACCCAGCAAGACAGAAGATAGATACGCGGCAAGAGAAAGCTGTAGGCACAGTCAACAAGACGGCATTGCTTCAAGCCAGAAGGCCGCCTCCGAAGGGACGGGGCCCCGAAGGAGAAGCCGAGTGGTGAGCCAGCAGGACAAGGGTCAGGAGGGACCCAGCTGCTGCCCAGATGGGCAAAAAGCATCTTGGAGCTGTATTCAGACATGGGAAGGAAGAGCAAAGCTCCCTGGCTGAGGGAGACAGGCATGGTTGAAGGGTGGAAGGTTGGCCCAAGAGGGGTGCTGGCGTTTTGGGGTGCAGCATGTCTGGAGAGGTCTGGAACAGCCGGGCATGTGAATATTTGAAGCTTCTGCATCCTCAACCTGCTCTGTGTGGGACTGCTGACAGAGGTGAAGAGGAGGAGCAGCTTTGGCCCGTGACAGAGGGCAGGGGTCCCAAGTGCTCCGGCGTGCCTCAGGCCTGCACCTCCTGCGCTGCATCCTCACTGGAGTGAGCCGACCGCCACGCTCAGATCAGGCTGCTGGAAAGAAAATGCTGCAGAGCAAGGATATCTGTAGTGCAAGAACTGCGTAGGAGGACGCAACAGGCTTTTGACAGATGGGAAAAGGCTGATGAATCCTGAAATCATGGGTGAAATCCAGCTGTCCTGCCCCCCGCCATGCGTCTTCTGCCCTTCAGTGAACTGTTAATTAGTGAGGGCCTTGTCCTGGGTGGAAAGTTAGGTTAGAGGCTTCCAGGCATGTTGTCAAGAAAAAAATTGGGAAATTGAGGAGGTGGTGGGGAGGCGAATTTGTTAAAAATACATAGTTTTGTCTGGGAAAGAGAAGATTAAAATAGGACTTTTTTTAATTTCTTTTTTTTTTTCAAAACTGGTTGACTAAGTCTAAAGGAAAAAAAAAAGATTGAATCCGTTGCTGAAGGCCTAATTCTGTCTCTCATGTAAGTTACAAGTCAGTCTGAAATGAAGCCATGTAGGTGTTTTGCAGGAATGATTTGGTCCAGTGTAATTACTACAAAATAAATGAATGTTCCTGTGAAAAAAGAAGAGGATATGATACGAAACGGGCACGTAAGCTTTGAGGCATGTTGTTTGGAGATATGGATGTCTGTGGAGAAACACGAAGGAAACAATTAGAAAAATATCAAATAAAATTCTCTCCTTACAGGAAACGTTTTTCATCAGATTGGTTATGCCAGGCATGAATTTGGTCAATCAAGTCAGTAAAGCCTTACAGGGAAAAATAAGGACATCATAAAAGCAGGATGAATTAATTCCTTCTCAGAGGAAAAGTACACCCATCGAGTCATGAAGTTTTTGATCTCAGACCGTGAACTCAGAGCTTAAAGGATGTTCTTAACATTGTAATGTGAGCACTGACTGGTCACGAGGCATTGGGACAAATCCATCACAACTCACTGTTAAGTAACGCTCCATGTCGCAGCAGTGCTGTTTCATTCCACCATACAACTAAGAGGTCCCTCTTGGCTTTCCTTTTAATTAATTAAGTCACAGTAGTGGTGAATGTGGCGCTACAGCAGTTGCTTTCAGCCTAATTGTTCTCCAGGCATATTTGCAGCATTCCTGTTGAAATCCCAGGCTTGTTTCAGGAGTCAAGCTGCACAAATGAAGTTCCTGCTATTAAAAGCAGTTTGTTTTCTATTCCTTGGCAATCTGTTCCTAATGCAGAGCCCCACTGGAGCATGGACTTTTTTTGTTTGTTTGTTTGTTTAAGCAAATGGCAAAAAATGGTGACATTTGACAACTACTGAACTGCTTTTATCTCTACCTGTGCTTAGGAAATCAAGGTTTTTCATGTCAGCATCATAGTGTTTTCAGCAGCAAGTTTTGCATGCACAGTTTGATAGATCCCAGTGCAATGGCATAATTATTTTCATCCCTCTGTCCAGGGTATATGATATCATTCCTTCTCTCTTCTTCCTGCGTTATGGTCTTTGAGCAGTGGAGCACATTTTTTCCTTGCAGATCACCCTAATATTAAGAGGCACCTTACTCCCAAAGGTTTGCAAGCAGGAGAATTTACTTTATATCACAGTGCTCTTATCCTCCATCTTAAACTGCAGGACAGACACGACAAATTAATCAACTTATGTTTAGTCACATCTGTTTCATTTATATCAAACTGGTGCCACTGAAGCAGAAAGCATCCTTATTCTTTCCACATTGTTCGAACTGAAAATTAACTGGCTTTGCATATAATGAAACTTATACTTCATCTCTTTAAAGTAATTGGACCTATTTTATATTTTTAACGCAGAATGACTTAGAGTTGCAATGTATCAGTGTATTACTAATGCAAGAGGGAATATTTCCTCTTTCATCTTCCATGTTTACCTCTCTGGATTTATTTGTATGGGGTCTGTGACTAAAGCGGTCCCTGTTGTTGCCCCACAGAATTAGGACAGCCCCAGGCGTGAAGATCATGGACGTCAGAGTCAGTGATGCAGACCAGTGGGGGGTTCAAGAAGAGACGGATAGTGCAAGGACCACTGCCACAATCACCTGTGTGCACAACGACCCAGACCCAGAGAGCAGGTAAGCCAGCAAGCTCTTTTGCACATTAACCCTTGCTGAAGTGCCGAGACACAATAATTGTGAGAGACACAGTAACTTCTTTAAGGGGTGGTATTTCTCTTTTAACAGCAGCATTTGCTCCTCCTCATCTTTGTTGGAAAAGCTATAGGTGATGTGATTAGAGCTTTTTTCCTTTCGTTTCACTTCTGAGCTTTGGAAGTAGATGATCTAATTAAACTGGAGGCAGCCAACTATCCTGGCTCACATTTGCTTTTCTTGTGCCTTTGGGGCAGCAGGAGAATTCCTGTTGACAAAAAGCCAACAGGGAGAGATGGATTAAAATAGAGAAATATGGAGAATAATAATAGGACAATGCTGTCTCCTTTATTTGAAAGCTATAAAAGTAATAGCTATTAAGTGTTATTCATTACTGCTGCAAAACACCTATGAGTGTCTATGAACTGTCTTATGAATGCTGTGTACGTTTGTTATGGTAATGCTCCCACCAACTGTATCAAAGGTAATGAGAAATTTATGTTGTTAGTCAGAATTATGTATGTGACAATACAAGCGATTTCTCTCCATTATTGTGCAGTTACTGTACATTTAAGTACACTCTGCATGCATTTAGCATGTAATTGTATCATAATTAGACAAGCATAAAACTTTATGTCAAAACTTTGATTTGAGGAGTCTTCTGCATCCATCCTTTTCTGAAAGCTCCTTTAAGGGAGAAAAATGGTTGTTAGCCATTGTTTAGGTCTAGGAAGATCATTGCCAAAGGCTTGGAGTGCAAAGGGCATTTCTATTCTATTTGATTTCTGAAGCTGTATTTGAAGAACAAATGAATCCCACCTAGCTCTGGGTACCTGCAGCACACGTGTTGAGGTGAAGACTATTTACCATGGGTTTTCTTTCTAGCAACAGAAAGAGTTCTGTTAAGGTGAGAGTCCTGTTGGATGTGTAAAACAGGACCAGTAATAGCAAGCAAAAAGTGCCCGTTTCTCTCCAGTAAAGATGCAGAGAGTGGAGGTGACTGAGCAGGACACAGTATTTGCACTGTGAACACATGAAGCGAGGGTAGGTGATTCCTACACTCTCAGTCTCTGGTTAAGTCAAGTGTTACAGAGCTTTCTGGCATGAAATGTCAGGCAAACATTTCAGTTCATTGCCTGTTTCACACACTTCCTCCCCATTAAAAAGAAAAAAAAAAAAAAAAATTGAAAAAAATTGACACATGGTGGCTCCAGCAGTGAAATCTCAACCTGAGATAGCTGATATCGAGGTGGTGGTGCAGTATTTGCTCTCTGCTTAACGTGGCATTCAGGCTTTTTGCTAAAGCAGCTGTGACCTCTATTCTGTTTAGAATATGGGGGAAAGGCATCAATTTGAAAGTGAAACGCTGAGGATAAAGGAAGACTTAAGATCATTTGGTGTTATCAAAACTCAGTAACTATTTTGTAAAGTTAGACAGAAAAACAGGGAGAGTACTGAAACTATTGCCTTGTAGGTGGTTTCACTAACCCATGAAATTATACCTGTCGCAGTAACTTACTTTTTATTAAAACTGATTTTTGCTTTGTGTTGAACTGTTAAACTGCACAAAAATCTCAAAAAAAAACAAATCTCAAGTTAATTAATACTTTGACCCTTTCCTTTGTGAGATTAGTTTTAATATTTTTGGATTAATTAAAGTATGCAAATGAAAACTGCTGAAAGATCATTTCCAGATTTGCACATACTGTAGTGCTTAGAGTAAATATTTAGCTTTGATCTTTACTTTAATTTGCCTTTTTGGTCATAGTGGTGGCCCTCTTGTTTCTTTCAAAGGACGTTAAGTGTTTACGTGGGGGTTCTGCTGCTCTGTTTGAATGAGCAGACTCGAACTTCTTCTGTTAAGGTCAATGTGGCAAAACTGTCACTAGACCTGATTCATCTGCTCCTCCTTTCAGTAATTCAAGGAGCTTCATTAAAGGCAGTTTATGTATGAGTGAGAGTGCGGGATCAATCTCTTTCATTGCAGAGCAGAAGCTATTAGTAAACAGAATCGTTCCTACCTCAGGGGAGCCAGATTTTTCTCTCCTGGAAGTCATTTCAGTTCTGCTGACTCGCCCGACATTACGCTGGCAGAGAAGTGCCGAAGCCAGGACTGAGGCCTGCGAGCCCATGTAGTTTTCTCTACGAGATTGCCGAATTTTCCACAGTTCTGCAACCTCCCTTGAGCTTTGCAGCAGGGCTGAAAGTCCCGGCCACCTCACACAGCTCCAGGAGGTTCGGCAAAAATGAGAAACTCCCACAAGCCACAGCTGTGTTTGCTGAAATCTCTGACTATCCTCGTTGCCCTTAGCGCAGAGGTCTGTTCTCCGCTGCTTTGCACTTCGATTGCTCTTTCTTCCCCAGTGTGCGACTGATAAGAGCCACCAACAGACACGGCCTGCTGGGAGAACAGCGGTGCTGGGCTCTCACGTGTTTGTCGTCCGGGCTCTGTTCCCTTTAGCCGCTCTTATCGGTGGGAGCCTTTTCAAATTCGCTTACTTTTCTAATCTTTCTCCTTCTCCTTCTCCCCTCTGCAGTGTTATCGTGAGTTTTTCATCTCCATTTCTCACATTTTCCTATGCAAATTGTGTGTTCATTAAAATGCTTTAAATTAAGACCTTTCCTCCTTTCATGCAGAGTGCATCATGCCTTTTCTGTGCATTACTTAAAAAAAAATATCCTTATCACAATGTTACAGGCAGTTTACATTATATTCTATTAAAAATCCATTTTGTCCAAGGTTGTCACAATTCATAGATTAAAGCTTTCTAGAGTGTGTTTTGTTAGGAATACATTCATAAATTCACTTCTTTAGTAGTCCCATAAGCTTGTATTTAAAACCTCTTTTTGATAATGTAGTTGAACAAAGAGCATAAAAAGAAGAGATTTATTTTAAATACACACAAGTATATTGCACACACCTATTCTGATCTGTGTGGAGTCTTAATTTGCCCTTACTGCTGTCATCTCAAAGGAGCTTTTTGGCAGCTCAGTGAGTGAGGAGAATGATTGTTGTCATGTGCATTTATTCTCCCTTGTATTCTCTGCTTGGGGCAGAACTTCATGAATCTCATTTTGGTAGGGCTAGTTGAATCAGAAGCGTGCTTTGTTTCCAGAAGACACAGTTTCTACTTCAAGTACAGATACTTCTACATGGTGCCTGCAGCTGGGACCCAGTACTTCTGTGCCATAGGAAAGGATCTCTATGGATTTCTGCACTGAGCACAGAGTGCATCTTGCAAGGAGCTGAGGAAATCAGGGCTGGTGGGCTTCAATAGAAGCCAAGTGCTTTCAGCATTCCACGCAGAATAGCTTTTGTGAGGGACTGGGATTTTACGCTATGGTGTAGGGCTAAATGTTGAGTTATTGCAAGAAATGCTTTTCAAATAGATAGAAGGTCAACAACTGGGAGTCTACCAGCCACAAATCCTTCATGGCTTCCAGAATACTGTTCTGTAAAGAGCATGTTGGCCTTTTTTTCACAGTACTTACCAAAAGATGGGTTGAGCCTTGCAGTTCCGCTGTCCTTTGCACCCTGAATTCTCTGGCAGCATCTCAGGAATATATCTACAAGTTAGGCTGCAGCAGAACTAGGGCGAGAGGGCTTGAAATGACACCCTGAGAGCGTGGTCTGTCTTTGGCAAGCTGCTGTACCCCATAACTCAGTGCTAATATCTGGAAGAATGGAGTATCAGGAACGGATTGATTCTGCCAGAGTGATTCTGCATTTTATATGATAAGGTTATTTAAGATCATTGGCAATCTCATTTGAAGGGGCCCCACTTTGCAACGTATTTCATGGTGCTGAGTTTCTTCTTGCTGGAAAGCTGGAGAACAAAAAATAACGTGACCTGACCTTTGATTCAGGAATGACAAGCACAAAAATTTAGGCTGGAAAGTTGGAATTCTGCTTTGGAAAGGAGTATGTAAAGAGATCATTATCCTTACTCAGGAAAAGCATCCTTATGTTCTATTGGATTATTAACTAGGTGAGGAGAGTCTGATTCTATGACAAACTAGTACTTTAATCAGAAAGGTTATATTTGTGCTAACTGGCAAAGTTAATATTTATGCTAACTGCCAAAGTTAATAGCACTGATTTTACCCACAGTGCTGAGTATAGTGTTACTGTGACCAAACTGGTTCTTCTCACTTAGGGATTATTTTATCTCCATGTCTACAATGCAGCTTCTATCTGTCAGGATATCCATCACTGCATAAATTAAACTTGCATGAGAGAGACTCAGAAAGAAGAAGTAGGGAGGGTGAAACCTTCAGAGGGATTTCTTTAAGTTTCCATCAGAACTATTTATTCTGTTGCCTGGAAATTTAGATTTTTTTTTAAAATTGATGCAGACCAGCTCGACTGTTTGGCATTTGACATCATCTATCTTTAAACTTGAATAAAAAATTAAGATTCTGTAATGATCGTTCCATTTCTTTACTATTTTCAAAGGTCTTTAATGAATTCACAAAATTTAAATGACTTTATAAAATTATAATTGCAATATGTGCATATATATATATATATCTTTAAATCAGGAAAAACAGTTGTTTCATGTATTTATAGGTATGTAAATATAACCTCCTATTTTGAAATAATTCACGTCTTTTCCTGTGCTTGGGAATACCCTTTGAACCAGAAATATCACTCAAAAGGACGATGAAAAGTTGCCTGCCAGTTAAGATATGGGCATATATTTATTTAAAGTAAATACATACTGTTGGAGCTGATGAATGAGCAAAAATGTTGTATCAGTTGATTTTGTTTTTAAAGCTGTGGATAAAAAATAAGAGCTGAGGCTGTCTCCTCTCCCTCCTCCCATTGACAGACAGCCTTGAGAGGCTCCTGTCCCTCGGAACAAGAGCTGCTCCCCACGTTTCCTACTCTCCCACCACTGCTCCAGTCCCTGCCTTGCCGAGGGCAGTAGACAAGCATCCACCTGGGTGCCCGGGATGTGCATCGGACATTCCTTGTGGAGGTGTTTGTGCACTGAATTCCCTGCTGGTCTGTGCTTCAGAATGACGTACAAATGCGGGTCACAGCTCATGGGCCTCAAGGAAGGGCAGCATGCTGCAGAGAGCGTACTGTCCCCGACCAGAGCCTGCTCCGGTTCTGGTGGTTTGCTGAGCTCCTTACTGCCGTGATTTGGCCACCTGAGGACGCAGCTTGGTTGTGTCTGTGCCCTTGGGTGGTACGGCATGGGGTGTGCTGAAGCTACAGCGAGGAGTTGGGTTGCTTCGCTACGACCATTAAGACCATAAAGGGCTGCAGCCTGCTGTAGTACACGGCAGCATGCTGTTAATGACACTGGGGAAGGCACCAGAACATGGAGTGAAACGCTGAGATGTGTTCATTGCCAAAGGAACTTGCTTGGCCCTGGGACACTGAGTGTGTAAAGTGCCATCAGCAACAACAGTTGCCTGACAGAAGATCAATTGCATGTGTTGCTCTACACAAAAGAGCAGTAACTGCTACAGCCAGACCCTCTCGCTGTCTTATTTTAGGCCCGTGCAAAGGCAGTGGGCTGGATGCCATCAAGTTCACACAGTACTGAAGTGAATGCGTAAGAGGAGCAGAGGGAGCAAATAAAACACAATAGCGAAGAGCTGAGGGAAAAAGCTGGGAAACGGGGAAGGGAAAGCTGATGGCTGTCACCTCCTGCCAGGCTGGTCGGAGGGAGGTGAAGCAGTCAGCCTCTGCTTTAGTGCCTATATCCACCACAAAAGCCATACTCGGATCTTTGGAAAGGAAAGTTTTGCCTTTTTTTTTTTTTTTTTTTTTTTTTTAAAAAAAGCGGTGCTTAAGGTGTGGACAGAAGTCATAGAAGTCATAGACGACGTGGTGCGGTGTACTGCCTTGGGCGTTTCTCTCCTATTCTTATGCACTTGCTGCTTTCCTTAGGTCAGAAGTGTCATGGGCAAAGAAATGTGCTTTGAATGTAAAGTGCACATGGCCTATAAATCCTGCAGGAGTTCATTCTCTGGCCTTTGGCCAGACCCCAAGACAGCCCTGTCTCTTGAGCCATTGATGAAGGGAATTTTATCTTTAATGCACCAGTTTTAAGGTTGTGACCTCTATTATGAGTGATGGAGTTCTGCTCTGCTTTGTGCAAAGAGTGTTCCAGTGAGAAGCATCCACACACATTTTCAAACATAAATGACTCAGAAGAGTCACAAAGAAAACCCGAGTTAGAAGAATTTTAACTAACCTTTATTCTTTACAGGTATTCCTTTTTGTATAAAAGAATCTAAGCCTGCTTGGAAATGTTTCTGTGAGATAAAAGCACTGACACCTCTCAGTAACTTAAAGAGGACATAAAAAAATAATAGACAAATTAACAGCAGTAGGAAGGACTGCTTACTGTGGAAAGCTGTGGTTCTAGAATCAAATGGCAATGTATCATTTCTGGAGGGTGGTTTGTTTGTTTGTTTGTTTCTTTTCATTCAAGGCTGAGAACGATGAAATTGCCTGTCCATCTCCTGTTGGGAGCCTAATAGCCTGGTAACCACATGAATTCTCTCCTGGCCAGCCACCTCTTTCAGATGGCTGTTTTTGTCTCTTTCTTAGTTAGGCTCACTGCTGCTCTGGTGAAGTCTCCAGCAGAGATGGGTCAGAGAGATTACTGACTGGTAGTCCAGGTAATTGCTTCCTTACCCAGGTTCACACATCCAAGAAGGTAGTGACATAGTGGCTCGTCTTATTGCATCCTTATTGTGCTGATATAGTACCTTTATCATGACCCAAGGAAATGTTTTTGAACAAATATACCTTTGATAGTTGGAAAAACCTGTACAGCAAGAAACCTCGACAAGGTAAATACACCATTGTCTTGAAAATTTGGAAAATGAGAAACGTGTTGTTGGAAGAACTCAGTAGTATTCACATGTATTTGGTGGAGTAAGATGATACCGTACAGAGGCATGAAAATGCCTCTAACAGTATCTCTACCTCTATCAACTAACAGTTGATAAAGTTTTGACTTGCCATGCTAGTTAAAAGTTTTGTGTAAATACAGAAATAGTCAGAAAATTCCTTCTGTTGGTGTTTGCCTAACTGGCATACAGTAAATGGGAAAAATCCCTTTTTAGCTTATAAAATTTGCATCTTGCTTAGAAGATTTGGTTATGCCTCAAAAAATACATCAGTAGAGCCCTGTCTTTGTGCAGGCTGGGTGTGATGTTACAGGAGGAGAGTCAGACTTGCACTATTTGTAGGGATCTTGGTGAGCATGGGACCGAGGAATGTAAAAGACTCAAACTGAAGAAAAGTTAGAGCTCCTGGGGTGTGGAAAGGATGTGCTGAGAAGTAGCAAGTCCCATGTTGCACCCTGTTCTCCAGCTTTTTGGTAGCAATGGGAAAAAAATAGGACAAATAGCAGATCTTATCATGAGAGAAGGAGCAGTTGTGATCCTTGGCTTAGAAGAGTCAGTTCTGGTTCCTAGTTCAACTCGATCGGTCAGCCATTTGTTGGTCAGCTGTGCTTGTGGCTTAAGACTTTTTTTCAGAAGTCTCATTCCTGCTTCTAGCAGTGGTTGGACAGACGAGCTTTGAGCTTTTTATTTCAGCCCTTTCAATTTTGATCTCCTTTTTCTGTATTGGCAGTCTACAAGGTGTAAGGAAAATGGAAGCCATTTTTTAATATCCGATTTTGCTTTCGTATATAATTAGGGTTAAAGCACACAAAAAATATCAGTGGAACTCGATGGTGCTTTACGTAAATAATCTCTTCACAAATGTGCTCCACAAAACTTGATTCAAAGCCTATTCTGAGTGACATTTCTTCTGAAAGATGAGCCCAATCATTCTGAAACGAGTCTTGTTTTTTAATTTGACCTAATTAGCTTCATTTTGGGTATATCATTCCTAGATGTGAATCTTAATATTAATGTAACAGTTGGGAAGGTTTAATTTCAGGGTAGGATAGTCTGCATAATTAGGACTGCAAGAGTATAGCAGGGATGCTGGGAGCAAATATCAAATGCATGCTGATGAGTGAATGACTGTTCAAATAGTTATTCATCCATTGGTGCTTGCATGCTTTTTCCATACAGGATGCCAAAGGGAGTTACGGCATATTCAAAAGTCGATGGGCTTTTCTTGGTCTCTACCAGTCTGCTTTAATGGCCATGTGGATGATTGCATGTGAGCTATCACCAGAGGTCCATGACAGAAGTCTGTACAATTCTGGAAAATTTCTAAAACTTTACAGAGATGTGTATGCATAATCCAGCTGTGCTTAGTTGATAATTTAAGACTGAGTGACGAAGCCCATGTAAGCATGGCTGCTGAACTCACCGCTCTCATAGCAGATGTTCTGACGCAAGGAACAACAGTGAAAATGTGCTGGATTTTGGGGTTTGTTTTCCTAATTCGGTCACAGTTGTTTTTATTTTATGTTTTTTTCCCTTGACAACTTAGACTTGAAGAAGACTTTTATTGGGTGTATGCTGATCCGAATACCTGGGAAACACTGTTCTTAGTCACTACTAAACGCGGGGTCTGCACATGTTTAGGTTTCTGAGTAGCGCCTCTAGATGTCTAAGATTGCCTCACTGATGGCAGAGTTTCAACGAGCCTTATGGAGATTACAGAAGGAGGGAGAAGACATGATCAAAACATGGTGCCACAAGTGTTAGCTGATTCTTCTGTAAACGCCCTACTTACTCACATTTTCCCAGTTACAAAACCCCTTCTTCTGGCAAACTTAAATCTAGATTCAGAAGACCATCTTTATGTAGGGTGCCACTTAAGTACCTACTTGCTTTCAAGTATCTACCTTGGTTCTGTTGATGCCAGTAATGATAAAGGAGGTAATTGGAGTCAGCAATTAGAGATACATTGTGTGGAAAATGTAGGTCTTGATGGTAAGCCACACTATATATAATAAGAGGCATTAGTGTGTCACACTTGAAAATATTGTGGAAATCAGAAATTGAACTCTTCTATAGCACAGAAATGTACCTGAGTGTATTAGAAATGTTGCTAAGGAATTATTTTTGGCAACTGTACACAGAGATTTAAGAGCCATAATTGGATTGTTCTTTGATAGAATAGGACTAGAAAAGATTATTGAATGAATATGAAATCAGAGAGCTGGTATTTGAGGCATGTTTAATTCCCACCTTTACCAATTTATGAGTTTGACTTGTAGCAGAGCCTCCTGAACACATTGGAATTCCATTTGAGATGTGTTGACTTGCTTACTTACCAGCCAGTGCATTAAAGTACCAAAGCTAACAACTCATTTATTAGGCATTTAGCCAAAATTTAAACTCATTTTATTGTTAGGAGGTGTTGTTGCTAGACAAGCAAATATTAAGTTTGCTACTTTCATTTATTTGAATCCTCCATGCCAAATACATTATAAAATGTCCCAGCATTAACTTTGCATGAATTATTTTTTGCTTTAGTTAGAATTTTTCAGTCATTTTGCCATTGATATTCCTCACCTGTGTTTATAACTTAGTGTTTATTTTTGAAGCCTATAATGTAACTCTTGCAAAATGAAAAAGTAAGCTGAGTGGAAATTGGCAGATGCTTCTGTCAGTGTCAGTATATGATTTTTTTTTTTTTTTTTTTTACTTTTAAACCTCATTGTTTCCTTGAGAAGAATGTTAAGTCAGGTTTAAGCTGAGAGCCCTTGCATGTCCGTTAGTGTGATGAATCTGTAAATGGAGACTCGGGCACTTTTGCAAGTTCCCTGGTCCTCCAGGCTGTCCAACTAAACCAACTGTCAATAGCTTGATCTCTCAAACTCCAAATTCCTTTTTCTTTCTCTCTCTTTTTTTTTTTTTTAATTGGTGTAAGAAATGAACAAGTTTTGATTTTTCAAAAATTGTTGGACTCACTGGGCTCAAAAGCTTGGCCAGGCATGGCACTTCGGAGTTTCAAGAAGTGAGGGCCTCTTGTAGGAAGGCTTTGTTGTTGGGTGTGCTCTTCTGCAGGTGTTGTCTAAAGATGCAGCGTTGTTTGGTTCTGTGCCTGTGCCCAGACTGTGAGCAGCCCTCAGCTGGGGATGGCCAGCACGGATCCTCGCTTATGTTTGCTAAGGTTGCGTTAAGCTGGTCCGCAATAATAGCACTGCCAGCGTTGCACTCTTCTGGTACCGTATTTCACAGTGCTCCTGCAACTGATGGGATGAGACTGATGCTGCCAGGCTCCCCCAAGCAAATGTCCCTGCTACTGTCAGGTAAGAAGGCGGCTATCTTGCATCACCCACATGTTAAACACATTTTAGCTTTTTAGCCAAGGGTACCTCATCATTGCACAATCAAAAAGAAATTTTGTTTTTCCTCTTAGGATTTTTCAGTGTGGAGATTTAACTCTAGAAGTTATTGATCTTAGTGAGTGGAGAGCGGAGATATTTGGAGATACAGATTCCTATTTTTGCTCTCCCTTTTAGGCAATTTTCATCTGTGCCGGTTTTCTAAATCTGACTGGTGTGTGTCTTTTTGTTAGATAAGCACTCTTCTTAATGGTGTACCCTTTAATTTCTCTAGTGACAAGAGGAGGAAATAAGTTATTCCTCTTTTAAAAAGAGTGATTTAAGTAGGGAATAATGAATGCAAAATGCTGTCATTAAAAATCAGCAGATAATCTGATGGATCATCTGTCACTCCTGAGGCTTGCCATAAAGAAAAAGTAGATAATAATTTTAAAGAAAAATAAAAATGTTAAGGATGAGTATGGAACATACTGGCTGTGAATGCCTTAATAGTGAAAACTGGTTTTTACTCATTGAACAACACCTTGAGACTCCTGTCAGCCAAACACATTGCAGGAGAAAATAATTTCTTTCAAGAGCCTTCCAAAAATGGTGTAGCGTAAGAGGTGGAGTATTTTACAGGTTTGTGGTCCTGTGTGTTCTCTGTATTTTACCAGTTTTATTGTGGAAGATAAACTGTAGCAACATACTGGCATGCAACTGTATTTGTCACATTGTGCATGCCAGGTGTGCCAAGGGAGATAACTAAACCAGGCCCCAGTAACTGTGTGATAAAAATATTTGTGGAAGCATTGAAAAACACATGGAGGTTACTGGGCTAGCTTAGACAGAGGCTTGTAAATCAGAGAAATATTAAATAGAGGTTAATCCAAGGCTTTGTTTCTTCAAAACTTTTGGCTTCTCTTTTGATACCATTAAAGAGTTCATCATTGGTAGGATTCCTCTGCTGGAACTGTTCTCTGGGATACAACAGCTTTTGCCTTGGTTCATGACATAGCTTAGTGGAGTGATAGTCCTTGGAAATACTGAGCCTGCTTTGCTGATTGTTGCCCTTACTAACTTACCTGAGCTGCTGAAAATGTGTTAATTGGGTTTTCCATTTGCTTCTGTATAAACTTAGTGCAGATATAGCAGTTGAAAAACAATGGTTCAGGTAGTTCATAGGCTGGTTTTCCCACATTATCGGTGTGTGCCTTCACCCTGGGTTGTTGGGGAAATGGATCTTGTAATCCTGCAGTTTGCAGAAGGATGAGATTTTTATCTGAAGTAGAAAAAATATGTATCTTAAAAACAGTTTTTAAGGGAAATTGTTTCCATCCTTACTCTCTGTTTTCAATTCTGACATATACTGAACATTCTCATTTGATTACCAGTTGTCATTCTTTCTCTGTTGTTTATTAATTGTGTTTTAATCAGTACTACAGTATTCCCCAAAGTCTTTTCTGTCTCTGGCATTGACTGCGTTAGGCGGAGTGCACATGCAGGACTCTCTTCAGAAGGTCTCAGTGGACTCGTACTTGGTTCAGGGCCAGGATCTTGGAGAGCTCATTACAGAGCCTCAGCTGAAGTTCACAAAGCCAAAGAGCATCTGTCCACTCTGGTTTGTATGCCTTTATTTCACTTTTTTTTATTTTTTTTATTTAATGGGTTCCTGAGTTCCTTTGAAATCTGGCCAGTAATCTAGGTATTTGAAACTAAGAGCTTCTTGGTGTTCAGTAACATGGAAAACTTGTCACTTATTTACTTGCATGAAATAGGATCTGTCTATCCCAGTCCAGTCCACCATCTGATTTAGCTAGGTACAAGTACTCTGTTCCCTGTGCACACTGGAACATCTATTTTTTTCATTCATTATAAAGAGACAGGAAAGGAGAACTTCAAGTCGTCATCGCAGTATATTCTTCATCCCTCCAAAACATTTCTATTGACTGTGTCCAAAGCTTTATGAAATAATGCTATCATTGGGGTAGTATCAGTCCTTGGCCTCTGTGAAGAGGGCTGTCATAGGTAAAACATAAAAAATACTTTTCTTGGTGGTTGCAGCCAACACTTCCCTTGCTCTATCTTCCCAAGTTTCTCAGAATATTCACTCCAGCTGGGTAAGTGTGGCTTATATCATGGCACGTGATGGAGCAGAGGTGGTCATTCCTGGATGGATGCAGGAGCGGCCCTTTCATTTTATAGGGGTTCAACAGCAGAGCAGAATGGGCCAAGTGCAGGGCTGGAGCTCTCCTCCTGTTTCAGTGTGCTGTTAGTACAACTTTTATTTTCTAATTATTAATGTTTTACGTATATTGTTGCTCCAAGCCAGATGAACATATGCATGTTCCAAAAAGACTATGGTGGAGGAAGAAAAAAAAAAACACATCAAGAATATTTAGAAGTTTAAAATACCAGCAGATTTGTGTTGATTTGGAGATGCCCAGGCACTTGAGCATTTATTTTTTCTACAAGTGTATAAAAACACTGTAAAACTCCATTCTTTGTGTTTTACAGAACAAATTCTCTGATCCTTTTTTTTTTATAATAACAATAAATATCATAAAGAGCTGGAGAACTGGATGGGTGGGAGCAGGACTCCTTTGAACCAGTTGCATGGAACAAGGAATTGATCACCTGCAGTGGGATAATTTGTGCTTTTGCCTCTTGCAATTCAGTGAATTCACGGAGCTTCTGGTTTGGCTGTCAGTCCTTATGTTTTACTTCTGTGTTGAGGGGTATGTCTGCTGGACTTCCTCCCTCTGCCTCTTCCTCCACCCTCAAGCTCCAGCGGAGATCAGCAGAAGTCATGTGTTGATGTGAGCTATAATTCTGTTTCAGCCATGATTATATATCAATCTGCTGCACACCGTAAGTGGTACTTTTGGATTCCTGCTGTGAGCGGTTGATTAGATTCTAGTACCTTTTCATTCTATACATAAGGAATTTTTTAACAAAGCTGAGTAATACACAAAAGCCCCAGTTTATTCTTTGTTCTTGTTTTCCCCCACTAGTACCTCATGCTTAAATACAAAAATAGAATGTTTTTGGCATGCCTGACCTTCTTTAACCACATCTGTCCCCCTATTTCAAATAAAATGCAATTTAAAGGTTCATGTTGACCCTAAATTGTAGGATATGTCTGTGACCTATGTAGAAATTTCCTGCAAAATGTGAATCCTAAATTGAATTTGGAACTCTCTGTGATAAAATGAATGCTAACTGCAAGTTTATTTGTAGTCCTGCTTGTTACATTTTTCTTTGTCAGCACAAGCTTTATTCCTCCAAATATATTATTGAATGAAAGAAAGAAACTATTTATCTGCTAATGCTGATGCCTGTAATCCATCCTGTTCGTTTTCTGTGCTGCTATTTTCTTTGTGTGGTTCTTCTCCAGCTTATGTAGCACAGAAAAACTTAATTGCTCAAGTCTGATGTACTTTTCTATTCCTGGCAACAGAGTAGGTTGCTAAACCATTATGTGGGAGATGCCTTCTGGAATATGAAGTGTATGTTGCAGTTGGGGTATGGCAGGGTTAGGGCCCAGTCTAGGAGGAGCCTTTTAATTAGCTTTTTGGATATTTTCTGTGGAGCTAGCAATTCGACTGTCATTTCCTGAGCAGTTTCGCAAGCAGAAAGTGTACTTTCTGAAGGTCTCATGCTGCAGGGCTTTCCTAATGCATGTAGCACCACTTAATTCTGGGAGATCAGGAGTGAAACCCCAAAATTTACACCAGTAGCTGATGCTTGACAAAAGCCAGGAGACAACTCGTCATCTGATGACATGAGGAAAGACCCATTTCCCTTCATCGCTAACCACTTTTGATTTCTTGCCCTTGAAAGTTTTATTTGTTTGTTAATATTTGCAAATAGTATACTTGGTGCTGGATAGCAAGTAACACTGGAAACAGATTGTGCCCCAGAAGGCTGGGGCAGATTAGGTTTACTCATTTGCACACACTGTACCTGACTCTTGATTTTCTTTTAAATTGAGCTTTAATTGGGTCTCTGAATGAACACTTATGTTCACTTCTGGTCAGGTGCAAAATGGTATCTTGCAGGCTGTTCAGAAACCGAAATGCTGGGGAGTCGCTCAGGACTGAGTTGTTTCCTCAGCTGCACCTGAGCCTTGGGCCAGTGGTTGGGCTCCTTGGTAAGTTTTCAAAATGCTACGGAGGTATCCCTTGTGTGATACGTGGGATCTTTGTGGGTTAAATCAACAAAGTTGATTTCAGCTGTAGTTCCTCTTATTTACGATAAAGTATTAGGTAAATGCTGGTATTCTTAGGAACAGAGGGGTCTTATTAAGTAGTAATGGAGAGACATATTGACAAGTTTTTCAGTTTTTACCATGTGTCCTCAAATGTTTATATTCTAAGTCACTGACTCCAGGAGTCAGGTGATTTTAAAAAAGGGTTTAACTTGAATTTAAAGGTGAAATTGAGATTCTGCCTGTCATGACTGATAGAAAATCGTGAAAATTTCATTAGATTCAAAAGAAGAGAAAGCAAAGAAGGAACACTTAAAAGTTCTAGGAATCCTTAGGATGAGTTCATGAATGTGCAGGATCTGATAAATGACCTTTGCATGTTGGTGATGCAGAGGAGGGCTGCTCTGAGAGCCCTTGCATTACCACAGTCGGACAGCATGCTGTGGTAGGGTGGGCTTCCACGTTTCCAGGGATAAATTATCTGTCTTCTGCAAGTGGTCATTTGATTTCCTGTCTTGACAATTAGTGATAGAGCAGACAGTAATTTTAAGATGAACATGGTCAGTCTACTTGTTAATACACCATGAACACAAACACTGGAAGTTCTGAGGATCCCTGCACTGCTAATTAGTATTTCTGTGGTTTCACTAATCGCTTGAACTGGGAACTTGGCCAAAACTAACAGAAGAGACTTCCAGTACAATAAATTGTTTTAATTTTGCGATCTGATCTTATGCATGGCTCAGTGTTTCTGAAGGCAAGGGTAGAATAAAATCTCATTTTGCATGATAACATATGCAAATCAGAACTTTTTGGTCCCAGATGAAGCTCTGCTTCTATTGACATGGTGCTAGCAAAATGCGGTTAAGAATAAAAAGGCACTAAAACTTTATTTTGCTGATAATATTTCATTATTGCTTTGTAAGCTATCTTATCCATAGGGCAAAATCTGCCGAAGAGATAGGATCCCATAACTCCTGTTTGCTTGTATCATTCTCTTTGTGATTTATAGAGTGCCGTAGATGTTCATGGCATTTTGCAGACATATAAAAGATTGACATGTTCCTGCCTCAAAGAACTTAAAAATTCTGCAGTTTAGCAGCAGTCAGCAGTTCCTCCTATCAGAATTTTGCTTTTAATGGCACTGTATAAAATCACTATTACACAGCCACCAGATGAAATGGCATTTTATTTTTAGTTACAAAAGTGATTTTTTTAAAAAATGTTTGCTAAAGGTCCTACTCTACCTACATGAAGGGTTAGAAGGCTCTGTTGCCTGGCCTGAAGGCAGGTTAGAAACAGCACAAAGTAACCCCTGATCCTCTGACCAGGAAAGATTACCTGTAATGTCCCTATCACTGCTGTTAAGGGGGCCGCATAGCACTGAACTGGGGGGAGTCATTTATCATGTGGGTAGCAGTTGCTGCTGAGGAGGGGAAAATTCATAGCTCCTTTCACATCAGGAGCCAAACTGCATTCATGGTAATGATGACTCCTTGGCCATCACTGGTTTATGTGAGATTTGAACTATTGTCCGGCAATGAAACGCTCTGTATCCTGTTACCAACTTCCTGAGTCTCTGAACAGGCGCTTCATACTGTTAGCAAGAGGCTTGGGATGGTTTCTATAGCTCTCAGAGAGGTCAACCAGGTAATTCCTCAAGGACTACCCTGAAAATCTTTCCATCAAAGTTTAAGGGTCTAGGTGAGTAAAATTTCTGATGTGGGTAACACTTACGTATCCATATCTGAAAGAGAATGCATTCACCTGCTCAACTCTTTAATTAATTTTATATAAAACTGTTTCCCACCATTGATTTGAAACAATTGGATGGCTTTTCATTACCAGTATTTTAATGTCGTTTTGCTACTCGACACAACTTTACTATATATATATTATAAGAATGTAATTATACATGCAATTTTAGGTTTTCTAGGGAGTTGTATAAAGTAAAATCCATCTATATCCTGCCCAGGTAATTTAACAGAATTACATATATAAACATAACATTAAAAGCAATTTTCTGAGACTCATGATTACACTGATTTTGTTTGTCACACACCTGCATGTACTGATTTACCATATTCTGTCACTCAGAGTAGACTCTGTCCCACAGCATAATGTGACAGATGCTAATGAATATGATACATCATAATTTTTCAAAGCGGAGATACTTGGAAAGATCTTACTTTCACCGTATTAAATGCTTTGAAATTTAATTATATTGAAAATAAAGTAAGATTCTAGGTGTTTTAAGGGGCTGTACACTGAACTCTAAACATAACTGAAAGTCACTTGAATTTTATGGATTTCTTTAATTAATTCTGGCCTAAATGTTTTTGAGCAGCAGACTAGTGGGAGGCTGGAATTATTTGGAGGGGTTTTGTTTCAAAGGCTGTGAGTGACAAAGCTCCCACTAATTTCAGTGGGAACTCGAGCAAGCTGTTATGCTGTAGTCCAGTTGCATTTTCTCGGTGGAAGACAGCAGCAGGGGTGGCTTTGTGTGGGTTCTTGGGTCTAACATAAGGCTCTTGGAGAATCACAAGGTTAAAAATGCTTGAGTTTGTCAGACACCCTGCCTTTCTCTTTGAATAAAACTCAGCAGAGAGCTCAGTGTAACAGAATTAACAAAATACGTGGTTTCAAAGACAGCAAACTTGGGGACTTCGGAAAAAGGGGGCTGCCTTTGATTCTTCTGCCAGCCTTGAAGCACAGTGCTCACACCGGTGCAAATATTCTTGAGCAGAAGTGCGAGGACAAAGGGAGGTGTAACAGCTCTCCTGTAATTCCGTGATAGACAGTTTTTTATTCCTTATTTGCTGTGGGAGATTGGTGCATGTGCACCGTGCTGGGCAAACACAGGCTCCTGATCTCCATGCATCAACAGCTCTGCGTTTGCCTTGTTCTGATCTCCTCTCTTTGTATTTCTTTGTTGCTCACCATCTCTGGTTGCTCCAGTATCAGCTTTTATGTTATGCTGGGCAGCACCTTCCCTTTAGGTTTTCATCTTTTTCAGCACAGTCAATGCTGATCTTGTTATCTACAGGCTTTGCTCTGCAGTTAGGGAGGATTCATGCTGGGCAGGACTTGGTCCCTTTTCTGGTGAAATGCCTTTTGCCTCCTGCTAGCAACTCTAAGTTGCCCAGCTCATGCCCTTGGTGGAGCAGGAAACAGTTGATCCCTGCCCTAAGAAAGGGTGTGACCGGGGTGAAGTGGAAGGAATTTGTTTTTCATCATTTTGTCAGCCTGCAGAGCTGATAACATATTTGTGCTTTGTATTTTGTGTGCAAGAGGAGAGGGGGGAGAGAGCCTGATGCAGTGCTGCTCTGAGGTGGGCAAGAGTGGCTGGGAAGGGTGACTCTTGTTTTCTTCTTTTTTTTTTTTTTTATGAATCAGATGCCAGAAGGGTTGATTTTAATTAGATTAGTAAGCCTTTAACTGCTTGTTACCCGCTTTGACCAGCAGCAGGGTGAGGTGAGGTGGGTGAGGTGTGGAGCCGGCTGCAGGCTGAGGGGCCGTTTCCCCTCTGGGGGGAACCTTCCAGAACCTTGCAGAAATAGGCGTCCCGTCTGTGTGGGCCCTCAGTGGCAGGAGCTGTGTCCCGGGCACGGCACGCTGTGCCCAGCTCTTGCCCTGGGCCGCGGTGGATTTGGGAAGAAGCACTGAAAAGCACCAAGGAGGAGTTGAAAAAAGCTGGGCTGGCACATCATCATGCTCCGTGCTGAGGTGGGTGCTGCCGCCGCTCCCTGCGTCATGCTGGGCATCTCACTTGAGGCCACCATGGTGTGAACCAGATCAGCGTCTCTCTGATATGCACAAATGTTTTACCAGTCATGCTTTAAACTACAGGGATTGCAGGAATTTCAGTCACACTCTCTGCTGGGGGGAGTTAATATCCTTCCTGACTGAGTGCATTGCCTGGAGGGACCATTTTGTGTGTAACACTCTGGTAGAGAGAGCGATACCAGGCGCTGAGCAACGCCGGGTAAAAGACTAATGTGCGCTATGTTAAATGGTGTCTTGGGTTTTGCTGGGTCCCTATTCATAAAACACAACAAAGTGGCGACAAGGATAAACCTTGTCAGCTAAAGGAGCTGCTGGGAATACCAGAGAGTACTTAGTGACTAAAACAAATCAAATTTTGAAATCCTCCCTTCCAAAGGAAAGCACAGAGGGGATTTAACTAGAGTGAACAAGTGTATGTGCAGTAAAATGGCAGCGTGCGTGTGAGCAGGGCTGGGGGAGAGAAAGCTCTAGCACTAGCTTGGCTGCACTGGGGCAGAGCGCTGAGGCTGGGGTTGCTGTGATGGCTCTAGCAGGCACCAAGCACCAGGCGCTTCAGGAGGAGGGATGTGGAGAGAAGGGCTGCCCGGCAGTTGCGGGTGACCATGTCGAGCAGCAAACCGAGGGCCTGGGTTATTGCTGAGCTCTCAGCCCACGTCGTAGTGGCAGCTGGGGGAGCGGATGCTTTGCAAAAGTCTTCTCAATGGTAAGAACGTGCCTTCTTGCTGTAGGCTTGTGCTGCAAAGGGTTAACTATAAGTTGTTTGCTGGTTTGGGTCTGGGTCTGGGAAGGTTCCTTTTTAATTGTAATTAGGCTGTCCTTGTGTTCGTGGCTTGTTTCCACATGGGAATTGTTTCTGACAGAAGCTGTTCCAGGAGTTTGGCTGCTAGCCTGCTGCTTGGGAGCTGGGCTTCAGCTCTCTGCTAAGCCAGATGCTCCCTCTGAGGCTTTGGCCAAGTCACTTAGACTCTCTGTGCCTCAGTTTCTATTCATAAAATGGGATTATTATCATCTACCTGTCTCACAAGGGACTTAGCTGCACAGTAGTCAGTGTTAAACGCTCACAGAGTGTTGGGAGGAATAGTATGCGTTCCTCAGGCAGGCAGGCAGCAACACCCATGAATTCAAGTCTGGCTTGGAGTACGTCCGTAGTTGAAAAATAATGCACCAGTTACAAGTGCTGGGTTCTGTTCCCTAGCAGAGCTTCAGCTGGACCTGAAGTCAGTTGTCTTTAACAGCTGTAGAAAGAGGAATAATCAAGAGAAGACTGTAAAATTGACGTTTTCTTCTCCCGCCTGAACATGTAGACAAACTTCCTTGGGCTTTTCAAAATACTGTGTACCTAACTCTCGCTGAAGTGGTGCTTGACCAAGGAGCCTCCCAGTCCTCTCTGGCAGCTGCTAGCTTGTCCAGCAAAGCCTGGTCACTGTTATCCTGGTGCTCTAGAGGTGGAATATGTGCTTTGTAGGTTGGGATACTGAAGTCCTGCCAAGGATGGGTCCTTACTTTGGATGAGGCGTGATGGTGCATCATAACTTGCATATCACCAAGTAGCCCAGAATACTGGGCTGAAAGACAACTTGTGTCTTGCTTTACCTGTTTCTTTCCTCCTCCTTTTTTTTTCCTGTTTTTTTTTTTTTTTCCTCAGAACTATTGCATTGTATCCCCTAAGGCTAGGATAGGGCCTTTGCTCTATTACATGGAAAGTTATTGAAAACTTGTGGAAAATTATGTTCCCTTTCACAGTTCTCTACTATTGTATTAACTTGTTCAAAGAGCTCCAGCAGGTTACTGAGTTTCCTCCAGCAGACTCTGATGCCTCAAGCCTATGCTGTGAATCTCACCTTAATTAGATCCTTCATCCCTTTCTCAGGAACAGATGGAAGGCTCAGGGCTGTGAAATACTTGGGATCTCCTGACAGACCTGAGGAGCGGTCCTCCATGGTCCTCTTCCCCCTCATAATACAGCCATCAGTACCAGTCATCCCCTTTGAGGCTGTTTGTGCAGGTCCATTCAAGGGCAGCATGGGTATCCTTTCTGCTGCCTGCAGTGTGCCGCAGGCTCACGTTGGCCTTATGGTGCTCCCCTCCCTTTTGCCACTTCCATCATCCTCCCTGCACCTCATCAGCCCTGTGGAAATGGCAGATTGAACTGCCCCCCCTTCCTGCAAGGATTTGTGATTTTATAGTGGGCTTTGGCTTAGCAGGAGCACATCTCATTTTGTATTTAATCACCTGCCTTGTTACCAGGGCAATTTTTTTTTTTTCACGTGGCTATATGAACTTGTTTCTGACCATTTTCCTTCCTTTCAAAAATGTGCGCTGTCTCTCTGCAGTCCCACATCACAGCTTCGATGGGTATTTTAAGATTTTTCTCACGTAACACATACAATAGTCACTGATATTCAGTGATGCTCACATCTTCTCATCTTCTAATAATATCTTAATATCTATTAAGACCAGGTAGAGACATCAATCACATCTCTCATTGCTTTAGCATTTCCTAGTCAGTGGCTTACAGGACTGATACATTGGGAGCCTTGTACTTCTCTGCCTTGTGCTAGATGTTGATATTTGCAAGCCTGTGAATGGGTGCCAGGCAAAAAGCAGCAAACCATGCCCTGTTGGATAACCCTATATGGCAATGCATCACCGATGTTATTGATGAGAAATCCAATTACCACTGGATTTCATTTGCTTTTCTACATGCTTCCCTGATAGAGCATTATTCTGCCAGAAATTCACAGCAAGATGTGTCCCTGCCATGTGCCTGTAACTAAACTAAGGTACAGCACAGCTGATAGAAAGGGGATGTTAACAAAGGAAGGAGACTGAGCCACAAGAAATCTGAGCCCTTTTCTTCCTGGATGCTGTAAAGAAGATGTATTGCTGTGTGTTCATGGTGACTGTCATTTTTTGTCACTATTGTAACCTGTTCACTCTCTTGGCTTGTCAGCCAAGTTTGTGCTAGCCAGCAGTCTTCCCTTTCTTTGGATCGATACCTGCTAGGAGCAGGAGTTTTCTCTGATAGCAAATGTCATACAGCTACGTTTGTTTATCCCTCCCTTCATTCCTTCACCGGTCTAAGCCTTTGGTCCAACTCTGCGTATGCCAAAGGGTTTCTACAAGTGAAGCACCCACATGCTGGGAGTTTAGTCTAGAACAGAACATTGCAACCTTCGTTTGGAAACTGCAGGAGATGGTTCAAATGCTGAATGCAGCCTCTGAGGATTGGGTCTGTGAAGCATGAAGAAGAAGCCCCAAGTGAAACCCCTTACAGAAGATTTTTGTTCTGTTTTTGCTGGCCCTTGGAATACAGACAAACCCATTAAAATGAGACCATAAAACAAGCCACGGACTGTGGTATATGTGCAAGTTTGGCAAGACCCAAAGCAAAGAGCTACAAGATTTAAAGCAAGTATCCTTCTGAAATTATAGTTTCAAACAGGGAGCACCATGCCAATCGATGAGAGTCTGCTTTTGTTATGGTCACAAAAACCACACGTCTGACTCATGCTATTATAGTGATGCACAGTGTTGTCAAGGTAATGGATTTGGGCACTTGGCATATACAGGAAGGGTGTAAAAGGCAAGGAAGTATTCTGCAGGCCTCTAGGAACAAGTTTCATATTAAGGACTTTTTTTTTATGGCTGTGATGGGGAATACTCAATTTTTGCTGTAGAAGTGAGAGTTTTACGCCCTGGCCTACTGCTGCCGTCGTGCACATCATCCATGGGAATGCTAGTCTTTCCCTCATGTAGCAGGGTTTGTGAACGTCTGCTGCCTTGCCTCCTCTTGCTGGTACCTAAGAACCTTCCCTCCACAGGGCTGAAGTGGAAATTAGAAAGGGGAAGAGAGTAGAGAGATCATGTATGTGACTTCTGGTTCAGTTTCTTAGGAAAAGAACTTGCAGTAAAGAAATTATTGGGCAGAATTCCTAAGAGACTGAAGTAAGGAGGAAGCCTCTAAGGACCATGTCTATAACCTATCAAAATCTTTTCCTTTTTCCTTTTTCCATTTTTTTCTTTTTTTTCCTTTTGTCCTCTTTTTTCTTCATTTTTCCCCTTTTTTCTCCCCTCCCCACCCCCTCCATTTTTTCATCCTTTTTCTTTTTCCCTTTTCTCCTTCTTTTTCTGCTTGTCTCATCTTTCCTCTTCTTTTTCACAGTGGCCACTATATTTTAAAGGACTATTTAAAGACAAGTTTGACAGAATCAACCAAAAAGCCATGAGAAGTGGGGTTTCTCTTGTCAAAACTTTGCAATCCAGTCAGACTGCTTAACTGTGCTTTGGTAAAGGGAGGAACTGATAGTTGCTTTCCTTTTCTTTTTTTTTTTCTACCTTTTAAAAATTATCAAGATGAGGGATTGCTGCCTATAAAGCTTTATAAGACAAATCTTTTCTTTATAACTCCATGTCTTCCTTTCACTAGCTTAAATGAAATCAGAAATGGACAGTAAAAGTGAAATGTCTGCCCTAATGAGTCAATCTGATTTATACGGACCAGTAATGCAAAGGGCATGTTAAGCATTTGAACAGTAGAGCTGAAGACTTGTCTGAAGAAGTGCATGCTTTGTGGGAATGCAATGGGTGAGCTGAGGTGGGGGCCCAGAGGAACAGCAGTGAGTGATAGCATGTGTGCAAAAGTCAGTTCAAGTCAAGGCTGGGAGTAGAACTGTCTGGAATACCAATTTTGCCAACTCTGCGAAACAAAAACAAAGCAAAAAAAAGAAAAAGGTGAACAAACGAACAAACAAAAAGCATTTTTTTGGAGTTTTATGTTATATTCGGTGACAGAGATGTAGCCACTTGAGTAGCCATTGTGCATGTTGGGAGTGATGCTCTGAAACACTGCTTTTAAGGAACTGTCAAACTCCCACTGCTAAAACAGTTTACAATATGTTGTGGTTGCCGGTGGTACCCAGTGAATGGCCTAGATCATTCAGTAGGCCACCTCCAATCCTACTTTGTTTTTTATTGTGTATTACCAACTCTCTGAGTCAGTATGGATTGTACTACACTATATTAGCAGTGATGATATTTTATCTTCCAAATGACAACACTCAATGAAGTTCGATTTGAAGTTCGATTCAGTGCGTAACAATGCACTAGGGCTAAATAAACTGCTGCTTAAAAATCATATGGTGGTGTACATTTAAACGTCACAATCTAATGTTAGATACAGCAGTGATTCTTTTGTTCATAAGTTAAGAGCCAACAGGAAAAGCAAAAGGAATTAAGATAGAGGCAGCATAAGAAACATGGCACAGTACATATAAAACTAACCATGGAGAAAGGTGATTAATTACATTAAATATAAAATCTGAAAGAAAATAAACTGTTATTATAAAACAAATAAGAGCTTATACGTGGTCTTTTGCAAACCCGTATTTTATTATTTCTCCTTTGTCAGGGAATGCAGAGATCTGACAGCAGGGAAGGAGAAGTCCACAAGGGGCAAACTTTGACTGCTTGGACAGTGTCAGCATTTGTCAGCTTAAGTAAAGGTATTAAAAGACAGTGTACTACTGTTAGAGGTAAAAGCTTGGTGTTCAGGAATTGCTCTGAGCTCAAAGTTCAGCTGGTGATGCTGAATCCCTGATATGCTGCTAATTAGTTTTGCAGAGCTGCAGAGACCCACTGAGATTTATAGCAGATGTAGCAAGTGATGGATTTTACATGGTGCCTTTCTGTTTTCAGCGTTACTTGTGCAGGAAGTCTATTTCTGTTTATCTTTAGGCTTGAATTTTTAGGTGGAAATAGTGTGTCTAGAAAAAAGAAATCCTTAAGCTCTTTACTCACGTTGGAATGTCAGCTTCACAATGCATTTCCTAAGAGAAATGATGGCATGCCATAATGCCTACGTTAAAAAAAAAATCAGACAGTTCAGTGTTTTTCTTTTTGAGGGATCTCCAAATCCTTGTGAACCTCTGATTCACATTTCCTTCTCTGATCTACAAAGGGTGTTTCACAACTTTTACTGTTTTCTCTACAGTACTTAGAAACGATATTGATATCAATTTGCCATAAAGATTGTAAAGGCTGAGTTGTGTGTGTAGGTTGTGTGTCTGACTTCCTCCGCATACCATCTACAAATATTTTAGCACGTGATACTTATAAAGCATCTCAGTTTCACCAGAGCAACCTAAGGGAGACAATAATGTGGTCCTTTCATTCATCACAAATGTATACTCTTAGCTGCGTTGAGATGCAGTCACTTTTTAATAACAGGTAGGGAACCTTGCAATAATCCAGCTGTCATCCCAGCGCTTTAGGAAGCAGAATAAAGCAGAGCACAACAGGCCGGAAGCGCAGCAGATACGAATCAGCATAGTTCAGTTGAAACTGGGGGAACAGTGCTGATGTTTGTTCATTTTGGTTGTTGTAGTGAGCTGATCAAGATAACATTTTACTGCTAACAGAGAAAACAGAGACTCAGGATCAACATTACAGTTTTGAAACCATACAGGACTGAGCACAGAGTTTTAAATACACTGTCTTGTTGTAAGTATGTATGCATAAACACCCGCCTTTAAAGAGCTTTTCTTTTAAGTCTCTGTTGTGAGGAAGTAAAATGCTACCTCTTGTCCTGGGCAAGTAAGTATAAACTGCTGATGAAAATGCTAGCAAATCTGAGGAGTGTCTTGGTGCAAACCAATGTCCTGTGGAAAGTTTTTTTCCTTCTTTCTTTCTTGAGTCTCTTTTACCCATCTTGGATGTCTTTATGTCATCATCTTTACTACTGCTAGATTTGACATACAGGTTATAGGCTTTCCAAGAAAATGGAATAATAAATTCATCCTTGTGCAAGAGAGCTTTTTCCTGATTCATCCTGGGCTCTCAGAGCATCGTGATGAGTCTTCTCCAGCTCTTAGCTACAAGGCACTGTGGGACTAGCCAAAGGGAAGGAAAAAAAACAGTCTCTCTGCTTTGTAGCCAGCAGACAGGCCTTTCTTTTCTGCCACTGGGAGGAGCATGAAAACAGGAGAAATCACATCTTCCCTAGGAGCAGAAAGCTGCAGCTCCCAGACTAGAAAACTGAAGTTGACATCTGTAGTAATTTTCTCTGCTGATATGTAAGAATATGTGGTCTTTTCTTTTGAGGCGGAGGTAAATATAACTTTTTTTTGACTTGAATACTGACATTATTGGGTCATTGTGCTTTTGTTTTCCCTTTCCACCCTTACAAACTGCACAGAGATACTGGGTGCTTGTCTAAGTGTGGCATGAATAATGGTCTGGTTGCCGCTTTGTGCAGTGCCAGCCCTGCTACTGCTCCTGGGCTGGGACATAGCTATAAGCCTGCCAGCCATGCTCCTGTGCTGTGGCCTCCAGGACGGACTTACGGCCCCTCAGCATGCCCTAAAAACTTGAGGAGTATAGGAGATGTTGAATGAATTTAAAAATAATAATAATAATCTTTTTTTTTTTTTTCATTATTACTTGTTGATCTGCATCCCTGTCCATAGTTAAAGTAGTTGGGCAGCTATAAGCAAGCTGTAGAAAAATACATGTTCTCCAAAGGGCTAAATTTCTGTTCTCAGATACAATCCTGCAGTCTTCTGGGAACTTGAGGACGGAAGCTGTGCCCATGACAAGAGTGCAGGAGGAGCCGTGCTTATTGAAGCAAGAATGGTGCTGGAAGGGACTGTAGCCCTGCTGTGCTGGCATTTATATTTCTGGAGCAAAAAAAGTCAAACTGCAATAAGTGAATGAATCCAGACCTTTTTCGTCGCATAGCAAAACCACCAGCTTTCCCACCCTGGGAAATAAACCCACGCTGATTATTTAAGACCTGTCTGTTAGGTATGAAGCTTTGATGGCTGCGTTGGATACAGATGTACATGTGCATAAGGCAGTGTGATGACTGCTATCCACAATGTGGAGAATAGGAGGATAAAATGTCACTGCAGTTACTCTGACGTTTGGTACAGTAGCTGGGCAGCGCTATAAGGATATGGTCCCATAAAATGGAGGCTTAGAAGTGACAGTGAGGGTTTCTGCCTGATGCTGCAAATTAACAATAAGCCTCAGGGGCATGGTGTAATTATTTACTTTGCTAAATAACACAGAGGAACTATGGTTTAATTACAGTAGTTTAGCTATGCAATAGAATTGCAGAGAATGTAGCTTCAGTGCATTGCATTAATGAGCCTTGCTAACGGTTACTTCTAATATTGGATAATGTTTCTTTTGTTTTAAATCATCCTTCCTAAATGAGTTCCATGCAGATGAGAAGGAACCTTTCCAAAGTATCACAATGGATTGTTTTTGTTTCCAAAAGACACAACCCAACAAGGCATTTGATATTACAATTATGCTCAGTAAAGCCAGATGCGTTTGGCTCTGCTCTTGTGTCGTTGATGTCCCTTTTGTGCTGGCTTTTGATGATATTTAAGTGAAAAAGCATGTAACTGGGCATCTTCAGATGGCGAGAGTCTCCATTTCTCAATCCTGCTATCAATCCAATCAACTCCTTTTATTTAAAAAAGATTGGAGAAGAGAAGAGTGCACATTAAGCAATAGCTTTCTCTGAACATTTAGGTACACTAATTAATAAATAGGTCACTACAACTTTAGGGCCCAAGTTTACTTTTATTCAAGTCAATGGCCCGGCTGAACAGGAATTGTGTTAGCCATTGCTGTGTAGTGTCCCACAAAATAGATCCTTCCTCTGCTGTTACTAATTCCTCCTCTTTTCCAGCATTTTCTTGAGCTTGTCTATCCCCCTGCTATAAGGTCATCTTCCTCTTCCACAACTGCAAGCCTGCTGGCACTTCTTTAGGTGCTGGTATCCCACTGACAGTCCAAGAAAGTCCTATTTCAGATGATGATAATTTTGTAGTCTATGGGGGAGGATGCCATACAACCATTAGTTTTGCTGTCACCATTTCATTGTTGGAGGTATTTGTGGTCTTTCCGCAATTTCTGTAGTAATTTTCATCTCCTTGTTTTTGCCTTCAGGCCTCTCTGAAGGGTCTCTTCAAGATTAACCCAACATCAGTTGGCCATCCTGTGCTATTTATGAGGAAGGAAAATTTTCTGTTGTTGTTTGTTTTTCCCTATTTTTCCTCTTTACACTAGCTTTTATTTTCATTGTCATCAAAATCTTCTTACGAGCCTAGAGGTCCCCTGCGTTGTTGCAGCTTTGATCAATAGTTAAACACCATTCTTGCCTGAGAAGCTGTTCTGCATTTTTAATGGTCAGTATTGCACAAGAGATCGTTCTTACTCAGCTGGTTTGAGCTGGAGCCCTCTCTGTAGTGGCCACGATCAAAGTCATGGCTTGAATTTGCTGTGGAAGGCTCAGCAGAGCACTTTGTAGAAATGAGAACAAAAACTTTCCAACTGCAGAAATTAGTTATTACCCTTTAATTAAATTTCTCTAAGTTCTTGACCTAAGTGGTGCCAGTTCCTCAAATAAACCCCGCAATGAATTAAGACTGAACTGTGCCCAAATAAAAATACTTATAAAATACAGTTGCTTTTAAGTTCAGTTGAATGTCCTGTGCTTTTGTTTTTTTTTTTTTTGTTGAGAGAGAGGAATCTAATTCATCTGTTGGGTGCCGTTTCCCATTTTATGTCATCGTGTCCCATTCTCTCTTTTTCATATCCTCATCAAACTTTTAAGCTATGACAACATGAAGCATGCAGACTGTGGATGGAGCAGGAGACTGTGTGTCAGAATGGTTGGTTACCTGTTGGGCACGACCTGGCAGTGCTGGATGGGTGTGTTTCTCAATTTTGCTGGCTAACTGGGAGATTTAGGCTCTGGCAGACTGAAGAGTGAAAACTGTTCCTTGTACTTTGTGGATCCTTTTGTAGGCTTTTCACTTCCACTCAAAGGAATGGTTTATTCACCTTTCTCATAGGAGTTAGAGTGAGCTGGACTGGAGGAGCATTTGGAAGAGAGAAGGGGATTACAGTTAGTGCTAGCAGCTCACACCTGACAGGCTGTTCATTTTCATTTCATTTTAACTATGGATGCTGATCTCAGCTGTGAATGATAAATTCATAGTTAGGCAAAATGTGCTGTTTCTTTTGTACTTTATATCTCTTAAGAGATTGAATGCTTTTCACAGACAAGCTGATATAATACCTGAAGTGTTTTGTGTCGTGCAAGGTCATAAGAACATGGAAATCTAGGTTGTTCACTTGTACAGCTGTCCAGGCCTAGTTAGGTTTCATGTACTAGGAGCTGGTAATTCTTCAAACTGTCAATTTTTGGGCTGGTTGACTGACTGAAACAGATACACTAATGTCTGGCAGTTGGAGTACTGTAGCCTGCGGTTATAGAGAGTAGGTTAGCATCTTGCCAAGATCCAGAAAATAAATGGAGGAAGTCGTTAAAAAAAAAAAGGGGGGGGGGGGGACGACACAAAATGTACACCAGGAAAAGGGCTTCTTCTCAGGAAAAACGGGAAATAAAAGACTGGTTTAGTGCTAATTTTTGCTGTCAGAGTTAAAAATAAGACTGTAATACTTAGAGACACGAGGGAAGTCAGTGTTCTCTTCTCAGGAATGTGACTCTGAGTCCCCAGGTCCTGGCCTAATTGTGGTTTGGGTAATTTTATTTTATAGATCAAAATTGTCATTGTTGTTTCAGTTATATTAAGGTATTGATTGCTCAAAGCTATGAAGTTAATTTTCATTTCAAAATGCAAGTGTGTGAGGCAAAATATCTTCTTTATGGTTTCGCTGTCATGGTTGTGAAATTCGGCATTAGAAAGAGCATGGCAGGCATTTGTGAAATGTTGTGGTATAGTGTGAGCTAGAGAAGAAAGAAGCGTTTCCACTTTTTTGTTTTTCAAACCTAATCTTATCTGTTTTCAAATATCTGTAGTTACTTGCAGTACTGGTCAAAAATTTATTTTTTAACTGACAAAAAAGAACATTTGGTTCAACCAAAACCAGGTAGGCATTTATGCCATTTAAACTAAAAATCAGGACAAGCAGTTGATCCATATTTTCTCTAGAACTTGGAAAAATAGAGTTTTGTTTTGTTTGTTTTTCATATCCTTATTTTGAATTGTTCAATGGTTTTCAAACTTACTATGGTTTTCAAAAGGTGCTGACCCTGACCTTATAACATTTTTGATTCTGGTTAATCTGAACTGAAAAAACTGTAACTTTTTGTTTTCTGGATTTAGTCATATTTAAAAAAATGAATTATTTGCAAGGGTGTAAATATTAGGAACATGTACAGCTCCACAAGTCCATTTGCAGAAAAGTAAGCCTAGGAGCCATCTAGGTAAGGCAAGGAGGGCACAACAGTAAAAGTAGCACTGATATTTCGGTTAGATTTGGCTATAGAAATACTCAGGGCTGTGTACAAGGAAACCTTGTGCAGGTGGGAAGGATATCCGAACTCAGCCTAGCTCAGGAGCAAACACAAGTAACAGCAGGACTGAAAATGCAAATAGCACGCAGACAAGAGTCTGAAGAAAACTGCGAGCGGAAGCAGATCAGCCAGCCCGCTTCTCACCAGGACCCCACTGTATGCCCCATGCATTTCCTAAACTTGTGACCTGCACGCTGTACTTTCAGAGCTGCAGAAGTGATGATCCATAAAATGTATAAATATAATAAACTCAGACAGCAGCAGCAGAGTTAGAGAAACCTCATGCCACAATCTCCTGCTTCCTACTGTTAAAAACGTGTAGCCAGAGCATTGTTGATCTGCCTGCTACAATCAAAGATGTTTGCATGCTGCACTGAACATATGCTCTAGGTACTCTCCACAGGGGCTGGCAGATTGCTTCCTCTGTGCAATCATTTGTGTTGCTGCTGCTGCTGCTATATTCTCCTGCCCAAATGCAGGTCTGAAACTGACACAATAATTTTCAGTTCTGCTTTTCGTATTCCTGATGCTGGGACTCTCAGAGGACTGCAGTTTAAAAGGGTACTATCTCTGGGCCTGCCCTAAAAAGCAGAAATCCCCAGAGATCTGGGGACTTGTATTTCGGATTTTTTTTTCTTTATTTTGGGCTAGAATTGTAAGAATATAGCTTATCAGTTGTTAGACTAAAAATGCAAACTGAGCTCTACTTTGGCTTTAAACCTGAGTTCTCTCCTAAAACTGATGTTGGCACTGAAGACAGCCTTCCTCATGCAGTAACTCTACATACAGGTGTGTGGGATATGAGCAGCTTATGAAATGTTCTCTTTGATAACAGCATGATGAAAATAAATTGCCTTATATAAATAGTGTTATGAACTCAGTGTGCCATTTTGCCTTTATTGGATGTATGTGGGCTGCTCAGATCAGCAATATGTGCACTGTGATCCCAGCAGGCCTTGGAGGTCCCTCGGTGTGGGAGGTTGGGCTCACAGGGGTTAAAAACGAGAAGGTGATGTTTAAGAGAAATTGCTGTGCTGTTGCTGTTCAATTCCCAGTCGCCACAGTGTGTAGAGCAGAACGACAAACTTTACGTTTGCACTGCTGAGGTGTTAATCCAATTTCTGTGTTGACAGTCCCTCTTTCCTTCCAGCAGAAGCAACTCAACATTTTACTCTACGTTTTTCCCCCTTCTTTTTTCCAGGGCCCATATGGGCATTTTGGCTTAGAGCTGAAGCACAGGACACGGTGGTGCAAACAAGCAAACTTTGCATATGGGCTGCTGCTTTGTTACAACAGCTAATGTCTGTTCAGCTGTGAGCAGAAATCTGTTTAAAGAGAGTATGAGATAGCAATGCAGCTGGTTAGTCAGAAGTTTCAACTTTAGAAACTTCTCGAGAAGGCAGAGAAGAATGAAGTAGGTGCCAAGGGAAGAACAAAAGAATGATCCTAACTGAAATAGCGTTATTAGGATAAAATCACTCTCTGGATCCATTCAGGCAATGATGGATGAGATGTGTACACAACATTGATCACTGCACATTTTATTTCCTTAGTCTGTCTATTACCTACCAGGAGGGTGTACTACCTCATTCTTATCAGCTTCTGCTTCTCTGTGAGATGCCCAAATTTCACCTGCACTGAAACTTTTCTCCTGTTTTGGCAGTGTGAAAGGATCTTTGAATGGCTCTGCCCTAAAGTCTTTGTTGAGCTCCCTTTCCTTTTCCTATCCAGCCTCAGGCCAAAATCAGAATGTGTTCGTCTTTTCTTTGTCAAGTACAGGTATCTTCTGGATCCCTGGGGTTAGTCTCCTGTGCCTGCTTATTGGAGATACTAAGGGAGCTTCAAAAGCACAGAGCCATCAGACAACCAGGCAAGTTAGGGGATGCTGCATCTTACCCTGATGAAACGGATTAGGAGTTGAAACCAGATGAAACAGCAAGAGGTCAAAACCTCAGTATCTTTCTCAAAGATAATATTATTGTGAAAGCTAATTTTTTCAGGTAGTGCCTTTTTTTTTTTTTTTTTTGTCTTTTGTAAAGTTGTTCGTATGCTCCTGTTCCTTTTGGCAGCCTAACCAGGAATGATCCCAACGATTGGTAGAAATTGCTTCTGCTGGAAACAAGAACTAGCTCTCCCAATATAATGTTTCTAGAGGTTGATTTTGTAGCTGGGGGCTCAGTTCCTTTCTTACAGACAATTCTATGTCTGTCAGAAGTGGACTACAGGAAATTTTTAGGTTAATACCATTGGAATATATTGTAAATACACTAGGGAGTGAAGACCAAATTATTGGGTACTGTGCTGTGGGCAGCACCACAGAAAATCAATGTAAAACAAAGCCAGAATGTGCCAAATCTAGCTTCCTTGCCATTTCTGCTTTGGCCGTCTGTAGGCACAGCAGTGCCACTCATTAAATGATACTGAAATAATCCATTGAATTTTAAACAAATCCAGACCTTCAGATCATGGCTCTTGTTCAAGTGAAATGCACAATTACCTCCTCTATTAAAAATGCTAATGAAGCCAAAATGGGGTTGGGTGGGGGGCAAAGCCATTGTTTGATTTTAATGAAACATATTTTCTTTTTGGATTTTATTTTAATGAGAGATGTCCTATTAAGCTTAATACAGTCAAACTTCTGATAAAAGCCCTTATCAAAAACCGAGCCGTAGAAAAATAAATTAATTTAATTGTGGCAGCTAAACAAAATGGACCATTTTCTTCGATTGGAAGCGAATGGGAATATGATCTAATAACACTGTACTTATTAGTATTTCTGATATGTAAATTAAAAACATCAAGTGAATAGCGAGATGATCCATAGCTTCTCTAGATGGAGTAATAAATGTGAGCCAGTTTTTTTTACACAAAAAACTGATATAATTAGAAGACTGTTAACATTTTTTTTAACTGCATGAAATGAGCAAGCCACAGGAGACCAGTTCATCATAATAATTAAAGTTCAGAAATAGTTTTATATTACCATAAGTAAGATTTGATATATGTCTTTTTAATTTACTGTAAATAGCCTCCCTCTCCCTCAATAGAAATATGCATCATCTTCGGGTGATGGTTCTGTTTGTTTCAGATCCTCCATCGTCTGGTATTTGCCAAGGGCATACATTAAATACCTTCCTAATGTGAGGAACATATGGGTTACCACTTCATAACAACAAGAGCAAAAAAGCACAACGATTTCTCTCCAATCCAGGGTACGCACTGAGCATGATCATTGCATATTGCGGAATTTCAGAATTTCTTTAAATTCTGAATGCACTCTTTGCAATAAAAGTTTATGAAGTATAGAGTATGAATTAATGACAAGGAAGTGATATCCAGCCTAGGCATACTTTGTACTCTGGGGAATTTAATAACATTTACCATTCCTATTATTTTGGTATGGCTTGCGTGATTTGCATAGTGCAGTGGGCAAATATGGCCACTGGTTCTGTCACAGCACCTGCTGAATGTCAGCCAGCAAAGGAGCTTGTGAAGGTCTCAGGATAACATTGTAATGAAGAAATGATGTTAATCCTTTCTGTTTCAAAACGTTTTCAGTTTGGGGCATTCTGAGACAACCGAGGTGGTGGGTTTGGTTTGGTCATGGCAGTGCAATCTGAGCCTTACGTGGCTCTCACAGTTGTCACTTTGGAGAAGGGTCAGGGTCTGCGCCCTGGGCAAGCTCTGCTGCTGCTTTGTCCTCTTCCTCTGCTGAGCTGTTTGCAGGATACTCCTTGAACTGCAGGGCCAAAGAAATGTAAATCTTGTGTGCCAAGCTCTACTTCTGCATGTAAAAAAAACCTTACTTGCTTGAACTTAAACTGGGTCCTTCAGTTAGAATCTCTGGTAGGGTCTCTCAAAATCCTGCCCCGAGCATTCAGCAGCCCCACAGCCTGCAAGACTGTGATCCTTCTGGCTGGTGCATGGCCTGCTCTGAAAGTGAAAAGTATCTTTGTGCCTTTAGGAGCACTGCAGGCAAGATTGCTTTTCCACTCTAAAATATATTGCTTTCTGCAACTCTGGCTCTTAAACCTCTCTGAACTCGTGTGCTTTTGGCATCTTCAGTCCTGTCTTTCCATATTCAGGCCTGAATCCCTTCTTGATATATTTGCAAGCTTATTTCAGCTGTTCCTGCGTGGATGATTTAAGGCTAGCAAATAACTTTTTTCCCAGTGTATGCAAGTGTCTTCTCCAATAAATAAAAACCACATCTCACATCAGTGGGCACCCCGGGACCTGCGTAACAATCCACTGCTGTTCAGGTCTGATGGTGTAGGGACACAGTTCAATTGTGTTCTGTATCGCAAAGGCCTGCCGTTTCAACGCAGGACCAATTTTCCACTTTACTTGTAATGAAGAACAGACATCACTGTGTTGGGAGGAAAAAAAAAAAAGAAACCAGTGCATTGTGCTTTAACTTGTGGCTATTCTGCTCTACAGCTGTCTCCAGAAGAGTTTAAGTAACATCAGCTATGTAGTGCCAGCAGTCCAAGAAGCCAAACTTTCAGTTTAAAAGATTCCTCCACAGCTCTTCACAGGCACTGTGATCCCATAGCTATTGTCTATTTCTAAACATTGACATTGGATTTATTTTGGCTTTCAATCATCATCTTCAAAACATATCTCTGGGTCACGAATCGTGTTTTCCCAGTAATGCCTAGGGACATACCTGGCAGGCACAGAAGTGCGCACTCCAGATTGCAGAACTGGAAGGAGACTGCAATCTTTCTTTGTGACACCGACAGCACTTTCTAACATGAGATTGTGAACAGCCGTACTCTGGGAGCTGTATCTCAGTAGTGTCTCTTAGCCCTATTGTGGAATGGAGAGCAAAGATGGACCATAAATAAGAGGTATGAGATAGTGTTGCTTAGGAAACAAGCATCTGGAGAAATGGGTGAATTCAAGAGTCAAAGAGCTTATTACTGATAAATAGAAAGTTTATCTGAATGTATTGATTTATCTGTAGATCATAAATAAGCTGGAAGTTTTGATCCCTCCAAGCACTTTAAATTTGTCCTGATTACTTTTTTCTAATTCCCAGAAGAGAAGTTAAGAATTGGTCTGGGTTAAAACTGTAGGGAAAAGTTTAAATGGTCTGGATTAAATTCCTGGATGTGTTGTGGACTTTAATGTTTTGCTGGGTACATCCCCAAATTACTGCAGTTTGCCTCAATGCTCCAGCTTTACAGGCAGGGTAACAGGCCTTCCCTGAGGTAAAGGCAGGGTAGGAACTGAAGCCATGTTTGCTAGGCCGATAGGCACTAATTGACATAAATGTTGAGAAAAATCTCACAAATCGACTTAATAATATTTACTCTCAGTGAGGTAAAGCCAGGGACACAAGCAAATAAATGCTTGTGATAAAGTCCTGTCCAAACACTCAGTGATATGTGTTAGTGTAGTCTCTGTAGCAACTGTAGTATAGCTCTTGTTATAAAAACAGCTGTAAAATTTTGTCTTACATTAAAGTTCCTCATGGGAAGCTGCCACCTGGGAGGCAGTAAACCTCGAGAGGAAGCAGTGAGGTGGGGGTTAGCCCTTGCTGCCTCCCAGAGCGCCTTCCAGCTGTACACAACCACCATGCTTCGCAGTAATGAAACGTGTGGTGGTGCAGAGCAGCTCAGGGTGTCTCACCCTAACCTCCTTCTGGATGAGACCTAACGATGGCAGGGAAAACGATCTGCTCCCTCCTGGGTGTAGAGACGCAGCTGTCTGTGTCGGGACTCGGGGACTGAATCTTTGAGAGTGCGGGGGAGTTTCTGAATGCTCCCTGGGGCAAGGTTTTCCAAGGAGACTCAGCACAGTTTTGTGTTAGAGGTTCAGATTTTTCAAAGGAAATTCAAAGCTGCCGTGTTAAGTGATTTTTTGAAAGTCCAGGCCTGGTAATGAGTGCTGGCCTCTGTTTCCCTTTAGACCAGGTATTGCTCCTAATGCTTACAGGCTGAAGTGGAAGAGCCACCCTACTCACTGAGGGTGAATGTGAAGAGGTGAGACATCAGCGAAGAGGTGAAATAACCTCTGTACTGTGCCTGAGTGAGATGCTAGGAGGGCAGGCCTCTTTTCTAAAGCTGCTGTTCATTGCTGGGCCTAGGCCATGGCCCTTAGTGAGAGGAAGGCTCAGGAGGCCACCATTTTGTTCCCAGATTTGCTGCTTTTGGCTGTACCGTTTTGTGGGGCCCAGGATTGTCCATCAGTCTTCCATCATGCTATCTGAGCATGCTGCTGCTGCCCACTTCAGAGGATGATTATGAGATTAAATTTCTTATTTTCATAAACACTGAGAGGTTTGGGTGTGACAGGTGTTGTACACTCATAGCTGATAGGATTAAGAAGATGTTTTATTGACAAGGACGTATGTTGGGAGGATAACCACTTACTTCCGAGCTCCCATACAAACCAGCCTTAATTTTCATCTGTCATCTTGAGACACACTAGGGAGGAGAGTAAATTCCTCCAGTCAGACTGAAAAGAGCATTCCTATAATTCTGATTTAGTACCACTTCCTTTTAGCCCCAGCCTCTCATCAGCTATACTCAGATGGTAATTTATGTTTTAATGGGCAGAGCACTTTACTGCCCACGGGGTTCTAAACCAAGCCAGAATTTATGTCCCACGCCTCTGAAATACCATATTTTTATCTCCCTGGCACTTGGGGGTGGTAGAGTTGAATCTGTCGCTGTGCTTTGGTGGGAGGGGGTTACAGCTGTGGCTTTTGTTTGAAACCAGAGGCAAGTGGCAGCAGATGCAAGAGAAGAGTTTGGTTCTGTAACAGGGATGGAGGAGGAATCAGGAAAGCAAGTGCTGTCATAGGGTGGTTATGTTGTTTTTAGCTCAGCTCACTTATAAATTTATCCTTTCCTAAAGGTACAGCCTTCTGGTTTTCCTGATGAGGGCAGGGAACTGCTGCTTGCAGCAGCTGCTCCTGCAAGTACAGGGCCAGAGCATGGGGCGCTCCGTGCTTTCCATTTGCTCTTGTGTCGCAAGGAGGTATGAGAGCATTTTTCTCAGCACAGAAGTGACCACATAGCAGAATGACTTGCTCAAGACACGGAAGTATTGTGTATATCTGAGCCTATTTATATTTATGCAGACTAAAATCTTCAGAGAGGCAGTGGGAGAAGGCACTTGAGTGAGGGCTAAGGGACGTGAAGCGCTCTAGATATCCTGTTTTTTCAGGCCTGTAGCATGATGGTCCTGTCCTCTTCATCAGGTCAATTTAGAGCAGGCAGCTGGCCAGCATTTGAGGCTGGGCTGGGAGCTGGTGCAGTTCTCAGAGCACGTTGCTTTCTCTTCCACCTGTTCCAGGGCTAAGCACACACTGATGGCAGGGCTGGGGGAAAGCAAGCCACATACCTTGCCTTGGTATCGACTTAACCAGTTTGTTTCTCTCTATCCTGAGGGGAACAGGAAAGTTAATTTTCTTGACTGTCCTAAAAGTTAGAAAGGGGAAAAAAAAAGTTTTCTGTAGCAAAGAGGTGTTAGGGGGAATCCCTTGTTTTAGTGCTGAAATTTATCATTATTGCTTGGAGAGTAGTGACGGTGAAGCTCTTGTGGACTAATGCTCTCAGGAAGGACGGTTTGACAGTGACTGCAGCGATACCGGTCCTTGACGTGTGACATATGCCACTCAGAACCTGGAGCTCTGCAGCTACAGTTGTTTCTAATCTTATCTGCAGGCCTCCATTTCCTGAATCTCCAGTTCTAGTAAGTCTCAATTAAAACTCCCCATTCAGGCAACCTGTCCATTATCTGCTTTTAGGAAATTTTCCACAAGTTTTCAACTAGCAAACTTTACTGGGCATTTAATTTAAATATATGGCAGCCAAATTCATTTGTTCTAGGTGTGGAGTGGGATTATTTTTGAGAGTATAAAATTGACTGCAGCTAGTTGATTCTGTTTTATTAGTCACAAACATTTCCTAACAATTCAAATGCTGTCAGGTGCGAAGGGTGTGTTTGTGTGCATGGTACATGAAATAATTACTGTTTGTAGTGGAGAAGACTGGGTTAATACATTAATATACATCATTTTTCTTAAAAACATATTATTGCTAAGAAAGATGAAGTTTAGAAAGTTTGAAAGAAACAAAAAAAATCACAAAGGACAGCTATGATGGTAAAAAAAAAAAAATCTTTTTATTAGTATGATTTACAGCAGATAGTGCTTTCAAAACCTTAGAGACGTGAGGGATTATAGATGACAGGTACTAGAAACAAACAAAAAATAGTCCCTACTGCTAGGCTTTCATGAACTTGGTGTGAAGCAGACTGCAAGAAGGGGACAAAGCAGGCAACTGGGAATAGAAATGTATGGTGTTGCTAGGAAAACAGAAATTGCAGCTTGCCACTGACAAATGCTAGCAGGGGCTGAGTTGCAGTCATCACAACTTCAACTTTTTGGAAGCTTTGCAGAAAAACCGGGGCTTTGTTCATGCTAAAATCAAGAAGTGCTGATGCTCAAAGGAAGCTGTGTTGGAGAGGCCAACCAAAGCTTTGGCAGACCGGACAGACAGGCAAGGCTGATTCTCCAAATCTGGTTTTGGTTCTGTCTCAAAGAGGCATCGTTTATGTGCTACGATCCATAGCAGAAAACACCAAAGTATGCCAAGTTAAACATCCTGCTGTTACCCTGAGGACTGGTTGGAGAATCCCCACTTCTGTTACTAGTTGGGAATTGGGGAACCAGTGGCTGGTTTTAATTTGTCTGCCTTGGGAGTGCCGGCTGTTGTACTGGGAGGCAGGCAGTCTGACGTGCCGTTGAGATTGATGGTGCTCTCTCACAGTAATTCCGGTGTTGGAGAAGATGTTGACCCTTTCTCTCTCATATTCAGGGCATCTCCTGTCCCGAGAGATGCTTGAGTTTGGAGGTATGGTTATCACTGCTTTGTTAAAGCCATTTCAGTTCCTGAACATCCCACTTTGAATTACCGTTCACAGCTCCTGAGGAGATCTATTTAAAACTGATTGATTTTGTGGGTGTATTTTTAACATGTGCAAACATTTCTCTGGCTTTGTACAGATTGACATCTGTAGTGTTTGCTTTGTGTTTCACCTTTAAGTAAAACTAGTAGTGAGGTTGAAATTACATAAACCCACTAAACAGGCCTTTCTTAGAATAGCTGCCAGGCTCTTGTGAACCTCCTGACAGCAGTGTTCTTGACTGCTGACTGGGTAAGGGAACTTCAAACAAGGTGAGGCTCGTGAGATGCTTCTCAGAGGAAGATTTTTTTGAATCTCAGCAGAAAACTAGGCAGCTGCTTTATGTTTTAAACAAGCTGAAAGGTATGGATCAGCTGTCTATGACTTGGTGTGCAACCTTGTCACATTTGTACGAATGTGGAATCTAGGGGGAATGTATCAATTGAAAACTCATGGCTAGTGTGCTGTATTTTTTCAACAGAGAATATTTGGGAGATTGTTTGTGCATAAATAATTATTAAACCAGTCATTAACACAGAGACCTCCGTAGCTAGCAAGCTGGAGTGCATGATTCATCCTCGCCTCCCCTGCACCTGACTGCCGCAGCTGGGCTCAGGCAGCCATTCTCTCTGGGATGAAGGGAGGACATGAGCTCCATTCACCAAAGGCACAGCTGTAATAGCATCTGACCAGCGCAAGGAATTCATGAACACGTCTCTTTTCTAAGAGCTCCTATCCCCGTGCTGACTTCCCAGCAGGTCCTACCCACGTTGAGACCTGCACTGGGTTGATAGTACCTCTTCTTCTCCTTCCCTGCATGAAGGCAGTTATTTCTGCTTTGATCTTGCTGTTAATGAGCTTTGTGTTGCTCCTCTTTAGGGCTGGGTGCTGCATCTGACCTGTCATGTGTATGTTACGGTGCTCAACATAGGTTCTTTGAAGCTGGAGTTAAAAGGAAGTCAAGTCTTTATTTCCCAATGCAGGATCATGCCCTTTTAATATGAAAGCGTTTTACATTTATTTATTCACTGCTGCCTGGAAGAATTTCTCCAAGCATTTAATATGCATTATTGTTGAGAAGCTGTTAAAGAGGCTCAATTCATTTATATTCATTTATGTTATATCACAACAGAACATCCACTTCCTTCTAAAATTACGTTGTGCTAAGCACTGAAATTCCTTTCTTGTAATACTTGGTTGAAGGCTTATTCAGTCGGACCATGGTTACAGGTTTCGTAATATTTGGCAGTCATTTTTTCTCCAGGTTTTTGCTGCTGCAGTAGAGAGCTAGAGATACCTGCTGCTTTTTAAGTATATTAGTTTGTTTTAGAAACAGACATCTCCTCCAGTTCTTTGCAAGACACATGGCTTCATGGCTTATTTGTCAAGTAAGCATTGTGTTAGCCTTGCTTTGTATCCTAGCATCTCATCTTCACAACTGCGAAAAATTAAAGACTCAAGCTTTCACAAAGGTAGAAAATCTTTTTCTATGGGAGATAATGGTGGCAGTAGTGATACAGGTCCTCACTGAGACCAGTGCAAGCTTGGCTGTTTGAAGCAGTGGCTGATGGACTCAAATGCATACGTGCTGATAGATCACGATCTTGGTGAGCAAAATCAAAGCTACTCCATTACCTTAAATGCAAGAACTGTTTAGTTCTCCATCCTTACATGACATCCAATGGCATCAGCTGAATTAGCTGAAATTGTCAGGCTGTCTGCCTGAAATACTCCCATATAAAAAAATAACACAGTACCATGTCTTTTGCAGCCACAGAAAGAGCCCACTTTGGAGTACTTTCTAAATTTGAAAGAAATTATGACTTTTAGCCATTTAATTTTAAAGTACCATCATTTCAATTTCCTTTAATGGATATCTTTATAATATTTATTATGTAAAGAAATTTACCTACTTTTTTTCAATTGAATTTCTATAAACTCCATTACCTTATACATAGTAGATATTTAGTTATGAAACTAAGGATGCAGAAGGAAGTTTCAGTTAAGCTAAAAGATAAAAATTAGCAGCTAGGAAAGGCAACGTCTGTGTTCTGCAGGAATATTTCTGCAGGAAAGTGAATGTATCCACTGGCATGAAGATGCCTACCTCAGTGAGAATGGGTCAGGTCTGAAGAAATTAACACTGTGTCAGGTGAATAGGGAAATCATTGTCTTTTCAAAAAAAAAGTATTGGTGGCATCAACTGAAGTTGGCAGCTGGCAGGTTCAAACTAAAAAGAGGTACAGTGTCACTGACTGTATAACCCCTGGAAGCCCTTGCTGGAGGATGCTGTAGATGACAAAAGTTTACATGGGTTCATAAAGCAAAGGGATATTAAATAAATAAATAAAATCCATTCAGTAGTACTAAATTCAGTTTTGGGGGCAGTTTCTGTGTAGTAGGCTTCTGCTGGCTCTTGGAGGGCTTGGGGCATTTTTTGAATGCCTGCCCTGTCGTGATGCTCTCCCTTAGATATCCTCCCTCAGGGATCTTTGGGACCACATTGAGGAGAGAGCCGTACTTGGGGTCTGCCTCAGCTCCTAACCAGAACAGCCACACCAGCACAAACCCTATGTGGCAGACAGGCCCAAGGTAAAAGGAATACTCCCTGTTCCTTCCTCTGCACAACACTGCCTGTTTCTTAATTAGTTCTTAATGGTGAGATGAACTGGGCAGGGGCAGGGGTGAGACGTGTTGAACCCGCAGTGTTTCCTGTGTTCGGTGCTGCCAGAAGGAAGGAGCAGTTCAGCAAATGGGAGAGTCCCCTCTGCGTGGGATGTTTCCTATTTTTCTCCCACACCTGAGTCTAGCTGAGTAATGGTTATTTTTAGTGTGCGGTTCCCTGGCCTCCATGTGGCCATTTGGCTGCAAAACCAGGTCTTGTCCTTTAATATATGTCCCTTAGCCAGAAGCCATCTAACAAACTGCTGACATAAGATTTGAATTTCCCTGAGGCAAAGCTTCTGTCTCATTCCAGGGCAGAATGAGAGGTAGTGTGGACATGGCTCGGTTAATCTAAAGCTCTAAAAGGAAAGTTTAAACTTTTTTGGTAGATTGTTATGGGGGGACGTAGGCTGCAAGCATCAAAACGCAAAGCATCAAAATGATTGCTTGCTTTAAAGCGCTTAATGTGTAAAGCAGAGACAATGCACTTGAATTGAGCTATTAATCTCCATTCCTGCTCACTCCCCTGCATAGCAGGCTACTGCAGAGATAGGCAGGGGTCAGCTTGCCTTTATTTTTGGTTACAGCACGCTGCAATCACATCGCTCCTGTTTCCGACACACCCTCTATGGGGCCTTGCTCTTCCACCTGCCACCCAGGGAAGCAGTCTGTCAAATCGCACGACTTGCTGTGGCTTTAACTTCAAGCTGCTCCATTTTCCCCATTAACCCTCTACATTACACCCTCTTTCAAATCCTCACTGCAGTTTTCAGCCCATCTTTTACCTGGGAATTAAATCAACAGATGTTGTATCATCCACTGCAAATTTTAATCTGCCTTTGCTTCCAGGATATGTTGGTCATTTAAGAGTGAGTTAAGTAGAAGCAAAGAAGAAGAAAGAGGAGGAGGAAGAAACAGATGGTCACTGGTACTGCTGAACACTATCATCCATGAAAATCTCAAATTGGCAGCCACAAGGCGTGGTGGTGCCAGACTGCAGATGTAGTGACATGGGCTTCAGGCTTCCTATTTACTGTGAAGCTGTACTTCGAAAGAAGAGTAAAGGCTTAGCGCTAACCTACAGCGACAGTATGTAAGAGAGCAGGCCAGACTGCACGGTTTTGTTCATGGCGTAAGGTGTGTGCATCAGAAGATAGCATTCTGGAGTTTTTATGGTCCTATTGGTGAAAGGAACTGTCGCTTTGCTACAGTTCTTGTGTGCTTTAAAGTGAGTTGTAAGAAGCCCAATCCTGTAGTCCTTGCACCTCCCAGGAACTGTGTTGGCGATGGCTAGCTGGCCATCCATGTGAACATCAGCTATGGCTGGCAAGACTGTGCCCCTTTGCCTCAGCTCTCTGGATTGAGGCAGTTCCTTTGGCAAGCATGAGCAAATTGTGCAGTCTAGCACCAAGTCATTTCTCTTTTTGTAAATACACATCAAGTACTGATAAGTTCCCAGCTCTCTGTTCAGCTGTACTTCATTCTTTAATTTGCTCCCGTGCAAGTCCCTTTAATAGTCAACTTCATTTTCGTAGGTTGGCCTGGCTTGTACCAGTGACATTCCCAGTAGAAAATGAAACATGCTCCTTGAGGCCTCGACTGCGTGTTACCTAGAGAGGGGTTGTTACAGTCCTGCACTGTGAAACATTTCCCATTTGTGGTGCAACCTTCGCACCAGCTTTTTTGCGGACGTAATCTACTGGAAAATCATGTTTCATCCTTTGTATTATCTACATCTTTTGGCTCGTTTTTAGCATGCTTTCCTAAAGAGATGGAGTGGAGAGGTGTGTCCTGCTTTCAACCTAATTTGAGAGAGGTAGAGTTTGCGCAGATAACCAAACTGCTGTAAATTTCATGAGATAAAACCTGCTATATAAACAAGAGAGTCTGCATTAAGGCTCCTTCTGACAAAAAAAGCCACAGCATCATCTCACTGCTTGTTAGACACCAGTGAACCCACCGAGGAGAGCACTATTACGCAGCCCAGTGTCAGGAAATATCTGAGTTGGATCTTACTGGATCTCGCTTTATTGTAGCATATTTTACACAGATCTGAGATATATTGCTTAATTTTTAATTTTGTCTGTGTAGATGGTTGTTCAGTGCCTACACTTAACCATCTCCTTAGGTGCTTTTTCTTATTTTTTTGTTTGCATTTACTCCCCATTCAACGTTATATATTTAATATTATACTTTTTATAGAGTCATGCTAAAATATATTACTGGTCTAACACCAGTCTCTCTCTCTCTCTCTCTCTTTTTTTTTTTTCCAGAAATTGAAACTGTTATTTAAAACTGAGTTCATAAACTGAGCTGTTTATGCAACTTATTAAGGATCTTATTAAGAATATTCTAAATAATTTCATACTAAACATATTTACAGTTAAGATTTTCTTATAATTTTAATTTGTCCTCCTTTACAGTGTTCAGAGGCATCGTTATTTCAACTGAGTAACAGGCATGTGTCTGCTTTTTCTATTTAAAAAGATTATGGCAGTTTTCCAGACAGTACCTGTTTTATAAGACTCTTTATAGAGATCTATATTTCAAGCAACGGGCCTCATGGTCTGTATTTCATCAGTGACCTATACCTGCAAACCTTGTAAGATCATTGCTGAATGGAACTCTAAAGAGGATACATTTATTCTTCAGCAAGGATTTTTGCTCTGTGCTGTATCATAACAGGTGACAGACCAAAACATAACAGTGAGTTATTCAATGTAATTTCTTGAGCTGGATGTACAAGTTGTAGTAGATGCTTTGTTTTGCTTTTGCTTGTTTTGAGTTGTCCACAGGCTGTTTGTGGTTTAAGCGCATTACTTGACATTTGAAATTTCCCAAGTAGCTTTCCTAAATGTAGTCTGTAGATGTGTGTGCACGTGAGGTACTGTGAGTTTTCTTCCTGCATACAGTACTAATAATGAGTAGGTACGTTCATGGCCATTGCTCGTTGTGGCTTTGAATAAAACCCTCGTAAAAAGCTTTTCACACCCAGAATATGTGAATCTCTTGTGCACGTGTTGCATGGGCCATATGTATGGTGAGAAGCTGTCCTGTGGATACGAAAGGTTGTGCAAATGTGGCGTGGGGTCTTACTCGATGTGCACAAGTTGTTCTGTCTTGCCCATCTCTTCCCATCTGCTTGTGGGTGAATGGCAGCGCTATCTCCCGGGACTGTGGGGAAACTGTTGCTTTGGTTTGCTGGCAGCAATTCCAAAACCAGTATTAAAAATGGCAGCAAGTCGACAGGAAGTCACAATGAATCAATTTTGAGAGTCAAGGCCCAAATAGGCCATAGTTTCAAATTTTTCAACTTCCAATTAAATTGAAATTAAATCGAAATATAGTTCAAAGATAGAAATTTTTGATTTTGAAAGCATAGGCAGTCTTTTAAAACAGCAACAAAAAAGGGCTTTTTCCTTGATTTTGTTTTTCTTCACTGTAACAGAGTAAGATCCAGGCACCTGCAAAATGTGCTGCGGCAATTGTGCTTTTCAGCCCGAAACATGACTTGCCCTGTGTACGTTTTGTCTCGCTCTGACCACATTTGCTCTGTGTGGTGCTGTTACGCATGTAGTAAGGACTAAACCTCAGCTAGAGATTTCTGGACTGCTGCTCCTGTGCTTGTTGAAGCAGTCTTTTTGCTCAAGCAAGACAAGCTTATGGGTTTGGATCTACAGATACTCACTTCAGTATGGGTAGTGGGTGACCCGTGGGCTGGCCATGTGATAGGAATGCATCTAGCTGAGTGAAATGAGAGCATATAAACGTTCTTGTCCCCTGAATGAAAATTACAACTTGATGTAAAGATACATGTAGAAGATATGATGAGGTAAAGAGAAAATACCACGAGAGTGTGTTATTTGTAATATAGGCAAATAAATTTACTCTGGCAAAGCCATCCTAAATTATTAATTCATGAGTTTGTTAAAGTAGAGAAAGGTAATTATCCTTTTAATTATAACAAAACACTTTCCAGATTGCTGTGCTAATAATTAAATGTATTTTCCGTAAATTTATTACGGTGATTGTAAGGACTACTCACTTGAAATCCATTTTTATTATTACAAATCATATATTTTTTTCCAAGGTTAAAGACCAGAAGGAAAGTTGTGGGAAAGAAATATGTTATATATGGGAGAAAAACTATCATTATGCTACTGATTGTAGTACTGATGGCTCAGTTGGTAGCAATTGCTCAGCTGTTCCAGAACGGGAGCAATGATCCAGGTGGATCAAGGACAACTTTCTTATAAAGAAGAAAATGATGCCCCTCTTGACTGCTTTTGATATCTGTAGGTCTCTGGTATTCTTTACGGAGACATTGCTATTAGTTCCTGTGTGATTGAGTGTGCTCTGTCTCCCTAAACTTTTCTTGGGTGCTCTGTTGGATATAATTCACTTTCATTCTAAATTTATGTGGAGTATCACAGTGTGGCTGTTACGGGGCTTCTACTTTCTGTGTCAGCACGTCCTCTGATGTCCCCACTGCAAGCAGAGAATTAGGACAACAGTGGCCACTGGCGCTGTACGGCTGGTGGGCAACGCCAGGGCTACCTGACCCGAGCTGTGGCCAGCATGGAAAAATACTGGCTAAAGGCAGCCGTCTCGCAGTCCTATAAATACTGGTCCTGAGCAAAGAGCCACTTTGAGCTCTCCAGGACGGCAGCGGGCTGTGACCTAGGATCTCCCCCTGAGGTGGGACGCCTCTCAGGGCAAGACTCGTGTCCGTCTGTCCAGGGGCTGCCGCGAGGGGGGAGACCTGCTTTGTTGGACAGCTGGGCTCTCAGAGGGTGTAACTGAGTGGGGACTCAGTACAAAGGCAGGAGAGTGTGCGTATGTCTCAGAATGAGAACGCCATTGGGCCTTATCTGATTACTGCGCTTTGTGGGAAGTCTCCTGTACCTGCGGGCCTTTGAAGCAAGTGGCCTTGTTTTTTCTTGGCAGCTGAGGATGTGGGAACATCTACTGAGACCATGACCAGAGCACAGGAATCATTCTGAAGAGATTATTTATGTGTTTACCGTAATCAAAAGCAAAACCACTTCATTCAGCACCCGGGGAATGCAAAAATGAGGGGAAAAGTGGTTTTCTTGATGAGATAAACACATTACAAAAGAATAGGATATACCACATGTTCCTGGAAGTTCAGGCTGGGAAATGTGTCACTTACCATGTTCCTCTCATTTCCTGTGTATTCATCTAGAAGGTACTGATTCAGCCTCTGTAATAAGCTTGTTACACACTTAAAAAGAAAAAGGCCCCAAATCCACAGCAAAACTCTTCAAACTTTTTACAGCGAAAGCTGTGCTGTGTGCTTATATGTGTTTGAATTTGAATATGAATCAGAAGAACAAGAAAACAAGAACTTGAATTTTCAGTACTCCAGTGGGTAGATGAATAGATGAGTGAAGAGAGAAAGAAGAGTAAATAATAATAATAAAAAAAAAACTGAGTAAAATAAAAGGCTTGTAATAAGCCTCGTTTTTGTGCATCACTCTGGGAGCAGAACCATCTGTCCTGTTGCCTCAGACACCATCCCTTTTGTTCGCATGGTCCTCTCAAATTTAAATTAAAAGAGGAGAGTTTTAGGGATGCCTCATTATCTGTATTTTCTTTATGGAAACAACTCCCAGTGCAACTTGATGTTTTCTTCAGTGCCTAGGATCTGAGCAGGGGCTGGATTGGAAGAAAAGCCTTTTGGATATATTTTGCAGCGTGCTGTTTTAATTAGAGTATTGTCATCTCTTGGCTGTTTGCAGATCTCCAAAGAAACATCGTGGCCTGCTGGGTTTTTCACTAGATGTTTGTGTGATTGATCTTCTTACCATTTTTTTCCTATCGAGATTCTTTCATTTCTGGAAGCAGGTTTCCAGTCGGGCTTTGGATGCTTGGTAAATATGACTTGAAATGGGGGGGGGGATAAATACACGCTCCTTGCCTTAGTGCATTATTTGTCTGTTCTGCACCACCTCTGCTTCTGTGGCGGGTGCTGGGCAGTAGCCAGGGCTGTGGGGCTTTGCATCTCCGCTTCATGCCAGGGCTGCCCTGGAGATGAAGCACTTGTGTCCTGCACAGATTTTGTCACTTGTGTGGCACATCAGACCCTTTATTTTATTTTAGTTTTCTCTGAAAGAGAGGATGGAGGGGGCTTGTTCTCAGTGAAATGAAGGGGTGCTTTGGAGAGATGCCACCAAATCCAGCATGGCAACTCACAATATGCTGCTTTTCACTCACAGGAAATGCTTTGTTTCAGTGCAAGTGATAGAGAAGTAAAAACTCTAGGACACAAAGAGAAGAAGTGAGGGTAGGGTACTCGGAGAAAAGGAAGCTTCAAGCTTAGGCTGGTTCCACAAAGATCTTTTTGTTCTCAGTTGTACAAGCCAAATGCAAGCAGTTTGTACAGACCAGTGCAATGGGAAGTTTAAACCCAATGTGACATCGGGTACTGTATAAAAGGAAAAGTGCCTTTATCTTGTTTACTCTACTTCGTAGGTCTCCTTGGAACACTCACGTTTTATCTTTCCAATAAAATTTTGCTTTATTTGAAATTAAATTAAAGTAATAACTCCTGCAATCACTCCCAAATGTTAAGAGCAACCTAGTATTAGGAAAGTTTGATGAAAACACAAGTGTTGGTTTAAAAAGCTATATAGAGTGCCTTCAGATCTGCTTCCTGATTTTAAAGGATTTTCTTTTTCTTTTGCATTTGCTCAGCTGAAAATGAAACACAGAAGTTTAATAGTGATAATCGACACCTTCCTCCCACATCCTGCTCTGTTTGTGTGTGCCCTGGTGAAAACTAGTTTGAGGGGCTGGGGCTCTGAAGGAGAAGGGTTTGGTTAAAAAAAAAAAAAAAAAAAAAAGGGTGTTGGAAAGTATTAGTTTTTGTTGTTGTTGTTGTTTGTTTGTTTTTAAGTCCCAGACTCTCTTTTTCCTCTGATTCTTTACTTTAAAAGAATTTTCCCCTGCTTTCTTAAATCATTCTTTTTATAAATTCTTCCCCTCTCCTCCGATGTTTCAGTATATCAGGACTGCCAGACTTGATTGTTCTGCAGTCCTATGCAGACAATGTCATTGCTTCACCCCCTAAAATATACATATATGGAATTATTTTATTCTTTAAAACAAGCAGAGGTATATAATGTCTCTTTCAATGCCTCCAGTCAAACTGTATAAAACTAATTAACCTGATGTTCTGGTGTTAAAAGCAATTTAAAGACAAATACAACTTGGAAACCTAAGAATGCTGTTTAATACCACTTTGTGGGAAATGTGGTAGAGGTTACTTTTCTCTCATAACACAGTTTCCATATTCTGCTTATGAACAGAGGAAAATGCCCTCAAGGTTTTTCGTGTCTTTCAGAAGTATTTTTTGAAAATGGACTTATTTAAATAAATAAATAAGTAAATAAAACAAAACTACTGCTCTTCAGACCCAGTCTATGTCAAAAGCTAAATTTGATCCATGGTATAAGTTTTGGGTGCTGTGAGCAGCATCGTAAAGCAGGATAAGAAACATAAAATTTGGTATGTTTTATTGTCCATATTGATTGCATCAGTGCTAATAATAATTCACGCTGTATTCGTGGTCAAGGTATGGCAGCCGACGCAGCATTTGTTTGATGCTGTGTCTGAAATCACTGTTAGAAAGTGAGCTGATAGAGACTGCTCTGAATTCTGATACAATACTGAGGAACACTTGATCATTCAGCCTGGTTAGCTTATGCAGCTGTTCGTGCTTCTTGGTGTTGCTTTTTCTGCAGTTGGGATCCTCTGGATGATGGTCAGTGAAAGCTGCAGTTTGGTAATGTGATGATAAATGAGGTTGGGGGGGGGGCAAAGGGGCCAAAGCCCGAGGGGCCCTGGTGCTCCCAGAGCAGCAAAGAGGTGGCAGAGCAGGGACAGGGAACATGGGCTTGGCATCAGAGGACTGCCAAATGGCAACAACAAGGGAAAGGAGGCGTGTGGCTGGGGAGGCAGCATGGAGAGGGATGCTGTGAGGAGCAGTGGGTATTTGGGGGGACAGAGGTGAACTTCAAATGAGCAAGAGCAGAACAGAAGCAATTTCTGTTCATTTCTAAGGCCACTGCAAAGGAGCAAGACCAGAAGGGATAGATGTCACATTCTGCTCCCAGTACGTGTTTGAATCCTCATCAAAGCAGTTTATCAACTGATCTCATTTTCAATTATAACCTGCAGAAGCATTCATATAATTAGATGTGCTGTTGTAATCCTTTTGAAAACAAAATATGGGCATGGTGCAGCTGATAAACTGAAGTAGTAGAAGCAGCTAATATATATCTTAATAAGTGATAAGTCTTAAGTGTGTATCTAATGAATTCTAATGGTATCTTTTTTTTTTTTCTAAATTTATCTGGTATAGGCATTAGTAAACTTTGAACTTGATATTCCAGCCAGAAGTTATTATATGTTGATCTTTTAAAATTTATGGTTCTCTTCAGGAAAAAGGATTAGATTTAAATGAAAATAGTTCTTCATCTTCTGCCCACTGAAAGCAGCTGTTAAGCTCACACTGGCTTGAGTCCAGCTTCTAGGTGGTTGTGCCCTGTGCATTAAACGTTTCTAGGGAGTAATCTGGATAATTCTTGGTCAAATAACTAGCACATCGTACTTTGGTAGGTGTTCTGACCACAAGAGATTGTGCAAGGACCTGGACACTCAACTGGGAGGCTGTAGTTACAATCCAGTAGATGGGGCTCAAAACAATGAGCAGGGATGCGGCCACGCAGAGGGGCTGTGCCAGGGAGCGGGTCACTGGTGGCAGGCGTGGGGATGCACTGGGGAGCAGCCAGCTCGAGATGGAAGTATCAAAGCCAGGTTGGATGGGGTTTGGAGCAGCATGGTCTAGTGGGAGGTATCCCTGCCCATGGCAGGGGGTTGGAACTGGGTGGTCTTTAAGGTCCCTTCCAACACAAACCATGCTGTGAGTCTGATTCTATGGAGGCATCTGCCTGGAGACCGCCTGGGGCGGGCCAGGGCTTGCTGCCGCTCAGGAAGCGTGGGTTAGCTGGGACCAGGTGCGGAGTCTGCACTGACACCTGATCTGAGGGAAGAGCTGGGTATGAGCCGCCTTAGTTCTCTTCCCTTTGATCTAGTTGCTTTGAGTTTTCCCTGTTTAATAAGGTTTATTAATAAGGTTTGTTTAAGGTTTTATTGTGATGATATTTGGCTTTATTTGAATTACAAAGGCTTTTGGTCTTCTATAGGTACCTTATTACGATGAAGAATCATAGCAGTGGATGTCAAAGCTCTGGCTGACCCAGGAGTTTATAATTCCTTTTTTTTTTTTTTTTAGTTTGTCTGCTTGTTTGTTTTTTAAAATGGTCACAGCATGAACTCTGCCTCCTCACTTTGCAGAGTTAACAGGAACTGGAATTTCCTTCCAGCATAGCAAATGGCCCTTCCTCTTTGGGTATATGCTGTTCATGTTGGCTTTACGTCCTCTCTCTCCAGAGACTCCTGGACATCAGGATTTTCTTTCTAGCAGAAGAGACGGACAGAGATCCTTCAAAAACCTTGCTGTAAATCCTTTAGTGAATAAATTCTCAGCAAACACCAACAGCTGATTTCCTTCTGTGGGTGGAATTTGACAACAAGAGCAATGAAAGCAGAGAAACAAATGAATTTCATTCTTCAAACAGTATTGTTTGCAGGGCTGTTGCACTCTGTCTCCCTGTCTGGTCCAGATTAGCTGGGAAGCACAAGCAGACTGGCTGAGGACCATGCAGGAGGATACATCTACAAGGCCACTTCCATGGTGCAATTTCCCTGACAATTAATTTACTGTGGGGCTTACCACTTGGGATCTATCAATTCCCATCTTCCTTTTTCATCCAGCATGAAGTGTTGGACTGCTCAGCCAGGACGCCAGGCTTGCTTTACAGTGGTTTTGTTACTGAAGTATTTTATGTTCTGTTCTACAATCAGGTTGCCCTTTGGATGATTCTTCCCTCCTCTTTTCTACATTCAGTAAACAACCTCAACTTGTTCTGTCCTGCTATTTAGTAAAGATAAATGGTTTGGGAAACGGAATTCTCCCAGTTCAGTTGACCGTCTAGAATAAAATGATGAACACACAAGATTAAATTAATAAAAGCACCAAATTGCTGGGTGGCTATTCCCATTACTGTATACAAGCTAGACAACATCCTCCTCCACCGGTTTCCTAATTTGATAAATGCCTTGAGCTGATTTCAGAATGTGTGGGTTATTTTTAACCATGGTAGCAGAGCCATCTGTATTGTATCTGATGAAGTTCTGTGATAGAGCAAATTGATTTATTCTATCTCCTTACAAGTTATACTAAGCTTTATGTTATAAATAAACTGGTTTGAAGTACATGATGTCATTGAGCTTGAAAGTCTCTAGATAAATTCATGCTTAAAGGGTTTGGGCTATCTGTATGAATTTAAATCGGTGCAGATTGTTGTACCTCTTTTCTCTCTCTGTCTTGTGGACTGCAAGCTCTGTAGGGTCAGGACCGTCTTTATAGTTGTGTTTGTAAGAAATGCACGGAGGGCCCAAATCCAAGACTGGTGCTCTCATATGTTACAGTGATAAAAAATAAGAGCAATCAACAAAAACAGAATCACACATTTGATGGCAGGATTTTCAGAAGCACTGCGAGGAACTATGTGCCTAATTCCTACTTGTTATGAAATACACGGAATTAATTAGGAGCTCATTTCACTTGAGGTATAAGCAGTCCTGGTTATAGCAGGGGCGAGCTTTCTGCAGTGGCAAGTCGGAACTGAAGGCAGTTTGAGACCTCTGCTTTGATTTCTGTTCCAGGAGGTGAGCAGGGCTGTCAGTGGCACAGGCCCTACACTTCTTCCCTTTGCTGTGCTCCAAGGGTCACTGGGGCTCCTGTGAAAGTCCAGGGGGAAAATGCCCATACCGGCAAGAAGAGGGAATTAATCAAACGCTGGGAAAAATACCATTAAATCCTGTCTTGACTGCTTACAGGACCAGCAAAAACTGTAGCTAAAGTAATGCAGGACTTCTAAAAGATGTGAACTAGAATTGCTGTCCCTGTTTTTGGGGCTAGTTTGTGAGAAACATTTAAGACAGGAGGTTGCATAATGAGTGCCGTGTATAGTGCAGATTTCACTGTAATTAAAAAGAAAATGAGCAATGCTTTAATTGAGATCTGAAGATTAAAAGTTAAAATCTCAGTATCCTCTATTACTTATTGTCTGATAGGAATTACATTGCACATGTGTAACAAACCATTGCATTTTAAAAATGGAACCATAAAGAAGCTGCTGTAATTTAAAAGCAGCCAATTTGCTAGGAGTACAGTTTGCAGCTCTGTCACTTGCTAATCAGTCTGTTAAACATAATAGCCATTCTTGTCTGGAGGCTGTTAATCATGTTGTGAATGCACTTATCAGCACATATTAGAAATACAATACAAGACTTTCCAACAGAGGAATGGATGCAATTACTGCAATCAGTATACGTTTAGCTACTGTCTTATCATACCATGTTTTTCTTTCCATTTCTTTTTTTTTCTTTTAAGTAGACCAGTAATGACAGACTTTCTCTTAGTAAACATAAAGGACACACTTGAAAGTGTTGTTAAATCCATGGAGATGCTCAAATGCAACCTGTCGGTCCAAACGAGATGGCTGCTGGCTGGTCGAACCCTTTGTGGGCCCAGCAGTGCTGGAAGCTGCTGTCTTTGAGGGTTGTGGTGTTGGTGTTCAAGGCCTTTGAGCATTTTCACTGATGGGCTGGGAATTTGTTTGTGGAGGGATGGATTACATGGTGGGGAGCTGAAGTTGCTGCATTTGAATTAGGCTAAAGGAACTCAGCATACGGGTGAGCTCTGTTTATTTCTGTATGTTGCAGTGCTTCTCTACATCTAAATCAACAGCAGTGAGGGATCTCAAAGTTCTTGAAAGGGGATATTGAAAAAGCGTGAAAGCTAATTGCTTCCAGCATGACTACCCACCAGCAATGGGCGTAAATACAGCTGTCTCAGAGAATGCCAGGACTCAACCAAATCTAAGGATTTCAGCTAAACAGTTTTCCAGGGCTGTGCATATCCTTGTACAGGGAGGAAGGGAATTGGGAGGGGGGGCAGGACGAGGGTGAGATTATGAAATCCTGAAAAGATTCAGAAAAGAGAGGAATAAAGAACGATGATTTTGTAAATTCTGCTTTGCATTAACCCTGCGTGCTAGGACTTGTGATATTTTCTATAGTGTAGCATGATTTGCAGTGCATGCAGGAACCTGCTTTCTACCAGAAATCCTTTTATCTGAGTCTTTGTTCTTTACGACAGCTGGTATTTTTGCTTAGGTAACATTTTTAATTGTAGCAGGGAAAATGAAAAAGCAAAACCATCCCCAAACTGGGTGTTTATTTCAGTGGGTAATAGGGGAATCAGTGTAACATCACGCATGTCCACCCCGGCATTGTTTTTGTCACTGTTCTGTTCAGGTCATGCCTGGCTCAGACTCCCTGGTTTGAAAAATGTGCGCCGTCCTCCGTGCGGTACCCGTGGCGGAGCTCTCCCCACGGCACCACAGTCTGCTCTGCCTCACACCGCTGAGCAGCTCAGCCCTGCTCCATCTGCAGGTTGTTACAGCCTTCGCTGCTGCGGAAATTCCTTGAAACGAAGTCCCGGGGGGCGTTTTATGGTATAAACAGGGGAGTGGGGAAGGCAGGATGGGACACCGCTTCTCCCCTTTCCATTTCTAATTATTCCTTTTCAGAGCCTAAATGAATTAACCTCACTTATTACTCACTCACAGCCAGACTCATTTATTCATGGTATGACCTTAGCTCTGAGCAATATCCCAGCAGCTCCCCAGTGCATGCCATTAGCTGTCACTGCGTTTGAATTCATCGCATGTTGGGAAATCATTGTCTTGCAAGTGTGACAAAGTAATGATTACTCTCGGAGAAGGTGACCTAGAGACGTTTTGTGGCGACCATTGTGTTAACCTTACTTGCATGCCATTAGAAGTAATTGTGGAATGATTCTAAAAGGGAGAGAAATGTTAAATTCGCCCCTCTGCTTTTTGTCGTTTGGAGTGATCTTGGCACTTTTAGAGAAATTTGGATTCATTTCTAGGATAAAAATAGGCTTTAATGGAGTGGTGTACTTGTTTCTCTCTCTTGCTTGTAGTTTTGTTGTGAACATCAGGACTGTAAGCTGATCTCAACGAACAAAGGGAGGAGGCACACAGTGTTATTGTAGATGGCTCTTTTCTGTTCTTACACTGAATGCAGACCCCGCTCCACCCTCTGTTTGCTCAGCTGGATGAATTCATGTTGTTTATTAATTAAAACATGGGAAACTGATGTTCATATGCCAGTTCCACAGTTTTACTGTCTGTTCAGTGGGTATCAATACTGAGAGGAAAGGCTTCACTCTTTTTTCACATAATTATCAGAATATAAAATAAAACAATCTTATGCACACCGGGCCTCTGAGGGAAGTGGGGGGAGAGGAGGTCCTGTTTGTGCTAATGGACCACACTCATCCCTGCCTTAACTTCTCTGAGGATGTTGTCATGGCTGTTTATTTCTTAGCAGAAGCGTGAATAAACCACGGGATACCCTGCACATTATCTCTCCATCTGAGAGCACATTAGGTTCAAAGATAGCTAGGTCTAATTCATTAGCTGCTTAATCTTGTTTAAATCTGAACAGAATGTAGGAGGAATAAAATAATTCTTGCTCATGTTCCTATTTTGATTCGTTCTTTATTTTGTGCAGGTGGTATTGTAGTAGCTTCTACAGTAGATTCATGAGTTCTGTGCACTCTTGGAACACTTCAGAACAAACCCCTTTAATTTTCCGTTGTCCTTGCTACCTGCTTGCTACGAGGGCAGGAAGGCTCTGCAGGAGGATCTGGATAGGCTGGAGCGATGGGCTGAGGTCAACTGTATGAAGTTCAACAAGGCCAAGTGCCGGGTCCTGCACCTGGGGCGCAACAACCCCAAGCAGAGCTACAGGCTGGGAGATGAGTGGTTGGAAAGCTGCCTGGCCGAGAAGGACCTGGGAGTATTGGTTGATAGTCGGCTGAATATGAGCCAGCAGTGTGCTCAGGTGGCCAAGAAGGCCAACAGCATCCTGGCCTGTATAAGCAACAGTGTGGCCAGCAGGTCTAGGGAGGTGATTGTCCCCCTGTACTCGGCTCTGGTGAGGCCGCACCTCGAGTACTGTGTTCAGTTTTGGGCCCCTCGCTACAGGAAGGACATGGACGTGCTCGAGCGAGTCCAGAGAAGGGCGACCAAGCTGGTGAGGGGTCTGGAGAACAAGTCTTACGAGGAGCGGCTGAGGGAGCTGGGCTTGTTCAGCCTGGAGAAGAGGAGGCTCAGGGGCGACCTTATCGCTCTCTATAGGTACCTTAAAGGAAGCTGTAGTGAGGTGGGGGTTGGTCTGTTCTCCCACGTGCCTGGTGACAGGACGAGGGGGAATGGGCGAAAGTTGCGCCAGGGGAGTTTTAGGTTGGATGTTAGGAAGAACTTCTTTACCGAAAGGGTTATTAAGCATTGGAACGGGCTGCCCAGGGAGGTGGTGGAGTCGCCATCCCTGGAGGTCTTTAAAAGACGTTTAGATGTAGAGCTTAGTGATATGGTTTAGTGGAGTACTTAGTGTTAGGTCGGAGGTTGGACTCGATGATCTTGAGGTCTCTTCCAACCTAGAAATCTGTGTCTGTGTCTGTGTCTGTGTCTGCTTGGCATTCTGTTACTCGTTTACACCCTCTGCCCATTAAGCAGAGGATTAAGTTCAAGGTGTCGCATTAGGCTTTTAAAATCCTCAGGAGTAGAGCACCATTTGTCACTGTTTTCGTGCATCCTTGAGTGAATAAGGTCTGTTAGTGCCACAGTGCATCCTGTCTTCCCTTCCCTTTCATTCATAAATGCAGTGCCTGAGGAGTTTGCATCTTTAGATCCCCTCTGGTTGATTTTTTCTCCCCAAGGAGATCCAGCTGTCAGCCTCAGCTGTAATTCTGAAATCAAAACAGCAACTGGGTTGCTGGTAACTTTTTCCTAGGTCTAATTGCATTTTTCTTTACTGGTGCATTTGCTGTATACAAATGAGTCTGATCAATTACTGCTAATGCCAGGCAAATAAAAATTGTAAGCTTTTTAAAATGCCAAGGAAACTTTTTGTTGGAGGTGTGGTTTTAGTTGTTAGGGTTCACTCAGGTCACTTATCCAAGCTCTTCTCTCGTAGGAAAATGGGGAACCTGTGCATGTGTTTGTAAATGTAACATCCAAGAGCCTTGCATAACTACATGAGCTCAGGTGCTGTCACACAGACTCACTCTTCCTGGTACCCACAACAAATTTGGAAGAATGTACAGAGAAATTAAACTCTTTCATGTCTTCCATGTTGTAGTTGGCTGGAGAAGAACAAGACTGAAAGAAGCATCTTCAGCTATGCTGAGCTGGTAACCAATAACCTAGGGTAGGAATAGGGGGGGAGCTATGTGAGAGATTGGCCTTTTTCTTCTGCTTAATTACCTGCAGGAAACACGTTTCTTTGGCTGTTATGCGGCGGCATTATAGGCAGGCTGAGTCAGTCCCATTGCATTGCAGTGGATTTCCAGCAAGTAACTTTTGGGATCAATCACTGGCTCCACCATCAATTCTCTGGGTGACCCGGCCCATTCATTCTGTTTAATGTGAGGTGAACCAAAATGTTTGCTGCACAGATGTTAATGTGCAGCTTGGCTGAAGATACATGTCCTGGGTTATTCGGCTGCAGCGCAGGTAATGGTGAAAGTAAGTGTCTCCTGAAGTTGTATTCTCATTCATTTAAAGGTCTTTTGAGAGTCTCTGAAGGGAGATGTTCTTTGTATGGAAGCTATGCATTGCAAAGAAGTTCTTATATCACTGAATTTTTTAGTCACTGGTTGTTTAAAAATCCATCATTGCTTTATGGTGTATTTCGGCTGCTTGCACAGCAGTGTGAAAATACACCGTGTGATTATGGTATCACATGGTATGTAAATATGTAAGGATTTCTGAACAGTTCAAGAAAAATTCTAAGCACCATTTGGGCTGTGGTATTTATTAACTGGTTAGGATTCAGCATAAATCTTTCATCAAAAAATCATTTGTTATTTTATACAAAAATAGCTCCCTCTATATTTGCATCCAACATCAGCTAAACCCTGGCCCCTGTTTCTTATTGGATGTGTTTGTTATATTCCCCAGCAAGATGCTTTCTCCTGGCAGAGAAGCTTTATTTTAAGAAATACAGAGCACAGCAATAAAGAGGTTCTAAATAGTAGTCAGAAAAAATATTCGGTGCAATCAAAGTGCATTTTTAAACCCCAGAAGCTTACATGCTGTTTCAAAAGGGGAGAGTCATGACAAAGGAACAAATGGAGTCCCAATGCCCAGCGTAGTTACCAATGGACAGCACCAATTACATCCATAGTGAATTTGGTTCTAAAAGTCCTATTTTGTTAAAGGCTAGCTAAAATAGTATCTAAGGACTCTTTTACCAGCAGAATTTCTGTACGCTGTCACAAGGGTAGAAGCAAATAAAAATAATTGAAGCAATTGTCTCAGTTGTCTCCAGGGTTGTCATGATGATGTTGATAAAATCAAATAAAGTGGAAGTTATTGCAAGTTGTTAGTGAGCAGCACAGTTGTGAATTGGCAGTGGAAGAAGCTGAAGAGCTTAAAAGGTTTGCTCATTATCTAGATTTATTGTTTTCAGTTGCGGGAAGATGTTGGCTAAGCAAAAATAACATGAATAATACCTGGTGTGTTTCATAGAAAAATTTCTTCTTCTTTTTATGTCTTTTCCTAGATTATTAAAAATTGCTGTCAATACATGCATTCTTAACAGATTTAACAGCTTGGGTTTATTCTATTTAGCCACGTACACAGCCCATGCATCTGTGAAGAGTGTGAGTTCCTACGGCAGTGAAAGAAAACCGAGATTAGGCACCAAGACGTGTTTTGAAAAAGCCTGTGGTTGGGGAGCAGTAAACTAGACAACAGATCAAAGTTCTCTGCTAGAAAGTAGAGCACATTCTTAACTGTGAATTTGAGATGCATCACAGGAAGAAACCAAGCAAACTTCTTCCATCCCTGCAAATGTACTGGCAACCTGCCATCCAGCCAGTCTTTGTTCAGTGTTTGGGATTTCTGCCTTGCACTTCTGTTCTGGGGTGTGGAGCTGAGGAAGAAGGAAGAGTGACCAGGGCTTTTTTCTAGCATTTGTCCCTGCCTCGCACCCCCAACTGTGCGGGTTCCCTCAGCAGAACAAACACCTCTGGGGGCCATGCAGTGAGCGGTAGCACCACTGTCATCTGAACATATCCCTGCTGATGCAGAAGCTTGCAGAAATTCTCAGGACACACGTGGAGTTTTCCCTGGTTTCCAGGGACGTTCGTCTATGCTGCAACACCTGACAGGGCTGCCTCTACCTGTGTGCACTGGGCTCCAGCCAGGCTCACCTCCAGCACTGCTCAGGAGAGGCTCTTCGTCAGCAAACTGGCCCTGGGGGGGTGGCGTGAGTAGGCTACTTGTATCCATCTATGTGTCCTTACAGCATAATGAAAATGGAATGTGCTGGGAGAGAAGGGCTTAGGTTGGTAGGTCTTGACATCCATTGTCATCACCAAGTCAAACTTCATACGGAACACGAGATGTAGTGTTTCACTTCGGTAAGTTGTTCTCAAATAAGATGTGTACTTAAGGATGTCGTAGCTGCTAGAAAATATCCCGGATTTAAAGGCATTATCTGCTGCCAGTTCCTGTTAGCTGATGCCCACATTTAGGAAAGCAGCACTCAGCAAAGTACACGGGTTGCCAGTATGCAAATCTTTGCAATTCGGAGAGTGGATGCGGCTCTGTTAGCAGGTATTAAGTCTCATTTCCTTCATCTCAGACTGCTGGGATCTTAATTTCCTTAGGGGGAAGAAGGTCAGGACCTTTAATCTGGATCTTTTCCCCAAGAGGTCCTGGACATCTGCTGCTTCGTTTGACTTTGGCAGGAAATTAGGGTCTTGAGCATTTCCTATCAGTTGTTGAAAAGCTTCCTGTTGGAACTGTTTGCTCTTCAGTAAACCATGCTTATGAAATTAATCCTCTTGAGATCAAAGGAGTGAGACCTGGATTACTGAAACATTTTATAAACTAATGTACCTTGCTTATATAATCCTGTTCTCATTGAATTTGGTGGCAATTTGTCAGAGAGAGTAAGAATTGACCATTATTAACCTTGAGAAGATTCGCAAGCAATGTGATACCAGACATTTTGTTATCTCCAATTACCTAGTGTCTGCTTCGTTTTTTAGGAGTTTTGTTTACACTGCTGTGTGCCTCATAAACAGTTTGCCATTTACTGAAAATGTTATTTTATGAATGAATGAAACTCATGATTTCCTGTAATAGCCAACTGCACTAGCAGAAGGTTCTGACTTCTATCAACTAAATTGTCGATGAGGCTGCAGCGGGAGCCCGCAAACCCTCCGTGTGCCGGGGCACACCCAGCTGATTGCACTGCGAGTGGCCTCTGCCGTCCTCCTTCATTCATGGCTTTCTGCGTATTTTGTTCTCTCTGAAATGATGTAGGGCAGGCTCTTCAGTTTGGTTAGCAGTGTAAATCTTTCTTAATAGCTAATGATAGGCATTTGTTTATTTAAGGTAACTACTAACTATTTAGACTGTCACTGCCATCATAACATCAATCAGTGTATATCATTCCATTAGTTAATTCAATAATTTCATGTTTCACTTTGACAAAAAATAGGAATAAATTTAATTTGTTAATATTTCAATGCTGGGTGACTTTTTAGTGCTTAGTAAAACCTCTAACATTAGCACTACTGTGGACACTCACATTTATCTGTAATTTTATAAGATGAACCTATGCAGTATTGATTCTTAATAAGGTAATAAATGTAGAGAAACAAAATCTGACACGGCTTTTTTTTAGATTCAGATTCGAAAACCATATTTTTCTTACTTTTTGCATGTACAGGCAGATCCAGGAAAAAAATCAATCAGAATAGATTTAGCAAGGTAACACAGTAGTTAGCCTCCAACAATGGTGTGAATCTTGGTGGTTTTAACTGAAAGAGGCTCTGCCTCTGGGTGGAGCACGTGTTCCTTTATGGCTTTAAGGCACGTCCAGAAGAAACGCTTCAGGTTCAACCTGGCGAGCTGGGCAAGGCTGTTGGGCTCTGCTCACGTACAGCCACCTGCCTGCACATCTAGCACAGGGTCCAGTTCTGGGGCTTAACAACATTTCCCTGTCCTGGTTAACTCTTGTTTGCATTCTGGTTGGAGCTGCAGTTAGGCTTTACTTTGGCATGGCTTTGCATTCTGTGTATTCTGTGCTAAAATGTTGTGTTTGAGGTCAGGTTGACAACCGTGCCCGCTAAGTCTGCTGTGTACAGAATGATGATTGTATATGTTATAAGGCTTGAAAAGGCTGCTGGGGACCTGGTTTGTACGCATTAAGCATATCTGAGTCTTGACAACAAGAAATTCTGCAAAAATCTCAGGTTCTTGAAGCACCAGCAGAGGCAGTGTTGTGAAAGTACACAAACAGGATTATAAATTGCAATAGGAGGAAGAAGGTCTACTTGCTGGAGCTCATGAGAGGAAATAAATCCAAGCCCATGCTTTCTTTTTCTCCTCTCACCAGAAAGAAAAATGTCTAATGAATGTCTCATGTCTGAAACACTGGGCTGGATTCATCAAAGGGAGTTAGTAATTACCAAATTGAGAGAATCATGAAGCGCTTTTCTAAATTTGAAAGGCTCATCAAGAATAGATCAGGAGCAGGCAAAATTAATAGTTATGAACTCATTTCCATAGAAATGGACTTATTAGCAAGCATGCCAGCTGCCTAAAATTATAAGGTCTTTTCCTTGTGCTTGCAGGAAATAATCTTTTTTTATAAAAGTAATTTTGACTTTTTATTTTTTATTGCTCCTCTAAACTCTAGCTAGGGCTTGGCAAAATCCTTCTAAACTGGGCAAAGACTTCACTGGACAATAGAAATATTTAACTAAAAAGAGAAGAAAGATGTGAAAAGGAGAAGTGAATTATAGTCCTTAGATTCCATCAGGCTCTTCCCAATAGTGCAAACTTATTTAAGAGAAAAATGGAGTAAGTCTCAAGAAAAAGCTGAAAAATCTTTATAGGATAAAGTTTGGTTTAGTGGGATTTAATGGCTGATAACAGCATGAGTTACAGTCATCATCTTCTCTGCGAGTGGATTTTCCCACTTGTAGCATTTTGTCTTCACCAAGCACTTACAGATGACAGTGACCACAAAGACCAACGTTGGTCAGAAGCTACAAATCAGAGCGAGGAAAAGCTGAAGATTTGCTATGGCAGGGTGGAGTAACTCCTTTTAAAAAGGTCTGCAGTGCAATGCTGCATATCAAGGAGAGAAATTTAGATACAGGTATTGTGATGTGGAGTTACCAGCTAATGGAGCTCACATAAGTAAACGCTAACCCTTAAGGTCTCGATTATGATTTAATTCATCTCTGTTTTCACTTTGGCAACCTCCATCAATTTCAGTGGAAAAGGCAGTGGTCTCTCACAGGGATGGTTAATAAATTGCAAGAATTACAAATCTGGTACCAATCTGCCTGCTAGGAAAGAAGCCTCTGCAGGAGATGCAGTACCCAGTTGAAAGGCTCTAGTCTGAGCCAGAAAGACATTCATTTTTCACGTTTCATCATGGGGTCGTTACAAGCTGTATTCAGTGAAGAGACTCTGAACAAAGAGGGTGGATTAGTCCATGGGGTTCTCTGTGACCCAGATACTGTAACACTTGGCATTGCTTGAAAGCCCAAGCTTTGTCCTGAAGAGGAAAAAAGGAGACCATAGTTTTGAGAAAATCCACTGACTTGCTGTTTTGAAGGTAACTGGAAACCTGCTGGTGAATAAAGGAGTCCAGAAAGTCGAGTACTTGTTTGCTAAAAACTGTTCATTCAGTGGAGAAACTCTGTAAGGGAACGCTACTTAGATACAGTAAATGCAGCGCTTTCAGCACAACTCCAAATGAAAGGTGGATCCTTATTTAATATGTGTTAGTATCGCATGCTACGTGGCTTGCTTCTGAGACAAAGCAGAGAGCATTTGGCAAGCCCTGTTCTTCCAGAGACGAGAATTCTCCTTGGATCCAGGAGCACCACCTGTCCCGGGCAGTCACCTTTGCTTTCATTTGTACGTTACCATTAGTTAGACCCCAGGAAGGTTTCTGTATCTGAGTTGCTGCTCTTTTCTAGATGCTTAGCGGCTCACTTCCAGTCCAGGAGTGCATAACCATGTCTGTCTTTAAATGAAACTTTTCTCTTGTATAGCAATAGAGTGAAGGTTCCTTGCTGTGCTAAGGATGCAGTGAAGGTCTTTGCATGTTTGTAGGCACGAGTCGTGCTGCTCGCAAGCAGTTACTTCTGTTTGCTTATATAGGCAAGACACGCACACTTTTCTTAGGGAGATCTGAGTCCTGGACTTTCTTAAAAGTATAAAACCACTATTTCTGATACTTTTGAGATGTATAAAAGGAAAAACAGGAAAGGCATATTTGAAAGCATGATGGACTGAGCTGAAAGAAGAGCCAGTCACTGGGACATACGGAATTAATTTATCAGTGCAGACTTATCTGACACACTGTTTAAATGATGAATTCAAAGCCAAACCCTCCATCAGTGGTTTGGTTCAGAATTTGAAACTATTCGTGCGTGTTTGTGAGTGGCAACTATTGGATTGAACAGATTGAACCTAAACTGCAGATCCAAACATACCTTGACAGGCCTAATATCCACATCCATAGTTAGCGTAAAGCTCATCTCAAAATTTCATTTCTGCATTGTGAGCAAATTCATTTTATGTAATTTAGATAAAACAAACTGCCAGAAGTGATAAGTGGAAGACTGTGAAGTTGAGTGCTCAATCGTGATGCCCACAGTGGTTATGCTTTTTAACAGGAAAAGGCTTAATTACATCTCTAGTCCTCTGTAGTGATATTCCTCTTAAAGGGCTTTTGCTGGTTGTCTGGTTGGCCACCCAAAAGATGCCTTTACAGCTTCTGGTTTTGCCTGAAGGTGGATGTTATCTTCTGTTAGCATGGAAAGTATTTATCCTCCAGGCATTGAAGCATATGTTTGTGTTGTTTGTTGTCAGGAAGAAAACATGAAAATCAATAATTCTTGTTCAGATTTTTTTTCTTTACAATGTGCGTTCAAAAACATATGGCAAAAACAGTTTCTGCCTCTGTGCAATTGGGAAGAGGAAAAGAATATTTAAGTGTCTGTGCTTTGTAGCAGCAGACTAAAACTTTCTTTGAGCACAGCTCTTGGAGTCGCTGTTTGAGGACACAAAAATAAATGTCCCAAGGGAGAGGACAGAGGGTGAAAGTACGGAGAGCGAGCGGGTGGTGCTCAGTGCCTGCAGGCGGAGGACACGTCCCTCGGCTCTCTCTTGTTCCTAGTAAGAGCACATTCAAGAGTGGCTAGCATGCTGCAAGTTCAAATTTTATCCTATTGTATGAACTTGTACCCTGAAACTTCAGAAATACTGATCAAATTGTTTTTTTCTTCGATGTAATATGATTAAATGGTTGGGTCAGCAGTCAGGTTAGCTGCCTTTCCAGCCTGCCTCTGGGCTTTGCAAGCTGCATCAGATCTCTGCACTGCAGGCGTCTGGCTGTGGGATCGGGGCAGGAATTTGTATGTTGCTTTGTAAAATACCTTAATTTTTGTGGAAGTAAAGCACCGGATGAACAAATGTCTATTTTATAAATAGGACCCTGCTGTGGATGTGTTGATTGCTGATGGTTAAGCCTTGGTGTCTGTTTTCTTACCTGTATCTCAAAGATAAGAATATCTGTCTGTCTAACCTGAGGATTAATTATTAATATTTACAATGTGTTGGACCAGAGGAGAGAGCTAAGTGTTGTTGTTAACAAAAGGAGAATTGATTTTTAAATAGAGCTCTGAATGCTGTGCATTTACATCAATTTCTTTACCTTTAAACTTCTATTCCCAGATGAGAAATACATAATGATCACCATACAATTACAAGTCTGCATCACTGATGCAAAGAATACTTTCATGAATCGAAAATAAGGACATTCAACCCCACATTTATCATCATGTATAATTTCCGCAAATCCATTTTTTCAGTGGGATAAAAACAAGTTTGCGTTTGAAAGACTTGTTTTTCCCCAGAAAAGCTCATTTCTGATACAGCATGAGGAGTGGTCAAGTATTCTGTTGTTTTGGAGCATCAGTATTTGTAGCAACAACATTATAATAATGTTATATTGAATAATTTAGCAACATCTGTGCCATGCAGTTCCCAGGGTTTGGGTTTTATTTTGTAGGTTCATCATGATTAGAGAGAATGAATGCTTGAGTTTAATGGGAGAGATGCCTCCATGTCAGGAAACTTAAAGATGTACAAGATGTACTGTCACCTTATCTTTTATGTATATTGCCCAGTGTGTGGTTTGATTTAGGTTTCTGTCAGTGTCTTGAAGTCTGAGTGTTGAATTCAATGGTAAACCTTCTGCTGAATAGGAAAGAGAAGTCAAAATATATTTTGTTATTAACATCCTACTGATGTTTCTTTTATGGGCATTCTTTTTTTTCCAGAGCAAACATCTCCTCCTATGAGATCCTGCAGATGGACTTTGAGATTGACAATGCTAGCAGCCTGGCAGGGGCCCAGCAAATTACCTGGCAGGTGGAATACCCTCGAGATGACTCCCTGAGTGAACTGGTGGTCTCTGAGATCTTTGTCAGCCGAACAATGTTTGCTGGAATTGTTCCTCTTGCGATGGTAAGAACCTGCTGCTGCTTCTTTTTGCTAAATGTTTCCGTTGATTCTCGTTAGTATTCAAGGGAATGTGAACCATTTTATTATGTGCTACTTCCTATGCACCTGCTGCAAATGATTTAAATGCAAAAAATACATTTCAATAATATTTTATTTACCTGATATGCCATAATGGCTCCTAGGAAACCATTGGAGTCTTTTGTGTAAATCCTTTACCGTTTGTGGATTATTGGCCTGGTACATGGTAATAGCTCCTCTGGAACCATTGTCTTCTGGTGTATTAATGTGACCGCCATGCATGTGCTCTGAGGGTAAATGGTGCAATTAGATGGGACATTTTCAATGAAATAAATTGTCATGCATGTGTGGGGAAACTTCATTGCTAAACCAAACAACTAGGCTGTTTTCTGCTTTGCTGTTCCCCAAAGAGACACACAAACCAGTGAGCTGCAAAGTGTCAGTTTAATAAAAGGTCCACTTGGAGACATAGAGAAAGGACAAAATATTTTCTGAAGGCTTAGGTGCGTGACTTATTTTCCAGGCAGGGTTTAAGGTGTACAAGTGCAGAAGACTCACAGCTGATGGTTTATTAAAAAAAAAAAGCAAATATCTACTTCTAATCTCAAATACAGCTTTTCTTGGCCTATGCACATTTGGGCCTGATGGACCTTTTGGTAAGTACTGGAGCTTTGAGCTGACACAACTGCAGTGATTTCAGTGGGAATATTCTGGTGTAAAACTAGAGTAACAGTGATATTTATGTAATATGGATCTAGGCACCTTTAAAGGGATAATTGTTTTTCTCCAGTCTCTTTCTCCTTTTTTTATTTATTTAAACAAAGTGAAAAAAAATGAAAAAGTGAGAGCCTGGCTCTCACACCAGTTCCCTGAGAAACACCCTGGCAATTTGTTTACTTCCTCATGAAGATTTGTCCTTACTTCTCAGTCTGTCTGCGTTGGTTCTATTACACTAATTAACCAAGAAATACTGGCATTTTCCTCCGCATGGCCACTAGCTTCCCATAGTAGGGCAAAAGCAAGGAAAGATACTTCTAAATGTAAACAAGGCCCTAAATAAGTCTTATTTCCAGTTCCTACTCCCAAAGGCTGCACTTATTGGCAGCCCAATGATAGAGGAGAAATTATATGCAGAAAAGTCAATAGAGAATTTTCTTCTAGTGCTTTTTTGAAGCACGTAAGCAGTCAGCATGGCTAGAGGAGATGAAACAAAGCTCTGATTGTATGGATGGAATATTATCAAGTAGCGATGATGAATCGGATATAATAAAAACAATGTGGTGCGTGAACTGACTTCCATATAGCAGAGCTGTGTCCAAATGGATAGCATGGATTTTGTGCCATGCAGAGCACTGTGGGTGTAAAAAAAAATAAAAAGCAAGTCCAACCCAAAAGCTCATTGTGAATGTTGGATCAGACCTTTGCTTCTGTCTGCCAGGGTTTTGCCAGGGTTTCACTTCATCTCTTTGCAGTTATGGCAGCTCTTGGCTGCTTAAGCTGTCTCTAAATGTCCTTGGATGAAATCTGAGGCTGGACCTGAACTGGAGCTAATCTAATGTCAGACACTTTGTCATTATAAACTAACTGTGGAGTAAAGCAAAAAGCTTCTTGTATGATTTTATGACCTTACTCCTTAAATGGGGGTCTCATGTAGGCTATTATTTTGTCACTGCGTGTGAACATTTTTGACTTGCTTGATCCTAGGTTGACAGAAGAACTGGTGACAACAGTGGGAAGAACAACAGCTTGTATTTGCATTTCTTCCCCTTGCACTTGCCAGTTTGCAGTGCTGCTTCATTTAATCGTCACTAACTGGTGCAGGTTCTGGCACTGCGTTGCCCAGTCAGGAGCAAAAAATAATTGCTCTGTGCATGTTGCTGTGCTGTTCAGAGACGCGTGTTCCTGAAGCCCAGAGTTCCTGAGCAAACTAAATACATTTTAACATTCATTTCTCTTCAAGATTTGCCTGACTCGTTAGCAAGGCAGCCTCCCTCTGAGTGCACGTGGTATCTAGAAGAGAGTTTTGTCATCTTCTGGGCCTTGGTCTTGCAGAGGAGTACCACAGAAGGGCCCAGCCCAGAAACCAGCGAATTTCCATGCCTTTGCTGATGTACTGAGCATAAATTACTTGCATGGAGCATAAGTTACTTGTTCACATGGGTGAAAATGTATAGTTCCTTAGAGAATTTAAGGTTTGAGCACAACATTTGTTCCTTGATTTGCAGGAGTGAATGTTCTGCCGAGATTACCAAAACCTCGTAGTTATTAAGGGGAACAACATTCATGTTGCATACAGAAATGCAGTTCAGTGTCATAAAGCTGGAGAGAAAGAGATTTCCTTCCACTAAGGGGACTGAGGTGGATTTAGTCATAGTTTACATGCTTACTGGAGGAGGAATGAGCTGTGAAATCCTGCAGTACATCAATGAACTTTCTTAAGAGATTTAAGATAGGACCCAGGGGAAAGGCATGGAGCTGTCAGGGGAGGGTCAGGCTGGGTGTTAGGGAAAAGTTCTGCACCCAGAGGGTGCTCGGGCACTGGGACAGGCTCCCCAGGGACGTGGTGACAGCCCTGAGCCTGCCGGAGCTCAAGAAGCATTTGGACAATGCTCTCAGACATAGGGTCTGATTTTTGGGTGATCCTGTGTGGACCCAGGAGTTGGACTCAATGATCCTTGTGGGTCCCTTCCACCTTGAGATATTCTATGATTCTGTGATCATAAGATGAATTTTAATGTATGCATCTATGTAGGCTGCTTTGGGTCTTTTAATATGAAGAGATCCCATCCATATAGTCTAGAGTATCTGTGTTCTGTTGCTGCAGTTGATCATGAGTTCATCTTCGTTTTCCATGCTGCTTTCTTAAACAAGCAGTATAAAACAGGAAGAGCCCCCAGATGACTTTTTCTGTCACTGCATTGTGGTGACTCGAGACAGCACTGGGGATATTTTCCTCATTAGCAGCTTGCTTTTTTTTTTGTAGATGAAGATGTGGTAGACTGCATGGTAACATTTGAATAATAGCATGATGAAAAGAGCTGATTTCTTGCTTTAGTGGGTTTATGAAGCTCTTAACATCAAGTCTGATGTTCTTAACATTTACATTTGGTAGCAAGCTTGAGAGGCATTTTTTGTTGCCTTTTTTTTCTTTTTTTTTGCTTTGGGGTTTGAGTGAAGATACAGCTGATTTTTGCACATTGTGTAGCAAAAAACAGCTCCTTATTAGCAGACAGTCTTGCTATAATGAATTGATATTGCAGTTTATTTCTGGCTAATCCTTTGGTATCAAATCAGAAGTGCATTAATAAGCACTGTTTTGAGATGCACAGAAGGAAGCAGGGCCAGGGAGAGTCTACAGGTGAAATGCTGTCTGGGCTTACACCCCTCAGCTGTGCTCCGTGTCTGCTTTGCGAGGAGGTACCTGACTTAATTCAGGGGGAGAGCAGTATGACGAATGGCAATGTCTGTATGCTGGGTCCAGAAAGGAGCTTTTTAAGGCTTCGTAAGGACATCAGGAAGTAACTGGAAACTTGTTAACTTGTGAGAAAAGTAGAAAAACTTAGTGTAGCAAAGCCAACTGTTCTATGCTTCATTCTATATGGTAACCGTAAAAATGCTAGGGGAAATTTTTTTCATCTTTTTTTTTGGAAGAGGAGGACTAAAATGTAATCTTGGACTGTTGGGAATTGCCCCAAACTATCCATTTTCATTTGGAATAAATCTCAATGTTACTTATTGCCAAATTCAATGCATTCAAAATACATACATAAATAAAACGTTTGCACTAATGAGAGAAAATGAAACAAAATTTCGTACTGAAAGAGTCCTCTTTCTGCATCATTGGGCAGTTCTTCCCAAATCCTTGAGCTCCTTCTAATTGAAACATTCAGTTTAAACCATTGCACAGGGCCAGACAGTTGGGATTTCCAAGGGAACTACATCCAGATGGAATCAGCATAGCCCAGTGGTTCAGGATTTGCTTTCTGAAAGTCATCTCTGCCCTTCTGGGTGGGCAACGTAGACGCTGCGTGCAGTAGGAGGGCGCGCAGAGAGGACACAGTGGGGATGTGGCTAACACAGCAGAGAAAAGAGAAAATATCAAGATGGGTGATCACAAGTGCATGCAACCTCCACCTGTCTCAGGAGGTGGTTTGGATGACAGCCGTGATAACCTGACTGCTGCAGGAAGGACTGGCTTTCTTTGTGGAGTTGTTCTTACGTCTCTGCCTGTAAATCAGATGCCTGCTGAGAGGCTTCAATCCTGTAGCCCTTATTATAGAGGAACGTAGTGGGAACGCTCCAGTTAAGCTGTTCCGTCATTTCCATCGCTCCCAGCTGCTGAGATGGGTGCGGGAGAGGAGGAAGCAACCTAATCTGCCTGCATTCAGCCAAAGCCTTATGGGGAAAAAACGTTTGGTTTTATGAGGATTGTTTGGAGATGTGAAAAGACATATGAGGGTAAATGGCCCCTCCAAAACAAACAAAAGAGTTTTTCTGTGTCCAAACATGGACTTATTACCTCCTAGCAGGTGACTGGAGCACTGATTCAAAATCAATTCAGAGTGCAAAGCACTTACTGTATCACTGGCACTGTTTCCAGCCTTACTTACAATCTGATCCCAGATGGTATTGCTGTGTGCATTTTACACCATTTTAGAAACAGATTGTTTATTTTGTCTAGGATTCAGTGTTCATTGACTTACGCTGGGGTGATCTGAGAGGATTCTGAGCCTTACATACCTATCCTACCTAGTGTTTGTTTTATAAAGTAACTGATCGCTTGTGTCCTTGAAGTGCTTACACTAATAGCCTGTCTTTTTTTCCTGGATGGTTTTGTTTCTATAAAGAAAGCTAGATTGGAAAATTCCCCCCTTCTGAGCAAGAAAATAATTTTGATAGGATTTCTTAATTGCACATATGCATAATTCTGCTCTTGCATTGCTGTAGAAGTATAAAATACATGTATTGAGACAAGATGTCATAAGATACCCAGATATAAATATGTAAGGAAGTACATGATTGTTTCTCCTACTTTTTTCAGACTGCTTTAGCAGTGGTCAGTGAAATTCTAAGATTTTGGACAAGAGACTGAGAAAACTCTTAGCTCCAAACTGTAGCAACCTCTGAAATCATGCAGTGTTATGTTAGTCCCAGAAGCTGTGTGGTTAGGTTCTTGCTAGGAGGAAATGTGGATATGAAAATGAATGAAAACAGTCTGTCTGCATTCCTCTTTAAATGCAACTTCACAGATCATTCTAAACTCATTTTCTGTGAACTGTCTCACATAAAATACATGATTCTCCATTGTCCTGTAACTGCTAGAGCATTTTGTGCTAGTAAAAGGGATTGGATAGGCCTTTATAGATAGGGAAAATAAATAAATGTTAATTCCTAAAACTCCATGCAAATTATCAAATTATTTTTTCCTTAACTACACTGTTATTATTCAGTATTTATGTAGCACTTTATATTTTCAGAACACGTTACAGGCATTAATTAATCAGACCTGAATACGCCGAGCTTGATAAGAATGGAAAATTACATGGAAATTAAGTCACACTTACTCAGTTTTACCTGTTTCTGAATGATTTGTGTCTCACTTTTTGTACCCCAAAGGTACCTTTTAAAACACTTAGGAAAAAATCTCCCGATAATACTGCTTAATATCTCTAAAAACTGTTTCGGTTAGAAAAGAGCTAGGATTTATACCATCAAGAACTAATGACAGCACAGATGAGTGGCTTTGAAGACTGTAAATGCTGTTTTATCACCTAAAGCTGTGCATAACTATTTAAGCCAATTTAATTCAGGTAAAAATGCATGGATGGGAGGATTACTCCCTTAATTTGAGGCTTACTTAGAAGCCGGAATATTTGACTCTTGGAGTTTTCTCTGGAGGAGAGCAGGAGAAAGATACAGTTTTGTCTTTTTTTTTTTTTTTTTTACTGTAAGTTTGTAAGAGGAAAAAGCTGCTAAGAAATGTTACCTGAAGGAAATGAAAGAGGACAAACACTGTCCTGAGGTGGCTGCTTTGGAGGCAGCACTCAGGCGTCTGGTGTGAGCACTGTTGCCCTGCCCTGCCTGCCCTGCTGCACGATACAAACACATCCCTAAAAACCTTTGAGGATCTGCGCCCGGCTGCTCAGTTTAATGCTCAGTGATGCACTGTCAGATGAAAATGTCAGCTGCTTTGCTCCTGTGAGGCTTATTTTGTTTTCTTTTTGACGATAAATGTCTCTGATAATTGATTCTTCCAACATCTGGTGTACAGATTAGCATGTGGAACTGTAGTCCCCCAAAGTAGAAAGGTTATCCATTTTCATTGTTTTGAGCAGAACAGCAGATCAAAGGGAGAACATGGAACAAAACCACATTGGAAGGTCTTTTTGGTTCCACTGTTTTGTTATGTTAGTGGATATCAGAATCAGACTTTTGATATTACACTTATTAAATATAAACTCTGCAGGTGATTTTTTTGAAACAATTTTTATGGCATTGAAGTCAGATGTGAGTTGTGAATTGGTTGATGTGTAATGCATCAGAAGATGTGTTTTAGGCATCTGCCAGATATGTCAGAGCATTTTAAAGTGGGATCTAAACTAGATGCCTTGATTCATTTTAATATAATAACCTTGTGAACTGTATGCCCTGCTAATTATAGGAATTGATAGCACAGATAAATCCTGTGTATCCAGTGGGAATACAAGTCTCAGTTACCTCCTCTGATCTAAACAGACACGATCTGTAATTTCCATAGTTATAGAAAGTTGCGAGTAACAAGGTAGCCAGCAGAGCCTGACTCCTGGGGTAGAAGAAACAAACGCTTCACCAGTTCTGAGCCTGTCATCCAGGTTTCTGTCACAAATAAATGTGGTTGCATTTATCTGTTATCTAACGGTTGTGGGCAAATAAAAAAAGAAGACTCCAAGCCTTTTAGAGAGTTTCTAGGCAACCAGGAACTTAGTCAAAGTAAAGAACGAGACATTGAAGAGATGTATTTTAACTTTTTTTTTTTTTTAAGAAGGTTCCAGCTGAGGCTGAAGGCTCGTGGAACAATAAGTTTAATAATAGACAAATCTCCAGTGTGCTTGTCTTATCTAGGAAAATGATGGTTTGGTCTGGGACTGGCATCACTGGTGTTTTAGATACACGTGCCACAGATCCTTTCTTGTATAGTAATAGGATTGTAATTCCCGATCTGTCATTATTCTAAAGTGTTTCTCAAATGCAGCAATCAATATTTCACTGTTCGCTCAGCCCCTCAGCCTGAAACATCTCCGTGTATGCTACAAGCATTTAATCTATGTCTTCAGAAATGTTGTTTCCTCCCCAAAAATGAAAGTTCTTGGTTGACTAATGGTTGACTAATGTTGTGAATCACTTAGAACCACAGATGGCTGTATATCCTCTAGTAAGGTTTCTTTTAAATGGGAGGCTGAATAATAACGTCTCCAGTTGCTGCTAGCAAACGTGCTGACAAGAGCACCCAGGAAAAATGGTCCTCAGAGATGCCTATTTCTATAACTCAGGCTGAAAGGGAATTGCTGAGTACAACACTTTGCTTATTTGTTTAGGAAAAGCAGGAGTGCAGGGTGAGGGTAGTTTTTTAATGTGCTTCTAGCTTTGGCTGCTGTGTGGCCAGTGAGCCGTAGGAGGGTAACTGCAGCTGGGGAGGATGCCATCAAATCCCCATTTGAAGAGGAGATGGCATGGCCTTGTGCTTTTACTTATGGAGAGCCCATTGCTGTTGTGTTCTGATACCTCTTTCCCCAGTAAGGGCCGTATGTGTTTCCAGCTTCACAGCTCAACTGAAAATGTAAAATATTTTTGCGGGAAGGTTTTCCAAAAATGATTGACAAAATAACCCTGTGTAAACACATGTTTTGGTCTGCCCCGCATTACAGAGATGGGACCTGGGTGTCTTGATTGTGCTGTGGATGTTGTCCCACGCCCAAGGAGGGTGAAAACCCTCCCTGTGAAAACCCTCGAGCAAGCTGATGCCGTGGCACAAACTCGAGGCAGATCCACATGCAGGGAGATGCTGCAGTGCTCTGCAGTGGTTGTCCAGGCTGAGTGGTGCCTGCCTGACCCTCTACTCAAATAAGCAAAGTTTGAAGTTCAGAAATTGTGTGTTTTGTAGCTTCTCTCTGTGGGTCTGCTGAAATTATGCCCCGTTCCTATGTTCAGATTCTACCATGACTTTCATTCGTGACAACTCCTGTGCCCTTCTTTGGGGAAAAGATTTCTCCTGCACATTCATTTTAATTCAGTACAAGTTAAAAGATGTCTGAAGTAATATGAATTTGAGTGTCTATGTTCCGGCACAGAACACTGTTGGATCCTGCTATTGGAAAGGGAGTGTTTAAAAATAAAAAATCCTTTAGAGATTTTTATTTTTCCTACAGAAATCACTTCTGCTAATGGCAATATAGCTTACATTCACGTGCCAATCAAAGGAGCACTGCCAAGCCAAGATGGAAACAGACCCAGCCTTAGAAAGAAGCTTACCTTCACCTTAAACGAAGCTAAGAAAATGTCAAACTTAGCAGCCTCTTTTCTTCCCTCTCTCTGGGGTCAGTTATAAAACCTCAGAATGCTTGAACCTGGAGTGTCAAAAATATCAGGATAGGATCAGTCATTTCTAGCAAACCCAGATGATTTACATATTTTTTTAAAGGTTGGTTAAAATGTATTTATGTGCAGAAAGTCCCATGTGTGTTTATCCATTGCACTTAATGCATATTTCTTACTTGAAATCGTTCTGACCTTTGGCCTTCCAGTTGCCTTTAAAATTATGCAGTGGGTCTCTGTTTTACTTTACATGCAAAATGAACCACAAGAATGTGATTTTGTAATTTACAAAGTCCATTATTACAAGGGAAAAATATTTAAAAGCAAATTCAAGAGAGAGTAGATCTTCACCCTGGCAATACCAGGGACTACCAAGGTTATTTTTTGTCCTAATAAAACTATAATCTGAAAATCTTGGATCGCAGATTTCAAAGTGTGTTTTAACATTGATTAATGGAAGCAGGACTGAAGCCATGAGCTTCCCTAAAACCTCACGCTGTAAGGCTTTTAAACTCAAAGCAAATTAAATATTGTGGAGAGAAAAAAAAAAAAAAGAAATTTGTATTATTATATTTTCCGTGCCCACAGTGAGTGTTCTACGTCTCTGTAGCAGAGATAGTATCTTCTGCAATTATTACCATCTTGAAATTAATTGTCATAGGGAATTAAATGGCTTTGTTTTGTAAGGCTATTCTGACAAGTGCTGAGTGAATTTTATGGAGAAAGATGAAATTCGAAAAGATTTCTTGAAATATGTCATCCAAAATACAAACCACTGAAGATATTATTAAGTTTGATCCAGGGGAAGACTTTGACTCTGAAATGTGCTGAAAGAAATGTGGGGAGTGCTTGCCATGAGGAATGCTCAAATGGGCTTTGCTCTGACCGAAAACAGCTGAGAAATTTCAACATCACTTGTGAACAGACATTCAGGGAAGCTATTTTGGATTAATCAGAATTGTTTAACAGAGGAAGAATATCTTTCCTTGTAGTACGCAGTTATTTGCTTTAACTTGATTAAATAATGTGCAAATATTTAATTTTGAAAAAAGTTTTCTTCCCTAAGTGAAAATGGCCCATTCTGAATCTGGCAGAATAGGATAACTTTGATAATGTCAAACTTCTTTCTTGTTTTTCTTCCAAAAATGAAATTCCAGCCAAATCTCCTCAGTTTCATGAAGTGTTTCAATTCTGGCTGAACTGTATATTCCAAAGAATATCACATTTTTTCCCTTTCGTTCTCATTCTGGGCGTCTGAACTAGGTCTTGGAATTGCTCAGTGCTATCCATTATTCCTTTTTCTTTCCCTCTGCTCAGTTAAATGTACTCTACCATTTAATTCTGAGAGTAAAAATGAAAGAAAGAACCAAAAAAGATTTTGCTATTGGTGGGACAAAAATAATGGCATTTTTAATGTTTCTGTGAACGCAATGTGACATGACAAATTTTAAGAAGCTCTGTGAATACTATTAATATTTATGATGCACTCAAGAAAACAGCTATTGTGTGCCACATCCATCAAAGATAAGAATTGTATTCAACTGTGTTGGATGATAAACATTGAACGACAATAGCTAGAGATTATATGAGGGATTTCATACTCATGTTTTATGCCTGCTTGGGTAAAAGCACCATGTTACTCCACTGTGAACCAATAATTTTCTTTCATAATATTAGATACACTTGCTGATACTTGTTACAACCACAGTCCAAAACATTAATGAATATGCAGGGCGTACTGGTGCCAAGTGCTTCACAGATCCTGTTGCAAGCTACTCGGAATCAAGTCCTAAAGGTAGTATTTTCCACTAATTCTCCCCTTGGAAACCACTCTGAAGCTTACCAAATTGCAGTGATGTGAGCACATATTGCTAGCTGTTTGCAGTTTGGAAGAACACTTACGATTACCCCGTGAAACAAAGGCTCTTCCAGCCCAGCAAGTTGGCTTTTTATATTCTCTTATAAAAAACTTCCCCGTCTGTCAGCCACCAGGAATGGGGCAGCATTGCCTATGCCATGGGAGTGCCACTCTGATCCCACACCAGCACCTGTGTTCAAAGGAATGTCCTAAGTCTGGCTTTGCTTTTCTACCTTGTCCTTACTCTAAAATGCAGTTTTGGAACTAATTAACAGTCACCCAGGCAGGGAAGTGCTGGGGAAGGATAATGGGGACACCTCCTCCCACTCTGCCCTCCAACACCACCCATCTCCTCCCGGTGCCGTGTGGCCATGGCTGTCGAGTGGCATGGCCTGATTCATTGCTCTGCTCGGAGGCATTGCCACTTCTTCTGTTTGCCCAGGAAGAGCACGGTGCTCTGGAGATGTTTCTTTCTGAAGATGGGACTAATGACGCCTGAATTCTGCACTGTGCACTTGCATCTTGGGAAAGGAACTGTAATTCAGACTTGATTGACAAATACCTGGAGTGGCTTCCATTAGGTGTTTCTAAATAAAGCTGTATTTGGAAAAGTTAACATGTTCTCCTAACGTGAAGGGTAGGAGGACATCCAGGTATTCTTGCAGCCAGAGTGATCTCGGGTCTCTTTGTTCCATCTGCAAAGTTACTATTCTTAGAAAACCCTCTCCAAGGATGCACAGGCACTAAATTATTGTGAGGAGTAAGTGGTTCCAATAATAACTGTGCAGAGGAAAATGCTAAGAGGTGCTCTTCTGCTGAGCTGATATGACTGTGCTGCCTCCAGAGGGCTATTTGGTTGCCTCCGTTCCTTTAGGTTTCCTTCTTCTATCTTGATGAAAAATTTGCTGATGGGAGCTCAGTGCGAGCTGACAAGGGGTCCCTTGACAGGCGATCAGGAGCAGTCAGATCTCCTGCAGGCCAGGGATAGAGGCACGGGGAGCCTCCTGACAAGTGATGGCAAGAGGGAAGACTCGAGCCAACCTGAAGTGATTTTTGTGAGCAGCACAGACCATTAACAGGGCCCAGGATGGGAATCACAGCGTGCTGAAGGGAGCTACAAAGCTTTTACTTTGGTTACCTAAAATGAGACTCTTCTTGTTCCTTAACAATTACCCAATAATTTGGCTCATCTGTAATTTTTTCCAGAGTGCTCATTGTGGTTTTATTGCCAATTAACTTAGCATTCTAGTCTTGGTCTACAGCTGATTGGCCAGTAATTTGAACTAAAGCCGTTATCAAAAGGGCATCATTTGTAAAACAGAGAAGAAATCTCAGAGATGCTGAAATTACTGTTAATTAAATCAGCACATGAATATAATGAGCACACGTGAACAAAATTATGTTTGTTTTTGAACTGTTCTGCTAGCTGGAGAGTAAGTCCTATTAGGACTATTTAATTGTCAGTCTGTATTTGTAAGATGTACAGCAAGCCGAGTCCCTTCCGCATGTATTAATTTCGTATTGTGTGTACATGTGTGAGCGATGCATACAGTTCTTAGCTTATGCAAACGAACCAGGTTCTTGCCAAGCAGATGCAGTACCATGCTTCTTATGTACATATTGCTGCACTGAAAGCTTTTCTTTTTAAACACTCATTTGTATTTAACCCAACTCTTGTTCAAAGCTGGCACTGACCTTTATGTAGTTACTTCTGATTTACATGGCAACAATATCGGTTAGGTTTAGTAATTATTTTACATGTAATTTCTATTTTTTTAAATTCAATTAAAATAGCATCATAAAGATGGAGCAGAGCGGCAATCAGAGAGCTGTAGAAGTTGTAATGTAGCCTATAAGCAGCTATTGTGTATAAATAAATATCTTCCAAAGGTGCCTCAGCGTTACTGAAAATGCTAAGCTACAGCTTTATTAAGATAATTGAGGTACTCTAACACAGTGCTTTGGGACAGCCTTGTAATCTTCTGTGTTGCCCAGTTCTGGAGTTGTTGAATTAGCAGTTTCACAGCTCTGCCTCCTGTGGAGCTGGAGGCCAAAACTGCATTTGGTACCGGCCGGGGCTTTTCTGCGAGCCCTTTGGAGAGCAGTCCAGCGCAGAGGACAACAATCCCCTGTGGCGGTGGTGAGAGTGAGGCCGTCAGTGCTTATGAGAGCAGAGAGGAGCAGGCTGCACCTTCCAGGCTATTGGAGAGGTGACAAACGCTCTCCCTGCTGTGGCCAGGCGAACAGGGGAAGAAATGGGAGCAGTGAGTTTCAGGGGATGAAATGCTGGCATTGCACTGAAGTCTGTGGTCAAAGACACAGAGAAGTGAATCTACTTTAGCACAGTCTTTGTGACCTTCTGATTCTGGGTTGGTAAATGCACTGAAATGGCAGGGACAGGAGTCCTTGCTTTCCACAGCTTCTGGGAATGCCACTGCCCAAAACCTCAGCACTGTGAGACCGGTACTGGGGTGTCTCGTGCTGGAGCTTGGGAGAGAGCCCGAACCTGCTCTTCTCAGGTCCTGCAGAGGCAGAACTTTGCCTGGACTTGCACGCTGATCACAGCCAGCATTTGCTATTCCTGCTTGTGCAGCCTCCCCGTAGGGTTGTAATGCAAAGTGTAGGAGGAAAAAGGCAGAGAATGTCATTGAACAATTGCAGGTTGGCTAGAGCACTTCATTCATCCTCCCTCCTGTACATGCCCTATCTCCTTGTGTTGTTTCCTTGTGGGCAGGGGCAAGGTTATTCCTGTAGTGTTGCCTTGGCTCTGAGAAAGAGGAGAAGCCACAAGAATTGAAGTTTAATAGGAAGAAAATGCAGAGCCACCTGGTCACTGCAGCGTTTTGGTGTGCCAAGCATGGGTTAACAGGCTTGACGTACTTCATGTTGCTAGAGATTTGTCACAAACGAGCATTTGATCTCTGTCTCTCATTAGTGTGTTATTTCTTCCTTAGAGTATGGATGTCAAAATGCATTTGATCTGCTGCGGAGTTAAAAGCAATCATTGTTTCAGCCTCCATTTTGAGGCTCACCTAATTAAAATCGAGTTTCAAAGGGAAAAATACGCCACTGAATTCTTCGTCAGAACAGGGAGTTGTGATGGTTGTTTAGCCTTTTGCTTCTACATTGCCAGTTCAAATCTAACTCTGCCAATAGAAACCAGAAATGTTTACCTCGTAATATTATCTGGTTTCTAGGGACCAGCAGTCTACGTTAAAAGCAAAACTTCAGCCCTGTAAAATGTGATAGCCCTCAGACTGAGGAGTGCTGTGAGTCAAGTTTACGGAATTCAAGATTTTTAAGAGCATCTCATGAATGGGTTTCTGAAAGCTAAGACACCAGGAGCTACAGATAGTCACTGCATGGGATTTTTTGAATGGTTTGCTGTTTAACTCCTAGACACCTCTGCCCAAGTAGTGGCTCTTATGGATGCTTTAGTGGCTAAGACATTGGGGAGACTTGGGCTCCAAACCCTCTTCCAGTCACTTTTCTAGAAGTTTGTGATGCATGGATGTACCTAGGGACCTTGGCTAGCTCAGCTAAAAAGGAGCCTATGCAAAGATTTTTACTGAGGCATTTGTGCCTCCAGTTGGTCCTTTAATAAAGTCTTAGGTGCACTGGAAACTCTCACCCAAAATCCAGGTCCTGGCTCTCCAAAGGACTGATGCATCAAAAGAAGTTCATATTTATCACTTATTTTCAGTGTGAATTTGCTACTTGAAATTTAATACTACGTACTGCTTATAAGTTGCATAGTTTTCTTAATTGCATAACTTAACAAAATGGGCTGTAAACTTTTTTTTTTTTTAAGAGCACTTTGGCATTGTTCCTAGTTACACGATTACCTGGTCAAGAAAAAAAGTAACAACAATCCCAATGCAATCCCAATGGCCTCAACAGCCTATATGGAGAATAATGTGAATTTCAAACTTCAATTTCAAATAATTTTGTGTGGTGGAAAGGTATTCAGGTTAAGAATTATTCACAGAAAATAATTCTGATAAATGAGTGCATTTTCAAGTTTTCCTAACTGGTCACAAGCAATTCACAAAGAGGAAAAGGAATGCGAAATTCATCAAATAAATTATTCATTACATTCACTCAGCTATAGCTAACAGTGAATTGTCTAGACAGTAATTACTAATTTTTAACCTATGTATGTTCACATAACACTATTGTGTGGATAGCTTCAGTATACAGTGGCTTGAGATAATATTAATGGATGTAAGTCAACTACAGGTGATTTTAATTGGGAAATTATATTGGATTTTGCTATTGAACTTCCATAGCATACTACATAAATATTGAACCTTCTTAATGTTTTTTTGCCTGTTGCAAATATAGGCACACGGAGTTTTGTGCTAATTTGATTAATGGATAAGCAAACTTTTTTTTTTTTTTCTTCCTGCTGTAAAATTCTCAAAAAGCATTAAACTCGGAATACACCAAGAGCCTACCAGGACTCTGATGTAATAACATTTTCCATTTCAGTGCTGATTTGTCACTAAGCAGCTGTTTGACTCCATAAGGGAGGGCTTATGCCTACTATTTCTGTTCACCCCTGACACTGAAAGCAACAGAAAAACCTCAATCCTTCCCCTTCACCGCCGTGGCAAACCCTCCAGGCTTTGGGGGATTCCCTTCGTGCCTTAGGCAGTGCAAAACCTCTGCAGTGATGGATCTCGCCTCCTGCTTTGTGGCCAGCAGCCTGGGGGATGCACTTGCTGCTGCTTGAAGGAGGACCTGGGGACAGTTTCTTCCTGGGAAGGTGCCCGCTGCAGCTGCTGGCCGCTGCACCAGCAGTCCTGGGGCTCCGGCCCCGCTGCTTATCGGCACTCCTGTGGGCCTGGCGGTGAAGAAAAGAGGGTGGTTTGGGTTTTTATTAAACCTTTGACTTGTTTGCAGAAATGTCGATTATTATTATAGTTCATTAGAAACCCACAGAAAATAAGAAAATTAGAAAATGATAAATTTTCTAATCATAACTAGATAATTTTTATAAACTTGAATGGATTTTTTGTTGAAGAATGTGCCCTGCACTAATTGCAAGGTGGCAGGTTTGTGGCATGTTATTGGCTGCTCTGAGCTGGTCAGAAACTGTCATTTATAAAGCTCTTCTGTTTCACTGAGGGTAATTCACCTGTAAGAAGACAATAGCAGGAAACTTGCACAAATGACTGGATATGACACAAAAACCAGGACATCATAAAAGATTATTTGCATAAAATTTTATTTTCATGTGTGTCACTTTAAGCTACACCCCTTGGGGTATGTTTTATAGAGAGGCACATTAAATACTAACCACATGTAGCTCCCATTAACCTTAACACAAGCTATGATTCTGACTTCTGTGTTCTTAACTTAGTGTGATTTGATTTGATACTTAATTGCAGTAATTTAATTAATAGTACTGTAAATAAAAAGGCTAAGTTCTGCCCTCCTACACACAGATCTGCACAGCCAGCAGCTCTAGTGGCTCCTGTGAGACAAATTTATGTGTCTTAGAGCAGAATTTAACCCTAAGGATATATGATAAAATGCCCAAATCCCAGAATGACACCGTAATGGTGTTTGCATTGGAAATGTTACAGTATTAGTTCAAGCTTACAGGAGGAGTGTGGCATTTAAAAATAAACCTGTGTATTTCCCCCTAATGCTTGTAGGCGGGATATGTCACAGAATTACCTTCTTGTAGTAGGATTCCATTTAAAAATAGTTTACAAAGACTTGGTTATTAATACTTTTTTATTAATTAGATAAACTGCTATTAAAATTGCAGCAACATCCAAATGGCCCACTAGGCTATTTACAAGCCATAACTTACAGACGTTTATAACCCTTCTATTGATGTGCCTGTAAGCTTCTCTAACACATGCTACTCATGTCTTCTCAATGCCTAAAATGCCTATTAAATATTGATTAGTCCCTTATAAACCATTTATAAATAGAAGCATGTAATATAAAATGTAACATAAAATCATTAAGGCTACATGGTAAGCAAGTTAATAGTAGCAATCTTGATAAGTTAGCCAGTGCATCAATTAAAGGAATTGTATTTATAAACTCTTTTCTTCGTGTGAGATAATGGAGCTCCCACTGAATTTAGGGATGTCCCATAGCACCTATTGAAGGTTTAGTGCTTTTTAAAAACCTCTTTATAAACAAGAGATGACATAACCCAACTTCAGATCTACCTGGTAAGTGGATTTCTTTCTCTGTGATTTTTACAACAGACTAGAGCTGAGAAAACTACAGCTCTGAATATTTATAGAGAGGAGGAGCATCATGGTTAGGTGTATGGAAAAGAGGTTCACGTTCCCTGGTGTTGCCTCTGTGAAACACACGGATATTCTGTTGATGTTAATGGAATTATTACCTCTTCTCTGGATATTAAATCACTGACAGTTGTTTCTACATCAGCCCTGAAACTGCACTGAAGTCAGCAGCAGTAACGCCCCGCTTCTGAATAATTTCACACTGTTAAGCTTGGAGGTAAAACAAATTTATGTCCCTCCCTACCCGGTATAAGTGAAATTTGAATAAGAACCTTTGTCCGAGTTGGCCTTGCTATCAGTTTGTATTGCCATTTAACTTGGTGTTATTGCAAATACCACTGACATATACTTTAAAATTAGTTTTAATTTGGAAATGGCACTTGACCCCTAAGGGTAGCCCACATTTGTGTGTGCCACCATTCTGTTGTGATTAACGGGATATTTAGATAGGCCAGAGCCAACTCTGGTCCGAAGTCTGATGTACTCTGGAAACGTGCAAAACACTGACATTCAGAGTGGGAATGACGAGTACAAAAACCCCAGGCAATAAAGGCAATCAGCAGGCCTTTTTGTTATGCAAAGGAAAAAATCAGATAGATGGAAACAACAATAAAACAACAATGATTCAAAGTGCTTTCTTTCAAAACATCCCTTGCAATTTCCAGCTGCCTCCCCTCTGTGTCACATCTCACTTCTCAGACAAACAGCAGAATCTGTTAGACTCTTACTTTGCCGCTGACATTTTTACTTGTTACTCAGTGTCTGTATCTGACCCCCAGCTCTTAAAAGCCCAGCAATTAAGCAAATTTCAAAGAGGATTACAATTGAGAATCAGAGGGTATAAATGTGATTTAGCACGGAGTGCTGAGCATGACAAATCACTTTTGTGCCTGGGCCTTGGTTTTTTGGAAATGAGTTTGATTTAGAACCACGAACAGCCCCAGCCGTGTCTCAGGGCACGTGTCAGGTGCAGCCACGCAGCTTCTGCGGATCGGCGCTTGCAGGGCTGGAAACCCTCCCGTAGCGCCTGCTTGCCACCAGTTTTGGCAGCTTATTTCCTTTAGGGGGAAATACACTGAGACGTCCGTGTGCAAACCAAGCTCCCAGCTTACTTCTGTTCAGAAGAGCTTGCCCAAAAGCACTGTGTTGTAGGAGGAAAACACAGGGATACTGCGAGGTGAGCTCAGGATTCCTGGTTTATAGGGACAGAAGAGACAGGAGATCTTGGTGCAAAAAAGTGGTCTAAGTGTACAGTGATGGGGCAAATTTGTTTCTTGATTGTTTTCCTGATGTGAGTTACTCTGTGCAAAGTTTGGCTTAGGCTTTCACTGCTACTGAAGCTGGCTAATGTTTCATTGATAGATGAAATCTCTCGCATCAGAAAAGAGTGTTAGTGTGCACGTGTGTGTTTGCGTGTGTCTGTGTATTGCGTTGCCTTGGGAACAAGGGGAGAAAGCATCACAAACCAGAGCATGCTTTCCATTTAAAGAACATTTGTGCTATTATAAAACTACATACAAAAATAATCAAATTCATTCATCTGTTCCGCAAGCATCTTGCTACAGACAGCAGCGTGCAGTGTGAGCGTGGGGATCCCGTGCAAAGATGACAGGACCACTTGCCTATGTTACCAAGCTTCTTGTTGAATAAAGGAGTTGACACTGATGAAGTTGCTAATAATGTGGAAAAAAAAGGTATGAACTTTTTCAGAAGGTTTGGCAATGCTCCATGTGTACATTAAAATTACTAAGATATGAAATAGGCCTGGAGTATTCACGCTGCAAAACAAAGCGGACAAGTTTACCTTACATATAAGAACAGCTGCTTCAGCATATTGGCCTCAAAGACTCAGTATGTTGAAACAGCTGTCCAAGTGTTTTGCAGGTTAATCTACTCAGTTAATCACCGTGTACTTTTTTTTTCGATTTATAGTAATGTTCCTACATTCCTCGTGGGCATGTGGACAAAATAGTAAATATAAAGTTTTACTCATCACTGAAACGCGTGTCAGAAAACCAGTGTGAGGAGAAAAGCTGTCTTCAGACTGACACTGAGTCTTGGAGAAACACACGTTGTCAGCTCACGAGCTGGGCTCAGCAGCCAAATTATGGTGGTTTCTGAAACATAAATTTAAGGGGAGAGCATGATCAACCAGAATCGCTAGCAAGATTGGTCTGTGAGACGGGAGAAGTCTGGACTTTTGCATTAAGTTCTGTGAAAGAAATGAAAAAGGGCATTCTCTGTTAGCTGGTATTCCCAAGTCAACAGGAAGCTTCCACCTCAAGGAACCCGCAAGCTGCAGTTGCCTGTTGTCTGACCAAAGCTCTTTGGGCTGCAGCCTGGAAGAGCACAACAGCTCCACAATTTGGGTCTCTGATAAATAGCTGAAGGCTGTTGGGGTGGAGACTGCATGGCAGCCTGAGTTGTCTCGCTCTGCTGCACTCGGATGTGTGGTGCTGCAGAGCAGCACAGGGCAGTCCTCGTTGTCCATGAAAAGCCTCCTTGGAGTGTCTGGAAGTGTGCATCAGACCCTTCTGTGGTGCCACAGAGGCAAAATGAGATGTCATACAATGAACACGGGTGTGGTGGTTGCAATTGTCAAAAATAGTCTTCAGTGAGCCTCTGCCCTGGAGAGAGGTGTGTTCTGAGGCGTGTTGCTCTCTGAAAATCACACACACATGAAAAAGCTGCTGCTGCCACCTCGTCTGACTTCATTTAGCAACAGTTTATGAATGAAGTCCTAGAACCTAGCACATTTTCTACATATTCACTACCATCAAGTTTCAGACAGTCACTCTCAGAAAAATCCGCTGGCGATCCATTTGACCAGAAATAGATAAAACCTAAACATCATTTCCAACCTTTCTAAATATCACTGCACATGTAAAAATAGCAAAAGCTTTATATATCATATCCCAGTCCAGCTGGGAAAAAAAGATGTCAATATTTTTTTAATCAATGCAGGTTTTCTGGCTTTGTTTTTGCAAAAGACCATGCAGAATCAGTGGGAAGAGGTATTATAAAAGTTGGTGAAATATAAGCTACGTTAACCATGCAGAGTTATGCTTAATGGGTTCTAAAGCCTTTTCCTCTGCACTAATTTTCCCCAGATTTTAGCTTTATTCCCCTCTGGAATGAATAGCGACGCATGCTGGAATAGGGATTTACAGATTCAAATGCTATTTATGAGATTCTTGGCCAACAAAAGAGAAAAGAAGTTACACAAATGCTGCAGAGGGAAGCTGCTGCAAGCCGTGGCTGCCTGCAGATGGGGCTGTCAGGGGCTGCTTTGTGAAGTGCTTCTGCTTAACGTGGCTGGCACTGACCACGTCAGGCTGTTGCTTTTCCTCAGCCCCGTCACTGACCCGGCCAGCTAGCTCACACCTCATCTTCTCTTCCCCCATCTTGACTTGTCATTAGGAAGAAATAAGGTGGCAGTTTTATTCCAGCTTGCTCTCTGTGATAGATTTTGGCAGCTTGCATTGAGTATGAGTACCAGAGTTCATTTACAGCATTATTGAGAGAAAAGTCCAAAGCTAAATCAACAACTTGCACAATTGTCTTTAATAATAAAGAATAAGAAAAATAGTATTAAAATGACAGGTACTGCTTCATTTAAGAAAGTATAGCCTTTGGACAGTTCATTACATTTAGTGTCATTTAACAAACAAGGAAGAAAAGAAAATGTTTGATGTAGTCGCCGTATTCCTGTGTGTGACCTTAGAAGATGGCTTTGGTTGACAATTTTGTATTGTGTTGGCTATGAGAAGAACAAACAGTTGTCATTCAAAACTAGCCTGCAGAGAAGCAGGGGAATTTAGAGTGAAACTTGCAATCATCTTTTTCTGCATTTTGTGGTAAGATGTCTTCTGGCAATAGTTCCTGGGCGTTTGGAAAGTGATGGAGTTGCATCATAGCAAAGGAACAAAGATGTATTGAAACAGTTTTTGTTTCAGGATCCAGTTTATCTATTTTCAGATCAGCCCTCTTGCCTAGAAAATTTGAAATTTCACTAGTGTAAATGAGATACTTCACTCACCATGTTCTCAGTACTTTTTATCTGTCCAGACTTTCTTTTTCCCAGCAGACATAGGTTCAGCTTTTGTAGGTGAATACTCTCACCAAGGTTTTGCAAGTAGATGTAAGAAGTTAGTGTTCTTTGAGTGATGATTTATCATTTGATTTATCTGAGACCCTGCCTTTTTAGAGGAACACTTTGAAAGCATAGAAAAGTGTAGTGCTGGTGGCCAGAGAATTGTTGCACAGAGGGTGACTCAAACGGGGCTTAAGGACTACTGCAAAGTGGAAAAAACCCATGGAATGTTCTTTCATCCTGTATGTCAGCGGTGGGAAGGACTGGCCCGCATCTGTGCCATGGGAGCCCATTTCAACCACTGAGGAGGTTAGAGGCCATCAGGGAGGGAGAACATGGCTGAATACATCAAGGTGTAAGAAAGGGAAGAGAAAGCCAAAAAAAAAAAAAAAGAAATGGAAGGTGAGAGGAGATCTCGCTCTTTTCAATGTGGTAATTATATAGGGGTGCTTTCAAGTGAAAGCACTTTTGAGGTGGAATTCTGTGTTACATTTTTGAAGGTCTTTAGATGCAACACTTTCTCCTCTTTTGTCATTCCTTCACTAAAATGATGTGTCAAAATGCCAGAGAACCATATCTTTTCTTAAGCCCTGTTTTCTGTAAAAAGCATATTCTTTTGTATTTGTCCATTTAGCAGGAGCAATAACTATACAGCAAAAGGACCCCATCAGCTTCAATACAAGAAAGAATATGGCATTAGACCTGGCCTTATTCCCACCTTAAAACTGTAAACAATTTGAAATTCATACTGCGAAAGAAGAAATAAATGTACTATCATTGGGAAAGCTGCCTATTTTTAGAGGGAGGGAAAAGAATGAATGGTTAACACAGCCAGTTTTAAGGAAGATAAATTTCCTTAATGGAGGCAAATAGCAACTATTCATAACTATTCATTCCATTTGAACAGTCCAGTAGTGGTGATTTCTCTTTGCCAGTGAGCTGGGCTCTGTAGTCATTTGCATCGCATGTTAAGTAAAATGGCAGCAAATGGGAGACATTTTCTTCCTCCGAGGTAGTTCTTGTAGATGAGCTGTTTAACATGAAATGGGTAATTGTCTTTTTACTCACTTGCTGTACCTAGTTTGTCTTTCTGGAAGATCAGTATTTTTCCCATTACTCATAATGTAACAGATTCTAAAGAAATAATTGTAAAGTTTGAATTTAATAATTTATTAATGACTTTTAAAGGCTAATTATGAAGATAATAATGCTTTAGAAGCAAAATATAAGGTCTTTTTTCATTTTCCTTCTGTCCTTTAGTGCTTTTTGCTGAGACAGAAAACCAAGTCAGCCACTACTTTGTATAGTTTACAAACATTTTAGAACTAAATATTTTGAAGCTACTTCGGAGTCTCTGCTTGGACTGAATTTGGGGTTGAGGGGTAAGGACAAGGAACCATTGTTAAAGTTCTTTATCAAAGAGACATGCTGTGATTTTGATATGTACTTGCTTCACAAGTGGAAGACCTTTGTCTGTTTACAGAATGCTTCTATCAAAAACTAATAATACTGTCACTTTCTATTTCTGTTCCCGAGAAGCATTAATGTCATCCCCCTTGTCTACTTATTGCCTTGGCCCATCGCAAACCACCTGTGAGATGGCATCAGGAGCCCTCTTCAAGTGGAACATTTTGCAATAGTTTCATGTTAAGAGGTATTCTGTGATTTTTCTCTTGAGTGCATGCAGTTATCTATGGCATTAGAGTATATGCCAGTATGCCATTATCATTTTCTACTTAAGAAAGGTAATAAGTAATAGTCTTTCTTTCCTTGCATCTGTTATTTGTCGCTTTATTTGTAGCCCTCTATATTTCTTAACAATCACTGACATTTGTTTTGCTGCATAACTGAATTTCAGTTAAGCAACCAATAAATTAACTGAGATGTTGCATGCTCAGCATTTACTTGTTATGCAAAAAGGCCATTTGGTAGGAAAGATGAGGGAATTGGTATTTAAACTGTACAGAACCAACAGCCTGAAGATAGTAAGTTTGAGGAACCTTGCAGGAAAGGCATGGAAAGACATTGGAAATAGGGATTCAGTTTCTTGTGTCACTGTCCTGGTGGGATTTCTTGTGCCTAATTATTTTGTCTTTGAAATCAAGGTAACTGTCTTGTTGTCCTTTGCAAAGCTGAGTACTGTTTTTAAAGTGGTGAAGAATAAGATACCCTAAGGAATCATTTAAATTAAACATTCAATATGGAAGTTTTAGAATAGATGAAAGAGTGATAGGAAAAGATGAAAAATTAAATCGTCTAATCCTGATTTCACAGGACTTTTACATTTGTGTAATTTCATGATCTTTTCTATCATTACTGTTTCTTGCACCAGTCTAGCTGAGAGCAGAATCCAGTAAGTCCAGGTTTTTTGCTCACAGGTTCTTACAGTGTTCTTCAGTGCAAGGGGCTGTGTCTCCCAAAAGCTGACGGACTCTGGAAAAACACTGATATTCTGAAAGCAGTGGCTCAGATTTTGAAACACAGGTGATACTGTCCTAGTCTGCAGCAAATACATGTGCTGCACAAGAGTTCACTGAGAAATTCAATCATGAAAGGAAAAAAATGGGATTTTATTCTGAACTTGAATAAAGTAGAGGTCATTCTTTATAAAAGTTGAGCAGAAAAAGATGTAATCAGACATAGGGGCAGGACGCAACAAGATAGCACTTCTGAATAGGTACAAGGTGAACAGATTGAAAAATTAAAACCAAGAGCAAAAAATCAAGCCATGAAAGAGCAGAGGAAGGAAGAAATACCTCCAGAAATCCTTAGAACAGCCAGAAGACTCTCAGACACTCTGAATATTCTCATTCGAAAAAAATCAAAATTTTTGATTTCATCTTTTTCTCAAAAGAAAATGTTTTAATAGATGTCTTTTTTACACTTGTTGATTTTTGTCAAGAAATTATTTTTTTCTTGTTGAAAAAGTTTCCAGGCAGTTCTAAACGCAAGCAGGAGGCATCTGCTGTCATTTTCATTTGTTTAAGCAAAAAGTAAATGTTGAAGAATTTTAAAACACAAACTCATCCAGTTGGAGTGGCTGTGCAAGGATGAGGAGCATACAGTTGATAGATGCTCCCAAAATCAATAAGTAAAACACCAGAAAGCTCTGAGTTCGTACGATAGTAAAGTCTGGTGTCTGGACTGGCTACAGATACGTTCTCTTGCTTTTTATTTTCATTCCATCAAATGCAGCAGTAGGCAGCTTTATGAAGTGAAGTAGATAAAAAGCATGGTTGTATAATCTCGGAAGCCTGTGTCACAGTTAGGAAACATGCAGTGGTGTAAAAATTGCTAAGGCTATCCTAGGAGTAAAGGACCTTACAGAAATGTAGAGATCCTAATTGTTTATAATTTTGAAAACAGAAGGGGATAGAGCTTGTCTCCTCCTGTTCTAGACATCAAGTCTAAACTAGACACAAGCCCATTAATAGGCAATGGAGAGAGAGAAAACTTCTGAAGTGTCACTTATGCTGTCCTAAAATATGTGGCTAAGGCAGGAACTGCCGGAGAATGAATCACTTGCCGCAGGCACCTGGGGGGAAGAATAGCCTTTCTGAGGGAGAGCAGGCAGTGGGAAACAGTCTGCTTCCAAAGTGCCTGCTGTCTGCAGCACTGTGTGCATATATGTTTCACATCCTGGCAGTAGTTGAATGGAAGCCCGTGAAATTGCTTCAACAGGTAAAGTAAGTGGAGCAATCTGGTCCTGACAGATAAGACCATCTCCAAGAAAAAAACTCTTCTTTGGATAATGCGTGGGTCTTTCCTGTCAGGTCCATGTTCTTCGGTAAATGATATCCTCCTTTTGCGGAACAGTGAATGTGAGCATCCAGCAGATCTCCACTCCATTTTAAACTCCATAATGCGCTTTTCAAACACAGTTAATAAGTATATGCATCTACCTCTGTCCAGAAAATACAGTTTGTCATTGGATGTATTTGGTACATTATAAGCCCAGGACTTACACCAGTCTTTGAACTGTGCTGAGGAAGAAGATATAAAATCCAATTCTCCTGAACCCTGTTAGTGAATGCTAGACAGCTGTCTTCTATCAGGGAATTTCAGAGGACTTTGCAAGATGTCACAGTCACTTTTCGACATATCTTGTTCTGCTCGTAAATAGGTATTATTAAGCCATAGCCATTGTGTGAGTGGCCTAATGAAGCAAGTCACCATGTCCAAAGCAGAAAGAGAACCCACGCTCCTTCCATGAGAGGATGTTCCTGCAGGATGTTGGGAAGTCATGTAGACATGCTGTAATTAATTTGTGCATTCTTCTATAGCATTAAACAGCTGTTATTACAGAAGGACATGGATTTCTGCCCAGGTAGCACTCATGGTAGATGATGAGCCCACAGATTGCGGCAGTAAACTCACGTGATACGCAACCTTATGTTTCAGTGTCTGTGGTTTTGTGCTTGTGAAACCGAAGCCTTTTCAAGCCGGTGAGTTGCCAACTCGCCCATTGCACCAGTGGCACAAAATTTCCTCAGAAAAAAACCCTCCTTCCAGTCTGCTCCAAAAGAAATATGAACAAGTGGAGAAGGAATTGGAGAACTGTCTGAAAGAAATTCTTCAAAATGGCTATCTACAATGTTGTTAAATATTCTTAAACCTATAGGACAAAGATAGAGGGCCAAAATTTCACAGTGACCAGAAAAATTTATCTTAGACTACTGTTGATACTCAAGTGAATCCAGTAGTTACATTTCATAAACTAGACAAAACTTGGCCTCCCCAGATTTTTTTGTGGAAAAATTAATGCCTTTGAAGAATGTTTGGATGAATATCATGGCCATTTGAAAATAATTATTTGTTTATTGGTTTATACAGGGGTTCGTGACATTGCACATGAGCAGACAGCTCTACCCATTTGGAATCCTCCTGAATTCTGGGGGAAGTTATTTGATTTCAAATGGAGACAGTCCACAATTTTATTAACCCACAGAACATGGTCATGCTTTTCTGGAATAAAAAAAACCACACCAACAGCATTAAGTGATCTGTGACATTCTAAATACGCTTATTTACTATTGAGAAGAACTGGTGCAAGTCTATCAGATGAATGTTCAAGTATCATGCAGATTGTTAAGCGTAGTGTAAATTCCAGTGTGGGTGACTGATAGAGTTTATTGTAATACTTTTAGGCTGACTTTAGGTTCTTTATTTCATGGTATGCTAAAAAGTCTGGAAATGCAAGCCTGGAGCTCTTGGTGTCTGTATTTTTTGTGCAAACAACTAAAATCAGATGTGTGATAGCTGCTCCTCAGCTGTAAGAATTTCCCACTCCTACTTCAAGCATGTACTTCGGAGTGATGGTGTCATGATGTTTAACACAGCAGGTTTGGAGAATAAACTCTACTGGGGCATAATGGGCTGAAGTGAAACAGCATGAGCTCAGTCTCATGAAAGGTCTTTTGCTCATGCAGAAGGCACTGGTACTTAGCTGAGACAGTAGAGGCTGCCTGACAGGTTGCAATTACTTCTGCCAAATGCACCAGGCTGCATTCTGAACCTTTGCTTAATGGGGGCAGATCTGTTCCAAGTTATAAAAAATAAAAAAATAAAACTGCCTCAGGTCATAGATATGACAGCGTCTGTGCTTCTAATCGGGTTTCACCTTCAGCAGCAGGTTTTGCTTATTCATCCTACATAAACCTCAAAATGAGCTGAATTTCCTTCATAAAAAACATGGAAAAGGCATAAATCTCAGCTTCAGTTTCCACGAACTCCAAGACAGAATTACCACTCTGTCTGATCATTTTTGCCAGGTACACCCAGCTAAGATAAGAGCTTCCTTCAGTGTATCTGTGGCAAAAGGACAAGTTATGAAATAAGATTCCACTTTACAGTCTCTGTATCATGCTTTTTTGTGCTGTAGCAAATTGTTTTTGCAGCACACACTGTAATATGCATCTAGAATAATATTCAATTAGGCCAATAGTTGCTGCTTACATTGTTCTGTAACAATCGGTGATTAAGAACCTCTCTGTATAGTTCAATCTCCATTAATTAATTTCCCCTGCAGAATATATACACCTGCCTATTCTTCCTTGGAGATCCCAATATGAAGTAAAGCTATTTTGCAGGTAAACAAAGGATGTAAAGGATGACCTTTAACTTTGACAGCAGTATTTGTGATTTACCATCTGTCATAACTGATCACTCCTAATAACAATATGCTGAATAAGAAGCTGAAATGAGGAAACAGCGGGAGACAGAGGAAGGTTGGAGGGGACCGGGAATGATCTTCTAGCAACCCGCATGCTTGTCAGGGCAGGAGGTCTTATGTGTGGTTACACTTCGGGCCTCACTCTGACACCTGAAAACGTGGCAAAGGGTTGATCCCGCAAGTGGCTGCACTGAAACGATGTTTGTAGGACAAGGAATTAACCGTTGTTCAGCCCTTTATTAGGCCCTGTGACTGCTTTTTCACTTGCACAGCCTGTGCTGAGTGGAGGCAAGTGGCAGGCCGTCAGGATTGCGGGGTCAGCCCGTATCCTCTGGGCAGCTCGCCGCGCTGCCGCCAGCATTGTGCTGGGCTCTGCCTCCGTGGCATGCCGTGGAGCAACTGTATGAACTCGGGGAGGAAAAAGGGTAAAGAACAATGTGAACTCTTTGCAAGATTGTTTGTATTTTCTACCATGTTTTATGTCTTTAATAAACACAATCTCAGTTGTTTGTTCTCACCGCTGGTTGACAAAATGGCAAATCTTACCTGATATAATGGTGGAAAATATAAATAGCTTTCTAGCAACCAGGCTTCATTAATATGTATTGGAAACCTAAAACGGTTGTCAGCTATGAGGAGGAAAATGTACAGAATTACTATGGATTATAATAATTTCAGCAAAGCATCTAATTTATATATTAAGCTTGCTTAATGGACTTATATCGCATTGCTCTTTGATCTGAAGAAAAAGGTGCTGAATAATTTATCAAATAAAAAAGAAAAAAAATCCCATAGCCCAGCCCACACATCACATTCTGCCCTATAATTTACATTTTTTAAGAGATGCCATTTCAAGGCAGGAGAACTGGTTCCTAAAGATTCCTTCTAATATTACAAATGTATTTTCACGAGGTACACTCTGGGGAAAAAGTACTAATGAAGGAATGCAATTCTGCAGACAAATATTTCAGGTCTATGCCTTCCTCACTAAAGACAGTCATTTCAACTAAATGCCAAAAGGCATTTAGCTGTAACATTTGTCAGCGGAATAGGATTGGCTTTAGGTTTCCCTCCTGATTTACAATTGAGTGTTTATTGGGTCTGCTGTACTGTAACGTGTTTTGTTAACCTCTAAAAAGCCCACATCCAGCCTGTGTATTAATCACAAGGATGATATCTGTCACAGTAAATTGGGTTGCTCTGGGGTTTTTGTGCTGTGCCAGGAGAGGAAAGAGAAGGCCGGGGCCTGATCGGAGGGGCAGGACAGGTTGTGGGGGCGGCTGCGGGCCATGGGGCGGATAACCCCTGTCAGCTCCTGGCTCCAGGATGGCTCCCTATGAGCTGTGCCATCTATTTCTGTGCCTCTGTTTTTCAGCTGAGAAAGGGGGGAACCTGTGTCACGTTGGGTGAGCTGCAGGAGTCACAGGCCTGATGAGGATTTAGGTCACTGTGGCGGTGTTTAATGAGTAATTGTTGGGAATGTTGGGCCTGCAGTTCCTCACGTGGGTTCGTGCCTACCTATTGCGGTCATTCCTCAGTAATCCGTGCTGCTGGTCACATACACACGGATCAGCCGTGCTGGTAATCACAGCTTTGTTGTGACTCTTGACAGGTCTCCCATTCACATTTCCCCCATTTGTCCAAAGCAATGAGTTGTCAGACATTTACTATGGCAGTGTGCAGGGTTTATTCATATTTAAATAAAGCCATTATCCCGGCCTTGAGTTTCAGTAGTTTTCTGTTCTTCCTCTTGAGTATTTCTCTCAGTAGTGCCATCTAATCAGTTTTAGGTTTTAATTAAACAGCTGTCATTTGCTTCCTAGTTCTGTTGCAACCTGATGTTGTATTAAATTTTAATTTAGCCTAGGCTGGATAAGAAGTAGATTCCTTCAGACAACAAAGAAACGCTATTAGCAGGTTACAGTTGTAATTAAGAAGAGCTCTGCTGAAGTGCTAATGCATTCAGGTACAGAGAAGGAACTGGAGATAAACACGCACACAATTATTATTCAGGGATGGTGCTTGCAATGCGATTGTCTAGTTTCCAGCCAGGCTGCTTGAATTCCAGGTTTTGGTCAATATCTAGTGTTTTACACCCTTGTTGGAAGAAATCAGAAAGGATTTCCAGTTTTTCACCTGGGCCCTCTCCGTGTCAGCAGTTAGAGGTTTGTGCTGGTGGTCCCTGAGTGTTTTTCCAGATGTTTCAGTGATGCTGAGCCGTGCATGTAAATATAAAAGCCTGTGCATATAAATCAGCATTATTACCCCTCTCTAGATTTCAGACTGTGCTAGTAGTAAACAGCACAGGTATCTCAAATGCAGTAACACTTTTCCTGTAGTAAACCTTACCATGGAAATATAAAACAAACCTAACAGGATCTCTTGAAGATGCAAATTAAAAAAAGTAATAAAAAAAGAAGCCTGCTTATAAATCTAATGGACAGTCAATTAGTTCAGTTCTGCCTTCATATTTCTTCCTCAGAGGAAATATATTTTTTCAGTCTATAAATAACCAGCTCTTAAAAAGGTCTTTACACTGCCTATTATACTTGCGTAACACCCGATCCAGGCATCAGGCCTCTGAAATATTGATTTATGTAGTAGAATTGCTTACCAGTGAAGTGTAGTTTCAGTGACGCAGCAGTGGCTAATAGGCACCGCGGGCATCTGTACGTACGGGGAAGGGGGGAAATGTCAGGACAGTGCTTGTGTCCGGAGCCAGGTGAGCACACTGCAGAGCACCCACAGGTAGGGGGTGGCAAGGTGTCACTTCTAAGACCCTTTCTCAAATTAAGCTTCACAGAGAGTTTACAGAGGAATGCAAATCTCTTTATAAACTTTGCATTATCCTTCAGAGCATCAAAGTATGTTCTCACCTTGGTAGCTAAGCAGCACTTAGAGTTAAAGGAGGCTCGAGGTTTTGTTTATCCCTTGTCACACAGGAGGGTCAACATGATGGCTGTACAACAAATGGCACAAAAAGCAAAGGAGAAATTAGTTCAGGCCTGCTGAGAACCTGATTCAAAGTCCACTGAAGTCAAAAGAAGTCTTTCATCTATGACTCAGTAGGGTTTTGGATCAGACCGTAATTGCATCCAAGTGCCGCCTGCCCCTGACACGTAGGAGTTATGTAGCTGTGCTAAGAGAAAGTGGTTCAGAAGTAGAATTAGTCACGTGTTCGTTGTTTGTGACCTTGGCAAAAATACTATTCCCCTTGCTGCACTGAAAACTGTCCGTGGTTGACGAATGGCTCAGAAATAGCCTGCTGACAAACTGGGAGCATTTTGACACAGAACCACCATGTCTGCATCACATATGTGGCATGTTTATATCAAATTGATGGCCTAGGGGTATTTGGAATATTTGTCATTGGTTTGGCAAAATCTAACTACCTCTTCTTGACATACTTGTGGATGAAACACCCTCAGATTGTCTTTACCTGTCTTACACAACCTCTTTCCACCCGAGGTGCAGCTGATTGTTTTCACATGGTAGTGGAGTTTCTTAGTTTTGTTCAAACCTTAGTCTTTGTAAAGGTTTTACAGTTGTTCTTTGGCACTTCTACATCTTTCACATACTTCTCTGTTTCCCAGCGTTCTTCCGTCAGGGATGGCAGCTGGTTATAAATGATCCCATCCAGCAAAAACAAAAACCAGTCACTGGGTAAAACATCTGGTTTGTGCCTTGCAAAGAACAGGACAAAGATGATGTATTAATTTCATGCGGCGTTAGTCAGGAAAGCATCTCTATTCAGGACAACACTTAAATCTGCTTAAATCACACTGAAGTGTATGTCAAGTTGAGCCACATACTTTTAGTGCTGTTCTGAACAGAAATGGACTCAAGTACACGTTTAAGTGCTTTTCTGGAACATGACTGCCCATAAAGCTCTAGTAGACTCTATCAGTTAGCTGGCACTAGTGTTATTAGTACTTCAACTCATTTAATTCAGGGCGCTTTTTGTAGAAGTTTCCGAATATTGATTAATAATACATCTTAGTTGCAAGTGTTTATTGGTCTTCTCCAGCTATCCTCAGCTTGTGGTCAATGCCCATTATTTTCTATCAATCTAGCTAGCAGACAGAAGCAAATGATAGTGAATATATCTCCCTATGCAAGCTGCCATCAAATTTTGCACTGAAATCCATTTCTTCTTCCACCAATTCTAATAATGGAATTTAAAGTTAGATTAGTTGGAAGCAACTTTTTTTTTTTTTTTCAGCTGGCAAGCAATTAGTTTCATAGAAGTTGAAAAATGAAAAGCAGAAGGATTTAAAGCAGTATTTCCTCTCACAGGTTTTTCTAGAAGGCTGAGCTGAATCTCTTCTGAAGCACAGGTCATTCCTTGCTCTGCATGTGTATGAAATGTTGGCCTGCAGTAAGCACTGCTTAAGCAGAGCCAAATTCCTCTGTAGGCCTTTGGAGGCTGTTCCCCTCCAGTCTGCAGAGCTGCTTTGCTTACGCAAGGCAAGGACCGCTGTAGCAGCTCATTTGGAGTAATTAATCAAGCTGCAGCCATAGTGAGACGCAGAGGAAGGCTGTGTTAATGGAGTCATTAGAGTGCCAGCACTGTGAATTCATCAGGATTAGAGATAAATGTGGTAAAACATCTCTAGGTGGGATTTTGATGGGGAAAGATTAGAAAAATTGTATATGGCATTGCTTAGTTTGTAATACCCTACCTCACGCACAGTGTTTCTCATTGTGCATTTATGTCCAGAAAAGGGACAACTGGCTCAGCTGACAACTCTTTCAGCTGAAACAAAAAGGAAAAAAATGCTGTTATTGTAATGCCTGGGAATCACCTCCCAAACCACTGCCATGGTTTGGGACATAAGGGTGCAATGAGGTGCTGCCACTCTCTGGAGACGGTGCTTGAAAAGTGCTGTGGTTCTGCCACTCTGCAGGTGTGTCTTCACGTGTAATTGTGTGACGGATTTCATTTCCACAGCAGCCAAACCTGTAAATTGGCTCCAATAGAGTAAATCTGTATGTCTGTCAAAACCAGAACTTGGTGGTCCAGACACAACTTCTAGCTTAAGAAATTGTTACACCACTGCTTGCAGGGAGCTCACAGGGTATGTGCAAGGAACCGTTGCTCCCTGTCCCTGTCCCTCTCTGAGGAAGGGTTTTGGTTCTATGGTCTGACCCCTGCAGCTTTCTTATGGTTTTTGCTTTTCTAATGCCCATCCTTTAATTGTGTGTGCATACAGGACACGGAAGTCCTTAACACGGCCATCCTGACGGGCAAAACAGTGTCTGTTCCAGTCAAGGTCGTTGCTGTGCAGGAGGATGGGTCGGTGGTTGATGTTTCGGAGTCCACTGAGTGCAAATCGGCTGATGAAGACGTCGTAAAGGTAAGGCACCAACAAGAGGTGGGCATGAGGAAAATGTGAGTTTTCTCCCTTGTCTTCACCACCAGCACCACCATATTGGGTCCTAGCCTGCATTCTGGATTTAACGTGGACTGGTTTTATACAATCATAGCTGTTTCTGCAGTGGTAGGTATTTCCATTGTGCAATAAGGAATTTGGTTTCCAGAGGTTATGCAGGGTTAGCACATTTCCACAGACTGATGTGGAGCCGTTTGTGCTGATGTCCATACGGTGTGGCAGAGAGGGCCAGGGATGCTGCGAGAGCAGTCCTTGTCTTTCTTCGCTGGCCAGCGGGTGCTAATGAGAAAGAACGTGACTTTTGATACATCCCACATGGGAGAAGTCAACTTGCCACACAGGGACCTTTATTCTTGTGTGGCTTTTCTGCATCCATTATTAAATAGTAATAACACAGTATATTGTAATAGTGTACAGCAAAGCAGTACATGCTTCTGACTGCATCACCTACTTTCCACTCAGGAGTCTCTTACAAGTACTGAACTTTACCAAAATCTGGAGGAGCATGACAGAATAGAAAATAACAAAGATATTGCAAAAGTCCTTAAAACAAAAGCTGTGAACTGTTAAACATTTTTTTAATATAATGTGTTCAGCTGGTTTTCATTCCACAGCATTGAGATGAAAACAGCTTTAATTTAACTTTATCAAGACATTGACTGTATGACTTCTGACACATTGCACGGCTTTCAGCTTTTAGCTCATTATTATTTTTAGGCATAGAAGAGGTACTTTTGAACATCTTTAGTAGATTTATTTGATTTATTATGTGGTTTGAGGCTGTTTTTTGTTGTTTTAAATGAACATCGGAATTGAGTACAATGGCTTCTATATAGGGTTGTTTTCTTGTATTCTCTATGAATTTCTTTGGGTTGTCCTAGAAAGATGATTTCTTTTTCTCAATTCCAGGAAAATACAGTATATTATATAAAAATGCTGTAAAAATAGGATAGTATACTCATCCTTTTTTACATATAGTAATCCTATAACCTGTAGATCTTATAAACTCTGGAGCTCTGAAAAAACAAGTTCCTCATATTCTGTCTGCTAACTGTGTCATGTCTGAATGTATCCCAGGCCTGACCCAGTCCCTTTTATAACTACTTTTAAAAGGTCTCTTCAGGTTGCATTTGAAACCCACATCCTATACCTGTGTACTTTCAACCTATCAATGTAACCTCTTTCTAGATAAGACTGCAGAGGTCCTAACAGATAGCTTGTATTTGTCAGATAATTTTTCATGTTCTGTGTCTGGCTAAAGAAATTCACACAGCAAAGCTGTCATTTATTTTGAAGACCATATGCTGGAATGAAAAATTCACCTTCTTACTTTTGACAACTCTGAATGAGCTGGTATTTAAATATTCTAAAACAAACATCTCACAAAGAAATTCCTTTGCAGTTAAAGTGCTTACAGAGCAACTGTACATTTCATAGAGATATCCTTTTTCTGAGACTCTCAGATGAGAGATGACATCCACTTGATCCTAAGTAGCTATAGGAAAGACATGATAGGTTTGGGCAAAAGTCTTGGTCAGACAACCTCTGCTTGCTTCCAAGTTTTTTCATGAATGTTTTTATCTCTGTTTATCTTGAAGGCAAATTATTCATAAATAAGATTCAAGTTATTGAGAAGAGGCATGTGTGCAGTTGAATCCTCAGGGACAGAGTGATGCCTAGCACTTCTCAGACCTTAAAACATTTTGCAAAGGAAATCAGTGTAATAATCCCTTTTCGTGAAAGTGACTGTTCCAATGTTTGCCCTTTGCCAGTGATGTGGAAGAGGTTTCTTGAATCTCTAGCCTGAGCTCCAGCTTCTCTATTTTATGTTATATATTAGATGGGGAAAGAAAAATCACATTTTGTTTTTCTGGTAACCAAATTTCCTTGAGAGCCCTTACCAGAAAGGACATGAATGAATATCTTTGTTTATGACTAATTTAATTGTCATAGAAGCAGTTTCTTTTGATAAATTTTGCTGTTGTTTTTTTTTGCTATTTACTGTACAGCTCTTTGTATCTGATTAGTGGCTATTATTTATCAGTTTACAATGAAGTGCTCGTATTATAAATTCAAGCACCAAGTTATATATCATCAGTATATTATTGCTCAGACTGTCTTTTCTTTTCTTTGTACTTCGGAAAACCAGATACCGATCTAAAAGATTGTGTATGTGGACTTTTGTTTCTATTAATTGGATTTCTAGTATTTCTAGGACTTGCTGTAGTTAGAGAATGCTAGACTGAACCAGATACAAAAAGGTCAGGAAAAGGACTCCCCTTCCTCCTCCACTAATAAAATTAGTATCTGCACATGTTAGGGAGATGTTGCATTTCAAAACACTGCTTGTTTAAAGTCCATTTAGTTCAATCAGCAGTTGTCCATATGGTTGTCCTGTCAAAGCTGGGTATGAAGTTGTTATGGTTCCTGAATTTAAGAGGTCCACTGAAGCTTGCAGCTAAATAATACTTGGCATGACCTCTCTGAGCAAAGACAAGATTACCAGTTGCATTTGTGGATTTATGCACTTCAAGAAAGCAAAGCTCTTGCCCTTTGACCATCTTCCTTTCTTGCTTTTTTCAAGATGGGTTGTATTTCTAGGTGGAAGTAGACCTGTTCCAAAGCACCTTCAAGTTGATGTGGGTCCTCCCCCTTTCAATGATTTGGGGAGAGCAGACCAAAACACTAGGCAAAATTCTGCACAGATTTTACAAGATTTACACTGTATTTTCCCTCACCCCTCTTCCCTTATTTTTTTTTTAGTGACCAAGTTGGGTGTAAATCTGGTCATCATCTGTAAAATTATTTGCGCATCAAATCACTGACAGAAGAGTGCCTCTGGGACTCTTTCCCGGACCTGATATCCAAGGCTATTGGCTTAATGCATGAAAACAAGAGGTCTGAGTGTGGTCTTCACTGAGTTCAACTTGCCCCATCCTGGTGATAGAAAGGGTCTCAAAATGAGAGTAATGTTATTTTTGTGAAAATTACAACACCGTTATAATGGATTTTAGTCACAAATTACTGAGAGGTACTCTCAGACTGAATGCTATTCAGGCATAATTTTTAACTGGAAATACGTGTATTGGTTGCAAGATTGAATCCATAACAATTAATTAGCCGAGTTAAAATTTAGTACAAGCTTTATGTGCCTGTGTTTTTTCATAAAAATGCATATTCCCTTTACAGGCCCCTTTGGTAAACTCACTATTGACTTTGCTTCCAGATTTGTGTTACCTTTTCTATATACGTTGTACTGCTAAACCCTCTAATAAGGGTTGTCAGGCATTTTGGATGTAATTGCCTTATCTTGAGCTTCTTTTCACTGTTAATTCTGCCTTTATTGTTTCTTTTGTAATTGGAGAGATATTCATATTCTTTTGGGCAGAACAGAGTGTTGCATTCTTAACCTTTTATTTCTGTTTAATAGCTAATGATTTAATAGACAATTAATGAAACAGTTCTTTGATCACTGCTCTAACACCATTATTTTCATTTAAGACACAATGAACTGAATCTAGCTTAAATAGAAACAGACTTTGGCCCAGGCTATTATGTATTTATACAAAATGTGCTTATCTGGGCAGCTACCTAGGTATCACATTGATAAAAATACTACTCAGAGATGGTCAAACAGATAGATGCTCAGTGATTTATTAGTAGACAAAAGATGTGAATCCATCCTGTCCAAAGCCATATATCTCCTCCGCATAACACTTTAATAGCTTCCCAGAAAGAGAGTATTTCAGTCCTTATTTTTCAAAGCCTACATAATTGGTGGTAAATATAGTGAAACACACTCATTACGTCTTGACCTTGCATTTTCCAACCTTATTGTGACTTGATCCTCAGCGGAGTTGACCAGATCAACTTGTTCAGTTGGACTGCCATCCCTGGTCCCTACAGTTGCTGCTCCCTACAGTTTGACACAGGTCATAATGCTACCAACTATTTTACCTTGAAATGGCTTTAAAAATGTAAAAAACATTTTAAAAATTTTAGATGGAAATATTGCTCTGAGTCAGAGAAACTCTGATGTTTATTCCATCATTGAAAAGGGATGTTTAATGTTTTTGGCATTTGAAAGAAAAGATTGCCTTTATGATTAAGGCACGGAAATGCTTCTCAGCATTAATTTCCATATCTTTTGCTGATTTCCTGTGTAACTGTGGGAAGTCAGTCATTCCTTTTGGAATCTCACTTCCTTATCTGCAAACAAGGCTGAGAAAACATCTTTTGCCAGCCTCAGCTTGCCTTATGTAATTTTTCAAGCTACTGTCGACAAAATCCTTATCTCCACAAATCCCATTAACTTCAGTGGTCTTCTGCCATGGACCCTCCTGAAGGACTTCTCCCCAGGAGTCCTGCTTTTCCTGCAAACCAGAGCTAAACAGGGTGGTGAAGCTGAGAAGAACGAAGTGATGGCAACTTGACAAATTTATGCACAAGTTACTCAGCTACTCTGGTGATGGGTAAAACACTGAGAGATAAAGGAGCTGTAGCATGGTAGGATGTGCCTTTTCTATATGTGTGCTGAACCGTGGGGCCTCGGTCTTCACAGGTGGGAAAGAAAAGGATTAAAGCAGGTGTATCATGGCAGAGACCTTCTTTGCCCATCCATCTTATAAGCACTGCTGAAGTTTTGCTGGCCTGTTAAAGTGGGTTTTGCTTGCTCTCAATCAGTCTTTGGGTCACAGTTAGAGGGAAGTCAAGTTAGACCAATGGCAGTGGTGGAGTGACGACCTCGAGATGGTTGTATTGCAGAGGGAAGTCTAACCTGAGGGGCCCTGGCACTGTCAATCTTTACAGCTTCTTAGATGCTCCAAGTAAGGTTCATGCATTACTTTGTCCTCCCTATGGAAGTGTCTTTAAAAGCCTGAACTGTAGTAATTTCACATGAAGAAAAATTCTGAAAACATTTCAGTTACGTGGTAGTCATAAACATCACCCACAAAGCAGCATCAAGTGAGAAAATTATAATGAGGACAGCTTCTTAGTCCAAATGTTTATCTCAGTAGTGTACAAATGAAAGAGAGACAGCTGCCCAATTAATTCATTCTTAGATTAGTCGTATTTTCATGTTCTTTGCAAGTTACGCAGAAATTGACTGGTGGTACAAATTAATGTCTGCAGTAATTCAAATGGCTTCCATGGAGTTACACCACGGACTAATTTAGCCTAATTTTTTGTAACAGAAAAGGCCCTCAATTGAACAGAAGGGAGCCAGAGGGCCTCATCCTCCTCATTTCTGCCCACATGTAAAGTGCAGTAGAAACAGGCTGAATGTGCCCAGGCAGAGGCATACATTAAAAACAGTGGTGCTGCAGTAATATACCATGAACTCTTCTGTGCAAGAATGCACTTTTCTTGTCAGCTTGCTAGAGGAAAGCATTTCAGTGAATTATTTTTCACCTTTTCATAATTTCCTGTCTAATTATAATGAAAGTCAAATTCAAACCATTCCTACCCCCTACTTTTCTAACACAAACCTTATCTTGAACTCTCCATAATTAATGCTAAAACAATAGAAGACCTAATTTTGCTAGCAGCAGCCAGCTAGGTTTTATCTAATATGCTGTAAAAATGGTGTAGGAAAGGCAGGAAAGGTAATAATAGCTGAACCAGATTAAATCTGCGGAAGGTTCTTCCCTCTTACAGACAAAAGCAGACGAGCGACTGAGGACCTTATTCAACAGCTGTGGGCACATTGATCTCTAATGCCAGCACGGTAGCTGCTACAAGGGACTCCAAAACAAACAAATAAGCAAGCAAACAAAGATAGGGAGGGATACTGCAGTTCTGTAATTTAGATGATACTGAATTCTGGGAACACTTCCCTGCTGCAGAGCCACAGCACGTTCTTAGGACAACTGAGAGCAAGAAGCACCTGCTTGCGGCTGTTTATGCAACGGTTTATGCAGGAGATCTGCAAACAAAGGCAGTGCTTGTCATTTGCAAGTTCTGCAGCTGCTTCACCATTAAAGTATGTGATTGAGAATGAAATGTACATAAAGTGGAGCTAATCTTATTTCTCCATCCATCATATTTTTGAGTGCCTATCACTTCATTACCTGAGAGCTTGATTTTGTGGACACTTGCTCAGAAATTAGCTTACTCTAGGAGTTCAAACTCTTTCTGGGAGCAGTGAAAATACTCTCTACTCGTTTATATGATGGATTTACTTTGGTGCCAGTTGGTTTATTACACAATTCATTTTGAGCTAGATCTTATTTTTTAAGTGATTTTTTTTTCCTCAATGCTGCTGAGTGGTTCAAGATTGACAGCCCTGGAGGCTTAACCACTCTGTCTTACCCCAGGGCAGGGGACAGGTTGGGGCTGCAGCAGGCAGCTGCTCAGCTAGAAACCTTTTGAAGTGCAAATGTTTAATTTGGTGAGTCCATCTCCTTGCCCAAGCAGTTCTTTTAATCTCACCTGATTAGTGCCAGTGAATCAGTATCATCAGCTCCATGAAATCAGCTGGTAACAACCTCAAGTCACTGTCAGCTTCATTTCCATCCATCTTTGAGAGCTGGGAGGTGATGGACTCTGCAGTCCATTACAAATCCTCTGAAATAATGACTCCCCCTGATGCCTGGCACAGGGAAGATGCTTACGGCAGCAAAGTGTTCCTCAGCTGAACAGAAGGATTATTTAGGAGGATCCTGCCTGGGACCCAGGAGTCCTGGTTTACCTCTGTGCTGTGCTCCAGACCTCCTCTGTGAAGTTGCTGGTCTGTCTCAGTTGTGCCAGAGGGATGATGAGGATACAGCTGTCTCAGTAGGATTTACTGGCAAGAAACCCGTTAGAGATCTTGTCTTTGATACCTGCACACAGGTATACCTACGTTAGAGCAATAATTAGAGATCATTGAGTTGCTTGAAATGCATTAAACTTGTAATTAGATCTTCTGGTTTCTAGTTATTTTGGCCAGAAAACACCCCCTTTGCCCCTATACAAAGTTCATCTTTATTAGTCATAAAAGAGAGGCAGGAGAGTGTGGCAGATCTCTCTGCAATATGTCGACTGTTGAGTTAAGGATTTTGCTTTTTGTTGAAATATCAGAGGTTCTGACATTCAGGTCACCAGATTCTGCTAATTAGTTTCAGAGCCAGACAAAGCATGATCAGAAAAGAGTAGCATAGCCACTTACTGATATTAAGGATTTGTCTCAAAAAAACACCCTTGTTACACAGCAACAGGTTGAAATCTATAGTGTTTTGTGAATGTGCCAAGCTAAAACTTCACATTTAGAATCATATTTGCACACAAAACAGTTCCATGTATAGCAATAAGGATGCCAGTGAGGCAATCTCACAAAATCACATATTGAAGAATTAATATTCTGTACACAGTACACATTGTACGCAGCTTATAGCAAAATATATGTGTGTATTTTCCTGAAGTTATTTTTAAACACACACAGTCTTCAAAGCCAGCTTGAGAAAACAGTGTTTTGTCTGGGAGAGGATCCGTTAAGAACAGACCATACCGACATGTGCAATTACACAGATTTCGGCAGAGATGCTGATGGTGTCTTCCAAGGGACCAGCTGCTGCTTCAGAGGAAGAAAACAATTCTATGGCTTAGCATGTGGCTGCTCGGAGAGCAGAAATGCAAAGGGCATGGATCCCAGTCCTGGGAAACAGTCATTAGCCTGAACTGCGATATTGCTTAGGATAAACTCTGAATATTTTATACTCTTAGTATGCACATAGTAAACAGCTCAGTCCAGGCTCAGCAAAAGCAAATGTAGCAATAAGTAACTGTTGTTGGGAGAAAATGATGAACTTCGGGAAGCACTCCCTTGAGATACATAATAGGAGTTGAGGATGGAGATGATGAGCCTGACACACCTCCATCAGTCTGAAGTGCACTTAATTTATTTGACTTAGAAGCACCTACCTTTGACAATAACCAATTCCCTTCCTCATCTTTGGAAGAAGGCAGTTTTGTTCTTGGTATATTTTTAATTATTAATATTTTTGCATTTTGATCGTACAGAATTGGAAACCAGAATGAGAACTATTTTGGTTTCCTTTACAGAAACAGCAACAGGACAAGAAATACATGTAGCTAGACAGCTGTGTACCTTTGTGCATAAGGATTGGGGCATATCTGTGATTTTGAGGGGAATGAGGAAAATCCAGCCATAAAGAACAGCAGCTAAATACTGGGTTAATGAGTTGAACGAGTCATTAAATAAGGATGAAAGAACAAAATGAAGTTATAAATGGTACTTCTTTTTCCATTTACAAAAGGTATAGGGAATGGAAGATTCTTGGTGGGGTGTTGCTTTTGTCCTCTTCCAGCTTTGTTACACGCTGTACTTGAGCATGCCTATCAGATTTGGTGGTTTAAAACTTCAAATTTGTTCAATTGGAAATAGAAACTAAATTCATTGCTTCTCCATTTCATAGCTCTTCAGTGGGGCATATTTGGAATTCTGTGGTGCTTGGCTGCGGATTTAAGCAGCTTTCCACTGAATTCAGTGTGAAAATGGATCACTGGTTTGATGATAATCAAAATTTTACTCCTTTGATGACTTTATCTTGAGGAAAAGCATTGGAAGTGGTAGTGACTCTAGAGCAAGCAAGCATATTGACCATGTTTTCCTCTTAAAATAGTCAATGGTCAAACAGCCACCAGTGTCGGCACTGATAGCACTGTACCCTGGAAGACAAATGGGAACCTCGGTCACCTTAGTACTTTGTTCCAGACACTCCTGTTCTGTTTTTGCTCCCATAATAATCGTGCAAATAGTCCCATTTACTGAGAGTAGGGACTACTCGTGTGAGAAGTGTTGCAGGACGTGGCCTTCACACGTTGTAAAAATGCATTTTAGCAGCACGTAGCCAGCAGCTAACAGACTTGGCAGCTCCGTCAAAGGGAGTTCCAGCCTGCTTCTGCTGGAGAGCCCTACGGTGTCCTGCGGCTGTCCTCCGTCCTGCGCTGCTGAATAAACCTCCCTTAAACACAATTGCAGATCAGAAATCTGTCATGAGCCAGAAAAAAGGATGTATTGTAATAAATGGAGGAACAGTGAGCAGAGACATGAACTCTTGCGAGTGTCAAGAAAAGGCTGTTAAATACATGTATACCTTATTGAAGAAGATGTGGGCATTTATTTGAGTTGAATGCATTTATTGTTTGTGGAGTACTGACAATGTACTCAACACTGTATAAAAGTGGTGTGGACACAGTGCCTACCCTACAGATCTCACAGCTGAATAAGAGTTACACAGGGCTTGCCACAATATAGACGTTCTGGGAGGTAATCCTTTATTGAGTTACTTGTACAAATATCCAGAGCAGCTCAGCAGTGAGGAGGGGAATGACATTACCCAGGGAACAGAGAATGGAGATTGCCCAGCAGAACTGCCAGCAAGGGAGAGTTCTCTGTTGAGCTGCATTGTCAGAAATGATGAGTTCCTAGCAGGAAATGCTATCTACTATTTATATGCTGTATTTATATGCACTTTTCTGATTCCTGCTTCTGAGATTACTGTCTGGATTAAATTTGCAACCCCTCCCCATTGACTCTTAGGTTTCCTCCTGAAAAAATAAGAGAAAATCCTTGAGACACACAATTCTTCCTTAGATCTCTTACACTCAACATTATCCACTGCAGAGCAAAATTAATGTCTGCCCTTCCTTATTGTTTTCCTTCCTAATTCATTTCTTTCTGTAGAGGCTCAGCAAGCACCAATTTTCCAAGTGAGTTTTTAATCGCCTGAGCCCAGCATGATTACTGTCTTCCAATCTAGTTGCCATTTGATGCAATCAGCATTTCAGAATACAATGATTTTTTCTTCCCCAAACCTGAATGCTATATGGCCAGCTGATACCACTTGGCCTCAAAGGAACATAAAATACTGATAGAGCTGCGTGAAAGAATATAACCTTTGATTGTGAGGTCTCCCCCAGCCAAGTGTACCACGGTGACGAGAAACAGTTTCTTTCCAGAAATGGTGTAATATGGGGCACAAAGAAACTATTATTCCAATACTAAGCACATAGGCTGGGGAGGCAGGGAGGGAAGACAGGAGGAGGACAGACTGGCAGCATGCTGAAGTATTTCTCACTGCTGGAATGTTTGCTTTGAAAGGGCCTTTCAAAAGTATACGTTGCCAAGGGAGATTTTCTTTCCATGTCTTTTATTGCCACCTCACAAATCAAAGATTTCAATACACCAGTACTGGAAAACTGCAGGCTTAAATAGTGCCTGCCATGCAGAACCTGTAGCCTTTTAGCTTTCCCCAACCTGTAGCGAGTTTAGCATGAAGGATTATCAGGGTAAAATGAGAAAATCCTTCCATGGACTAAATTACTTATTGTTGTGCTTTTACACACATTTTGTGCATTATAAATGCCAAAGCAACGTTTGCAAAATCACTGAGTAATGATCAGGACCAGAGTACCCCAGGCAAGGTCAAAGTAACACATGCAAAGAAAGGACAGAAGGGAACCGGTGGCTGCAGGCAGGGCGCTGTGCTGTGCTGGGAGTAGGCTGCCCAGAGCTGGGTCTCCTCCTTCCAGCCTGTCCCGTGGCAGCTCCTGGTGAGCCTCCTCCCGTGGAGGCCCTGGGATGCCTTTGCCCTTTTACGCACCATAACCCTGGGAGGAAACAACACCGGTACCGTGTTGTACCGTGGTGAGAGTGCTGTAACAGCCCGCGCTGTTACAGTGGAGAGCTGAGGAGCTGCTGGGAGGCTTCCCTTTGTGCTGTGCGTTGCATAAGGCAAATGCCCACAACCTGTGCATGTTTCCCGGCACTCTGCGGATGCCATGCAGCTCTAACTATTTAGGTTACAGCGTGTTTGTTTTTTACAATGTTGGTGGTGAGTATGGTTGTCTAAAGTCTAGTAGACAGCCATTTGCTAGGACCTTCTGTTCTTAGCAAACTTGACAATGTGGCTTGTTTAACTGCCTTATGTTATTATTGATATTTTCATCTTCTGTAACTAATTTTGCCGAGCAAAAATGTATTATTGCCAACTTGGATCTCCTTAATTCTCGTAAGAAAATGCCTCCAGCTTCAGCCCATTTGAATAATACACAGATGGTTTTGTACAGGATCATGACTTCTTTGAGAAGGTTGCTGACATTGTGTGAGTGTCTGTGGAGCTAGGCTGGGAATGGATCCTATTTGGTGAGACTGAAGAGATTCTGAAGGAGGCTGCCATTGCCTGTCTTTCAAATAATTGTTTTTCTGTCTGTCACTGGGAGTTCAGAAGGAGTCACAGCAAGCTCGTGGAAAAGCCTGAGGTACCTGAAAATGAACGTGATACTAAACAAAGAAGGCTAGGATGAGATTGAAAGAGAAGAAGAGAACTAAGGAAAAGAAATATAAGGTATCTCTAAAAGCAGAAACGTAACCAGAGCAGCTCATCCCTTCTAGGCTCTCCAGCACAGTGCAGGACACGCACTGCCTGACCCCTTTGGGCAGCCTCAGCCACTGTGCACGGGCTCTCTAGGAAGGCACAGCAGATCCCAGTGCTGTCTAGGTGTCATCACTGAGTTGGCTTTTTGTCCTGGTTTCAGCTAAGATAGAGTTAATTCTTTTCATAGTGGCTGGTATGATGCTGTGTTTCAGATCTGGGATGAGAATAATACTAATAACACACCAGGGCTGTAGTTGTTGCTGAGCAGTGCTCACACAGAGCCCAGGACTTCCGCTGCCCTGCCAGCGAGGAGGCTGGGGGTACACAAGGAGCCTTTACCTTGGAGGGGATAGAACCAGGACAGCTGGTCCAGAGTGGCTGAAGGGATGTCCCATGCCCGATGGCATCATGCTGAACAGTAAAACTAGGGATTTATCCAGGAAGGGGCTGCTGCTTGGGGATCGGCTCGGCATCAGTCAGTGGGTGCTGAGCAGTTGCGTTTGCATCACTTGTATTTTTTAGTCTTTTTTTGTTGTTGTTGTTTGTTTATTTATTTATTTATTTATTTATTTCCTTTCTTATCAAACTGTACTTGTCTCAACCCACAAGTTCTTGCATTTTTACCTTTTTTCAATTCTCTCCCCCATCCCACTGGGGGGAGTGAGCAAACAGCTGTGTTGTGCTGAGCTGCCTGCCAGCTTAAACCACACAACCTTTTTTACCTCATGAGAAATGAACCCTTTGCACCAAACCTTTTCCATGGCTTCTGAAGACTCTGACAGCACCTTGCAGATACTGTAAAGTGTGTAAGATGTAAGTCTCAAAGTGCAGACGTTTTCTACATAGCATGCCTCCTAAGCAGCACAGGGGACCAGAAGTGTGTTTTAGTTATTCTAGTTTGAATAAAATCTTTGCTGAATGATCCCCTTGAATAGGGAAGCATAGGTGGAAATGAAGTAGACTATAGATTGGGAAGGCAGATTATATCTGCACAAGAATGGCCCTTAATGCTGAATCAATAAGTGTAGATACCTGGCATTGGGCATGCGGTCACTAAAAACTGGTGACCTACTGCAGCCAGTCCGCATTAGGTAACGAGGAAGGCAGCAAACTGTAGAAAAGCAAACAGCTTACTAACACTGAAAAAGCGCTCTTTCAAGTTAAATCAATAGGACGACATCTATGACCTGCAAAAAACATGAGACTTTAATAGACTTATTTCAGTAAACAGAATCTAATATCTTTGGTAGCCACAAGATGACTTAGGAGATGCCTGCTGCAGGAGGATGCTGTGTTATAAAGGTGAAATTACTGGCAAGCAGAAATAATTTCCTGTAAACTCATGCACTCTCCCCTCCGTGAAAGTTTAAAGCATTTACATATAAGCACCATGTCAGTGGTGAGAACCTTTGTGTCCTTTTTCATGTCATCCTTTAGCAAACAGTAAATAAAGTGGACGTATGATATTCCCCAGTACCTGCCGCTCTGGCCAAAGTGATTTGAGTGGACAGACTCTTGTGGCTTTGTCAAAGACCAGTGCACGTCCAGGGCCGTGTTCTCTCTGACATGTCTGCAGGCACCAAGCCGGGACGTTGGAAGCAGCGCTGGGCAAAGGTCAGAGGAACATCGTGACTCTGTCCTCCTGCTGCTCAGGGGCAGAAGACATCCTGTAGCAAGACGGGAGGTTGGGAAGAGCTTTCCAGTGCACTAAAAGCTGAAGAGTGTATATTTAAAGATGGCTTCGTGATAATTCTTCCTTAGGTGTTGAAAGTTCCTCAGACAACAGGGGGAGAAACGTTCCTTGTGGCTGTGTCCCACTGGATCTCATCTTCTGTGCAGGTATAGCAAGCCCTCTGGCACTGACTCTGAGTGTAGCAGCTCTTAAATGTCTGCAAAGGGTAATCTCAGGCAGTCATCAGCAACATAAATTAAGAGGATGTGGGGACCTCACTCTCTTATTACCCCTTTTGAAAGTCTTCAGGCCAGGTGAATAAAATAGATAGGGGAAGTCACATAGCTATAAGTTGTAAGAGGGACAAAAACGAAAGAAGAGCTGAAAAACCACTGAAAGAGCTGAAAGGGAAGAATATGAAAGCTATCAGAGACTAAGGTGAATGGACAGAAAAAGTGTATAGTTATTTGCAGCAGGTGTAGTTAAAATCCCAAACAAAACCTCACTAAGCCCTCCTTTGCCAACAGAAGTGGGAGATCAATGCAAGAAACTATTCGAAGTTTTTAGGATGAAATAGGAAATGAAGCCACAGAGGACGCGATGACAGCTATCCTATAGCAGTGTCCAATGTGTGCTTGCAGCACGAACGCTGCAAAAAACGTCCATGTGATGCTGGCTGAGAAGCCAGTATTAAGAAAACTCCAAGATCAGGGAATAAGAGAGGGAACATGAGTTTCTAAAAAAAAATTCAAGGCAAAATAATCTAGAAAGTCTTCAGTGGTGTTTTCACAAAGATTATAAAACCCCAGTATAACACCTGTTACCTCGTGTAGTGCGTGCCAGGGACTCAATATTAGTTGCATGGGATTTCTGTTCTGTTCGGGCAGAAATGTGACAGTCATAGCACTGGATTACTTTGTCTCTATTTAATTTTGTCTCTCTGTTTAACAGGAATGGGGAAGGAAGTGTCTTCAGAGAACAATAGCACAAAAGAAAAAATTTGCATTAATTAAAAATGAAATCAGTAGTTCACACTAATTTTTAGCTTTTTTTTTTTTTTTTGGTAGCTATAGCAAGCTAGGAGAGGAAAGGAAGATAAGGACCTAGGATTTCAAGGGAAAGTAGTTTCTTTATTTGTGCATGGAATACCTCGCATCTGATTGCACCTCTGGTGGTTCATCACAAGCCATAATATCCCCCTGAGTAAGCCTGTTTGGGATTGGCAGTGTGACCAAAATTCACATAAAATCTCTGCTAACTTTAAACTAACTAGTTTTGGTAGCAAACATGGAAAGACTTCAGCTTGGGCTAACTGATTGGAGTCTGTAATATATGTAAAATGTAATATATCTTTACCAAAACCCAGGGTAACTAACGTACAGCTTGATCAGGTGCATTTGACAGAGTTGTAAACCTGCTGCACATTTGGATTACCTGGCTAATTTATTTTCATTTTGCTTTTCCTGTCTCTTTTGTTTTAGGAATTTTTAATGTAGCACCATTCTTAATGAATTTTTAACATAGAACCATTCTTAAGTACTAGCACATGGACTGGGACACCCAGGGCAGGACTGGAGGGGATGATGGGAAGGCGTCTTTATACCTTTACATCACTACAGCTCCGTTCCTCTGTAGCCAATTAATATTTTCTTCTCTTATCTTTCCTGTAATGTCGACACAGCCCCCTGTATCGTTACAATACTGTCTTCATTTAGAAAGTCCTTTTTGCTACACAATATACAATATAATATACAAGAATATAACGTACAATATATAATATACATAATGTATAATTATATACATAATATATTGTAGCTCCAATACGGGCCTTACAGATACACAAAGATCCTCCCTCTGGAAAAGTTTGCCTCATTTTTTTTTTTTTTTAATATCGTTGCATATAAATCGGGTTCAAAATAATTTTTGGACACATCTGAAGGCCTGTAATGTTGGCCTTGAGTGCATTCACATTTTTAAACTGTTCTTAATACCCACTAGAGCTAATTTTTTTTTTTTTTTTGGTAAAATTTAGTTTTTCACAGACTCATATGTCTCCAGGAATTTTCACATAAAGCACCAAATGTTTTGAATGGTGTGCTAAAATTGCAGTTAGCAGAAGTGCAGTGTATGCAGTGCAATAAGATGTGTGAGCTACCAATGTCTAGAAGTTTGACCATCTTGTATGTGTGAGGAACTTGCACCATCTTTGTGTATATATATATATATATCTAAACTTGCTTCTCTGAATTACATCCTGCTATTGTCTCTCAGCTTTTGCCACTTACTGTGTATGAACTCTGTCTCTTCATGCTGGTTTTCTGCGTTATCTTGTATTGGAGGCATAAAACAGTCTAGAAAGAGGGTAACTATATACTCCTATATGAGCAGAGAAGGAAGATAATTTCTAAGGTAAAGGCTCCTTGGCATTCTCTCCAAATAATTTTATTGAAGCACTTCGCTGAGTGAAAGCTGTTTAAGCGCTGTTTTTGTTGGCTCTGTTTGCTGAATGTCCCTTTTTCCTTATTTTTCCTAATCAATGAATTATTTGTTGCTCAGAGACTAAAAACTAGCAGGGAAGCCTTATAAATATAGATGCACTAAAATCTAGGCATAGGACCAAAGTTTCTTTTGCAAAATAAAAGTGTAGTACTGTGCATTTAAAAGCTTGCTTCCTTCCTTCCTTCCTTCCTTCCTTCCTTCCCTCCCTCCCTCCCTCCCTCCCTCCCTTCCTTCCTTCCTCCCTCCCTCCCTTCCTCCCTCCCTTCCTCCCTTCTTTCCTCCCTCCCTCCCTCCCTCATTTTATGTATTTATTTATTTATTTATGGTTTTCAAATGATTCTTTGGGATAAGAATGGTGTATCCTTTCATGACTAGTACAAGATTAAAGGCTATTATCAGTGTGGCTAACATTCATGATGTAACACATTACTTACTCGAAACACATTAAGCCCACAAGCTTTATTACTTGGCTGTTTAGTCATCTTCTGGTGTTGTGGCTTCCCAGTAGCATTGTAGTTGCCATATATTCAAATTACATTCATAGGGAAGGGGGGCAGTTGTCCTTCAGTGTCAGGAACAGCACATAGGCTCTTCTTCCCTATGGAGTAGTTCGGGAGCAGCACGAGGACTTTGTATACACTGGCTCTGCTGTGAAGACACTGCAGTGTTTCTGCCCAGCTGGGAGGGCTGAGTGGCCAGTGTCCTACATGAGGGCTCTACGCACTCAGCAGCCTTGAGCTTTTTGCACAGCATTTGCAGCATCTATGGAATGTTTGTGGGAGATGGGGAAATTTGGAGGTGACTTGCATTCTCCAGGAACCTGAAGAAACCAGCAAAGGAGAGCTGGCAAGCTTCAAGTTATAACTGACCTGTGATGATTATATATATATTTTTTTGAATAACACATTCTTTAGAAACCTCTATTACCCCTCTTAAAATTTGGAATTGAAAAAACTGAAGGATATGCAACACATGAAATTGAGTGAATACACATGTAATTGTTTCTTTTCTTTTAATTTCATGGAGCCTTAGATCTTAAATTTCAGTCACAGGGATTAGACCAATGAATCATGAACACCAAGTTTACTTAGTACACAGAAGATTACTTTTAAAGCCCATTATTTTACAAAGAACTTCAGTGGAACTGGAGTATGTTACATCTGCCTGAATATTCTCCCCTCTTACTTTTCTCAACAATGTGTAAATTATTCTGTCAGCCTATAACCCTATTTGTGTGAGTAATTCAAGTGAAAAAAAAAAGAGAGAAAAAAAACAGCTTATAGTTCCAACATATGTGTTAGTTTCACCTAATAAACAGTTTCTACAGAGCAGGTTCAGTGTTTGAAATTAAAATAGGTGCAAGAAAGAGCTGGCACCATATTGCTGGGGTTTCATCAGATAAACAGCTCCTAATCCCTTCTGGGACACCAGCTGATGAATATGAAGTGCATGGATGTTTACTTAAACTATCAAGTGGTGGTAATGTCTAATCTACAGAAGTTTAAGGATCAAATACTTAAGCAAAACACACCTCATAAAAGCATGTGCTTAGAATTTGTGCTGGTGAGAGATCTCTTATCTCAGTGCAAAGAATGAAGATGTCTGTCTAGAGATAAGCATGCTTGTCTGGGAAGGATGTTAGCCCAGGAGAGCTACTGCATAGCTTGTCATCATGGTGACAAGACAAGCAGAAGCCAAACTGACTTGCATACCAGACTGCTTAAGAAATGGCAGCTCAAGGAGCAAGAATGGGACTGGCAGAATTTTGATCACAAATGGACAAGGAAGCAAGAGATACTGCTCTGAGCTATGGTCCATGTGTTACCATTATCAGCAAAAGTAGCGGTTGAATGAATAAAGAATGTTCCTGAAGTTTCTCTGAAACACAAACTGTGCTGAGATTTAAATGAGCTTGAACCACATGAGATGTGCATCTGCTCTCCTGCATCCTGGCAGTCGAAGTACTGCTGTATCAAGAGATAATTGCAGTTTGGCCAAACAACTTCAAGTATGAAGTACCAAAAAACTTGAGAGTGTCTTGCTGCCTCAAAATCTTCCCTCAAAATCTTTCTTTTCCAAGCTTGTGTCAGAGTTGGCTGTCATTGCATTACAATAGAAAGTGAAGGCCTTTAGAACTCCTGGTCTGAGGCCACTAAATCAGTAGAAAATCCCTCATTTACTTTACGAGTGTTGGATCAATGTTAAAGAGTCATGTGTTATCCCCTACAAGACACATCCCCATTTTGTGAGCCCCATCTGGTTTCACAACTGAATGTAGAAATGTCTATGCTATGACCAGTAGCAACATAGCCACCACTATCTTTAAGTCATTGGTATCAAGCATCATTTCTTCATGTGCAGGGGAGCTGACATCCCTGATGGCCCAACCACTATTCAGGTACTGTGAATGAAGACTTACCAAAGACACCAACATCTTAATATGGCTGTTGATTTCACCTAATGAAGATGGTCTTTTTTTTTTAATCTGCACAGCGCGATACTAAATCACTGGGGAGAGCAGACACAGGAACTTTTAATTCTTGCAGAATGCCTCAGCTTGATTTTTGTAGAAAAAGCATGGTTAAAAGCTCAGCTGATTAGCAAAAGACCTTTGTACATGGAGCATAAGACATTTTGGCAGGAACCATGTAATGCTATTAGCTGCCTCCCCAAACCACTTCCAGCATTCACTCTACATAATAAGAACAAAATGCCAGAGCGTCTGCCCATCCTCACAGCTGCACGGCCACCGTGAACGCACCGCGGTTATTACTGAGCCTGAATTATGTCAGGCCAAGTAACAGGCTGGAGTCTGAAAGCACACCCACCTTCTTTGGTCCACCCCTTTCAACCTGTGCACCCGCCAAACTTATCATCTCCAGCAGGAACGCCCCTGCATGGCATGCTGGAAAGTGAATGCGAGCAGCTGCTCTGCACCTGGGACCGAAATCCTGGCAGATCTCATGTGTTGTTTAATAATTTTGCATAGATCAACAGTTTTTGAATAGTGCACACTTCATTCAGTACAGCAGGTTTTAAAATTCTCATTGTACATTCATGGATCATTGCACCTTTTCTAAGGCACAGCAATTGTCACTATTGTTAAACCAAAATGTTAATGTCTTCTATGCTGTCCTTCCCTCTGCCCTTCCCAGAGCATTTCAATGGGTTAAAAGGTAAAAACACTCTAAAACTTCAGATACCCATTGACATCATTAAAAGCTACACTTAGTCTCATTTGCCTCCTCCCTCAATATCCTGCTTCTCTTCACCAGTAGTGTTAAATAGTGACATCTACAGAGAAAATGAACTGAGGCTTCTTCAATAAAACAATAGGGTATCACTAATTCTGTTGTGCTAATTGCTGCTGAACTGGCATTAAAATGGTCTCATGTTGTCCATGTAGAGCTCTGTGCTTCTGTGCAACTGATAAACCCCTCCACAAGCCTATCACATTTTTCTGGTCACTTAAAAGCACAGCACTTCAGTTTGTTATGCAGGTTTCCAAATCTTTGGCTTCCTGGACAAAGCATCTTCCTTTCAATCTTGCTTCCAACTCCTTGTCATTATGTTTCAGACCAGAGTATAAATTACGGTTTGTATTTTGTACCAGTGCCATAAGCAGCCTTCAGAATAAGCCCAGTCTGGCAGCACAGTAATGGGTGTTACTATATTAACTGTAGCTGTGGTGCTGTTACCTGTGCGGCTCCTTGTAGCCATGGACATTGCTCTTAGGGGCCTTGAACTGGTTCTGTGGTGGGCTGGGAGCTGAAGCACTTGTGTTCCCACAAACTCCTTACTTTAAAGCAAGTGGTTGTCAAATTGCAGCTCTCTCTCAGGAGAGAAACTTGAAGTCCAGACGTGAGGTTTGGATCTGCCACTTTAGTCCTTCAGAACAATACAATTGGAAAGAATTACCATGAGAAAATGGTAGTTTCAAAATGTCTTGGACTTCCCAATGGAAGTTCCTGCAGTTTTAGAAATCTCTACCTTGATCATCCTCCAGTTGAATCAATTGTATTGATGTTAGTAGTTGTAAGATTAAGACTTCAGGTAATTAAAAAAAAAAGGAGCAAATGTATCTGAAAACAGTTGTCCCAAACGCAGTATTCTTGTTGACAGATGACGTGGCTGTTGTTACAGGATACCACAGTGCTGTGGGGGCTGGACAAATTGTCCTGCCCCAATCCATATTCCCCCAAACATCAAAAGATTAGGAATACCTCCTGTTTCAGTGCAGAATGATCTGGTCTTCTTCTCAGTAAATGTTGCATTTTCAGACAACTGGAAATGAAAAACATGGGAAATATTTCAGGTCCATCTTGACATATTCCAGTTTTTACTTCTTCTCTAGTGAACTATGGTAGTAGGGAAAATCTTTCGTTATAATAATATTGTAAGTATAGCTATTAGACTGCATTGAGTCATGCAGTTTGTATACTGTTTCTGTGTAACATTACTATTCACTGACAAGGTGAAAAGCAAGCACATATCCAATATAAGGAATTGGGGAATAGTTGACTTAAATTCCTGCTATTGTTTCTGAGCAGAAAACAAACCTTATAACATATCTCAAGGGATTCCTATAGCCAACACGTATCTGAAACTACACCACCTAACCAGAGAACAGTACTGGGAGAACTGATTCGCCAACAAAAACAAATTAATGTGAAAAGAATGTTTCAAAAATGACACTTCTAAGGCTATTCTCCACATGTCTAAAATTAAAAGGGAATAAAGCTTCTGTTTTCATTAGCTTCAATTTCAGCACCATTTGCCTTTCTTTACTCTGTATATTCTTAATCTACTGTTTGCCTTGAATTGCTTGGAGACATATCTGTAGACCCCAGTACACATAATTAGCTGGGATATGGGGAAGAGGAACTATTGGCTGAATTAACTGCATAGAAAAATCCTTGCTTGTGGAAGAAGTTGAAATAAAGGCTTCGCTAAGCCTTACAGGATGCATACAATGCTTTGATAACAACAATGCAAAAAACTTCCTTTTTACTGTACACTAAATAACATGTCTTGACATAACATACAATTACAGCCAAACAAGGTCTGACATTTTCTGGACTGAATACTATCAAGTAAAATTCTGAAATTATATAAAAACAGCTTTTCTTAGCAGAAAAGTGTTTGGAGAAACCCTTTGTTTGCTCATTTGATTCCAGGCATGAGGCACATCTTTCCATCCCTTTGTTGGTTTAGGAGAAGCTCCAGCAATGGGTTCAGGCAGTGCACAGTGCAGAAGGCAATCAGAGCCAGGGACGGCAAAGAGGTAAGAAGCTTACTGAAAGAGGGAGAAAGACGAGGATAGGAATAGGAACCATCCTTCTGCTTGTCTTCAGCTGTTTCTCATACACAAAGCCAGATTCCTCAGGCTGAGGAAGTAATTTCAGACTGTGTTTCTAAAGCAAACGTAGCAATAATAAAAACAAAGTACAAAATAATCCAAACCAGAAAAAAAATAATATAGCCATGCTGTGGCCATATAAAATTATGAAAGAGACAGAAGAAAAACAGCCAACATTAAGAGCGCAGCAAGTCCTTCCTAATGGGCTAACAAGACAATGCCAGGAACAATATAGCAGAAAAGGTGGAAAAGAAGGCATTCAACGAATATCACAAAATTACAGTTTTAAGATTATTATGAGAATGAGCCATTTACTCTGGGTACCATTCGTTTTAAAATCTTGTTACAATTGTTCTCTTTATAACCTCAGCCACAATAATGAGCCTTTGCATCCCTTACACATTCAGTGGAAAGCAGTGCTGCACACTGCTCCTCTGACCTTTTGTAAAAGTCTGCAATTTGCTGGTCTGTCATTCCTACCTCTTCTTCTACAAGAGCTCTGCCTCCTGGGACCACTGCTGGGAGGGCCTGTTTGCAGAGGACTTAGGTGCCTGCAGCCAGACTGCATTCTGGCCTCTTCCCCATATGCTGGCCATCAGAAGTAGTGTTGTCTCAGGCAGTGACTATAATAAGGTTGGGTTTTGCTGTTCAAAAACTGAAAAAAAAATCCTTACTGGTTAACTGATACAAGGATTTTGACTTTCTGTTACATGTCTCATTCAGTCTCCTTATGAAATGACCTGCAAGCTGAGGATAAAGTGTAAGATTTTGACTAAAACCTTCGTGTAGAGCTGTAAAAATTAACCATGCGGCAAGCTTTATTTGTTTTCTTGTCAGTTCACATTCCCTCCATATTACCTGTTCACCCAAAGGGTGTGTAAACCTTCGCTGACCTGAACATTGAATGGTTTCCCAATTACTCTTTTGGATTGGTAGCTACTTTAGTACTTGATTAGGCTAAAACGAGGAGGCTGTGACAGGCAGTACAGGGCAAACTGTGCTTTTTACAATTACTTGTGGGGATTGGAGCCAACCACCTGCTTCAAAGCCCAGAGAGGTTAATTGCAACCCTCTTTCTCTTGAACCCTGCATACTAGAGCAGATAGCCAGCCATCCTTCCCTCCTGGTTGCAAACTGTCTCAAATAACATTTTCTGATTTTGTCTGGCAGTTGACAATGGATAGTGACAGACTGTTTTAAAAAGGCTCGCTCTGTGCATTTCAGATTAGAGGACAGCAGTTTCAAGTTTTGGCTGTGTCTTCTCACTCTCTAGTGTTTGCAGGAGAGGACTGAGCGGCAGTGTCCCTCTTTGTTCCCTCAGAACCAGCAGCTCAAAAGCAATCTGTGCATGAACCACCTGCTACCGTAGCTCTCCCTGCGCCGCCCTGCTCCAGCAGCGCTTGCCCCACGGCGAACCTGTGGGACTGATGAGCTAAACAGAGGCATCTGCTCCCCGAACCCCAACAGCAGCTACGATTTCCCCTTCCAGCAGCATCATGTGCTACTCCTGGAGCTGGCGTACAGTGGAGGAAGTGAAGAGAAACCTTTGTTATAAGGCCCCTGGCCTCCACTAGGCCAGAGAATACAGCTGGTGCAGAAGCTCAACATGTTTCTCATTCCCTCTTCACTTTCGAGGAGCACCAGACTGCTGTTAGCATGAGATCACAGCTCTCGTCTCAGACCTGGATGAAATGAATTCTTTGTGTAAGATGCTGACACAAGCTTTGGCCTGGTGTAAGCTCTCAGAATGAGGCTTTATGGCAGGGCTGCAGTGCCACAGAAGACTTGCCATGGCCCAGGCCCGTGCTCTGTTTGTCCTGGCTCCTCAGTAGATCCTGAGGTAGGGAACTGAAGCAATAATTCTGTCTGCCTTCAAGCTTTCTTATCAAGGCTGGAGAATTTTCTAGAAGATACACTTAAGTGAAACATGAGCGCTAAAGTCTGCACAGGGGCACTGGGTGAACTCGTGTGGCATAGTTATATATACAGATTTATACCTATCTCTTGGTCAATATATAAATAACTAAATGGTTCTGTCTAGGCAAATAATCTGTGAAATTTGTAAGCCAAGCCTGATGATATTTTTACAGCTACAATTAAAGTCCATCTTCCTGTTCCCTAATTTACCACCCTTCCTGCATGCTGACAAAAATGCAAGAGCATTTTAAGCAGTAAGAAGAGAAATCTAAAATATTTGATGCTGTCATGTCAGATAATACCTATTCCCTTGATCAGGTCTTAATATTTATCCCTCCCTCTTTGGGCTTTCTCAGTTATTTCTGTCTTGTATTAATTTGCACAAAACTCCCTAGATGTGGGCTTTATGATTTAGAATCTCAACTGCTCATTCACTTAATGGGCTTTATTAATGTGCTTAACCTTCCCAGAGACACTTGTGACACGTTTTGAGGGGGAAAGAAGTATTCTGAGTATGCTCTATCTCGTTTGTGTTTCTTCTGAGCCCAAAGTGCATTTTAAGCTCTTTTATCAGATAGCTAGGTTTTTGTTTGTTTTTGTACTTGTTCAGCATTGATGTGAAAGGAGTATTCTCTGCAAGAGTTTCCTTTGCCCTATTCCTCATAAACTGGCTTACACCCTTAGTAATAAATAAATAAATAAGTAAATAAAGATTGTACATTGATTAGGATCTGAGAAGCTGACTTGAAAATGGTAAATGTGGACGTGCAGCTCTTTCACTTTATACATGGGTATTGCCTATGGAGAGAAAAACATCAGACAGTGAGCTTTTCTAACAAGACTCTAAAGGCACTTGACAATATTTTAGCAAAGCTATTATCTAATAATTAGCAGTACAGAAGAATGACATTAGTTGTACAGTGTTGTTATAAAAGGGACGACATGAAAAGTTTGTCTGTGAGGTATCAGTTAAAGCATGAAACAGTTACTTGGTATGGTCAATGTTCAGTGGGTATATACCAACAGATAAGTTGGCACAACATTTCCCAATTGCTACTCCCTCCATGCTCGGCTTGGGAGTTGCCATGATTTTCAACATCATCGTGGTAATTCTGGAAATGAAACTGTTTGCTGAATGATATATATAAAGGTTGCTTGTATTCTTTAGCTTCTGAAGTAGCTGATTCTTAGCCAAGTTACCTATAAATCTTAAAAGCATTACATAATCCAGTTTGGCAAAATTTTGTTATCTAAATGTGTACCTTATGATAGTAGAATTCAGGTACCATTTATCAAACAGCACGATACCGTGTTAGAACTCAGGAGAAAAACTTACTCCATCTGAATTTCAAAGCAGAACAAAATTAATTTCAAAGTACTAAGTAAGGACTGTTTCTGAGAAAACAAAACAAAACAAAAAGCTGCTATGCATTTACCATAATTTTTCTTGGCTCAATATCCACTTACTCCTGTTAATATCAGAAAATATTAGAGGTACGTTTGCACAGCAAAACCAACCTGTGTTTCAGCATATACCCCACTGAAGTCTACATGAGTTAGTAACTCATAAGGAATGGCTGAGGTTCCTTGTTTTGCTCAGCCCAGAGCAGAGCAGGCTGAGGGAAGGCCTCATGGTGGCCTTCCGCTCCCTGACAAGGGGAGTGGAGGGGCAGGTGCTGAACTCTGCTCTCTGGGGACAGCGACAGGACCCAAGGGAACGGCATGGAGCTGGGACAGGGGAGGGTCAGGCTGGGTGTTAGGGAAAGGTTCTGCACCCAGAGGGTGGTCGGGCACTGGGACAAGCTCCCTAGGGACGTGGTCAAGGCCCCGAGACTGCTGGAGTTCAAGAAGCGTTTGGACAACGCTCTCAGACATATGGTTTTTGAGTGGTCCTTTGGGAACCCAGGAGTTGGACTCAATGATCCTTGTGGGTCCCTTCCAACTCGGGGTATTCTATGATTCTGTGATTCTGTGAACTCCAGTAAACTGGAATCACTGGCTTAGTCAGAATCCCTTCATACGTGAATCTGAATGCATTATCCAACGTGACAAAGAACAGTCCTGACAAGAGAACGGAGTCCATTTCGGTAGCAGAACTACATCTTACGAGCCATAGTTTTAAAAGATTTAAACCACAGTACATGAACTGTGCTGGAGGCTATCACCTCTCTCTTGTTTCAAAGAAGAATGCAGGCCTGTAATGAATACATGTACATATGCATGAATATATATATGAGTACATGTATATGCACATATATAAACTTTAAATGTATATATATATAATCTAAAAGTGTATACACACACATGTTCATAAATAAATAAAAAAATCTGTCTTACTGAGACGTTCCATCCTTCCTGTATATGCTTCCAGCCAGATTCCTTATCTAAACAGGATCTGTGCTCCCTGGATTTTGTGCCCTGTGACCAAAAGGACAGAGGAACTCTAGTACAGAGCCACTGTGCTAGTTCTGTCAGTAATTTCATAAAATGACACAAAACAACTATGAATACATTTTACTAAAACAATTACAGAGAAGTTCTAAAAATTAATGCTTCTGCTGCACTTCAGCTCATAAGCCATAAGGGGATCTTTTGTCTTTCAGCATTACAGTGCTCAAGGAAAAAGAAAAGGATTCTGTTTTATGGTTCTGAGTCAGTCTTTTTCTTACTAACATATGGCCCCATTTTTCCAGGTTCTTTAAGCAAGTTGTAAACATAAACTTTGATGCATATGGAGTTTGATTCATGAAGAGTTTAATTTGCCTAGTATAAAAGATTCACATAGGTTATATAACATCATTAAATTATTTTTGTAGTTTGAGTAGGATCCATTGAGGAAGGCAAAACTGTTTCCCTGGCGTCCATTTATCACTGTTTGCTACTAATTAGAAAACTGAAAATACAATGTGCATGACTCACATTATCAGCATTGTCTTTGGACTGATGTATCATTCTTTGTGCTTCTGCAATAACTTTTATTCATTTCCTAATTAATCTTTTTTTTTTTTTTAAAGGTTTCTGACAGATGTGACTCCATCTTCGTTAATGGCAAGGAAATGAAAAGCAAAGTGGATACTATTGTTAACTTCACTTACCAGCATTTTACCACCCAATTAGAAGTGACGGTCTGGGTTCCACGCCTCCCACTGCAGATAGAGATATCTGATACAGAGCTTAGCCAGATCAAAGGCTGGAGGATACCTGTCACCTCCAATAAAAGGTATGCTCACAGCATTAGCACTGTCCAGATATGTGCCCAGAGCCTTTGATTTTAGAATGCAGAAAATTTTTAGAGTATTTCTCAGAATCTAAACTCTCCTGTTTCAAATGAGTTTTATAGTCTGGCTTAGCCTTCGTTACAAAATGCCCAACAATTGTATAAGAAAGCTGCATTTTATCCTGATCTATATATATTTTAAAAGTTAGTGACTTTACTTGGAGCATTAATCAATTCTGTACAATCTCAGAAAAATTGCATCATACACTCCAATGTCCAAATGTGACAAAAAGAACCTGAACCTCTCAATCCCATATATAAAATCATGTGTGTGTGTGATATTCAGCTCTGACAGTGTTTAATTTTTGTGTACACTGCTAAATAAAATAAGGCCAGGGAGGAGTCAGGCCACTGAGCATGCACAGCACTTAGATGTCCTGCAAGTCCAAGCCAGTCTGTTCTCTGCAAGACTGCCTGGGCACAGTTGAGGAAACAGCTTACACCAGAGATCAAAGGGGCACCATGTAGATCCAGAGGATACCCAAATCTCATTGTTGTGGCATATGGAAATAGCCATTCATCATAAACTCAGCAGTCTAGACATAGCTTTAGGCAGGGAAAGGTGAACCTTGGAAAAGAAAATCCAGATATTTGAGGCTGTTGAGTTTTAAGAACAGTTCTGGGTTTCTGATTTTGCATTCCTGTAGTCATTAAATACTTGTTTTTCCATCAGTAGAACTGAGTAACTTGCTCATTTCACTGTGATGTTGGGAGAATACTGTTCAGTCTATTCCTGTGTCGAGTGAGGCATAACTTTATGCAAAGTACTTAAAGTTCATAAAAACTGAGAGATTTTTTTATGCCTGGGAAACATATACTGAGCATTCCAAATATTGGCATCTGCCACTCAGACAGAATTCTGAGCATGTTCAAAATTTCACTGCAGAAGAGTCTATACTGAAGCCTAGCTGAAAATACGTGCTTTTGGAGCGTGTGTTGTCCTTTTTAATTTACATTTGACATCAGGGTAACTTAGAAAGCCTTGTTATGTCCTATTATGCAGGATTCTGAAGGGGACATTCTTCCTCAGAAACAGAACTCCGGTTTCTTTTAACCTGATTGAATATAGATAAGGTTTTCATTTCTGTGGATTCCTCCAGCTGACCTTGGCAACCCCATATCCATTACTGCAATGCAGCGTACAGCTTCCCTAACAGACTCACCTACTACCTCTGTATTTTTTCTTAGCATAACTTGATATTTCTAAATTCAAAAGCAGCAGCAAAAGTGCACTTTGCACAATACTGTTTCTGTCATTTTGTCTTGTTACACTGGATGATTTGATAGACACCTTTTTTTTAAAAAAAAAAAAAACACTACAGTAATATTAGCAAATTCAGAACAGAATAATGTCATCTTAACAGCCACTTTTAAAAACTATTTTGACTGTGTTTTAGGTCTGCCCTTATTGTCGCTGTCCCTTACCATTTGGGACCATAGCAGGTTAGCCACAGCACACTTAAAAATAGCTCTTAAAGAATGGAAGGCAGAATTTCCCTGACAATCAGTGGTCTCACGAAGAGGTAGATAGAATGGCTTGAGAACATGTGAAATCTTGCAGGTGGAGAAGAGGTATAAGACCAACAGGACTTTGGATGATTATTCAGTTTCTGTACAGATGCACTCTATAGCATTGGGTGAAGCACACCTTACCAGATTTAAATTAGGCAAAAAACCCCACACTCCTATAGAAAACTATATTCTGATTAATAGATTCTACCAGGACAAACATGGATTGAAAACAACAACAAAGAAAAGTGGATCTGCTCTCTTAGCCTTCCCTACTGAAAACGTTTATTCTAGAGAAAACTATCTTTTGGACAATTTGCTAGATTAAAAACTTCCAGGAACACTACTATATTGGTGGATTTCAGACTAAGTTGAAAAATAGTACTTGAGAACAAGGCATGACACCTACTGAAATTTATAATACAGTGAAAAAGCATTTCTGGCAGCAGTAACTGTAGCACTAAATGCTATGGCAGTTCTTGCTAAAGCACTTGATTTGCCCAGGAGAACATCTCAGCTACTGAAGAGCCTTAAAGAGCCCAAACAGACAGCAGTGGAGGAGAATTATCTAATACTTTATGAGGGCATAAAACTAAGGGTAACAGCACACAAAATGTACAGGATACTCAGGTAATGATCTCAGAAGAGGGGACTGACTGACTTCTTGGCTACGCGGACATTTTATTCTGGAGGCTATAACAGAATAGGTGATGTGAATGTGGCACAAAAGGAATTTGTTTGTTTGCTTCAGTGATAAAGGCAAAATTGCCATTTGCAGAAGGAAGAAATGTGCTAGGTGATGAATGAACTGAACATATGCCAGCTGCTTGAAGTTTCACTCAACTTACCTTCTGCATGTAATGTGCCTGGTACTGTAACACTTCCTTAGGCACAGCTCCTACTAAAACCAGTGGGGATTTTGCTTAGTAAATGGCTGCAGGATTAAGCTGTTGATGTTTATTACAGGAGTAAACTTTCTGCAGCAAGCTTGGTGAGACAGTCAACTGTTGTTAACAGTTGTGGACATTTTGACTTTAAACCCATTATACAGAGCACTGGAAATTTACCCCCTGGTGTCTAGTTGTGATTTATTTGGCCAGCTGAAATAAAGATAATGGTCTGAGAGTCTGCTCTGTTTGCAAGCTGGCAAGCAGTGCAAGTTTGCTGCTGCTCAGATTGTAGCTGAACTGCTGGCATGTCTTTAGCCAGCATTTCCTGTGAAGGGGGGAAGAGAAACCATGACCACTGCATCATGCCCCAGAATTGCAGCTGGCAGTTTATGGCATTGTGTGTCAGCACTCCATGCACACATGAACTGGAAAGGTTTCAACGGGAAGCAACTTTCCTTTTGTTTTATGGAATGCTCATTTGAATTCTTTTTAAAGCTTTGGGGGGTATTCTAAATCAATAGGCAATCTAGGACTAGCATTAGTTTTGCTCACTCTGATATTTACTGTGTACCTAGGGTTTTTGCATTTCCTTTATGTTTAGATTTGTCTGGATTTTACCTGAGATTTAATGGATTTTCCATTTGTTGTCTTGAGTTTTTTCTCTTTGATTTTTAAATTGCCTTATGACTCAATCTCCTTCGTAACAACATTTTCCCCAAGAACCTAAACACAAGGGAGTTTTTATAACGAGTTTTCAAACTGAAGCACACAAGCCATTTGGGCTGCAGTCAGGTGCTGAAGGTTGGTTTCCTGAATCCTCATTCAGTGATATAACCAGAAGGCAATATTCACTCACCCCAAACAATGGTTCACCTATAGTTTTTCACAGTGCCCTCCTGGTATGGATAATATCTTGTTAGTGCTATTCAGGGCGAAGATCGTCATGTGTGATACCTCAGAACAAGTCTGAAAAAGAGAAAGTCCTTTAATCTTTTTTTTTTTTTTTTTTTTTTTTGATCCACAAGGATCGTCGAGTCCAACTCCTGAGTCCCCAAAGGACCACCCAAAAAATCAGACCACCCAAAAAATCAGACCATGTGTCTGAGAGCGTTGTCCAAATGTTCCTTGAACTCCAGCAGGCTCAGTTCCCTCACGTCCTGTCGCTGTCCCCAGAGAGCAGAGCTCAGTGCCAGCCCTTCTGCTCCCCTGGTGAGGGAGCTGCAGGCCGCCATGAGGCCTCCCCTCCAGGCTCAGCGAAGCAAGGGACCTCAGCCTCTCCTCATACATCTTCCCCTCTAGACCCTTTACTATCTTTGTTGCCCTCCTTTGGACACTCTTTAACAGCTTTATGTCTTTCTTATGCTATGGTGCCCAAAACTGTACACAGAACGCTAGGTGGCACATTGCCAACAGGTCAATTGAAACTGTCACGGTCCTCAGCTTTACTCACAGAAGGACTGTAATGTGTTTTTGCTTACCTCACCTCACCACAGACAAGACAGTTCTCGTAGAATCACAGAACCACAGAATGGTTTTGTGTTGGTAGGGGCCTTGAAGACCGTCTGTTCTCCCCTCCTGGGACACCTACCACCAGACCAGGCTGCCCACAGCCCCATCCAGCCTGGCCTTGATCACTGCCAGGGATGAGGCATCCCTTTTCTACTCTCCTGTCTGCTGGGGTTGGTATCTTCCCACCACTGCCTTGTCTTCTCCACAAGAACTAAACATTACTATAGAGTTGTTTTTCAATCAACAGAAGGTGAAATTTCTGAGTATTTCTTCTCCTCTGGTTTCCCTGCTGCCTCATTCCCACACGCGCAGTGTGGCTGTGCTGGTTCAGTTGTCTGAAGGGCTGAGCCAGATGGCAAAATATAACTGGGTTTACAATAATCTTTTAATGTTTTTATTGGTGCTGTCAACAAAAGAAACACTTGTGAAACTACTGCCTCAGCATGGCTGTTCTTCATCTGAATAGCTACTTCTATTTCAGACCTGAATATGCCCAAACCACATCTGTTCTTGCTGATGATGTTTGTTGATCTAATAAAATGTATTACTTCTCCCTATAAACTCTGACATGTTTGTAATTGTAAAACACATGTGATTACAGACATGTTTGCTTATCTAACTTCTTGAATAATTCCTTTAAGCAATGCAAGAGACAGGGTTTTTACACAAACTGTACAAATGCTGCATGCCTGGGCCAGTTTGAGCCAAGTGGCAGTTTCCACCTGCTCTGAACTGCTGTAAGAGCAGGGACATGCTCAAGCAACAGCAATAATGAGGCTCTTTTTATGCCAGAAACTGAGAAGAAAAAAAAAAAAGACACCGCTATGTAAGAGCAGTTACAGGACTTACCAGATCAATCTGTACATATATGGCGGACCTGATTACTGTTACCATTATCCAGAGGAGAACTTCATCTGTGGCGTGTGCTGCTGCAGGTGTGAAGAGCCTCCCTTTCCAGATGAAAATAAGTTTCATGGGATCAGCCCATGATACAGGGTCCTTCAACTAGCATGGACTAACAGAAATCTCTGCTCCTGGAATGGGCTGCAGAAAAGCTTACAATCATAGCAAACAGAAGGTATATATTTAAATTAAAGTCAAATATTGGAGTGGAGAAGAGGTCCAGGCAGCCTCTGCTAGTCTAACAAGGAACATTTACTTTGATTCCTCATGCATCTGCAAAATAATTATCCTCTTTCTGAAGCTCCTGCACTAGCTCTGTGCCCGTGTATTTACATCTGATGAATGGCTTCAACCGGCATTAATAGGAATTGCATGGCTAAAGCTTCACAGAACAAGCTGGAAATTTAATTTCAGTAAATATTTGCAACTGGAATAACACATTGTTTTCATGAGCTCCCAGGGAAACAGACATTGTACGGTATGACTCCAGCATATGCGTCAGTGTCAGGCATGTAGTTTAGAGGACTTTTACCAGCATCTGGCCTTACTGAACAAAAGCTAATAAAGCCATTGCTAAATCAGAGTGACCAAAACTTTTGAGTAGCATAAACCTTTAAAATGTACTAAACAGAGTAAAGCCAGACATGGTATTGCTTGTGAATGGCAGCCTGTTGAACTAATGGTTAATTTGGTGGTAGGTCTACTTTGGTCTTGTCTAGTACCAGAGCCAAACACAGGAAAGTTAGCTGGAGTTAAATGAAGGGAAAAAAAAATGCTTTAGTTAAACCTCTTCATGAGTGCTGTCACTCGGAAATAAAGCCATTTTTAGAGTGAATTAAGTTAAACTGGATTCAAACCATTTCATTTGTGAATAATAACATCCACACAAAGCTTGAACACGCTGTAAATTCACTCTTTGTTAATTGAGTTTAATCTCCTATGGAGATAAAGCCACAGAGACTTTTGTTAATAGGCAGATTGCATTTTCAAGATCTGCAGAGGTACCAAATTGCTTTTATTCTTGAGCTGTGAGTAGAGCTATGTGCAACTTCTGTAGCTTCCACTAAATCAACTTCTAGTGGCTTGAATTTTGTATCTGAAATAGATTTTTTTTTCAATTAGGGGTGTTGCATATGTTTTTAAAATCTGTGACTTTTTAATGGGTATTTCAAATTCAAAACCAGCAAAGCTTATTTCTTCAGGGTTTTTTAAATAGAAAATTAGTGTTTGGCCCAAGAACTTGGTGCCTGGTTTGAGAGTGGGGCAAATTAAAAGAGATGTACTTAAACTGCTTACAGACAGTGTCTGTAATATAAATTTGGCAGATCACTGATTAGATCAGTGCTAGCAGGCACCCTCGCTGTTTTAACTCAGCTCACTGGCAAAGGCTTTCAGCGTGAAATGTAAATTACATGTAATTTTGGCAACCTTGGTTCACTCCAGAAAAGCAGGAAAAAAAAATCTTCCAAAGAAGTTTGCAAAGCAACAAGAAATAGGATAAGAAGGATTCTGAGAGCGATCCAGAGCTAACCTCAGAGATGACCAAGGGGAAAGAAGCAAAATATGTAGCGATAGCTTATATTCATGAGGACATGTCTTAAAGAGAAAATGAGTTCACTGCTTAAGGAAGGATTTTAAGCCTGCTGAAAATAGTGTAACAAGAAATTTAAGACTCTAAAGGGAACTATGCAATTCAATGGATTTCAAACATTTTGTTGGGTCCATGGAGACAGAACACTCAATTGCTCTTATTAACTGAATCAGGGATTTGTGGCTTTTGAAGTGGAAATGGACATAATTTAGTTAAAAAAAAAAAAAGAAAGAACTTGAGTTGGTACCTAGTAAAGCAGACTTGCAAAGCTCATACTGAAAATTCAAACACTGCTATTTTTTCTTCGCATTGACATAAGAAAGTGTCTTGCCCAGTCCATAGCCTAAGAATGCTTTTCTGGTGTTCCACATTTGCATGCAATAGAAACCATGTACTTATAAGAAGAAATAGACAGATACCAACAGCTGTAAATATTTTTGTAAAGGAAATGGAGCCCTTTGTCTGAGATACCACAATAAAATACTTGGGGTTGAATCATCTTTTAGCACTGGCTGCCCACATAGTCCAAAGCCTCATAATACAGGTAGTAGTGCTCCCTCTCTGCCCTTACGTAGCTCTCCTTACACCTTTTGGTCATGCTGCCCACAGCTCACATTTCGGAGCTGTACGGGCCTGGGACTGAAGCAATTCTCTCTCGTGAACTTGTCTAGAATACATTTCCTCATAAACAGACTAAAGTTTTAGACAGCGAAAGTAAAAATAAGTAAGTACAAAAAATATGAATAGGAGTAACACATTGGATCTGAGTAAAATATCTGGTAGTGTAAAGGTAAAGAAGAAAACAGAGTAGTATAAAAAAAATAAGTCGTAATGTTGAATACGAACATTTTTCTTCACAGAACACCAGTTCTGTGTCTCTTTCTCCATAAGAAAATTGGTTCCCACTAATTCTGTGGCTTGGGAGATTTTCCCCAAAATCCGGTAGGTACTTCTCACCTATTTCCTGAGCATTCTTCTCCAGCTCTACACAGATACTAATGGTACTGACTGTGTTACTAAAACAGAGACAAAGCCCCACATCTCAGGACTAAACTTGGTTTTTCCAAAGCCTGAGATTATTCAAAGCTGGGTTATGGTTTAGATAAGCTGAAGGAGGCCAGAATACAGGAATAAATTGGCAGTTAGAACCTTATGGAGTTCATGAACTCTTGTACAGCATTATAAAGCCAAATGACATCTAAATAGGCATGGGTCAGGTAAGCTCTATGAATATCTCTTCTAGTGCTGTCCCTGTGGCTGTTTTGCTGACTGGCTTGCTTCAGCTCTTAGTCTAGGCTGCAGCTCAGGCTGGGACAGAGAGAACAATTGAAAATTTGCCTCAACTACTCAACTGGTCTAATTTCTTGATGTAATATAAATCCTATTTTAGGACCTTGTTTTGTCTTAACAATTCAGTGGTTATTCAATGATGCTTCATTCAGTGACTAATGATGGACACTTGTTTTACACACACAAAACCAGAAGGCTGTACCAAATACCACTAACTTGACTCTGAGCATATATATATTCACCTAACAAATGATGCATTGAGAATATATTTCCAGTGAATTAGATTCTGTAACACCAGGACTTTCTAGCATTTTGACGAGCACAAGGGCTTTTCTTAGATACATTTTCAGTATTACGGTTTGCCAACTTTGTCATAAAACAATTTATAACAAAAGCAATTCTGTTTCATAATAGTTTCTCATAGCTGGTATTTCAAAAGGGATGATAAAGGAACACAGTAAACACAAAACTACTTCCCAAAATACTGTGAAAAATAAGAGGCTTACCCTTTATTTTGCACCCTTGCTATAAAGTTGCCTCAGGCTCAATAAATGAGCAAAGAAGGAAGGCAAAATGTTTCTGAACAATGAATTCCACAGCATGAGAGCATAGTGAGGAAAAATGCAACCACCTAGAGCTTAATACCTGACTTGCAAGTGAAAAATCCATGTGTTTGCCCCAAGGAATAAACAATAACAATAAAAAAGAATTTATGGGAGACTGAGTATTAAACCAGGGAAAATTCTGTGAGATGTGACAAGCCCTGATATCATGTACAAATCACTGTGATGCCTTATAAAAGGCTTATGCAAAACTGTTATATTGTCAGGGGTTATATTTTGCAAGGGGGAAAGAGATAGAAAACATTAATGGAAGTGTACCTAATGGCTGCACCTATTCCTAAGAGTGAGTCCCACCAGTCTGGGACAGTGTTTGTACATCGGTGAAAGGGATGTCCTGAGTAGTAATTTAAGTGCATAGCTTGTTTTTTTGGAAGCTCCATGTGGTTGTTACATGATTAAATATAGCAGACATTTGGATGAACTATAAGAGATTTAAGGCTAAATCATGGTGTATGTCTCAAATGTAGAGGGCTTGCTGAGCAATAGCGATATGCGATAAGGTGGAGAAGCATTACATAAGCAGGGATTCCTGATTGTGTTAAAATAGTTTTGAGGAGGAAAACAAAGTGGTACAAATATTATGGGCAAGGGCCCCTGCAGAGCTGCTACAGGGGGTTTGTTCCAGAACTGCCCTGTCATAAAACTTTCAGGCTGCTTTCCTTAGCCCTCTGCAGGCTTTGACTGCCAAATGAAGACAAGGTGAACAAGCGGTGGATCCACTGACATCTCAGCAATGACAACTATATCTGTAAGTTGCTGGGCAGTGCCACTCAAACAAAGAATTGACTAATGGATGTGACAGCAGCTTTTCAATGGTACAGTGCAAAATCTGTACAAGCTTATCACTCAGATTTAGTAACCCACACTTACAAAATCTGTTTGCCTGCTTCTCATGCAGTAACAGATGATGCTAACATTAATCTAATTGAAAATGATGAGCAAATGGAGTTCTGCAATGTTGTACAGAGATCGTGGCAATTCAGTAAACATGCATCTGTTTACAGGCCTACCCGTGACAGTGAGGACGAAGAGGATGATGAGAAAAAAGGAAGAGGTTGCACCCTTCAGTATCAGCATGCCATGGTGCGAGTCCTCACCCAGTTCGTAGCTGAATCCTCTGAGCTTGGAGGCCACTTGACCTACATGCTAGGCTCTGAGTGGCAGTTTGATATAACTGACCTTGTGACTGATTTCATGAAGGTAGAAGAACCCAAGATTGCTAAGCTTCAGGATGGCCGAGTGCTGGTTGGTCGGGAGCATGGCATCACCACAGTCCAGGTACAGCCTAAGATGTCACTGCAGCTTCAGTAGGAGCATAAAAACAAGTCTGAACATGTTTTAATTTTTTGCTGTTTGTTGCTTCCATACAATAGGTGAAATTTTACGTGAAATACTGCATACTTCAGGTGAAACTTCTGAAGGGATTTATCCATGTTACTGTGACTTAGGAACACAGTGGGGTTTCCTGAACAGTGAAGCAAGTTACACGATCCCCGCAACTAGCTTCTTTTTATTTCAGTGGCACCTTATGAACCTAACAGAAAATTTTACCAAAGATCTACACGCATTTATGTTAAATGTTAAATTAGCCCCTTTAGTTAAATTATGTTAAATTTACTAATGTATAATTACATTATGTAATGTATAATTACATTATTAATAAATATAATAATGTATAATTAGTTAAATTATGTTAAATTAGTCCCTTTATGTTCACAAAATGAAACACAAAAAATGGACACAAAACACTCTTCAGAAATCTTTCAGAGTGTTCATGTTCACTTATCTAACTTTATTCATATTTGTAAATCAAAATAAAGGAATTATGAGCATTAGAGATAAACTGTAAGCATCCATAACGTTCCATTCACACTAAGTTTCCTATGTAGTCAACACAAAGAAAGACGTACTTTTAGGGCTCAGTTCCTGTCAGCCTAAAACAAACATCACAGAGAGGTCAAGGGATTTCTGCCCTTTAGATGATCGTTCTCTTCAGTGACTACAAACAACCAGAAGGCAGCTAGCTCAGATGCACGTAGCTGCAATGTAGGTGCCTGATGTTAGGTTAGATGATTTGCACGTCAAGTATTTGGGGCTTGATCCATCTGTCTCTGGAATCAGTTGAAAGATGATTTATCTCCTGAGCATGTTAGAAACAAAGTCTTAAAGCAAACTGACAGGACTATTTGGCATGGAAAGACGAAGACAGGCACCCAGTGGGATTTCTCAAAATCCTTTTGCAAATCTTACTTTCATCTCATTCAGGACCTCTGTTCTCATAAAGGCATCAGGCCAAGTTCCTATCACCCAGTCTTCGTGCAGTCACACTTATTGAGTTTCAGCATTAATCAGTGTCTTACACAATGTCTTGTACTATACGGCATTCATTGGAAATGTTACAGACTGTACAAAAATCACTTTTTTTTTTATAAAAAAAATCCCTTTAATTTAAACTATACTTCATAGTTGAGATGAGGCTGCCATATTGAAATGATAGAATGCTTTAATAAATTATTTTGGAAATGCAGTAATTTAGCAGCAAACAAGTCTAATCTCTTGGGAAAAACATGAACTAGAGTTTATACATAAAATGGGACAAATTTGAGATTAACCAAAGCGTTATGCCAATTAGAATCTAATCTTGCTTTTTAACACACTTAGTTCTTGTTTCATGCACGGCATTTCTTTTCTCTTTCAAGGTTCTGTCACCTCTTTCTGATTCCATCTTGGCGGAGAAGACCGTGGTAGTTCTAGATGACCGTGTAACTATTACAGATCTAGGAGTACAACTAGTTTCAGGCTTGTCCCTTTCCTTACAAATCAGCAAAGGAAATAAGAGAGCTATTGTTTCTACCACTTCTGCATATGATATTCTTCATACTCCAAAACAGGTATGATCTAAAATAGGGTACAAAAATAATTGTTTTGTTTACTTCATTTTTGTCAGAAGCTAGGGAAAAGCTACTTGCTGTAAATTTAGACTGCACATACAATTGTGTGACTCTGTGAAAGGCAGTAACTTCATATAGTAAATGCTCTTCATCTTAGTAATCAACTCCTACAGGTACAAACACCCACACAGAATGAACATTAAACTCTCCAGAACTAATGCAGACCTGCACAGCACCGGGAAAGCGTTGGCCATGTCTATGCATGCGTAATGATGTAGAAAGCATTTAGGTGCACTTGAGACACATTTTTCTATAGCTAAACATGCCTTAGCTCCATACGCAGAGGTAGAAATCCCATGCCTGAAAAGTCTCTAAGTCAGTTCAGCCAAAACAACCTTTTGGCTCTATGTACAGAAGTTTTCATGGTGTCCATTGCTGAAATTTGATGGGTTTGGGCTTATTTGAATGGTATAATCTGAGTAATTAAATAGTTTAGGATGAGACCACAGAATAAAGTACATATATCTTTTTCATTATATTTATCATAGAATTGATACTCTATATCAGTAGAGAAAGGGCAACTATCTTTTTAGTGCTAGAAATTTGCAGTAAGAGGACAAAATTTTTTGGTCAAAACCTTATTAAAAATGGTGGGGTTTTGAGTGTTTCTGTAGTTTCCACAAAGAGCTACAATCACTTTTGTACATTTCACAAAATCTTGTATATTTGAAAGCATAACAGAAAATTTAAAATAATGCATTGAGGTGTTTTCCTTAACCTAGTTTGTTTCAATGGGCTGAATGGGATCATCATGGAATCAACCTGTAACAGCTCCGCGCATGGTATTAAGTAAATCATTGAAACTGCAGCATTACAGAGATTCCTCATTATAGGGCCTTTATAAAATTAATTAACCAGGCCTTTAAAAATATAATTATTTTCATCACAGGGCCCTGGCATTCAAAAAAGGAGTCTCATTTAAGGCAAAAAAGAATTGGAAAAAAATGTTTGTCAGCAATTTTTATTAAATTTAGATGACTGTATCTTTGATAGTTACTGAAGATGAGATAAATGCCTAATGGTCTAGAGAACACAAAATTGCAAGAAGAAAATGAGAAGCAAAGTAGACATTTTCATTTTTTCTTTGGAAAAGAAAATACACCAAAGCTAAGCTGTGTGTTTATTTTGCTGATGTCAAACAAACAACAGAGTATCACCTATGTGCTTGTTTCACGCTTTTTTTTTTCGTTCTCTTTCCCTTACAGGAAGCCATAGTCAGTGCTTGGATTTTGTTCAGTGATGGGTCAGTGACACCATTAGATATTTATGACTCCAAGGATTTCTCGATCACCATCACTTCACTGGATGAGATGGTAGTGTCTACGCACCAAAACCTTCAGTCAAAATGGCCTGGGGTAGTGGCAGAAGGGGATGGGCAAGGACCTCTGATTAAAATTGAAATGGTCATCAGTGAACCATGTCAGAAGACTAAGCGAAAGAGCATTCTGGCTGTTGGGAAAGGTAGCGTCAAAGTGAAGTTTGGTCAAAAAGATGCTGACCAAAAAGGAAGCAGTAATGACATTGATGAGACAGATAGAGATTTTAAAAGCCATGCAAGCAATGCTATAGAAAAACCTGCAGAACAAGATAGGACAGCACAGGAATGGTCCAAAAATGGAGCCCTTGGTAATCACGACGACAATGCAAACAAAAGCACAACTTTCATATCTCCCATTGATCAGGAGTCCCTTGAGGATGACCAGCTCCAAAATAATCCAACTGCCTTTACAGGTTTCCCTGCGCAAGTAGAAATACCAGGAGAAAACAATCCCAGTGATCTCACATTGACTTCAAGAGGATTAACAGATTTGGAGATTGGCATGTATGCCCTGCTGTGTGTTTTCTGCTTAGCTATCTTGGTGTTTTTGATTAACTGTGTGGCATTCGCTTGGAAATACAGGCATAAAAGGTTTGCTGTGAGTGAGCAAGGCAACATCCCCCATTCCCATGATTGGGTCTGGCTTGGAAATGAGGTTGAACTGCTGGAGAACCCAGTTGACATTTCACTCCCATCAGAGGAGTGCACTACCATGATTGACAGAGGAATGCAGTTTGAAGAAAGCAACTTTCTCCTTAATGGGAGTTCTCAGAAGACTCTTCATAATCATATCCTCAGATCTTCTGAGTACATTTGTGAAAAAGAAGTTAAAAGCGAACCTATAAATCCTTCTGGGCCAAAGCAGAAGCGAGTGAAGTTCACTTCCTATACAACAATACTGCCAGAGGATGGAGGCCCCTACACCAACTCAATTCTATTTGACAGTGATGATAATATTAAATGGGTATGCCAAGATATGAACCTTGGTGATTCCAAGGAACTTAGGGACTATATGGAAAGACTGCAAGACAGTATGTAAAACTACTTTCTTATGTTTGTAATCACCTTTATGCCTTCTGTTTATGGATGGTGGAGCAGTCAGTCCAGTCAGCAATAGGAACAAGACAGTCCAACCTTGGAGTTACTGAGATGATAAGCTGATATCACTGAGCAGGTACAAGAGGCTGGCTGAGTTAAAGCTGTTTCACCGCAAACCAGGATGTGCCCCTAAAACAGCTACCTGTAGGTGTTGGAGGTGTCACACATGATGGCTGTTTTTGTATACTGCCTGGTACTAGCAAAATGCTAATACAACTACGCTCAGACTCAGAGGAGACTACATTTGTTTGTCATCTCTCATGATAAATGGTTAATCAGAAAAGAAAGGGATCTTTGTTTGCATTGATTTTTCTAGTCGTCGTCCTTTGTAAAGCACAGTGGACATATCTTGCTTACAGCCTGAAACAAGGCGTACATTAAAAGGGATCCGAATGAACCTAATTTTATTGCCTATGTGCAATGCAGCCAAGTAGTATTATTATTTTTTACACATATAAAAACCCCATGTGGTTAATTTCTTTTCTTATTGCTTATGAATTTTATTTGACTTAGGGAACATTATTTTCTTGGAAGGATTTTTTTTTTGGTTGTACCAAAGTGTAGTACAGTAATATTTATAATGCTTTAAGTTTTCCATTCATCTGCATCAGCCCCTAGAGATACCTCCTTCATCACTGATTATCTTTCTCCTTTCCATATGAGTATATGGGTCGTTAGTATTTGAAACATAGAAAGGTATTAGACCTCTTACTGGGAAAGGGTTGTATCTTCTTACAGGGAACTGTAAATACAATAATAAACCCTGGAATATAAAAATCAAGGAGTAGCCCTGGGTTTACTTTTGTCATTGCTAACATGAAAAGGTAACCTCCAACCAAACAGCACACACTCCAATGGAAAACGCTTTTCTGAAACAGCAGCTTGGTTGACAAAACACATTATCAGAATGAGAAAGCCACATATGGTATTGAGATGCATAGAATATAAAGGAAATTTCCTAGCAAATAAAGAAAGGCTTGGAGTCAGTTTTACTCTTTACTAATAAATTAACACATTGACGATAAGAGTTTAGCAGGACATAGAAGTCCATGTACAACAGGTAATGCCCCAGACCTTGGCTAAAACATCACTGACCTTATGGCTGCTAAAGAGAAAATATTTATACTATGTTTCATTTAAAAAGGGAGCAGGAAAGAAAAGGCATACTGGGCACATTATAAAGTGGCTATTTGCAGTTTTATCAAGAAATACATGCCGCAGATTCAAAGTTGCTCTCGCACATGCATTACGTGTATTTTTATATTGAAGAATGACTGAAATATGCTGAAAACAATAGGAAAAAATGAAACTACATAATGATTAAAAAACCCACAAGAGTAAAGCACATGTTGTTAAGATGGCTCTTGTGCAATGTACACAAGATCCAAACTACAACTGCCTTACATGTCATAAATCCCATCTTTTAGGTAGACTGAGATTGGATTTGAATTTTCTAATTCAACTCTGATATTGGAACAGAGCAGACAACTTTTTTATTCAAGGAAATTCTGCATTTGGTTCCTAACCATAGCTCGAAACATGTTTAGCGTAACTGCTATAAAATACTAGAATTCTGATAGTGAGACTACAAAGGAGAATGAGGACACCAGGTTTATATAAGATATTAAAGACTTATGCTTGCTGGCATTGAACTGCATAGTGAGGTGATGGCATCTTACAATCCAGTTTTAAGCAGATGAAATAACAGACCACAGAGATGTTTCCATTTGATAAGGGATGTGGTACTTGTGCATCAGTTGAAATCTTTGGATCTTCAACAAATGTTCTTTCCTCTTTAAATGATCCAGATCTCATGAGGAACTATTCTTACTATGATCCTCATTATTAACAGCAGAGGGAAAAAAAAAATCTGTATTTAAAATTTAGTATCTCTTCCCAAAATGTTATTTTGTATTAGACCCAGCCAGAAACCAAGAGTATCATTTGCACAAATGTAAATGAGTATAAAGCAATCACAGAAAAACCTCATCTAGGAATCAGACACAACAGCTTGGTGACAGTAGCTGCAGAGGGTGAGCAGCGTTGCTGTTCTCATGAACGCACTCCCACCAGCTTACCAGTGCCACTACGACCTCACAGCAGTGTGCTGGGCTCCATAACCCACCTCTTCACTGTGGCCCCAGTTCTGCTAACTACACCAGCAGGTGCTGAACTCCACCCCCGGTCCGTCTGTCACACAGAATGAAGGGACGTAGAGTGGTTCTCCTCTGCTCTTCTGATCATTACTAGGTAACAGAAGACCTTTACAGGCTTTACTGGCCTGATCAGGAAGTGGCCCTTCAAGGGCCGTAGCTCGAAAGTAGGCGTATCACTGAGTTTGGGTGCCTCGCTACCGTCACACTGCCGTCTCCTTGAGCTTGTACCTGGGGCCTGATCCCTGGTTGTCCATAGCACCTACGAGTGGCTGTACCCTCCCGCTGCATGCTAACGTGTGGCCAAGGGACAGTCTTACATGCAATGTGGACCTGGCTAGAAGCCGTCAAAGGAGACCTGAGGCTTTTTTATGATTTACCACATCGCGTGCAAACATTTCAGATGCTGCTACAGAAGACAGTTAAATACAGGGATCCGGAACTGTTAAGTGTTGGGCAGGAAATGCTTCCATTTTGGTGTTTGAACTGAGAGAATAAATAAAATACACTTTGGAGTAGAAACAAAAGTGTAAATGAGCTCTGTTCTATTTACCACCGGATGGTAAAGCTCTAGGTAAGCATCTGTCAGCATGGTCTTGAAGTTTTTCAATTAATGTTTTTAGCTGGCTCAGTGGCTGAACATACAGTGGCTGGCTTATGTGCAGTCAGGACTTTCACAGGCATCACACATTATCTATCCCAAAGTTAAACAGCTGATTAGAAATGCAATAGCCACTACTGGTGTTCAGTTAAACAGAAGAATTGGATGCAGCCCATTACAAAAATGACCCCCCTCTCCACATTTGGCAACGGTGAAAAAGAATTTCTAAAACTGCAGTCACATAACTTTTTTTTCCTTTTTTCCTTCTTTTTCCTTTTTTCCTTTCCATCCTTTTTTTTTTTTTTAACATCACCTGTTGTTATATGAAATTTCTTACATGAGAAATGGCAATATATACAACAAAAAAACAGAAATGGGAAGAGAGAATTCTAGTCTCAGTAGCATGGATGGGGACAATGCCATTAAAATAAGTGGAATTGTTCTGGATTTATGCTGCTCTAAGAGCTTATGCTACTTCTCACAAAATCAAAAAGAAAATAATTTAGGTGAATATAATAGATGCAAAATGTAGTTCTGAGTTGATGTACAGTTGTTTTTATCAAATTTTAGTTTCAAAACAACATACTTTGAATGTAAATTTAATTAAAAATAATTCAAACCAGAAATGAAACAATTTTCAGATGCACATTTTTTTTTCAGTGAGTCAACCTCTCCCCCCCCTTTTTTTTTTGGAAAAAAAAAGAAGCCTTTTATTCATGGAATATATAGTATTCTGCTTTTCTAAGAAATGAACAGCATTTGTACATTGATAAAAGTATCTATAGTTTTGAGATTACTGAGCAAAGGAAGCCAAGTGATTAAAAGGCACAATATGTATGTTTGCAAGCAACTAGAATTGTCAACAAAAAACAGAAACTATACTGACAGGTTAATTAGAATTATGCTTCAGTAGGTGCCCAGGGAGGCAACACCTGTAATTTGATGCTGAATAAACAAAACATCTTATTTATGGCATGTATAGAAAAGGCACTGTAGGTGAGTTTATTTGCCAGCTATCTAGGAAAGACAATATGTAGTATCAATACACATACAAGGAGATACCCAGGAAAAATACTGAAAGCAAGGAGTGGATTAATGGAACATAAGGCGTTTGTGAACTGTAAAAACAAAGCTGATGCTGGACTCTCAGCTTTTGTAAGTCAGAGCTGAGCGACCGATGCCAGCTGAAGAGCTGGCGCACACAGAATGCAGAAGCAAGAGCTAGCAGTTGTCATCTGTTCAGAACGTTTTACTTCATTTGGACATCACACAGCCTAGCTCCATGTGGTTTGTCTATGCATTCTTTCTCATTTAGGTAAGAATTTAGGAATCCAGTGCCCCGCTCTCCTCTTGATGTACAACCACATAGATTAATGTTTTGAGCTGCTGTTTCTTAATTCATATCGGGGAATGTATAAGAAAATCTTACAGCCATACGACACAGTACAAACAGTCCATGATATAATGGAAAACAACTGTATTTCAAGGTAGAGTACCCTATGAATGAAATATCAATTTTTCATAGAGGATATGCTCTTTTCTGAAATATAAATCATGTGCACTACATTGAAATACACTATAGTGTATTGTGAAATGCATACATTAATTGCTGAATCTATAACACTGAATATGTATATACATCACACCCAAGATATTTATACGATATAATAAGTCTTAGATGTATAACATAATGAATTCTGTACAAAATAAACTGTAAGTTAAGACAATGAAAGAGAACTTTTATAGCTGTGTAATTTGTATGCTAAGTTATTCAAGCCTCAGTTTTCATCTTTAAATGTGCCCTTAAAAAAAGCACACTGATTTTCTATAGGCAGATGTCTGAAATAAAGACTTCACTCTTCAAAAAAGAAGCAACTGAAAGACTGTGAAAAAGACACATACTCTGCTAGACAAATAAACATTCTGTTGATGTGATTTTTAAAACTGACTCTAAACCATTTTGCATTCATATCGGTCATGGTAATCTTCTGGTTGGGTTGTGGGTGATGTGCCCTGGAGCGTGAACAGTAAATTGCACTGTGCTGAATCACCAGTGTATGGACTGCTTAGGTGTCTCCTTGCTCAAAACACCACAAATTACCAGATTAGAGTCCAAGGGTGCCAACCTGCTTTCTCAGCAAACAGTGGTCCAGCCTTCTCTTTCTGCAGTAAGTGATCCTTTCCCAGCACCACATGTGCTGATGATCCTGAACAGATGAACATATTAAATGACTTCTGTCTTGCAAGGTACAACAGAGAGGTTTTTTTTTTTTTTTTGGAGTTACAGGAAAAAGGTAATGAATTTAACCTGTCCTTTTTGCGTTCCAGTATGAATAGGTTAGATTTTGGTTCAGTGTTAGGAATTTCCTTCCAGGAGCTCTTATGTTCCCACTAGAATCAAAGATCCTCACAATGACCTCATCACAAGAGCTAGGAAAGTAGCTTGTCTAAAGCCAAAACAGGAAATTGAGGCTTGCTTTTAGCTTTTGCTTAAGGTCTTGGAGATGGTGGAAAAACCAGAAACACAAACTCTCCCAAGATCTCCAGGTGTAATCAGGCCTTCCGCAGTGGATACAGCACTGGACTTCAGTGCTCAGGATGTGCTTCTGTGCTTTTGCTATTTTCAACTGGACCACATCTGAGATCAAGTTGTACAAACTCACTACAAAGGTATGGGCTGTCTTTGTGCTAACAGGAACAATTTAACATAACTTGAATGATTTAATGATCACTATTGTCATTTCTAACATATTGAAACTTGTTTTTAGATAGTCAATTGCATGAATGGCTTGAAAACTGTGATTTAGAAACTGCCTCAGAGAAACTAAATTTTAAGGCGCTTTGGGCACAAATTCCAGTCAGTAATACTACTTAGTATTCTCAATGGTCAAAGAAGAAACTTGTTTTCATAAATGACACCTTAACTGCCAGTTGTATTTGGTCTCTATTTGACCCTTACTACACGACACCTTTCTCCTTAGTAGCATTTTACTAAAGAGATTACAGCAGATCTACTCACACTGCAATGCAGTGCAACTAAAGGTATTGGACCATGAGCCTTTACAGAGGAGAGTCTCTGTGGTTACATTTTACACTTGGAGGCAAACAATCACCTGTTTAAAGCAACTATTATGGGATCAAATTTTAATTACCAATGTGTGCATTCGCCAGTGTAACTGAAAATAATTACCTGCATTCATTTGGGAAAAAGTAAGAGGCCAGCAAATAAATACCACTTTTTTTTTTTTTCCTTCCAAAAAAAAAAAGAGTCCTCAGGATTTGGCAGGCAAGAGGCTGTATACTATTGTTTGTCACAAACTAAATAGGCCAAATCCTGAAGGCTGCCTCAAGTGAAACTCCCACTGGTATTGTTGGGAGATGGATTGAGACAGGACCAAACAGAGACAGACAATTACCCATCAGGTCTGAGGCCTGAAAGGCTGGCTATGTCCTCATACTGCCTAACACTGGACCCTGCTCTTTCCAATCTGTAGCACCTCTAGCATGTAGCAAACAGAGCAAGTGACAGCGTTTAGAGTTTATGTAACTGGTGATATGTTGCATTATGTAGTATTCATAAAGCTTAGAGATACTGTTCTGTGAAAATGGAGCAAGTTGCAAAAGTAACTATTTGTTTTCAGTCTGCACCCTCCCATTATATTCCCGTTAGCATAACAGCACATTTCTATTTGTTTGTGTTCCAGTGATGCATGTGGTCAGTGTCTGCAAAGATTTGGTTACTAAGGGAATAAAATTGAGTTGTCTTATTAAAAGAGGCAGCTTATTTAAGAAATTAAAACGAGGTGAAGGATGTTCTGAGACTCTTTAAGTGTGTAATACTGTTACTTGCTTCCAAAACCATACCTATCAGATTAAGGATTTATAAAGCAATATGGATAAAGGCTTACATTGTTCCTTCTGATAATCTTGGTTTAGTCTGTTTAAAAATTAACGGGATCTGAAGATATAAAACCCAAGTAATGAGCTCAAGATTTAGTGGAAATGAACAATGAGTATTTTTAATCCTACAATTTAAAACTGTGGTAGGCAGAGTAGAATACACTCTCCTATGGCATAGTATTACCTGTAAGAAGACTTTTTAATCAGTAGACTTTAAAAACATTAACTAAAAAACAAAGTCCACGTGAACAAAATTCTGATCTTGCTGAAATATGACTATTTAAAGGCAATCATTTTCAGCTAAGTCTAGCTACACTATCTAATTTATACATACATTACAAATAAAGATGCCATTTCACAATATAGTTATACCAAAATCTTATCCATTAGTTATTTCCATTAGTTAGTTCAAATACCACATTGGCAGGAATTACGGTATGCTGTAAATAGGATATAAACTTGGCACCACCGGAATCACAATGACTTTAAATACAGTCAGGAATTCCTAGTATTCTGCATACTGCTGCTAGCACAACCAAAGCCCACAAAAGTTGTTCTGGCCAAGGCCTGACCCTGTCTAGTGTACATATACATACTGCTACTTAACAGCATTAAAATATTCTCCTCTTATTGTTCCAGACTAATTTTTTTTTTCTGAGTACACATTCCAGTGGAATTTATACAGTCTGCATTTTCAAGTATATGTACATCATAAAGTAAAACTAGTAGTTTGTAAAGTGAGTTTTTGTATGAGTTCAGGTTTTGCTTTTTTAAGCACGTTTCTAGCTTAAAATGGAATAAAGTCCATTACAATGTGTATCAGTTCTTCCTGAGAAGTGACCCATACACTATGCAATACTGATCAAGACATCAAATGAAATACACACACTGGGCAAAAGTCTAGTGCAGATTAATGCCAGAGCCCATCTAAGAACAGAAGTTTGTTGCAGTTCATGGTCTATAATCTTTGTTGTGATTCTCTTTCTCCACACAGAAAACTTCAACCATCATAAAAGGTGCTTAAAAAAGTGAAACATGAGTTGCACCTTTTTTAAAAAGAATAAACAAACTGATACTCAGAAATCCCATAATGAAAACTTACCGTCTCTACTAAAGCATGAGATGGCTTTACTGTCCATTATGCATTAGCATCTTCTTTAAATACTCCCAAATGTTCAACACATATGAACAGTTGCCATTTACTATACTATGGGCTATAAATCAACTTTTCACTTGCGGTAAAATATTACGGTAAAATATTCCACCTTCCATGGAAAATTAATTTTGACAAGGTACTTAATTTTATTTTCAACAGATAAACAGTGTGTTTTACTTTCGCAATTTAATTCAACTCTGCATACTTTTACTGGCCAAAACCCTGAAAGTCTGAGAAACTGTATAAAGCCACCTGGCTAGTGCAAGGAAAATAAAACCACAGAAGAGGAATCTTGGTCTAGACGTAGTTAAGACTTCGTTTACATTTCCCCTTGGTTTGTATGAGCTGGGTATAGGTATCCATTTTAATCCCAGGTACAGTAAAAACTTTACTAACTCTGTGCTATGTATGCATGTACCATGCATGCGTACCTATGTCATCATTACTGCTATCCAGCTGATAGCAGAAATTTGACCCACCTAAATGAAAATGCTGTGGAATCTTTTGCTAAATCTAAATTGCTTGGTCACTTCCAAAAGCCTGATTTACAAAAACAGGGTACAAGATTTTTTCTTCTGGAGGAGTTTAGCAAGGACTGAAGAGGCTGCTACATAGAAGAATATAAAAAACAAAATTAAGGACTTTAACCAAAGCCAGACGATGTTAATTGGGAGCTTTCCATTGATGTCAGCAACTAAATAAAATCAGTCAGCTAGGATCACACTCTACAATAAGCACAAAAGGCCATTTTCAGAAGTTGTTTTTCACTGAAGAGTAAGAAGACATTGGTCCTACTTCTGACCTCACATTACACATATCTGTATATGTGTAACAATAATGTCCATTCTATGCTGACATGCTATTAAAGTCCATAACAACAATAAAATGATCAGCAAGTGCTGAGAAAACCTACAGCATGGACTTCCACAATAACATCTGTCAAACCGACATGCAAAAAAACTTTTCAGCCAATACCAGATAAACAGAGGCTGTGGTTCAACACAGAAAATGCAGTTAATTTGTCTAAAACTGCTCCGTAACGTAAGACTGTGGAGATATATACACTTGTTTAGGTACAAGGCTACTGGAAATAAATGCATAAAACTAGGTCCTTTGTCTGGTGTATTTGTAAATACTGTGTTTGGTGCCTGTGTTGACTCTAGGTTAGTTCTGGACCAGTGCAGAAGAGGGTAGCTCGAGTCTTTTCTTGGCTCTGAGCCCTCTGTAATGCCTCATTCTAACTTAGCAAATAGCTGAGAAGCACCAAAGCATGCACCACCAAAATATAGATTAGAAAAGTATTTTAGGCTTTTAGGGTTTGTGCCAGAAGAATCTGTGCATATAACCAAAGGGATTTAATTTACTGTCCCACAGAAGCTATATGTACTCCTTTAGATAAGGTTCATTAAAAGCCAAAGTGTCTAAGGGCATTCCCTACTTTGGAAAGAGTTCAACTTATTCTTGCTGCCTTTCATTCTGTTTACAACACAAGCAGAAAGTATATTGAAAAAGAAAAGTTGGCAGGATACCTGATCACACTAGGGATGTAATGAGCCATTTCAGGATTCCCGATTACTTCTCAGATGGGAAGGTGTTGATGACTACCACGCTGAGAGCCATGCGACTGCACCACCTTCTGGACCCTGTCCGAAGTGGGATGGAGATGCTTAGGGTGACTTGCCTGCACAGACGTGGAGACATACAGTGCATCAAAAATCAGACAGTGGCAGCACAAGAGGAGAAAGAAGTTTATAGTAAATGCAGAAGCCCAATGTGCTGCTGAGGGCTCTGCACTTCAGTAACAAAGTGTGAATCAGTCAGCTCCTTTCAACAAGTTTATTATACACCCAAGAGCCACTGTGGCATTCCTGAAACAACAGCTTCCACTTTAAACTAAGCTTCATTTAAGCAAGGACACTTGACATAGTATTTCCAAAGGCAAATAAGGATCAAAGCAAGGATTTTGCTGTACATTCAGCTGTTATTTGACTGTGCTATGTTTCTTTACAATGGCTTTGTTAGGCTCTTGGTCACTGTAACTCATGAGGATGTATAGTATTTTAAAAGGAAATGCTAGTGATTAGAGCCAGCACTGTATGTACCAGCAGTCTGAATAATGGAAGTATGTGTTTGTCAATATAATAGAGTTTGCAAGTCAGCTAGTTCTCTTGACTTGCCAGAGGCGGGTAAGAATGCCCCCGCTTAGAGACATACAACTGCAGGGGGCTGCCTTCATTTTCTGCCATTTTTTAGCGTGGAAAATTTGAAATTACTTGACACAAGCTCCTGGTGCCTTTCAACCTGGCCATTAATTTGGACTCATTCTTACAATTAATCACCTGCTGCTTATGTTCACAGGCACTTTTTTAAGCAGGGTTCCAGGACTTCTCTATGACCACAAAGCCCCCGTCTTCCCAGGACCTGAGTTAGCCTGTAGCAAAGAAGACTCCCCATATTACAAATTCAAGCCACAGGAAGGACCAGTTCGAGAAGACAACTAGTATGATATTCAAATGTGTTGTATCTGCAGGTTGCATAGATACCAGGAATTCTGCAGTTAGAAGACTAACAATTTTCACAGGAGGGGAAAAAAAAGTAAAATAATTTCTACCATCTTTCTTTGAAATCCCTTTCATGAAAGGTAAGAATGTATAGTGCTAGACCAGCATTTTGGCCTTCCAGGAAAGAAGAAGCAGAGGCTAGAAACACTGAGGTAAACACATCAGTAAAGAAGTTGGGAATAGTCACATTTTTTTAGTAACAGCATCACATTCACTAAGTGATACATCATGCACTTGCCTACATGGTGTAAACAGAGAAAGCAGAAAAACAGATTCATAGCTTTTTTCTTTTTTTCACAGATGGGGAAAATATATTAGAAGTGCAGCAAATCTCTTAATTACTTAAAACTACATGCTTGTTACTGCAATCTATTTCTGACCAGTTTAATCTTTTTAACACTATTTTTACATCCTAAGACTGGGATGTCTTTATTGTGAGACTCGTTTGCCTTTGTAAACAAAAAAATCTCATGAACTAAAGAAGTTGCAGCTGTTTTCCTATGCTGGATTACACCAGAGAAAGAAGGCAGTAATGGACCTTTCCACTGCTCAAGAAGAAAGAAGGGTGCACAGTCAGGGAGGAAGCAGAGCAGATACTAGAGCCTTACCTTGCAGAACAGTGTTGACAAGTGTCTCTGGTCCAGGATGAGCACAAGCCCCCAGTAAAAAGCTACTGAGATTCTGAAGTACTCTTTGGCATCTACATCTGTTTTGACATCCCTTACAGTGTCCAGATACCTCAACAAATCTTTTAGGTGGGCTAAATATTTTAGCTGAAAGCTAACAGGGCTTGTGTTCCCAAAACATCACAAATTATTTATGACCTTAACCTCCCAGTCTGGAAGCATGACTTGGTCACATTTGCAGGTGTTTTTGCTTAAACACTGCACCAAAAAAAAGCTTATCAAAGGCACAAGGACAGATACCTGCCATTCACTTTGCCACTTATATTGAGAAGAACCTGGTCCAACTATTTTGCTGTTGAACAATATTAGCTTTATTCTCATGCCTGCAAAAGAAGGCACTTTTCCTTATACCTATATAAGAAAATGACATGCTGTCATTTCTATCGTAGACATAACTTAGTAAGCCATTAAATATGAACCAGTTCACTGAGCAGAGAAACTGAAATGAAAAAAAAAAAAAACAACCCACACACAAATTAGTAAAAAATAATCATAAAAAAATAAAGCCTCAGGCAACATCTTTTTAACTCCCATCACAAAGAATGCAACCATTTAATTTCAATACCATGCATCTACTTTCTCTTAATCTTTTGTCTCGCCTTTGGACTAGAGACATATTTCCAAAGCCTGGGAAAGCTACTTAGCACCGGTGAGACCACACTGGAATACAATTTTCACTTCTGGACTCCCCAGTATAAGAAAGACATGGACATACTGGAGCAGATCCATTGATGGATCAGTAAAGGGACTGCAGCATCTGATGTGAGGTAAGCCTGAGAGACCTGTCACTGTTTAGGCTGGAGATGTCTCAGTCTCTCAGTGGCAATCTTAACGATCTCTGTAAGGATATGATGGGAAGGAATAAAGAAGACGGAATCAGACTCTTCTATGTCACATTCAGTGAAAGAAAAAAAGGCTAATTGATATTTTTAATTGATTGATTTTTTAAATTTGTAATTAAAAAAACTAACTGAAATACCATGTAAACAAAAACTCTTTTTCAGTTGTGACAGTGGTCAAACACTGGGACAGGTTGCCCAGAAAGGTTCTAGAGTCTCCATCCTTGCAGCTACTCAGAAGCCAACTCTCCCTAGCCATGAGCAAACTAGTCTAAACTAGCACCGCTTTAGGCTAGATGATCTCCAGATGTCCCTTCCAATTTCAACAGTTCTGTGACAAACAGACACAGAGCAAAAACCATCAGAAAAATAGATAAGACATTACTCAGGTTAAAGGATCTGATTTACGGGCTATGATTATGGGTTTAACTATGGGTTGGCCAGTAGAGAGCAGCAACAAACCTGCACACATACATTTCAGCCAAAGGCAAAGGCTTACCTCCAGCTTAACGTATCTCCTCCTGGCATGGAGCTGGTGAAGGGATAGACCAGGGATGGGTGGCATATAAAAACTGCTCAGTTATGTTGTAGCTGCAATCAAAACAAAACAAAAACAAACTGAGTGCATTACCTTAGATAAAAAAAATTACACAGATGTTGAACTTTTCCGTCACAGAGGAACATAATCTGCTATGCAGCAAGGGGCCTTGCAAGAAAAAATGAGATCACAAACACCTGACAACAGGGGATATGACAGAAGGGGCAGAACAGCACACTGCTGTTCCCCAATGAACCAAAAACACTGTAGGGAATGAAGGACTAGGACACAAACTACTGAAGATAAAACATCATTATGTGAGCCTTGGCCAACGTCAGCTGCTGTGCATCTTGGTAGCTATTATTGTTTAACTGTGCAAACAAGTTATTAGTTACAGAGGGTAACTGCACTGCATTCTGGGCAAGGAACACAACACAATTTAAGACTTGTTTCCCAGATTCTAGTAGTAGTAGGCAACGTATCCACAGGTATTGAGACAGGAAACCTCAAGGGAGCTTGGGACTAGAAGCAATGCAGAGCCAGAGCCCAGTGCATCCCATGCTGTGTCAGACTTCTTGTCTGCATGCGGAGTGGTTTTTATGTTAGCAGCAGAGGGGTTATGGCTAGGTCATAGCTATGTAAGTATGCAGGAGAAAATCCTGTGCAGATATACACACAGGTTCTAGGTAAGTCTAACTACCTTTAAATACGGTTCCAGTGCATTTGAAAACTGCCTAAGACACAAAGATAACATATGAGGATATGGTAGGGTAAAAAGAGGAAGACAGTAAAGGTAACATGACTCAATGCTGGCCAAGTAGGCCCACAATTCTTTGTTTTAAAGCCACAATGCTAATTCAGCATCTACTGAGATCTGTGTCCGAAGGGAGCACTAACAAAGGATAGCATTTTGGACCTTGGGGTCCTGATGGCCTGAACAGGACAGCTGTAAATAAAGCTGGCTGCTGACAGTGAAGGTACAATAGAGAGCATCCCACAACATCCATCCCTTGGGGAATGTTGCAGAACTCCCGGGTTGATACAGCCTAATTCTGACTGTGGCTTCCGTGAAATGCTTTCTCTCTTCCCTCTGTAGACATGCACTACTGTCCAAGGGAGCAGAGCTCTGCCTGACAGCTGGGAAATTTCCCATATCAGGCTGTACTGCTTGGTTGGTTCCTCATGGCACGTTCTAATGGCCTGATTTAAGATACTTTGAAAGGGGCTATTTTTAGTGACATATTATACACTTTCCACACTTGCCTCCTACATAGGCAGCCCACATTTGGTGCCTCATTGACCCTGTTCTAATGCTGGAAAGCACCTTCATTTTCCCTCTCTCCTTTGGTGTAACTTCAGGATAAATAAGATATGATGTACTGTGAGTTTTTGGCATCCCTTTGTCAAATCATATCATCTGAGTATGGAGCTGTGATGTACCATTGACAGGGTATCTCCTGTGTGGTTCCTGTTTTTGTGTATGTCATAGACAGGTGTTAGCATGTCCCTTGCACACTGGAAAAGGTAAGTGCTTTTGCCATCTTCTCTAGATCTTTTTGCACTAGGCTTATTGAGATAAAGAGTTTTTCTAGACCCCTTCTCTTTTATTCTTCAGTTACTGTAAGAGGCATAGCAACTTTACTAATTTATTTGCAGAAGCCATTGAAGATTACATCTACTGTGATCAAATCCCCTTAAGTAAAATATAAACCGCTACTTCTCTGAATGTAAAGCCTAAATCAATAATGGACATGAAATCATCAAGTTTAATCTCAAACACAGTGAACCCAAGTAATCACTCTTCTTGATATAAAACTAATTCTGTTTGACAATAAAATACTACTAGTCTGTGCCATAAACCAATGGAACAAATAACTTTCTGAACCCTGACAGCTGCTGTCCAAAATCATTACATCTCCTCTCCTTAGTGATCAAGCATTTCACTGGAGTACAGTTTCAGCTCAATTCCCTTTCTGCGAAAAACATCATATGCACCAGAAGTTTGAAAGAGTTTCTTTTTAAGCAAAGTTTAATGGTGTTTTCTTCCTATTTACCAAAATTGCACAGGTTATACTAGGATCACACAAACAGCACATATGATGCTCCCTGGCATGAGGCTAGAGCCTCAAGTTTAAGTGTGTGATGATTTAACTTGAGCCCCAAACGCATGTACTGCAAAATACATAATCAGCAGCAGTGAGGCTGATGTTTCTTTCAAATGTCCATCAAGGTAATTTTTCCAGGAGCTGAATGTTTCCCTCCTGTGTTGGCAAGCAAACACTTCCAGAATTCAGAGGGCTTTGCCAAAGGATCCACCCGCAGGGGCTGCTTCATCGGTTGGCGCATAAAATGCTGCAGCATTCGTTAGTACATAGGAGACCGAAATGCATGCCAACACCAGCCTAACACATATGGATGGCAGCAGATATGTGCTAACAGTACCTGGCCACATTTTTGTCATGTTTCTCATAACTAGAGATCCTTGTGTAATTTTGACACCAAGCCCATAAATTCTTGATGTTATTGATAAATGATACCCTTGGATGTACATCTGAGATATAAAAAGGTGCCGCAGCTGCCCATACAAGGCTTGCAATTACAAAAAACTGAGCCTTGTTGATCTTTAGGGTGATAGCCAACTAAAAACCAAAACACTATTACTCCAGGAAACAGGACTGTTATCTGAGTAATAACTTGTCCTTGCAATAAAGCTGAAGGCAGGCGAGCAGAATGGGAACAAGGAAGGCCTGAGCAGATGCACCCAGCCAAGGCTACGTACGGACAGTGCTGCTCTGCTGCTGCCTGCGGTGGGCAGAGCAGGCAGTAATAGCGAACACCCAGCTACTTGCTACGGAAAAGCTGCCTGTTTCAACAGAACACACAGGGCGTGCGACAATAGGAAAGTTCAGGGGACATTGTCAGTTCTCTTCCTTGAATTTACTTGCTCAAGAGTCACTGAATCAAGAAATTACATTTTATTAACATAGCATCACTAAAGCGATCCTTTAAAAGGAGGGTTTTCAAAAATAAAAATGTGATTTAAGATGCAAATATTAACTGTTGTCTTGTGTATACATAGTCAAAAATCACATCAAGAAGAGAATTAGAAATAAGATCTGCAGGTCTTCTGACCAGTGTTTCTTGCTTTCTAATTATAACTGGAAGAAATGATGTGAAAATTGTCTTGCCAACTCTCAAGTTTTTGATAACATCTTGCATGCTTTTAGTGCTACTTGAAAGCATGGCAAACAGGAAGCCACAACACTCTTTTTAGAGTGAGAGCAATATCTGATTTCTTTTTTTTTTTTTCCCCACTGGCTGACTATTTCACATTGAGATCAGCATTTCATTACACTGGATAGACCCTTCAGTCTCCAAAGCTTTCAAGGCTCTGGATTTTCAAGAGCTCTGCTTACGTACAGACAACACCAAGTGCAGGGCTAATTCCAGGATCTGGGCCTGTCTGTGATTTACCTGTCTAGCACACTGCCTCTGCTCTTGAAACCTCACTCTGGGGGTTATTATTTTTGTCAAAATTCTTCCAGCAAACAACTCCACATAACAGCAGCCAGGCCCGAGAGCAGAGTCTGATCTAAGTCAGTTCCATTCCCATCCAAGTCAGTGAAAGCCTGATTATCTCACTGCTGAAATTCTGGGGTGGAAGTTACTGAACAAGAGCCAATGGCTGTTATCATCTTGTTAATGTCAAAGCTTAATTTTTTTTTTCCTTCTCCTTTCAATATTTCTGAAAATTTATACCCTGTCGGTGTCCTTGATAACAGTTTGGCATCTCTGGAGCTGAGAATTTTTTTTTTTTCCCCAGCACTTTTTTTTTTTTTTTTAGTTATTTGATATAGTCATCACACTGCAAGAGGAGGGGCAGGAGCATTTGTTATTGTGTGAGCAACAGACATTTCAAATAAGCATTGCAATTTCATAATTATAAGTTCTTCAGGGTAGGTAATGGGAATGAATAGCTCTAGAACAGAATGGGCTTTGCATTCATTCTGTGCACATAACATCTTTATTTAATTTTTTTGCTTGGGCTTTAATATTTCGCATAAGAAGGATCTTAAAAATGTAACAGCCCAATAGTCTAACCCCTTGTCAAAAAGAAGAATACCTATTTCTTTACACTCGCAAATATATTCAGAGTGATAGTTAGATGTATAAAGACTTTGAAAGATAATGAATTTAGTATTTTAAACAACATGCCAGATTTTAAATGACAATTATGGCTTTCTGTGGTTCAAGAATCAACATGCTGTTTTTCTTCTGTTGGATAAATACTCATCAGCACCACGACGGCATTCTGGCAGTAATTATTTAGAGTTTAGTCAGAAATACATTCCCATTATTACCTATCACGAATGATGCAGAAACCTGTCTGGCACTCAAGTATGAAGTTTGAACCCACTGCCTGAAGAATTTGCCTTTTCCTCCCCTCACCTATTTCTCACAAGGCTGGATACATTTATGGTCGGATAGGCAGAACAATGCAGTCCTGGCACCCGTACTACCCCGTGTCCAGAATGTTTGTTCTACCAGGCAGCAGATCCATGAAGGTAAGTATAGGCAAAGGAAGCGGGGGGGACTGCTTTTCCCATAGGCTTGCTGAGCCCCAGACTGAATCAGAAATGTGTTTTCCAGCTTTCCAACATGTTTTATAACGGGACAGGATCAGAACTGCCAAGACACCCATTGGACAAGTGCTCAGTCCTTAGCACTGGTGTGTATTTTCTCATTTGTATGCATTAGTAACCCAACTGTGATAGTGTCAAATAGCCCCAGTAAAAAAAAGGAAGAAGTGTCCCCACCTACCAAGTGATGTTTCCACACCTGAAAAATGCTGGTTTGTTTTTGGAAGGTGTTCCATTAAGCATTAAAACCATTATAAAATTTCACTGAAAAATACTTGAAAGGAAATGTTTTAATTAGGTTTCCTTTAGAGATGGGAAGAAAACATATACTTAAAACTGTTTTAGAAATTAAGGTCTTGTTTTGATTTCTGAAATTCAATTGGAGATTTTCTTTTTTTCCTTTTTCTTTACTCCAGTAAAATCACTGGAGAGAGGCATGTTTTGGAGAGAGATTTCTAAACCACATGACTTTCCACTTCAGAGTGAAAATTGACATGGAATTATCTGAATTTACTGCAGAAAACCCTGAATTTCAGCTAATGTTAACTAGAAATCTCCACCTCCAATGACTGGACAACTTACTCTTTAAAATTTATTTCTTTAGGTCTTACAAATGTTTCAAGAAAGATATGCTAATCACCTGTCAGACTCTGATCTGTGAGGAACAGGACTCAGCCATACAGGCAGACTGTAAGTGTCCTATTGAGGCTGCAAACAAACAGTGCAGAAGATATTTCTTAGCTCTATTCCTAGAGCATCTGTCCATTAACTACAGCAGAACTGGAAGAAAAGACTTCAACTCCCATCAAACAGAATTCAGCTGACAGCTGTTGTGACCACGACTCAATTGTTAGCATTAAGGAAAACATGAAACATACACTAACTAAATATATATATATATATATATATAAACTTTAATTCCAACGATTATTGTCAATGGATATACTTCCTTTTAATTAAATCTGTGCCCTTTAACTACTGATGCAAATTCAAACCTCAGTGTAATCCTGCCACAGTAACTGAGCTGCTCCAGGAGTGGACTTGACTGCATCCTCACCAAATGAAACAAACCAGGAGAAAAAAATGTCACTTTTACTTTCCAGACCTGCTTTTGCTGCTGTTCTAAGCAAAGCCTGTGGTTCAGTTTGATTCAAATTGAACGTAGGTCCTGACAGAAGATACCTGCATGAAAGAATTGCCTGGACCTTGACTCTACTTTTTAGCCCTGGGAAAGGGAAGCTGCACAGGTTACCCACCTGTGATTAAGTGGATTCTAGCACCTGCGGAAAGCTCTGCTCAAAACAGGATAAATTTTTAATCCCTCCAAATTGCCTCTGCAGCTGCAGAAGGTTTCTCTTTCTTTTATAAAATATTGATAAGGTGGGAGCAATATTCTGTAGGGAGAAAAGATCAGCATTAAAAATGCAGTCTCCTCCCCCTAAGCATCTTCATTGGAGTCATTCATGGATTTTTATTCATGGATTACCTTCAAAATGCCCCTTTGTGTGGCTATTTTTCCTTCAGAGTATCCTGACTTTCTATAGCAATGACGTGCATCATTTTGTGGACTTTGTGATTTCTGCTATGAAAAAGCAGACAGAGCATCTTCTGATACAAACTCCAAAGTTAATAACTTAAGCTCTGCTCTCACTTGTACTAAGGTAAATTCAGCTCATTAATTCCAAATTTCTGTTAAAGAGCAACCTTTTCCCTCTGCTTTGCATTTTCTGCTAACCTCCTGGCTTTCTAGGGTCTGCACGGCCATAGAACAGGGCAATCCAGACATAAAGCACCAAACTAGAAGAACTTAGCTAGTGTTTTCCAGTGTTCAAGGAAAAGTTTATCCTAGGTCTTTATCCTAATCTGAACCTGCAGAGATTTTTTAAATCCTCATAAGCATTGTTTACAGTTAACACCACACCAGTATCCAGAAGACAGCTGGTTGAGTGTTTTCCAACAAAATGCATTTTTAGAAAGTAAAGCAATGGAAATCTAAAAATGTAATGACAGAAGCTTGGTTTTAATGAGCTTTGTGGGATAACTGACCAATTCTGGAATTCCTGGTCAAAACAGAGTTCACAGAGTATAAACACTATATCTGATTGTACCCATAGGGGGGATACAGACTTTCAGTGAAGACTTGAACTTTGCTCTCCCACACTCAAAACGAGTCACAAACTTCTAAGATACTAGGGATTCTAGTGGAAGTTTTACATGTGTGATCTTCAACTGTATTGGTTCCTTCTTAAACAGAATTGCAATTTCTATATTTGAAATTTCAAAAATATTTCTAGCACAGTAGAACAACTTCCTAACCACAGCAAACCTACAAGACCTAGTAAGTGGTGGGATGTAGTAGTAGGACTCTGCTCGGTGCTACTAAGACGATAAAAAAAATCAGCCTCTGCCCTAAATATTGTCATTATTGTGTCAGAAGTGGAGAACAGGACAACTGACGTGGCCACACACACAGTCTCACTCACACAGAAGTGAACCCAGAATTTCATGACCCTGTCCTGTCCCAAAGTCTTTCTCATGCAATCATCATTCGACTCCCTTCCAGCTGACTTGATTTCTAGTGTAAGGTCTTATCATAAACTGCTAACATGGCAAAGGACGAAATCAGTGATACTTAATCTCTACTGTTTTTTTTTTTTTTTGCATTCTCTTTTGTACACAGATTTCTCCCGCTTTTATTGATTTGTCAAACAATATACTTTTTTCTTTAATAGATTTTTTTTTTGTCATTGTTTTTTTCCTCTCACTCTTGGTGTTACATTTTAGATAAATGGTAATTGAAAGGATCACAGATGGGTGAACAGGCTTGGAGATACCAAAATTTGACCTCTACCAAAATGTCCAAAATGTGTGAAGCAATCCTGTCTTTATTTTGATGTTCAACAAAAATGTGAGTACTCACTCTTCCCAACTAGAACTCATTAGAATTCTTTTAATTAAAACCATCTGAAAAAAAAAATTGACTGTGTACATTTGCTTAAAATTTTGAAATGTCATCTTTGAAATATCAGATTATATTCAAAATTTAACCCTTCTCAGCTTCTTCATTTTCATCCACTCCAATGTTTTTCATGTTTCCATAACACAAAATTATTTACAATTTCACTTGTACTTCTCATTTATATTTTTAGGTCCAGACATTGAGAAACTCTGTTGCTGCAGCAGGTAAGAACAGCCGTTCTCATTAAATAAACGTAAAGAAGGGGGTAAGCATAGAACCATTAGAAATTTTTCTGTTGGAACTAGTTTTCCAATGGAAAAATCAGTTTCAACCAACATCCAATTTTTTCTGAAAATGATTTTTTTTTCCCCACTGAAGAGCTGAACTTTCAAAATGCAGTATATTTTAGTTCTGAAATACTGCAATTACGCCCTGTGAGAACTGGCTCCTGTGCCTTTTCCTGTTCTCCTCTCTGACCGGAGCTGTCCCAGCCTGCATCTTGCAGGCTGTGGCACAGACCGCTGGCAGGCACGATTCGTTACCAGCACTCAAGTCACGAGCAGACATGCACATAGGATGTGCAGCCTGACCCTGGAACAAATACTACAGAGAGCGGGAAATTAAGACAGGATGACAACGCCTGTGAGGAACTAACACTGCAATAAAACACATGAAGTTATATATATAACAAACCCCAAATCTAAATAATATAGATCAAATACATGACTTCAACTTTTTCGCTGAAAATTCCACACTTGGAAAAGAGAATAAATTCCACTTCCTGACTGAATCCAGTTAAAGATTTAGTTTATAATACCTCTGCAAGTCAGGGGTAAATTTAGGACTAGAATTCTGCAATGGGATTTTGGAGTGTTTTGGATGCTTTTCCATTGCATGTCCATAACTTGAATTCTTATTCTGCTTCCTGTTTTCATACTGGTGAAACCTTAAATCTGATTTTGAGGACGCCACATTCTGAAACTTGCTATTGTCTCAAGGGTCAGTACATGTAGATGATTTCTAACCCAGCCTATGTGCTGTTTAAATGCCCTTGAGTCACCTCCTCTAATGTTGCAACCCCCCTTTTCTTAGATTGTTGTAGGTGTATGTGGAATTTTCTCTAATCCCCAGCTGCAGCCACCCACATTTACAACTGAGCTAAAGAACTGCTCACTCTTAGCCCTATTCTGTTTCCACTTCACAACTTCTCCAATTTAAGCAGTGAGAAAGTAATTTGAAAAGCAGAAAGTCTCTTGAGAGTTGTATTAATTGTTAGCAGGTAGCTGAAAATGATCTCACCCATGGCTATGCCACAGACAGTGAGAATTAACATTTTACCAAGTATTACAAAAGCCTGACAGTATAACTCTGATAGAATTATAATTATTAAAAACATCCCACTATGTGACATAATCCAATACAATTTCAAGCCTCTTTCACCACCTCTTTTGGTTAATTCTGGGTATAATGTCATAATAGTTTAAGCTAATCTAAACATGGATGAGAAGCCATGCTAACAAAAACCGAACTGTTTTGTTAGGTTAGTTTTCAGCTGGATCAGCTCCCTACCTTTCTCACTTTACAGCTGCACACACAAGTGAAGGTATGGGATCGCACAACCAGGACAGGAAGACATGATATATGGCAGCCTCCATCACTCAGTTTTAGCTGCTAGGTCACCAAAACTTACAATTTGCTAGTTGCCTTTCCTTCCAATTCTGGTTGCATAGTAGTAGACCTTTTCAAGTATGGCTATAGTTTGAGAAACATTTGAACTGTTACTGTTAAACTGGCCTGCCTGCTAGCAGAAGAGTATACAGTAGTAGGAATACTGCCAAAACATCATGATGTTGCAGTAAACACTACCACCACTTATCCAAGGCTTGTAAATCATGTTGCAAAGATCACAGTAGGTTTGTTAAATGCTACTTCCTGTTAGAGCTGCACTAACAACCCTATTTCACACACAAAATAGTAGGCCCAGCCAATTTGGGAGCCATTGTTTCAGACCAGGTCTGCTATCTTACTCATACCCTACCAAGGAAGGCATGCTGCCACCCCTCAGATAACAAAGCAGTAGCAAGAGCCTCCTACTCAGCACTATCTTGAGGGAAAGCAGCAAGTATATGAGCAGTTGTCACCTACTGAAAGGAACACTTCATTTTTCATTAGGCAGGTGAGTGTATTTGTCACTAGGCTGCAGGAATTGGCTCTGATGTTCAAGTAGTCCCCTGAGTTGGAGTGACTGGGGTACAGAAGTACTTTATTCTTCTGTTACACCTGATACTTTGGCTTCACAACTGTCAGAGAGACCAAACTTTTCTTTAATCTGCTGTGTAGGCCAAAGGAGAACAATTTCAGTCAGATGTAGGTCTCTGTTATAACACTGCTGCCCTGCTACTTCCCTCAGCTAAGCCTAGTCTAAATGGGTCTGTAATTGGAATTAGAAAAAGGAACATTCAGCTACAGTTAGCAGTACATTAATTATTAAAGGCTAACGAGCCCCACAGTTATTAATATTACAGTGTGAATTTCTCTTTCTTATCTGGGGAGGAGAGGGGACTCTGCTGTGCTGTTTAAGAATTGACAGAGGTAGCAATACAATTTGGTTCTTTCTCCACTGCTGACACAGACACCAAAGTAACTGTGTCAAACAAAAATAAAAAAGTGCTTCTCTTTATTGCTAAGCTCCCTCAAAGATTCCACTGCAACACTTACAAGAACAAAAGCACAGCTATGTATCCCTGGAGGGAACGTAGGAATTGCCATCTTCCTCTGGGACATCTAGAGGCTCTCTTGTATGCCCTGATCTGAAAAAAACATTTATGTGCATACTTACTTTGAATATCTCTATGCAATTTGTCCTGACCTTATTAGGTATCTTGATTTTACTAAGATGCCTGCAAGTGCTTAAACATTTTCATGTGGCATTGCAGTAGTTGTGCCATGCAATCCAGAGAGACAAAGGCTGCAGATAATAGCTTATATGGCTATTGTTCACTTCCAATTAGAAAACAAGTACATTTATGGATATCAGTTCTGCATCCTCTAGCCAACATCCCTGTCAGTTTATTTTCATGGGGCCCCTGTGTATGTCACTCTAAACCCTCCTGCTCTGCATAGTGAAGCTGCAGCAATGCTAACTTGACATGAAGTGGGCAGAATCTGAGAAGTCTGCAATAATTGCAGTAAGTTTTGCATATGGCAGAATGAAGAATTTGGGCTTCCTCCAACAAGACTGTATTAGAAGTCACTATAAATAACTTACCCTGTCTATGTAGAATAAAACCATGTTTTGCATATTTGCCATAACCAGACAAGCCACATAGGAATAGTTTTTTTTTTTTTAATTATTATTATTATTATTTTTTATTTTGGAAGACAAGAAAAAGGAAAAGGTGTTCCCTCTCCAGCTCACTGAGCCCCCTTTCCTCCTGCAGTGCTTTTAGTCATTCTGTAAACACCCATCACTCCACCACCACATTAACTCAGACAGTGAGCTGTCCCTAGTCGGACCCCGTCCACTGGTTATTTTTAAAAAGAAATAGCTACCTGAGATTTCATCCCTATGTTGGCCCCATTTCCTGCCCTTGACAGCTTACAAAGATACCGAGATATGGTGCCACCTGTCCAACACAAAATAATGAATTCTTGCAAGCAGAACTGAGATGTCCTGAGCACTGTAGCGTACTCCGTAGCGCACATCTTGCTGGGTGGCACTGCCACTCACAAAGCACCATGAAATAACATTTCAAAGCATGATCTCTTGTAAAGAAGCCCCATTCAGAGTGGGTCAAAATACAGAACATCCAGACCATACAAAATTCTGACCTTAAGAACATATTTTTGTCCTAAATTGAGAATCAAAGATGTTTTCACTGGGATAGCATTTGAGAGGTTTTAAATATTTTAGTTTTATAAATACCGGTGTTCCTTTCCACAAAGTAAGACCACTTCATTTTGAGAGTTCAAGTCATTAACCATAAAGAATATAGAAAAAAAAAGCCATAAAGAATTATATTAAAATCGTGTATCCACAGAAACTAATAATTTGAATCAATAAAATAAGGGGGGTATAGGGGGAGAGCTAAACTGAAATTATAAAGTCAAACTGAGTCATTTACATTTTTTCCCCATTAAAAATTCATTGAGAAGCGACATGTGCCATGAAATGTTTCAATTTCGACAAAACTGCTGTTTTCAATGGAAAACTTCCATCCAAACATTTCTGGTGTTGACTGTTTTTTTTTTTTTTTTTTTTTTTTTCCTTGGGTTCCTTGCAACAACAGTGCCACCCACTGGCTGTTGCAGTGCTGTCTATGCTCAAGTCCTGCATACAAGAATGCCTGCACTCCTTGTTTCGCTAGAAGAAGTGTGATGGTATTGTCCTGCAATCACCCCTGACCAGAACACTGCAACTGATGAGCTGACTCTTCTCTTGCAGAGCCTACTGAAGAACAAGAGTGTGTTAACCAGCTTGTTACAGCAATGGCAGCGTTGCAGATGATGGTGTATTGCTAATTTGCACCATCGTTGCCACAGCAGAGGACTGCTACCTTGTCTCTGTCTCCATAATAGAACATGAAAGGTAGCTGGAGCGTTCTATGCCAAAAATCATTAGGATACTTTGTCTTAATCTCTGCTGATCAGTTAGAGCCCCAAAACACAATGAAGCTACTACCAGTAATTTGGAGACTCAAATTAACACCACCACATTAGCATCTAACTGGATGTTTCAGGGAGTATGAAACAAAGGAACAACAGGAAGGCATGCCACTTTCTTTTATGGCACCTTCACACAAAGTATCCCTTATCCGTTCCCTACAAAATAAGCTTCAGAGGCATTTACAGAACTGATTACCTGGGAATATTTTGCAGGAGTTAAACACAGCAAACACTACAAACTGACAGCAGTAACACAGATGTGTTGTTAGTGTGCACAAGGAAAACTAACAAATTTTTAGTTGTCAGTAGCAGCAGAGGAATTCTATAGATAAAAGTCTGTTTCTTTTAATTGGGGGTAAATCTAAAACATCTAAACATTTTCAGGCAAAAACTATCATTAAAGCATGTTGAAACAGAATTTGGACAAACCTAAACATTTAATTTTTCCCTCCTCAGACATCATAAATTAATCAAAACAGAGGAGTGGCTCCACCTCAGAAAAACAGAGCTTTTTAAGTTCCCAGTTTTGGATTTTTTGCACAGGAATTTGAAGTTCTGCTCAAGTCCTGGCAGCACATCACAACATCAAGCCCCTGGAGTTACTCAAAGAAGCTACTAAGGCAACTTTAAAACTTGATATTAAGATACTGAAATACTGTCCAACAGCAGCAAAGAAAGCAAAGCTTTCACAAACTGTACCAAGGGCATTACAACCATCTGAGCTTTACCTGAATGAAGATGTCGGCAAGTGTGGGCTATGCCATTTTCTGGAATAGCATAACAGCAACAATATGGCATCAGATCAAAGGTGTATCTAGCTCAGTACGCTGTGCTGACAGTAGGTAACACAGAGTGCCCAGACAAAACGTGTAAGAGATCAAGTAAGTGATCCTGTCCCTCTTAAGACCTCTGAGCTTCTTCCGGCAGTCAGAGGTTCAGTGACTTCCCCAGCTGGAAACTGCAGCCAGGCAATTTTATTTAACAGTCACGTATACCTGTACAATCTCTCATGAATTTGTTTGAGACCATTTATACTTTTGGCTTCCACAGCCTACTATGGTACCATGATCTACAGTTTAATCACATTTTGTACAAAAAATTTAATTCCGCATATTTGTTCTGAACCAGCGGTTTGACAATGTCACTGGGAGCCCGTGTCTTGTGTTACAAAAGGCAATAAAGCAATGAATAAACTATTCTGTATGTGCCTTCTCCTTCATGATTCTATACTCCATACACCCACTCCATCTCAAGCTGATGAGTACCTGCCCTGTTTAATTTCACCTCCTCTGTAAGCCATGCCCTGCCTCTGATCATCCCTGCCCTATTCCTCCCCGTTGTATCTGTTTTGTATTTTGGCGTCTTCTATGCTTTGTGCCCGTGGTGTTAAGCAACCAACCAGAACCTGGATTAGGTTCAGGATGCTAAATCCTTGATTGGAAAGATGGCCATATGCTGCAGGCTGCCTAGTGTTCCCAGATGAGCCCAGTATCATGTTAATATATCCAAGAGATAAATATAACCAAAAACAACGAATAAGCAGCAGGTCATACTCAGGGCCCAATTCTGCAAACATTTTTAAGTGTAGCATTTCTCTGACTCAGGCTTTAATAGCCTGGTTGTAAATTCTCAAAGACATCATTTGTAGTCGTATGGTGATGATTTATTCTCTAAAGCAATCCACTGCATGAGGCACAGTACAGGGATTGCCATTATTGAATGGACTCAGTGTGTTGGTGCATATGTTGTCAAGATTTTAAGTGACCGATAAGAATATGTAGCATTTCAGGCCTGACAGTGGTTTCCCAAATATTTGGGGTAATATATTTTGCTTTGTTACATTCTGCTTAATTTCAGTAACCCACAGGATGCCTGCATCTAGCACATTACAGTCTGGCTTCCTTCTAGTTAGAACACAGTAGACAAGTATTGCATGCCAGAGGCTCAGTCAGTTCACTGGATCAGATTCACTGCATATGTAAATTCACTGCAATTGACAAGTCAGGATGAGATCTGTGCCACTGACTCTAGGAAAAGGCCTTTTTTTTTTTTTTTTTTAATATAGGGCTTTGTATTTTATTTGCATATTTCTTTGCTTCTGCTTTTATGCTGGGGCAGCTGTTTTCCTTTCTAGCAGTTTACATTTTCCCTTTTCTATGGTATTTCTGTTAATTTCATAGTAAGGGAAATTTCAACACAGATTTAAACCAGAATTCTGAAGCAGCTGTCTATGGCTGTTGGGAGATTTACAACAACATGCATGTTTTTGCTTTTCTTTCTCATCATGTTGGGTGTCCTTTTTTCTTTTTGCATCAAACTGCAGACACCAATCTTCATTTTGTCTCCCTCCTATAGCTTTCTGTACTCGCTATAACCATTTCTGTGCAGCAAGTCTGCCTTCCACTGCTTGTGCCGACAACTCCACAGCCAGACCCTGAATGGCTGACACTGGGGTACCTCCTCCAAGTTTCAAGGGGCTGCTCAAGAGTTTCCTTTTCCCTCAGTCACTTATTAAAATGGCCTTGCCCAGTGAGTTAACTGATTTTCCATCTCACTTCAGGTCACAAAGCAAACTGAGAAATGACATGCACAGAAACAGGCTTCACAGAATTTGAAGCCCCTTCTCCCATGTCCCCTCAGTTAGTATTCCCATGGCAACTCTGCCCTTGAATCCCTCAGCTCTGCCACTTACAGCATAGTCTACATCACTGTAAAATATAGCTTGTAATTCTCATCCACATCAGTTATCAGTTAAGATTTTGCGAGTTTGCTCCACAAGATTACTGTTAATACATAATTCATGATTATAGCAGCCCACCTGAGATTCAGACTATTATGAACAGCACAGCAAACATTACGAGAACCAATCCTTGCCCCATGGAGCCTGGCAATCTACACAGGTAAATAGAGGAAGACAGCAAATAAAAACTCAAAGAGGAAAAGGATTGTCCAAGAATCTACAGCAGGTCAGCGTTATGATCCTGCCTTTACCCCTGCAGCAGTCACTGCCTTCGCTATGACTGTGACTCAGGGACCATTTTTGTTTCCATGCAAAGCTGCTTCATATTTTTCCAGTTTCTGAAAGCAGCAGAATCAAGCTGGAATGATACAACGCTGAATGCTATATGCAAAAGTTAATGGTGCTACGAGCTTAATAGGAAGCGTTCGGATCTTAAAATTCAGACCTTCAGTTATTGAGCTTTATTGCACACTTCCGTAACACAGAGGGTGGTTCTGATGCCTCTGCAGAAGCTTTGAGGTATCTCTTAGGTGACATTTTATCAGAATATGAACATAAAAGAGAGGCGAGATTTCATACCACATATTTGTATGATGTGAAGTCTTCATGTCTGTATTTCCCCCCTCCCATTAATGAGATTCCACTGTCAGATTCAGACAGTTCTTTAGAATCATCAGATGAAGAAAGAGGACATTTTTTTCCTGACAGCCTAGATTCTAGCTCATCTCTTCAAAACTGAAGGCATTAATATTAGATACAAACAGATAGCTCTAACACTCTGCCAAGGGAGCCAACTCCGGTGACATCTTTAGGAGACCCATTACTACTAGCGTTTGTCATCCTGTAACACTGAAGCAAATTGCTTGGTAGCACCACACTTTGAGGAAGAGTCTCTAAAGGCAACCTTTAGGACATCAGTTTAGATGTGTACTCTCCATAAATCAGAAAAGGTTGTAGCCTTTCCATTCAGGGCAGTGTTGTAAGAGCATATTCCTCTCCAAAAGATAAATCATTCATAAACAGGTAGATACACAAGAATGTATTATTACCCGTAGATAAAACTAAACAATGCTTCAGAGTCCTGCACCAACAGCATCATCACCTGTCAGTTCCTTGGCCAGACCCATCAGCCTGCTTTAGATACTAGCTCATCCAAATGGCTGGCTCATCCTGCCTTTTCCCCACTTTCTCCCCCCCTCTTACCCTGATAAATGCACAGGCTCTCATCCCTACAACTAACTCTTCTGCCCACACAGTACAAAGTAGCTTTATCCACAGTGGAAGCGGTCCTTCACTGTCCCAAATCATGGCCAGGATCTGTCTAGGAAAGAGCCAGTTGAATGTCTCTTAAGAACATGAATATTACGGATTGTCAAGGGTTACTGTGGGCACCTGTGCCAAGGCCATTTCACTTATCAGTATAAATGCAGCCATGGGGTCCCAGGCAAGACAATGGGAGCATGGTTCTCCCACACTTAAAACTAGAGACAGATAATTATCTCAGTGTCTGCTGGCTGGAAAACAACAAATCAGATTCTGAAATGTTCTCAGCACTTACAGCTGGGGTCAGATTTTTCAAAAGAGCTCTACATCTATTTAGGTACTGAAATAAGTGACCAGCTTCTCCTAAAAGCATGCTAAATATTGAGCTCTTTTGAAGATTATTTCTAATTAGAGATCATGATGTACATGTGAAAATCTGCCTCAGAATTTAGAGAAAAGGAACAGCTTTTCAGATATAGTTCTAGCTGTAAAAAATGTACCCAAACTAGCCATTTCCTGGGATCACAGCTGTCTAAATCAAGAAGTGGATTCAGTATGTCAAGGATAGAAAGATTTTGCAGGAAATAAATCAAATAATGATTTTTGAACAAAACAACAAAAGAAAGTTTTTTCAATTTGGTGAGCCAGACAGAAAGAACGGCCTGTATATGTACATAAAAAAAAGCAGATATAGCTCAACTCTTAGGAGCCATTTGTCCCCATCGAGTTTGACACAGCCACCCTCAGTTAGCAAAAAATTCCGATTTTGATCCGCAAAGAATCTGTATTTAATAGGAAGCATTCTTCTGCCAGTCATAAGAGGCTCAACACGGATTTTCAAGCCATTACAGAGAGAATAAATAGCAATGCTTAGGTACTGCCTTTGAATCTAGGTCCTTCAATTTGGTTTTATCTCCCTCTTTAAAATTAATGATATATTCCACATGTCTGTGGAATAATGGGAACAGAAGTTAAACAAAGAATATAGCCGTTTCTAACCATTTGCTTGCTCTACAGATTCAAACCATCCATCTTCCCATAATTGCTATCATGGTAAACACTTCTTTAAAAATACTGTTTTGGCTTTCACTACTATCAGCTTGCATGAGTATATTTATTTCAGGTGCTTAGGATGCTGAGTGTAAAACAGCTACTGGATCTGCACTGCTCTGGGTCCAGAAAGAGAAGGCTGTCACTGGTCATTGGATAGGCAGGATCGGGCCTGGGACATTCCCAGCTGGCTAAGCAAAAAAATGACTCCTTGCCATTGTAGCTGTTGGAAGAAAGTTCTGCCTGGCTCCAGTAAGGAGGCCAATACTAAAAACTCAGTCTGAAAATGCAGCCTTACATAATCATCACAACCACTTAACTGATCGGCCACAAGACCTGTTAGTGCTCTCTCTCATTAGCACAACAGAGAATGAAACCTACCCTAAATCTAACACCAACACTTCCAAAACAATTCCTTACAACCAACAAAACAGGAACATTGTTCCAAACAGTGTTAATATCCTACATTCCTGAAAAATATTGAGAAAAAATGAAAATATTATCTTGTTGTGGTAACAAGAAAAATTAACTCCTCTCTAGCAAATTATATGCTGGTGTTCAATTTGGCACTAACCAAGGCTGTGAAAGCACATAATATAATTACTCTAACACAATGATTAGCCAGTAATTAGCACTGGCCTATCTTACATTAGAATCCTAGCTTTTTGTAATACATTTTTATCTTTACCTACATTCATTTAGTACAAAAACTGAGACATGCACATCATGGCAAATAATTAGGGCATGGATTTCAGCTTAATACTTTGCAACACTGCACTACAGTCCAATGAGTGGAACAGAGCTTCATGTATAACATAAGGGCTAATTCACATTATCTATGCCAATTATTCATTTCTTTGCTGCTTAATTAAATGCTGTTATATACTGCCATCAGTAGACAAACTAAGTTTCCCTTATTCCACAGAACGATGCTTTTGGTCTTATCTGGCAGATACCTCTCAATGTACCTGGAAGAGGGGTTATTTCTGCAGATGACGAGGGGCAGAAAGGACAGATTCAAATTTGAGTCAGTCTTGCAGGAATTAGCTACAGACACAAGAGCACATGGAAACTTATTGCACTAGGGCAATACTCTGTCTGACACTGAAGCATCGCTATGGGCAACAATGCTGAAAAAATATTTGTGACAGTAAGGGGTGAGAAGAGGAAAGTCCCAGTTGCTTTCAGATTTTTTTGGTATACAATGCAATGGATGATTGCAGAGAATCTGTCTGCTTCCCCAGCAGCAATTCCATTATCACTGAGAGAACAACTCACATTCCAACAGAATAAACCTTCAGCTGGTACAAACTACTCTGGTTCCATTCAATTTGCAAACTGACTTGACCACAACATCAAATTTCAAAGTTACAGACATGCACTGTGGTCACAGAATTTGTCTTTCTTCTGTTCCTGCTGCGAAGTCTTTTTGAATTGTCTTTCAGTGGGTCCAAAATATTCTGGCTGCCTAGGAATACATGCTGACAGTCAGGCAATCCTATTAAGATCTTGCACTGCAGGTCCTGCAGGGGTATGTCTCCTGTGCTACTGTTCTATAGCATTTCTAACCTCTGACCATTCAAAATACAAGAAAACATAACAAAGAAGTGAACTTTCCTCATTTATTGTAAATGACACGAAACATGTAGACCAACACATGCGAGCACCACTGCCTACTGCTGGTGGTACTAGACTTTGTGACCATACACATGGGCAGCTACTTGCTGGAAGCTTACAAAGATTTCTGTCTGTTCCAGAGGGAGAGGATAATGTTTGAGAGTGGCATTCCCCAAACCTCCCCACAACACAAATGTGCTGTTCTGTGTGAGGGTGGCATGTGGTACCCGAGATAATCCCACAGTAGTTACAATGCTTCACAGTGCTGCAGCACTTTGCAGTTGATTTTCAGAGCACTGTATAAACATGTTTGCTAAGCCAATCAAGCTCCGACTCAAACACTGTGTCCTTATTTGGCTGTTCTTCCCTTTTCTTCTTCAGTATGTGGGTCACAGCTGCTCAACTCTTTGTGGTTCTGTTACTCACGTGACCTACTGTAAGCAATGAAACTTATGATGAAACCTTAGCAGATCCTATTAATACGCAAGGTGACAAGAATTCATGACCCAGAAGAGGATCTATCATTTGGTGGCAAACTCTTTCAAACAACTCATCTTCCTAATGTAGCTCCTCTCTAAGAATAGAGCAGTATTGAAAACAAGATCTGTCAACTCGCTTTTCCTGCGCTGCTGGTTGAAATTTGTAACCCAGAACACTGGCTCCCAAAGCACTGCTACATTGCAACCAGCAGAAGGAACACCTCCCTGTGACAGGAGGTAAGCATCTGCAGGAACAAACCTTGTGAGATGCTAACAAAGACAAAAATGAACTCAGGTACTGAAGAACATTTTTGGCCCATATGTCATCAAATTACATATATCTGCTATAATGTAACTAGAATTTATTTTTGAAGAAGTGTTTTAATATTTGACATTAGGAGTTGGCATTATGGTGCTGAAGAAAACATTTTCATTGTCAAAAAAAAAGGCACTTCTGATGAGAGTTTAATTTCCATCCTGTTTTGTGTTTACCTCCACAAACAGCAGGCACATTGTTCATTCATACCATGTAACATTTCTTCTGGAACACTTTTTCTTGAACAATAAAATGTCTGATAAGGGGGAGAAAAAAATTACAGTATGTTTCCACTACAGTATATTGTTGCCTTTGAAGCACAAGAATAAACCTCCCTCCTATAACTTTGCCATCAAGCCACACAAGGCATTACAGGAGAAATACACATTGCCCTTACATAGGATGAATATGTTAATGGTATTACTTCACCTAAGAATGTTGCTGTTTTTATTACTAATATTTCCTAATATCACTGGACAAAAAACAAAAAAAATCACATTCTCTTTTATTTAAAACTGGTTCAAATTCTTTTTTTTTTTTTGGGGGGGGGTGGGGTGGGAGGAAGACTAGTGGAAAATGTGCAAGATTTCAACCACTTCATTAGGACAAAAAATAATGACAGGCCAGATAATTATACTGCCTCCAAAACAATTTGAGACGTTCCTGTCCAAATGGCTTCCAGGATTCTACTTATTTTTGCAGGAACCCAAGCTCCTATAATGACTGCTGATTAAACAAACGGTCAATCAACAGCCTCTCCATCCTCTCAGTGTTTCATAGGTGAACTGAGGCCAAGGCTGGAGGATTACCAAGCACCTGTGATCTGCATCAAGTTTTCATTGACTTTTAGCTTTGTCTCAGAATGAGACTCATGAGCTCCATGTTGTTTAATACATCTTTTTTAGTACTAATCACCTCATACCAATGCGCTGATCTTTCAGCTTTCTACTTCTACTTTTTACCATATCTGCTTTCCTTAATTTTCTCTAACAGACAGACCAGTGTGAAAAAGACAAATATATGCATACACACTCCACTCTGGCTGGGAAGATACTAAGTAATCCAATAATAAAGCGATCAGATGTCTAGTGAGTTTGGAGACAAGTTCCCTGGGTAACTCAAGACACCTAAGGCGGGGCTTACCTGGTAGAAGGCAGATAGTCTGTCCTTCTGAAATGCCAGGTTCCTTTGCAAATGTGTGTCAGAGAACAAAAGGGAAATGCAATACCCCAGATTCCTTAGTCTTTTTTTGGAAGTCTTGGTTTATGCTTTACTGGTCACTGTCAAGAAGATCAGCCTGAAAAAAATCTCACTCAGATTTCAGCAGTGGGAAGTGTTCTGCACTGTTCTGCTCTCTCTGCAAGGAGGTGGTGAGAAATTTCAGCAGCTCCCAAAAAACACATTTACAAATTATGATCTGGCTCTAGTACAGCTCAGGCACAGCAACATTTCTTGTTGCAGTCCATTTAGCATGACACTGCAAGCTGTAGGAAAACAGACCTTAGAAGTTCATTATCATCAGGATCCAGCTAAAAAAATATTTGGAACAGATCCTGAAATAATTACAAGAGTATGCGAATAACAAAACAATTAACAGGAACAGGTTGGTGAAGGGTTTCTTTTCTGCTCACCTCTGGAATAAGAGATACAAGCCTTCTCTGAAAAATATCATCAGCCTTCAAAATCTGCCAAATGGTATTATGAAAAATTAAAATGGAGATTCTCATTCAGACATTATTAAAGCAAATACATACATCCCTGGCTCTGTGTGGGAGTCACTATCTCATTCCCAGTGGTGACACTTCTCCAGTACATCAGATTTCATCTATCTTGACATTGCTCATTGCTTTAAATATGATTGGCACCTAAAATGCAGCCCAGTTAATCTCACTAAATTTTATCCTATCCATTCATCGTGCAGCATTGTTTAATCAAATCTGAACTTTTTTCAGCAGGACTGGAAAACCATGACTGATGAAGTCTTATTGGAGTCTTAGCATTACAACCCGTGGTGGTGAATACTAAATAGTGTGTAGGTGAGGAGAACAGGATTTTGTTTTTCAAGAGCCACACTCTTGCTTTATTCTGTGTGAGAATGCTGAAGAAACAGTAAGATATCTTCTTCCATTACAGGCTGGAAGGACCCAGCTACTTGCTGTGTAAAGCAAGCCGCAGTGTGGCATGGTGTCAAACAATGCAGAAGAACTGATGCTCTTCTGTAACCTCTTGTATGGACTTCTAAAAGAAGGAAAAAACTGAGGACCCCAGAGTCACCACTCTCCTTTATATACATTACTGGAGTGGAGAAAGCAAGCTTGAAGAGTAGTGAAGTGAGCTACAATTTCCTTTTCTCTGTTGATATATTTTAACATTACAATGCTGGCATGGGATGAGCTCTTTTTGAGGTTTTAGCATAAGATAGTGGTGGATGGTGACTACATGCATATTACCATCCATCGACCGTAGTAGTAGGTAAAACCTCCATCTCCCTCTTCCTTCATAGTGATCTAGCTGTGAATTCACAAGTATGGTTTTTGCTGTCACAACTATATCTACCACTTGATGGTCAGAGAAGAGAGAAATGAATATTTGTGATCACTGAAAACACAAACAGCATTTGACAAATTGGGAAATTACACTAGGTATTTCCTAAATTTACAAAAAAACTAAACAGAAAGCAATGGTACCACATGCTTGAATCCTTTAAGTCAACTGGGAACCTCTGCTTTTGGTCACATTACCTTTTCCATGTAGCCTCAGGCACTGCACTTGCGAACAAGGACCTCTGGCCTACGTGGTCACTGACAATATAAAATTCCAGTGGACATACAAATAAATACTGTAGATGACAAATACAACACAGGTTTAACCACAGGAATCAAGATGAACTACTACCCGTCTCGATGCAGCCACTGATTTATGTCATTCTTAGACCTGTAACAAGGAGCTATTTCTCAACAGCATTTTACTCAGTAATTCTAAGAGCCAAAACCTATTTGGGTTCATACTATTATGAAATGTTCTTGCTGACTTATGTTCTGAAAGCTCTCCATGGGATTAGATTTCTACTGTGCTGGATGTGTGAAACAACTCAAAGACGTCCATAGTAGTGTACTCTACACCCACTTTCATTATGCTAACTTGAAGAAAGACCGTAAACGGTGTAAGAAAACACCAGGCAGAATCATAGACATACCCACACAGAAATGTCCCTTCACTCTTGTGATAATGGACAGCCAAAATCCAGTTATCCATTAGCAGTGTATATAGCGAAAAGGGCTTTGCGTTTAACTTCACAGAACATCAACCTTTTTAGTCAAAAACCCTTCCCTGAACTGCCTGATATCCAGATGCTATTCCAAATGTATCAACAGAGATGACCAATATAACCAAGAAGTAAACAAAGAAGGGTAGAGCACAGTTGGGCACAGAACATATACAGCCAATAATAAAATGGATACTCACCATCTACTTAAAATCCTATTTCTATTTTGGACAGATCAAAACATCAAAAAATAAATTAAAAAAATATCCAAAGCCTATCACACCACAGTAATTCTGGTGAATGATTCCTGAACTTGCCATATTTCAGGGACATTTTCCCCCCCTTATATCAAAATTTTCAATTGGTTGGCACTAAGGACAAATCTACAGAGAGAAAAGCTCCTGGCATGAATGTTTGTGGTTGTGAATGCAACACTGTTTTATTTCATCTACCTTTTTCTATTAAAAAACAATAAGAAAATTCAGTAACTGTTTTTAAACACTGAAAAGACTAAGAACAAAAGTGGCAAATTAAAAATAGGGAAAAATGCAGCTGAAGAAAACTGGTTTTAAGATTCAAATAAGTGCTAGCCAAGTTTTGCTTAGCTGCAGTTCAGATTCATAAACCCAGTTTCAGTTGAGTAGAAAAGAAGCTATGATGGATGCCATCATTTGCAGTTGGGTCCTGCAGCAGCGAGGCTGTTTGGCTTGCATGAAGTCTCCCAGTGCCCAAGACAGGGTGGATGATGCAGTACTCAATTCACATCAGGGGCAATTCACATGCAGAACCACTGGGAGCTCAGAGACTGACACAGCTGAACCCTGCCAGGTATCCACTGAAAGGCTCTTTTGGACAACTCTTCAGAGAGTGACAGCTGGTGTAATCCAGTGGGGTCAGGATGATTTATACCAACTAAGGACCTGGCTCATCATGTTTATTATTTTTGAAAGCATTTAGTAAAGCTATAAGACAGTATGGCAGGCCACCTAAAAGGGCTTTTGTCTTTTAAATGCTCTTTCCAAAGGCTGTAGTAATAGAACAAAGAACAGTAATATGTTCACTCAGTAAATATTAACAATTATAGTATAGTATGAGGCTTTACTAATTTTTGAAAAAATATCAGTTTACAACCTATTTCATCACTTAAGGTCTAAATCCCCTGGCAAGAAATCGATGCAGCATGAGTCATGACCTTGAATACTTCAATCTCTTATAGGGAACACAAGAAATTGTGGTAACACTTGCTTAAAGAGTGCCAATGCCACGCTGCACTTTTAAAGCTAGAAGCTCTTGCACTGAATGTTAGTTAACCTTTTTTTTTTTTTTTTTTTTGAACATTAAGAGTACCTCTCGGAGCATTACAGCTCCCTGCCATTGAGCACTGCTCCCCAGATACCCACCATGAAGGTTAAGCAGTGAAGAGGGAGCCCCACTTCACCAACACACATGACAGAACACACCAGTCTAGCTTACCAAAAATGCCTCTGAAAGTTGAAAAGATGGCTCAAAGTCAAGAACATCATATCTCAGGAAGATATGGACAAGTAAGTCCTTGTTGTCCTAAGTGTGTCTGTTTAGGGAAAACCAGCTTTTATGTTCAGCATGCAAGAGATGCCAGTAATTTCCACTCAGTTATACTCTTTGTTGAGGTATTCATAGAAAGAGCTTGTTGGAATTAAGTCTTTACTCATAGTTCCTCCTCATTTTTTCTGCTGTGGCCTGCATTCCCAAACAGGTATGTACTCCCTCATACTATGTGGTTTAACAGTCCTGACAGATGCACCCAGAGAAGACAGCTGCCAACCACGACACCAGGCTGAGAGCCAGGGAGGGGTCAGACATCTGTGCCTTTCACTTCAGCAGCAGCACAAGCATAGTGGCTGAACTAGAAGGGTCAGGCTTGTTGCTGGGGTATTGTATTTCTTCCTTCTGCATACAGCCTTAGGTATTGATGGCTACCTCTACACCTTCTGAATACTTAAGTTACACCACGACCAGAGTAAATGCCAAGAGGGCCCTGCAAGGGCAGCCAAGTTCCACTACGCAGCTGGCTGAAACACTTTTATTTTAAATAAATTAACTGGCTGCCTTCCACAGAGGTAGGAGAGGGTAGCCACCCAAGTGCTCTCTGCCCCCAATTTTTTTTGCATGTGTTTGGTTTTGGATGGCTGCTCTATGAGACTTGAGTCACTCTGGCTTGCTGACAGCTATACAATAACACAGCTAAATGGATGCGAGTATGGATGAAGGATGCCAAAGAACTAGATTTGTATTTCAGATGTGGAACTTTTAAGGCTAAATTTGTAAGCTTGTAACCGGAAAAAGGAAGATCCTTTTTCCAGTAACACTGATAGAAGGTAGGAAAACACCATTTGAGGAAAGAGTTGCAGGCTGAGAACTAGACCTCTGAGGATCCGCAACTGATGAGTCTGACAACCGTGAGCACAGCACCGGACTGTCTCACACTTTTCCTCTCACAATGTTCACACTTACTTGATAAGTGTTACCATTTTCAGGAAGTTTTGTGATTCTTAAGTAATGGAACCTTTATTAGAGGAAGGTGACTTAAATGATTTAATTGCATTTTACTTTTTCTCTCTCCCGATTTTTGGCTACCTCTAGAATAAACCACTTGAATAACATGAATAACTCTTAAAAAGAATCTTACTTGTTTGCTGCCATTGTAGTGATTGTGTATTGGTGATAAACATGCAAAAGAGTATTTTATAAATAGCGACAGTAGAATGTAATTTGCCACACTATGGCTGGGATAAAAAGCAATGACAACTATAATGCATTTCTCTTAAGTATAAATCACAGCAGCTGTTTTAGTGTTTGGCTTGATTGTTTCACAGTCTCAGTTTCCTAACCCATGCAAAGATCTGTATTGCTGTGCTGAATACACTGATATTGGAGGCTCTGCTAGAGTGAGTTACTTCTCTCACAATACATTATGTTAATTATATTGGATTTTGTAGTTCTTCAAAATTTTTAAATTTCTTACAATTTACAAAGATTTAAGCCCTATCCTACTGAAGAAATGGAAACAATGTTACCCCAGGCAATAATCTGGACATCTTCCAACTTTATTATTATTATTTTTTTTGCATTAGTTGTGAATTTGAATTGAAACTCTAATGATTTGCTGTTGCCAAGATGAAAAGTTATGCCAGGGGAGATGTCCACAGATATTCACTTTCATTTCTCCCCTCTTCTCATAGCAGTAGATGGATTTCTTTTCCCCCTCAAAGACAGAAATTAATATCACACACACATAATAATGGAAACAAGAACTAGGATATGAACTGGAGACATTCTGGCCTCCAAACAATAACTTCTCTGGACGAACTAAATGCCTTTGACTCAGTCAATAGAACATTTCTATCTATAGAGGATAATCACACCCTCCAGCACAAATGATAACAGATGTAATGCTTCAGATGGGAAAAAGACAACAGGAAGGTGGACCCATCAAATTGCATTACTTTAATATACCGGTTAGTTGTTGCTTTTTTTTTTTTAAAAAAAAGAAGACCAAACTCTACACATGATTTGAACAGCGTATTTCTAGAAGTCTGAACTCAAAAGGGGTACGATTAGTGTTTTATTATAGATGCACTGGCATACACTACTTATTTCCTCCATTAGATTCACATCCCAATTCCCAGGGACCCCGTGCTGCAACAAATGCTGCCTGAAATACTACTTCTGTAATGGACATAAAAGCTAAATGACAGTTGAGGCTGAGCTTGAATACACCTCAATACACCTCTTTTCTCTCTGTCTGCTTTTTTTCTTTTTTCTTTTTTTTTTTAATAAAAAAAAAGCAATCTGAAGAGCTGGGGCTATATGATGTGGCACCTGGCACACTGCCTGTAGCTACAACTCTCTAGTGAGCTAGCATGTTACCTCCTGCAGTCAACTAAGGTGATATATATCATGCCTACTGCTGCCCCAGAGCCCCAGCGTAGCATTTCCCCTTGAAAAGAACACATTGTTTGATGCTCTGCCCAACTGGCCAAGGGCATTTTAGAGCCAAGGTCTTATACTTTACAGTATCACCTGCAGAAACAACGTGCTCTGATCTGATGGATTCCTTCTACACCTCATCCATCCTATATTTCATTCTTCTGTGGTGCAAAAGGAAGCATCTTGAGCAAGTCTGCATTCTTTTCAGATACTGTGAAGTGATCCCTTCCACTCTGTACTCCTCTCAGTATTTTATTTCTTCAAATGGACTGGCTGAAGATGAACAGATACTTTCCCTCAAAAGCATCAGCCCTACAGTTAAGACTGAAAGTTCAAATCCTAATTACAGGGAAACATGCCTACATTGGGAAGGATGCTTGCTTCTGACTTGACTCTGATGAACAGATCTTTTCAACATCTTAATAAATAAGCAGTAAATTCATCTCCACAGACGTGCTCGGTCAAGTATAAGTTTGGTTTCTCCAACCCTCCATTCTTTCTTCTGATAGATGCTAGGATCCAGCTGGTAATCCGTACATGTCAAAATTCAGCTATGTATAAGTGCAGTCCTAACTTATACCACTGATGTAAAATTTCTTGGCAATGGATGAAGGAAGGGTAATGAGGTCACTACTTCTATATCCTTCATAAGCGGGACTCTGAAACCACCATTTATATCTGTTTGAATACAGTAACCCTTATATTTTGAGAGTTCAGCTTGTTTTTCCTGGTCAGATCCAGATTTTTCTCCCAGTAAGGTAAAAGGAAACAGTTACCGATTTCAAGACAGTGGGACTTACTTCCCAGTCAATACACTTGGTCTTGCTTGTTAAGTGAAACTTGTTATAGTGAAGCTCTATGCTGGTATGTAGTAACCGTGATTAGAACTTAAGATCAACTTTGGCCTGTTCAAAAGGACTTGGGTTCACCTATCACATAGGAAAAAAAGCCTCAAGTCAAATGCAGGAGACAAGAATACAAACACTTAAAATATACCCATTCTGTTATTTACTCCCTTCGTTGCCTTGGTTAATTCATTGAAACTCTGCCTCAGTTTCCTATGCACGGAACAATCAAATCAACATTTTCTTTTCCTATCCATTTTATTTCTGCATTACCACGTAGCCTCTAAACAGAAATTCTCTGTTAGCTTCAGAGCATTGTAGTTGCTAACTTGTACTGGGGATGAGGTTTTGGAAATTCCCCCATCATTCCTTGCCCTTTGGCAATTTTAGAGAAAACACGGAAATATGTAACTACCAAAACTAAACTTATTTACTTTCATAAATGTGTTGCATAACTATTGTGTCATTAGCACTTAAAATACATTTGCGAGTAACAGTACCTTTTATATGCTCTTTAATTTCAAATAACAAGAAATACACCAAATCTTAGAAAAGATGTTGCTTTGTACATTAAGAAGTGCTAGCATCTTGATGAAAAAAATAAAGATGTTGAATTAGGTAAATATTTATAATCTTCCTTTTGTGTCCATTAAATTCAAATGGCATAAATATAACTATGTAAATAGAGACTTAATATTACAATGAAGATGCAAAATAAACTCATGTTTCTAGAGAAGGCAAACACTGCATTCTTATTCTATTATAATGCAGTTAACACAGCAGAAAGTGTTAAGAATTAACAGTAAATTTCTCCCATAATATGCAGAATTGCATGCACTGGTGATCATATTCGGAAATACTAGTAGATATATTGAATGGATGAAGCACAGAAGTAACACTTTAAGTGAGATTCTCATTATTTGTTCTCACAATATTTTCATTTAAACTTATTTCTGTATTTTCATTCTCATTGTGTCAGGACTTATGGAAAAAAAAAAAAAGACCTTTATTTTCTCTGGAAGCTTCCCATTTTTCCTGGACCTCTCACTCATTAGATGTTGTCTGACTTACAAGGCTTATTTTTTTTTTTAAGTCTACAAAGTAAAAACAGTATTATATCTAAACCTGCTTGTAAGTTCCTAACCCAATACTCAGGATATCCCTTCTTAAAAGAGGAAATGGGTAAAATAAAAAGGAATATTGCTTTACCAAGATCTTTTGTGAATTGTGCTATGCCTGGGATATTGCAACAAAGCAAGGAGAATGCTAAAGCTGCTGGACAGGGCGAGGTATAATCATATTGTAAGTACTTTGAACTACTCTTATACCTTTCCTCTTACCACATTAGTAATTTACAATCCTTATTTAAGAAGTCCCCCTACAGACAGACTAGAAGCTGGAATATCCTCAAGATCCAAGAGACCTCAGCTGTGTTCTCTTCTGTCACTGCCTTACTAAAGATAAGTTGCCTTCCTGTCCATTTCCATTTACCAGCTACCTAGACTGCTCTATGCGGTGCTGAGCACAGGCACCTCTACCTTAGCTGTAGTGTCAGCTACAGTACCAACAGAAGCCATCGGTAGAGTAACACCTGCACAGGGAAATCAACATTCAAAACCCAGACCAAAATGCCAGATCATCTTATCACTGCCACAGAAAAGACGATGCATTACTAGCAATAAAGGAATTCCCTATTTTCTGGGCACAGATTCTAAGGAAAGTGCAAAACACACCCTGAAGCCTTTTTTTGATTACTTTGATTAGAAATGGACCAATAGTTACAATACAAGCTCAACAGTGAACACTCAAACACAATGCGTGCCCAAACTGAAGGGTTGCCAATTCAAAACAAAGTTGTTCTTTGCCAATTTTCTATGTTACACAGTTTTCTCACAGAAGCTGACATACAAGAAAGCCTTGAAGACCAAATCAATAAGCGGCTCATCTTCTGACAGATTTTCCTTAAGGTTTAAATCAATGCTAAAGATAAAACCAGTGCTTCAAGGGCTGGCAAAGCAATTGGTTTGGCATCAACACTGGGTGTTTGCATTCATTAATGCACTTTTTTTTTTTTTTTTTTTCTAACCAAGTAACTACAATGCCTCAATCTTCCTGGAGGGGTACAGGACCACATTCTCTATTATTAAGCTTGAAAAGTTCTTAACGAAGGGTGAAGAAGAACAGTGCAGGTGAGCACTGATGTGGTGTATTAAAGTGGGAGCTTAGAGAAGCAGTGAATTTATCCCTCACACTGCTTCAGTAGTCTGTCAGCAGTAGCCCTAATAAGGATACCAACAAATCAACAGTACTGAAATTCTAAATTGCCCTAATTTCAACTTAAGTCTCCTAATGCCATTAAATGTACTAACTTTGTTGTTGTTGTTGTTAGGACAGCTGGAAAATAAAGACTCAGAAGAACAAAATCACTTTTTAAAGGCTTGTCAGGAAAACAAGCTTCACTACTGTTATCACCTCTCATTCTCTTACACAGGATATTCTCCTGCAAAAGCAAAGAATCTGAGATTAGCCAGAAGTTAACAAAAGTATAAACTCAGACAGAGGTATTGACAAGGGCAAGGGCTCAGACAGAGGTATTGACAGAATCACCATGTTATGAAATTGAGAGCTTAAATTTTCAGTTTGGGGCTGAAGACTGAGGGAGAAAATATGTACTGGAACAGGAGTGGGAAGCCAGCGATGCCGCAAGCCAATGGTTGTGACAGACAAGGACTTTTTAAGCTGACAGTGTGCCAGGAATGATGGCCTGCAGAAGCCAAAAATAAAGCTGAAAGAGGATGTAATGGCAAAGACATCCATCAGACCATCTCTCTAAGAGGGACAGAATTTGGCAAAGAAAAGAAGAACATCACTTTACTAAGAACAAAGTGAAAGAGGCCTTCAGACAGCAGTAGGGAAGAAAGGCCTATTAGAAAAGACAGGAGATGTAGGGGATGTGTTGAAGATGACAGGAGAATGATACCAAAGGCAACAGGAGCTTGATGGAACAAAATCACGTTCCAGGGGAAGAATAAACATCAGAGGAGAACCTGCTAGGCAGAAAAATACGTGACTACACCTATACAGGTTATTAGCAGCTAGAAGAAAGAATAGCTATAGTTTGTTTTTATATAGATACACATTCAGAATGCTGCCTTCAAACAAAACAAAACAGAAGAAAATCTGGTTAAAAAGGCCTTTCTACATTTGGTTAAAAAAGGTTGCATGGTGGTACATAAATATATGGTTTGCCTATAGCTCATCCAATGGAACAACCGTATTGGCCTTGTACTTCAGAGGATGCTTTATTGAAAGCATCCTCTACAAATATAGTATTCCAAAAGTTCAGGGCTCTAAATCCCTTTCACATTAAAGATTTAACTGGAAAACATGTAGAAAATATTGTGGCAATGTCTGCAAGTTTGGGGGCACATGTTGCCCTTGGGTATGCATGCCTGAATCTCAGAGGGGCCTATGGCTTATTATGTTCCTAAAAAACAAACAAACAAACAAACCACCAGTGAAACCATGCTATAAATATCTATGACCAATACAACTGGCACTGTTGGATTTTCTAAACTTAAGGGTTTAGAGTAGATATCATAGTCTCAGAAAACTTTTCATGAACTCATGAGTTTGTACATCCCTCACAGGAAAGAAAAGGCTTTCCTCACTGTTTGCAACCAGGAGCAGAAGAGGAGGAGGGAAGATCATTAGAAAAATCTTCATTTTTCAAATAAAATGAGAAGTCAATAATTTTAATTGGAATTCTTATTTTTATTTTTTTCCTATTTGCTCTTCTGAATCTGTGAAATAAATCTACAAGCAGTGTTGAAATTGTATTGCCATGGCAAGTTTATTTCAGCTGAGTCCTTCTGATGTTTGCTCTTCATAGAACAGCATGCAGTTCACATAATTGTCTTTTTCTGTTCTCATGGGGATTTCTACTCTTGGGAGTGCCTTTTTATCTGTTATGCTGAGATCAGATAACTGCTGCTGAAGTTTGGTTATGTACTCTTCAGCTCAACTAGCAGCACACAGAAGCTGGAGGCTTGATTCTGATCTAACGTATCTCTCTGTAAATGACGATTAACTCCATTAGGGCCGATGAAGTTACATGAGGTATGAAATAGAGCTAAGTGAGTCCAAGATCAGGCCTTGTACTTTTTCCTTCCTTAGAAGGTGAAACTCTGAACCTAAGTAAACAGGCATAGTCAAAAAGCAATTCTGTTCTATTTCAGTGTCTAGATACAAAACAGAAGGATGCTCTGCCAGCATAGACAGCTTTAGTGGAGCAAATGCTACCTTATACCACCAGAGGTTCTAGACTTCCAGGAGAGAAAACATGAACTGCGCTTCTGATTGAGCGAAAGGAACTCAGTATTCAAAACAGATCAGTAAATGGTCCAGCATCCTGGTTTTTGCCAATTCCCAAACATCTCCTACACTTCAAGTAAATCCACACAAACATTGTGAAAGGACTGCTACTTCTGTCCCTCCACCTCTGAACGTTTTCCTCAGCTGAGACCCACTAGACTGATTCCAGGTTTCAGTGTAACTTTTAGTTAACTCTTTATTAACTCACCTGAGGTAGTTGCAATGTGGTAATTATTAACAAAATGTATCACTTGAAGAAAGAGGTATCAATATGACAGTACAAAATTGGCATTTTATAAAAGCGGAATCCAAGAATATGGGCATCTACATTTGAATCCAAATGTAACATACGGAACAGAAGGCAGCACTACTTTAAAAATCAGCTGTTTCCCCGTGAATTTAAAGGTATTCAGATTATCCAGCGCTGTGTATGACTTTCTGCTGGAAATTATTATTTTTCATGCAAGAATGTTGGCATATAATTGACTTGTCACTATGATAACTTTATCTGGTTCATGCAGGAAGCATCTCAGATGATAAAAGACAGCTTTGTAAAATGCTTATGAGGACCTAATTTTTCTACTTTTGTTCAAACAAGTGGTTTTCCTCAGCAGAGAGTGCCATGGTTCTAACAAGACACACCCTGTGCACACATGGGGGTACAACTGCAAATGTATATGCATGGTGAGAAGAACTGAAGGTGGAGCTGTCTGTAGTCTCTAAAAACACCGTTGCTTTGTTCTTAACAATACTATGTTCATTGTGAAGGAGGGAACAAAAGCAGTAAGGTTAAAAAAAAAAAACAAGTAAAGTTCCAGGGTAGATAGCAAGAAGAGCTTTCAAATAGCAAGGTTATTTCAGCACTGGTACATGTTAGACAGAGTGTGTGAACTCTACATCTCCGTAGAAACTTCGGAACAAGAAAGAACATTTCTCTCAACTGATGCAGGAGACTTAATTTGGCCATAAGGCAGGAGGATCCTCTAGAAAGATCTTTTGACATCTCTAAAGCTTTGAGGTCTAGAATATTGTTGAGATGACATCTGAACTGCTTCCAAGAAAACAAATGGCACCAGTAGTGTCATTTACACCCGATTTTCAAAAACTAAAACTAACAGAAAGGAGGTAAAGTAAGTTTCCTTTAATTTGAATCACATGGATTCTGAACTGAACCCCCAAGAAGCCTAGAAATCACAGAAAAGCAAAACCAAGATAAAGCTCTCTGGCCGCCCCAGCAGCCTAGATGAAACAGCTGAGTTTGTCCAGAGAACTGTGTCCAAAGTACTTCAATCAGACACAGAACATTTTTTGTTTAAATATCAAGGAAAACAAACTTTGCAGGGGAGAATCATGCCAAGTATTTTACTCAGATTTTGACAAGCTATTTTTTGAAACTTTTCCTCATCTAAAATAATGCATTTAAATATCAAAACCTGAAAGTTTTTATAGTATAGTGAGAGTGCTCGTATCAAAACATCTAGTGTTCTAAAAGATTAAGCTCAAAATAAAATGCCTCAATGTAAATGAAATGCTAAGCTTTTTTTTTTTTCTTTTTTTTTCAACTCAGAATGTTGTACAGTGGTACCAAAAATAAACATTCTTTTTCAGAAGAAGAAGGCCTCTTGGAAGTAGAAAATCTACCTTATACCCAAATCTGTTTTTAAAGGGACAGAATAAAAATCTTTTCTCCTAAGAGTCAACTTAATTTTGTGTTGTTGCAAATCTACCAGCTCTCCAGTTTTCAACATTTTTTTCAAATAAATAGGAGAGATCAGACTCATTTTCTGCTATATAAAACAAACCTTAAGAAAATGTAGTACTGTTTACAGTATAGATATTAAACTTTCTGCTTGCATTTGAGAACAATGTTATCAGTACATGAATACACAAACCACATGACATAACCACTGCCCATAGTGTAACTCCAAGCTGTTCATCGCAGTGCTACAAGGAATCTCCTCCGGACAGATCCTATGGATCACTCTGAAGAAGTACAGCTCATAATGACGCATCTAGGAAACTCATGACTTGCTAATACCTAAGTAGCATTGTCTCTCCCCTATGAATCTAAACAGAAATTGTATTTTGACTGAACACATTTTGATTTTGGACCTAAAGTTGTGGCTTGAAACAATTTAAGAAGCATAAACTGCAGACACTAACTGAAGCCATTGGTTCTAACAACTCATATTTCTTCAGGAGGCAGCATTAGGGTCCTCTTTGCCCTCTGGTTAAACACCAGCAAGTTACTGAGCTACAAGAAGAATCCAAGTATTTTAACATTTGCCAAGTGACCACCACAGCATGCTACTGGGAGATTATTTTGTGATGAGAATTATATAGCTCCACTGATGTCCCTGCAACTTTGGCAATTTATACTAATAGTAAATTTTATCTACAGTTTCTTGCACATGTTCCTTAAAATGATGAGTTCTGTATAAAACTCTAAAGACTAAAAAAAGACTAAAATAAAAATTATTTGGTTGAATTGTGGAGACAAAACACCCAGTTGTACACAGGACTTTCAAGTAAGCTTTGCTTGAGTAAGATGCGTAAGGGCCAGCCTCACAGCATTTCGTTCCCTTAGAATGCATTTGTTGATTATAATAGATAATTGTGATGCCAAGATTACATCAGTTTTTGCAATTTGGATGAAGTCCACCTCTTCTTTCATGGACTGAAATGTGTGAAATTCAATTCCTCTGGTGAAGTCTTAATTTTATACCAATTTACTTACAAACATTGAAAGGAAAATAAAATTTAAAATGTGCAAAAGATTAAAGCACTCTTTTGCTAATGAGAGCCATCTGTTTATTTCTTTCCTTTTTTAAAGCATTTTCAATAGGTGGAAATGAAAGACTTTAGACACATTTTCATGTCTTGAGCCTCAGAAACAAACAAAAAAATAAAAATACAGACTCATCATCTTCAGTCACCTAACTTGAACTAAGAAAATAAGCCTCATCCCAGCTTGCCAATTGCTTTGGGGCCATCTTTGATTGCACCACTGATGTGAAAGTGTCTTTGCCCTGCACCAGGATACTTGTCAAGAATTCCACGTCAAGAATTATCTCAATTTAACTGTTACCATGTCTCAATTCCCTCTTCCGGTCACAAATTGGTCACTGTATGTTGCTCTGTATTTAGAGGGTGGCCAGTCTCAACAGAACCATAACAGCCAGTCCATCTCTCAACTCTTGGCAAGCAGGGGCATTAGGTTGCTCTTGCTTCTGCAGCGTTGTGGCACCAGTCCTTGGGACTTCATCAGTAATATAATCTGATATAGAAGGTATGTCCAAAGCAGTCTGTATATAGCTTCTATATTTAAGCACCATAGCATGTATATAAAACCCACAACACAAGCCAGAGGACTATGACCGTATCAGGCCAACAGAGCAGCAAGAATTCTCTGAACATGAGGAACATCAGGTCTGGCAGGGGAAACATTGCATATCAGTAGACCACTGGAGGCTCAGCTCCAACCTACAGAGCAAACCAAGAAATTAATTGGCAATTCATCAAATAATTTTTCATGCCAACCATGTCTTAGATATACATAGAGACAGATTTATAGCAGTGCTTGGAATTGCATCACAGTAGACACATGCTTAACATTCAGCCAAAGGTGTCTCTAATCAGGCATATCCTGCAAAATGGCAGAAGTCTTAGTAATCAACTGATCAAGCAAAAAATTACTCATTTTTGTAGGAAGGGTTATGTTACAGTTAGATTAGTCAGCTCTTCCCAGTATAATTTAATGAATGGTGAAAAATAGGAGTGATGAGCTGGTGATAGCCACCTGGAGAGCCTGCAAAAGCAGCCATATCACACATTATCACATCCTGGTCTAGCATGTAATAGTGGTCAAATGCCATTTTAACTAGTAAACAACCAAACAGCCAATATTTGGAGAAAAATAATGACAATTTGAAGTGTCATCATGTATATGAAAGATGTTTTCTATCCTTACAGAATATTTTTAAAGCTTCAAAAAAGAAAAACAGATTAAGGAAGATTAGGGGACTCTTCAGAATCCTTATGTTTTATATAACTGCTACCTATGCTCTGTCATAAAATTGGAGTTGCAGATTTCAGGACTATGAAGCTCCCAATATATCATAGCTAGAGCAGCATCTGTGCTGAATACACACATGCTGTTTCTTGGGGAGAACTAGCAGAGTGTTTCCTGGCCTAGAAGGTCCATTTCCTAGATAAGCCTGTTTGGACAGTGTAATAATGCTCTCCAAAGCCTGGGAACACAATGATGCAATGTAAGGACTGTGTATTAATGTTGGAAGGACACAAGGATCCGGGACTCTTGCACATTGCTTGTCACATCTTATTCTCTTTGCTTCAGTCAACAGCTTTTGCCTTGTTAGTTAGCATATATTAAACAAACAAACAAAAAAGGAACAAAACGCTCTTAAGAGGCAAACTACAGCATGCTGAAGGCCGAGAAATTGCTTAGTTTTATCTCCAAAAGTTATCTTTTGGATGATTTTATTCCTATTTAAAATTTTGTTGGAACCTATATAACTAAAAGAGTTCATGTTAGGAATCATGATTGGAACGGGCATGACAGAAAACACGAAAAAAAAAAAAAAGCATAACAACTAGCCAGCTAAGTATTCACATGGAATCAACAGCACATCCAAGGCTGGAATCCAACACCTCTGAGTGCTAACCCAGTAGTTTAACTATGGGACTTTGCTGACTTTTTGCAGACTATATGTATGAAGAATCAGAGGAACTGTAGGAAGTATTTTGAAACATTTATTTTGACTACAATTAAACCAGATAGGGTGTGAAAGACATGTCGCTTATTGAGAAGCAGCTGATCACACACTTGGCCAACCTAAGATTTCAATTCCACTTACACGATTGCAGACTTGCACAATAGCAGAACGGCGTGAAGCATGATTGACACGTAAACACACATCTGGACCAGAAGTTAGATGAATATAGTTACTTTAAAGTATACATATGGTGAAAATCCCCCAAATATTAAATATTTGCTGTAGCATTCCACCTTTTTTTTCTTCCTTTTATTCAGACTGGCACGGATAGCTGCCTAATAAATTAACACAACCTTGATTTGACAAGCTTTTCCCCAGCTGCATTACAATGTCAAGTATCAGGGCCATTGCCTTCAGCATAGCCTTGACCACTTGTCATTTTCTTATAATTAATTACAGCTCTCTCAACCAAGGCTGCTACAGAAAGTGATAAGACTATTATACAGCTTTCAACATTCGTCGTCTGTGAGATTTTCACACTCTTCATTGTTTACCAAGGGTGCATTGTCCAATGTCTTGGATATAAAATTAATTTCATCATTATTAGGAAATCAAAGCCTAATTTCTTGCACAAAAGAAATTCAAAAGCTTCTCAAACTTTTGTTTCCTCCTATTTCACTAATAGCTGGCATGGTAAAGAATGCATCACATACTGGCCTCAGAATATGTAGTACTACCCACGCTGTGTTGGATCACTACTGACTTGAGTCAAACTCCAGAATTTCCAGCTTGCAGAAAACACTGATATTTCAAAACTTCTCATCTGAATCAAGATATTTTTCCCCTTTAGTGTTTCCAGGTAAGAGACATCTAGGGAAAAAAAAGTGTTGGGAATTTGGTAATCTTTTGAATACCACTTCACAGGTTTTGGTTGGCACACCTATTACTTTTTTGGTTTTCTTTAACACCATCTCATGGCGGCACAGATGTCTGAACTTTTTCCAAGCATTGAATGAAAAAGCCTTACTACTTTAGCGAGACCCCTTCTTTCCCCTTCCACATACCTATCACATGCTTTGAAAAAATTATATTCTTACTTAAACAATACTTCCTTTATATTTGAACACAAATTTCTCAAGTTAAGCACGCATAGTAATTTTTATCATATCATTTTCTTGGAGTTCTAAATTATGAGATACAGTTTGTATTACTGTAACACCTGCTAGCTCCAGCCAAGATTGAGGTCAAAGCTACCTGAGTCCACCACTTCCCTGAAGATCTTGAGATTTAATCAAGACAGACATAAGGTAAAAGATAAAGAGCAACACAAACTGGGGGAAATAGCTGGTTAGAAGCAGACCTGGAATGAGCAACCAGGTCTCCCTTTGCTTCAGCGTTCAGCTTAGTAATCCAAATCATCAGCCGTGACCTTCACCAAAAGAAAACCTAGTCTAGTTTCCAGCAATGCAGGGTATTATCACCTTTCCTTTTCTCAAACTGTGCCATGCTTTGAATATTTTGTGCACAAACTTTCAGTGCACTACTTCAAGAAATAAGATTTCTTTTACTTTTATTACACAATTAGGTAAATTGGACAGATGTTCTACTTTATTTTCCCACTCTTTACTGCTGGCATCTATCTGTGTCATTCCTCACTAGCCTGCTCCTTTCAGCTCCCCATGTTGCTCACTTGGGTTACTAATTGTTCTATTTTTCTTCAATGGCCACTGTTATTGATCGTGCATGGTGGGAATTTTTGATCAAGTTCTGCAGCAGCGCAAACACCAGATCTGTCAGGGAAGGTGCTTCTGTCTCTAGATTACTTTCTGACCTAGATAAGAAAGGGTGAATGGGTTCAAAAACCACACCTATTTACAGCTCAACTTGCCCTTGTCTCCACTTCACAAGGACAGATGATAAATTCCCCATATTTTCACAACAGGATGTGGATACATCTGCCTCATTATTAGACATCCTGCATAAATAAAAATCTAGCTATTTTCAGTACAATATTTACTTCAAGATGCATTTGTGAGGCAATAAATATACTTCTAGACACTAGCATGTCTATCATAAATAGTATTTTAAAGAAAATACTATTTAGATATCTTTTCCTGTTTTCAGAAAGTATCACTACGAAAAAGTAAAGTTTCAATCTCAGGTTTATGCCTAACTGTTAACTTCGAGGGAAAATAGTATAAGTGTTCAACAAAATTGTGAAGATTCAGCATTTGTAATTCTTTGTCGTCTCCACCCCCTCCACCCCCTGCCAATTATCTCAATTATATTAGAAGACCTCTGGCCAAGTAACATATACCAGTTTCCACAAGAGCTTGTAAATACTTTTTTTTTTTTTACCTAAAACTTCCATTGAAAAGTCTTTCCATTTTTGGATGAAAGCACAAAACAAGATGTTATAGAACATTCGACTTTCAATGAAAAAGCTAGCTTTTCATCAAATAAATTATGATCTCACCATTTCAATGAAGAAGTTGGGGGTATTTAAAAAAAAAGCAAAAATTTTATTTATTTTTTATTCTGATTTGAAAAGCTGATTGCCTTTTTTTTTTTTTTTTTTTTTTTCGTGCATGAAACAAGAGGTAACACAAGAATTCTGTAATGCCAAATCTTCTTGAACTGCAGCCCAGACTTCTTCTAGAGAGTTCCCACTCAGGACTGCCCTCCATGCAAGTGAAACTCCAACTTTAAGCTCTACCTTCACCAGCTATTATATATGATGTTTTATCTTGTAGAGGCATTATCCAGTTTTGTAAACAGAACAAGTTTTGCAGCCCACCAAATTTATTGGCAGATATTTGACGTCCTTTGAAATCAGCCCTTTAATGTGCAACATTTCAGAACCCACTTAACAAATAAGTCACATGCTGCACCAGTGGGTATTTAAAAAGATTTAAAAAAAATCCCCATTCCATCTATTTCCACTAATCTCTCAGGAGACTCAGCGAGACTTCAGGTATTTAGCATATTTAGTTAGACCTCCCTCTCCAATTCTTATATTGTCCTGCTGGTATCTTGGAAAACAGATCGTAAGATAAAAACTTCTCAGTGTTTTCTTCAGTCACAGATTCTTTCCTGCTACCAATTTTGTGCAGGGATTGTTTTCTGTGTCAGTGTCCCTCTACATCTAAAAAAAACCACAACACAACAGCAAGACAGACAGACTTGGTGGTTTGCTATCAGAGATACCTGCTATTATTCAGCATCTCCACGAACAAGTGATTTTGGTTCAGATGAACAGTTAAGCCCGACATTAAATCAGAGTTGCTAATGGTTACAGAAGCATTTTCACAATAAAGTTCTGTTCCTCTTCATTTGCCAAATTGTTATATTACTTCAACAATTGAATTAGTAAGTTTTTAATCTCATCAGCATGTGAAAATGACCTGCTAAAAAGAGCTATTCTGGAAAGTTAAGTAGTGTGGCATCATATACAAAAAAAAAAAATCATAGAGACAAGTCACATAGAACAGTTTTGGTAGCAAAACCATACGTGGAATGACTTTTCAGGGCTTTGTCTGATTTTGCTCCTGACTAAATGATGGCTCAATAAAGAGAAGCATCTTGAGTCTCCGCTTAGTACAAACTACACAAAGTGTGAATTATGCTTCTTTCAGTTTAAGACCTAGTCCCCGAGACCTGGGCATGTCTGCAGCTTGAAAAGTACTGCTTTGTTTTTTTCTAAAATGGGACCATGATTGCTTTCATCTACATCTTCAAGCTAAAGACTTTTATGCAGGTGCTCTTTTGCATATCTCATGTGACTCCTCTAATGTGGGGTTTAGTGGTCCTCTGCACTATAACAGGATAAAGGATAAGGTATGAATCCTTCAGTGCTTTACCACCAAAATAGCCTTCTTTGGAATTAATGGTGGTACAGATTTCATGATTTAAAAAAAGTTGTTGGAAGTGGCAGACATTTTGTCAAAAACTAAGTAACAAATTACATCCAGAAAATTCAACTTGTGACAAAGCAAGATCCTACCCAGTACTGAAAAGTTCCTTTGGTGCCCACTCTAGTCTCAGGGCAGCTACTGCACCAGTGTTCCAGAGCTCAGAACTCTCTCATATTTTCCTGATGTGCTGCACAACACCTCACCCATTGCCCCTAGAAAAAAAAATATCTTTTTATTTATTTTATTTTATTTTATTTTTCCCCATTCAAAATTCCACTCTCTTTTTGGTACTCAGATCCTTCAAACATTTGTGTGCCATTACGTCTCTCTGTACCCACTGCTCAGCCAAACTCCATATATTTCACTCCTTTAATGCTGCTTTTTGTATGAGTCCCTACAGCTCACTCTTCCCTCTGAACTACCTCCAACATTCAATACCTTTCTGGTTCCAGAAATCTGACAGTGTTGGAGTTGCATCCTCTTTCCTGCAGCCAGGAACATTCTGTACTGAGTTATTCTTGTGATTTAAACTATTTCTATGAACATATTTTAAAAGTTCCATCTCGTGTACAACTTTCTGGTACCAAACTACACTTATGTTTAAGGGGGAAGCACTGACATGGAATTATTTTAAATACCCAGTCTAGATGGATTAGAGAAGCACGGAAGTGTCCGAGGGGAATGGGACTAGCCAGGTAAGACAGGAGATTGTACAGTTCTGACTGTAAGGTTAGATCTGTGCCAGTAGTTCTCAAACACATCCATCTGCCCTAGTATACAATGCATTGACCACTTCAGAATTGCCTTTTGTAACAAACAATGCTGTTTAGTTACTTTCTTTTAGCACACATTCTTCCAAGATAAAATTGAAAGGGGAAGCACACAGTAAAAAGAAGCAGAAATAGTGGAATAGTTTGGGAGGCAGAGAGCGCAGCCACAGTCCAGAAGTCAATGAACAAGCTATATTATGTCTGTACTACAGACAGACATTGGGTCTCAATTGCTAAAGGGCGTTTTGCCTAGCTCCATGCCTGCTATGATTTTTGCAACAACCCGTATCTCCTCATGCTCTTACGGAATCATGTGGCCAGTCAAAATTTGTAATAAGAATTTTTTCCAGAAAATTAACATACTGATTCCCTATCATGAGTGATACAAAATTTCAAGGAAAACAACCTGTTCTGTTATTCTTCAAAACTCCAGTATTTCTTCCAAAAGAGTTGTAGTAAAAGTTGCAAGTTCCTGCATGAAACTTTAAGAAAAACTTTTAAAGTCATTTTCTCTGAATTTCAGTTGCCATGAGGTCAAGAATTTCTCATTTTATTTCTGCTCCATTTAGCACCTCTTCGAACCACACCATGTACAGCATGCATATCTTACCCATAGTTATTTTCCTGCATCTGCCAACTTGGTAAATTAAAACAGAGCAAACAAATGTATCTGTCTCAGCTGTAATAAGCCATATCCATGCTACCTACATTGTTTGATTGCTATTAGGGATGAGATGGATAAACAGCAAATCTTAAGGCTGGATCACCGCTATTTTTGTCTGATTGTAGAATCTCATATTAAATGTATTTCTGCTAACCCTGATTAAAAGTATGATGAGAGGCATAGGAACTAGTTGGTTTATCATTCTACTGACACTCCCACTAAACCATGTTAATAAATTAGCTGATGTACTAAAGCGCTTTGACTCTGCTGATGCACAACAGTAGTAATTTCAGGAGGGCTGAAAAATCAGAAATACTTAATGATATATAGTTGTAGTCAATGCTTTGTAAGATTTTCTTAAAAACTGTGTTAAGCTCAAAAAATAAATAGAACAAAATGTTTGAATACACAGAAAGACAAACACTGCAGAAAAACATAAAACAGGAACGTAAGCAAGCAAAAAGGAGTGATTTATTTTAATACTCACTAAAATTGTCTAGGATAGAATCACGGGACGGTCATTTTTCCTTCAGACAGTGAACCTGAAATGCGTTTCTTTCCCCACTTCTTTCCTGAAATTCCTGTGAGATTCATTTTTTTCCCCTAATACTAACGAATGAGCTGAACAACCACAAAACAAATGTGGCTTCAACTCAATTAGTTATCAGCATAGGAAATGACCCTTTCCTAAAATGTGGCTTCTTTCAGACGTTAAGGGACACTATTCTGCATTTCATTTGAAATACAGAGAAGACATCAGGAACTAAATAAAGAGAGCACCACAGTCTTCAGTGTAAGCTGGGAGAAGCAGGAAGAAATGCTATTTGATAAATTACTAAGGGTGAATTATTTGAAAACATTTTATGTGAAGGCTATTTCAGACAAACTTTTAAGGATAGGTGCCTTACACTTTAAAACAATGTTACTGTGCAAAGAGACAAACATTGCTGAACCACAGCTTGACCAATCTTTACATTTCAAGATAGACTTTTCCTTGAGGGTAACTATGAAAGTATTTATTTTTGCACAAGGGTTATTCAGTTAAAGAAGCACATAACATAAATGAAAGATAAGGGAATTTTGCATGAAAAAGCTTCACCACCATCACTAACAGCTGACGTGAACTCTCTTGCCTGCAGGGGAGTTAATAGCAGGTAAAATTAACAGATTGAATTTATGTCTTGCAAAAGGAAGGCATTTGGATTTGCTTTCAATGACTTATTATTAAACGAGTTTAACTTCTCTTCATACGTTATACAGTTATGTTTTATATTTTGAGATAGAGCCATGACCAGTGTAGAAGACTCCATATCTGCCTTAGTGCCAAGATGATAAGTAATTTACAAGAATGAATAATAGTAAAAGTCAAATTTTATGTGTAAGGACATGTACAATACAGATCTGCGGAAACATTTGTGTGAGAAAAGTAGAAGACAAGCAACTCACCCTGATCATCACAAATTACCTTAGCTTTGTAATCTATCGACACAAAATACCTGGGAGCTTTGAAGGCAAGCATGACTGGGCAGGAAGTTAGCCCAAATAAATCAATTCTATATCAAGAACAAAATCCAAAATGCAGTAGTCTAATATATGTTAACAGCCAGTGAACGGTCATTAGTAATTGATTTTGTAAAAGAATACCAAGTATAAAATAAAATAAAATCCAAGAAATTACTATTTCAGTCATTACTAATGCATTGACCCAAGAAAACTGATTATCAGGTTTTCAGTGCCCTAAATACGTGCTGCCAGGTTTCGTACATTGGATTTATGCAGATAAAGTGTCTGCTAAGATAGTAATTAAAAAAAGCGCAGTTGCACAGTTTCATCAAGAATAGATCTCAACATGCTCTTCTCACAACTCTCTGCAGGAAGACTGAGGAGGAAGTAAGGAAAGTAATTGCTATTTAATCATATCATTATAAACATCAGCTGACATTGCCAGTAAATATGTCATTCCATGTACAATTTCTTAATAGGAATAGCTTTGGAGGTCATGGAAGCCTAGACCATGAACAGAGAAAAAAACAGGTAGCCCATTTCAGGATGAGAGCCCAACTCTACTCCTCCATGGCCCACAGTCCTGAACCACATGCTTATTAATGGCCACGCAGGAGGTGGGAAGTAGTGTCCAGCCTGTAGGCTCCTCAGACCCTACAGCTTTAACAGGAAAACACCTGGTAACCACCTGAGCAGCTGGGTTCAATTACACCTCTAAGTTCTGCAGTTCTCCCAGTCCCTACATCTGCCTCGTTATTGGTTTTGCCTTTGATTTTTGGCTTGCGTGGCCCATAGCATTTAAGGATTCTGCAGCTAAAGCCAACTGCATGCACTAAAAGGTTGGAAGCAAACTGGTTAAGACTGCTCACAGGAAAGTCATGCAAAATGCTTTCTATGGCTAGGAAACAACATTAACATCCAGAAGTCATGGACTAAACCCATGATAAAGATATCCATCATACTTATCCCATTCCTGAACTAACACAAACCTACCTGCACAGCAAAACTTACCTCTGAGGAAAAAACTGGGACCCTGACAGGAAAATGTACGGGCGCTCACCCCAACATTTCTTTACACTGTTTCATTGTAGGGCTCCCCATCAGTCTGTGCCCAATATGCTACACAAGACACTGACATCCAGAAAACCTACAAGATATTGGGTTCTGCTACTGCTGACAGCTGTGACTGGTGCAACACCCAAGTCCGAACACACCCTACCAGCCAAAACCCCCAGCATGAGCCCAAAGCCGTCAGAAATTACAGCACTGGCAGCCAAGGGGCATCAAACCATTGCATGTCCTAATCAAAAGAAAGAAAAATGCATGTACATAGTCATCTTCACCCCAGTCCTTGATGTGTGGCCAGCCAAACCAAAAGCCATTTGGGACGCTGCAGCTCCTGAGATAGGTGGCAAGCCCCAGCCCTTCATGGCTGCCATTTTGTGGCTTCCAGGCCCAGCTCTTGCTGGAACATTCTGTGCCGCTGAGCGGGGGACTGCCACCCTCACCTGCCTCAGCCATGCCACACCAATCCTGCTCATCCTGGGGCTGAACTTTTTTTCCTGTTGGTGCATTCAAAGCCCTCCCACCTTTCCCTGCCTCTGCTGAGGAAGCAGGTGTGGGTGGGTGGCTGTGAAACTATGCCCTCAACTTTTATGGGCTGCCTCTCTCTTTGCGGAACTTTTTTCAGTAATTTTTGAAGCTACTGAAAGGAAAGAGTAACTCTTCTCTTGCTATAGCCCAGTGACCAGAAAGGTCTGTAAAATGGAAGACTGATGTTTCACATAAAAGGATTGTGTATGTCATGCCACCTATCGGTGAGCCTAATTTTAAAAATTCCGTGGATTTTCTTTGTATACAAAATCAGCAGACATTTGGAGGATCCTAACTAGCACCTCAGGTGTAATACCTCTGCCCTGCTGCATTGCTGAAGCTGGATTTTCCTGTGTGGAGGCACCATGCCCTTGGGAGGGCTGCACAAAGATTTCCTCAACCTAGTCGCGCTGTGCCAGCTGCCTGCTGGCCTCCTGTGCCGTCCTGCAGCTTCTCCTGCTCAGCAGCAGTGTTTGTCTTGTGCACAATACAGTCGTGTTCCCACTGCATCCACCATCTATTTGATAGAAGCTTTATACATTTTTTTTATTATTATTTTTTTTAATATTCCAGGGCCACAGAAGTATTTTTTAGTTCATCTCAGAGTGCATCTTAATACAGAAGAGGTATTCATTTTCATTCAACCGTGTCAGAATACATTTGCTCTAGATCTTCGGCTGTTGAATGCAGATGGAGTTTTGTAGGAAACTCAGGCTCTGTATCATAGCCTCAGTAGTGCCTTATACTAAACAAGCTACTAAACAAGCAGAGTAGCAAGTTTCAAACAGCAGGTCTGCAACATCGACAGTTTCCACGCTGTTGGGTTTCCACTAAGGAACATGAACTCACTGGTATTCCACCAAGTATTCTGACAGGCGTATGTTAGCTTCCCTCATTTCCATCAGTTAAGCCCCATTAAAATAAATCAGAAAAGCATCAGATACTTTTCTGATGTCACTAGCCTGTGGAGCAATTGCTCTAGCCACCGTGGGGATGCCATTCCTTTTCCTGTGTTGGGGAAACAGTGTACCTGAAAGAGAGATCAGGCCATTGCACACCCACACAGGATCCTGGACACACCTTGGCTTGTCCCAGCTTTTGTCTGGGGACTGCTGTTTTTGCTGAGATTTCTTAACTGTGCAGGCACAACAGACGGCAACTCATTCTACTCAGTTGTGGCAGATGTGCAGTTTTCTCCTCTATTCACTTAACTCAGCTTGAGAGAGTTGTAAAAAAAATGCTAACCTTCATTCCTCACCACAGACTGCCTTCTTGCAAGACCCAGTGCAGTTCCTTGTATCCTTTATGCTCTTTTCTGATCAACAGAGGTATGAGAAAAATAGTATCATAACTCATACTCTGCTGTGATGTGTAGGAACAAACAGTACATGCTGCTGCTATTGCTGAGTGGGAACAGGATGAAGAAACAGATAAATGAACAAAATAAAGGAATTAGATTTCAGGAGTGCTGAGGCTTTCCATATTTGAGGATGCTAGCATTGGATGTTTTGACTATAGCTTTGAGGTTTATATCAGGATGTCTTAGAAGAAGATTTGAGTTTGGAGTTTGAGGTCAGGCAAAAACCACAAAGATTTTTGTACATGCAGGTGAGTGCTTCTATGGCCTCTGCAAGATTTTTCATCACTACTTCACAGACGAGGACTGTGGTCTTGATTTTGGTTGTGTTCATGTAAACACATTCAGACCAGAACTTTCCAAATCATCAGCTTTCACCTGGAGCCAAATGGAAAAGACAATGTAAGAGTCTATGAAAGGCAGCTTAGGCTTTTTTTTGTACTCCAACTTGAGCAAATGGTTTCCTAAGCTTCTTGTGAATGTGGGACTGATAATCAGGCACTGTAGAGTAAATTAATCAATTTAGAGCTTTGTTTTAAAAGTTTTACTGTCCACAAGGTAAAATACCACCATTTTCCAATGAAAATATGTCTCCTTAATGAAAGAACATAGATCTTCCAATCAAAAAAATAAAAATAAAAAAATCCGTATAGGCCTCTTCTAGGTAAGAGGATATGGATGTGGGATTGAACTTCTTTTCATTTTGTCTAATAATCAATAATGGCTAAGCACACATTCCATTTTTACTTGAGGGAAATGATCTCATTATATCTGGTTTTGATTCCCCATGATTCCCGAGACGCAGTAAATGGGAAGGTTTCTAAGTGAGTTACTGCATACTTGATGAACCTGATCTCTTTTTACATAATACCATAAAAGACATCCTTCCTCATATTAGTTGGTTAGAACTGTGTAATATACAGTGTTTCATCATTAGCTAGCCTAAATGGACATTCATTGGATAAGCATTATAATGTTTAAATTTCTCCTCCAAAATAATACATTAGAGATTATTGCTGTAGTTTTTGCTCCAAGGCACTCTGCTTGTAATCAAAATCTCATTAAAAGGAATTCATACATTCTGTAGCCCAAAGGATCTCAATTTCATTCCTTCTCCTGTCCCTGTGCCTCCCATGCACTGATTTATATGGGTGTTTCACCTAAGGAAAAACTGTCCAATTTGGCTCTTTTAAGAGAGTGTCAAAGGTATAAACAGCATTAGCCATCAAGTTGTTTACATATGCTGAAGAGCTCTGAAAAAAATTCTCTCTCTTTGCCAATTTAAGTCAAACATTTAAAGTAATGAGATCTTCTTTTGCAGATGCGGCTCTGATGTATGGTCAGGTGAGGAAAACCTTTGACATCGTCATCTATTTGACCAGAAGGAAAGATGACTTTAGATAGATATCTAGCCTTGTAACTACCTTATTTTCTGTTTTTTGCCTCTTCTCTTTGACTGAATTTCTATCAAATAACTGATTTCTTTTAAACTGACTTAGTGATTACTGGAACAAAATCCTATCTATATGAAACGTGAAGTTCTACATTTTATATGGAGTACTATTTACCTGTCACAAAGCAGAAAAAAAATAGAGGATAGATTACAGTAATCACAGATTTATTAATCCAATTTTTACTTTAACATCGAGATTATCAGGAGAAGTTTTATTACTTTTTTAAAGAAAGATAAACAGCTTCATTTTTCTCCTCTACGTTGGAAATTGACATGCAGGAGATGCTCATGGGCAAAGCCTCTAGACTATTTATTTATTTATTTATTTATTTATTTATTTATTCTGTATTTCAGAAAGGTTATGAAGTCTTCTGTTGCAGTCTGCAGTGGTACAAAGATGCCAGAGTACTAGGTTCTTCAGGTAAAATTCTTCCACCTTGCTCTACATCACCAAGTTGAGATAGCTCTCCCAAGGGCAACCTGCATTATCTGTATTTTGGCATCTTATGGAAGATTAAATGATGAGCTAGTTTCACAGGGGACATGATATATAGTGTCAGTTTAAACAGACAGAGGGTGTTAAAAAGTATCATTGCTTTCATATGATCTGTGAGGATATGAAGGGAAGTTCCTGCACCTCTTCACTTTGATGAATCCCAGACGGAGTCTCAGGGATGATAAAATTGAAGCTCAAGTCCAGAACTGAACGCAGAGGTCCAGTCCCCTGTTGTAACCATAACTATCCTCTTTAATTGGGGTAGTCTCTTAATATTTTAATCCACATTCTTTTAATCCACATTGTTAACTACACAGCCTGCCTTAGGGAAGCTTTTGCTTCTGCTTCTGGCAGATCTTGTGTCCAGAGAGAATAACTTCCTTCAGACAATCATAACATTCAGCCCGATTTAAACATGAAACAAAACAAAACAACAACAAATTCAGCTAGCTCTTTGCTTCAATTTTGAATTCTGTAAACTGTATCTTACTATCTAAACTCAGCAGATTCAAGATGCTTAGGCTCCCTAGGAACCCCTCCTAGGTCATTTTACAGATTGATTGCCTCAAATACAATTTTGACAGTGTATCTATTACTTATTTCTTGGGCTCCCCATTTTCTCCTTTCTGGCTTAACAGTGGCAAGTTGGTGATGCAAAAGTGTGATAGAGCAGCATTTACATGGAATGCGAATGGATAAGTCTTTGAACTGCTAGAGTGGCACAAACAATATTGACCTCAATTTTCAGTCAATTTGGAATGCTGGAATATTTGTAAGTTGAACGTGATATTTGAGAGCTGATGGAGAATTTGGAAAGCTTTGCTGTTATATGTAGCTTTTGGCCTCTTTGAACTTCTTTCCCATTCCACAGAATGCAGGGATGCTGTTTGTTTTCTGAACCCAGGCTGACAATTCAGATTTGCCTGTTCATTTCCTTGGATGGAAAAAAAATCGTAGATTTCTTTTCCCCATCTCTGAGCTGTAAATTTTCTTTGCACTTGCTCATGTAGGGAACACAGTTTAATGACCTTCCCAACTGCTAAAAGTAATTCATCACTAATTGTTTTTAGAAATAGGTTTTCCAAGGTATCAGTTTAAAATAAGCTTGTTTACCGACGCTCACTCATCCATATAATTCACATCTTGCAACTAAAATCACTACTTTCTTTAATATAATGAGTTTTAGAAAGCCCTCTACATGTTTCCCAAATGTTCACAGAAAGTACCTGAGTGGCACATTGGTATGTTAATAAACATTTTATTCACTTCACATTCAACACAGGGACTTGTAGCTGAAAGAGGTTATAACCCACAATTTAGGAAGAGCTGTTCAGAGGCAGCCTTATTCATGGTCCTTCAGAGCAATGACTTTTAATTTTTTTAACCTCCTGTAAAATTTTTGAGAATTCACTGCCTCTCACCTGGTTTATAAAAAAGGTTTTTCATGTAACTCATTTAATATTTTAAGGGTGTAGAAAGTTCTGCAATGAATAGAGCAGAGGTTTATCTAGTTGAATGTGTCTAGTAACAGATATTGTATTGAACTTCATGTTCAACAACAGTAAAGTAGTAATGGACTTACAGGGGACAGTAGTCCCTAAACATAGGGAGTAATTGGTGTGATTGTGCCTTGCAGCACTGCAATTTATGACACCAGTGTGCACAGAACTAAAACACATGTTAAATCCAAAGCAGATGATTAGTGCCAATGATGTTAGTGAAATTACTCATGCTTAAACATAAGCATTTTAGCATTAATAATTTCCTTTAGGTTATCTTACATCTCCAGTTAGATTGAAAAAAAAAACACACAAAAGTCTGTCTTTGTGCAAGAAGGTAATTAAGCTTTGGGTAGGTAGTAGGCTACTTTTATTTTAATGCCAGAATGTTTGAGATTTGAGGTGAAATATTTGCCTGCCTTTCCTTTGCAGTTCACTAGAGTTTGTCTCATTTTAATGGGGATCAACTTTCATGTACAGTGAGTTTTCTTACATTTATCTATCCAGATGCTGCCATCATCATGATATATGAGTGCTGCTGCTTTTCTGTAATACTACTATCCACATACAAAGAAAAAAATAATAAAAAAATTACCAATTAAATTCACTAACCCTTCCTCTGGAGAGTACGTTGAATGTTATCATTATGAAATCTCATGTTTTTTGAAAAATTTTATTACATAGCAAATTGGCTTCATTTCATCTCACCCACCTTTGTCCTAAAGTTACTGTTTTTGTCATAATTTTTGAAAACCAGGGTTTGTGAACTCGGGAAAAGAGAGAAGCCTTTTTCTTAAGTTTTCTTTGATTGCTCTGTGTTCCCCTTGGAAGATGGTCACTTGAGGACAGAAAGTTACATTGATGTGCGAAGAGGGTGAAGCTAGATATAGGAACATTTTGTAAGTGAATTTTAATTCTGCTCTGATTTCAGTCACTGACAGAATTTGCTTGCCAGATTCCATACTCTTGAAAATTATTTTGAAGTTTAGAATTTCTCCATCATGTCTCTTTCTCTTGTCTTGTTTTTTGTTAAGAACCTCATCTGAAATTGGTGATTATTGAGCATTAGTCAAGCCACCTTCCTCCTAATGATTGCAATTCAATGTTTTAAATTTGGTTTCATGGTCCAGATGGTATTTAGAGCTATCGTTATACTCACAACTGGAACTGTAAACCCTCCTCGAGTCTCTGGCTAAGAGACATATGTGCTTAGGCAGATGTTTTACCACTACTAAAGAAGCCATTTCTTAAATAGATGACCTGCTTATCAAATGGAACCTGTTTCCCCAAATGTCAGGAGATGATAACACTGTTAAGGAATCCTCTCTGAAACATCAGTCTGTTCTTTTCATACCACAGACAGTGGTCTGTTAACACAGGGCATGAATGCATTCTTTTCTGTAAGCTCAAGTTTTCAGAGAAGCTTACGGTACTGGGCTTTCTTTAGTCTCTTTTGAAAACACTTGCCTCTGTGTTACTATGTGTAGGTATTGCACCATCCACATCCCACCCAGATAAGAATTATCCACGTCAGGACCAGATAACCTTTGGCAGCCAAGACAGTCCTGGAATACAGCCTTATCCTAGCATGACAGATTTACTTCAGGAGGCATGCAGAGTTTCTTATCACATGCTCTGACACTGGGGACACAGTGTCTCTCATATGATCTGCCTTCAGATGGGCAGTTTTGCTATTCTTATATTCGTATACCTACAGTCTAAATATGAACTATTGTCCTTAAAGTACCTGGATATTTTTCCTTAGTTGGAAAACTTCATTGTCATTCTATATTTGAAGCTGATCTTTGAGTAGATCACAGAAGCCCAAAATGATTAAGGTACTCACTGAAGACAGAAACTCAGAAAATCAAGGAGCCCATTAATATTTCAGAGATGGAGCAATGCATTATCTTTCACTTTGATACCCAGTACAATGGTAGCAGATGAATCTGTTTTAAGCTATTAGTCAAAAAAGGCTTTCCATTCTTAATATCACAAAACAAAAACAACAACAACAAATCACTCTGGTGAACTTAATGCTGATGTGTAAATTAACACTATGACATTGGTTTGAACCACCCATACCATGATACATAATTATTTTCCTGTGGAAACCTTTCTTCTCCCAAACCCTTAATACTCCACCATTAAGCTCTTTGAGCAAAAAATAAAGCTATGTAATTATTTCAAACTTCACAGTGGAGGTATAATACAGCAATTAATTATTTTGTTGCAAAAGGAAAGGAGATCATAAAGTAGATGAAATGTTCTATCCTAGGTTACTCACAAGGTCAACACCAGAACAAAGTAAATGTGACTTGTTCCATGCTCCCAGTAACCAAAACTCACTTGCTTTCACACAGTGTAAAGTACAGGCCAAAACTAATACTACAATGAGACCTCTAGGCTAATCTCACACCTACAAATCCATGAAGCAAAAACTACATCATGAAGAATCCAGTCTGCACACCAGGGAATTGTACTATGCTATCATCTCCTCTTCCCTTCTACATCCCCTGCATCAGCAAGGTAAATGCACTGAACCTATACCAGGATGTATGATATGCCAGTCCATTTGCTACATCTCACCACTATTCTTAATTGTTTCTTCACTTTGCAACTGAGCAGAAATATGATTAATTGTAAAATTTAATATGTGTCAATTTATCTGCTATTTGTTGTTTGTGGCATATTGTGAATAAAAGTTTAGACTTTCTCATTTTTTCTTATCCTTCACTCACGTTAGAAATGCCAGATTCTTGAGCAGTACAATCACAGAGAAAATAACTGAAATGTCCTTTCCTGAATCAATCCTGTCTCTCCTGACATGGCAAGACGTCATAAAACTCTGAAGATGAAAAATTGCTTACTGTGCATGACAGCAAATTAATAACAATACAAATACTGGAGCCAAATCCTACAGGTGTTAAATCTGATGCCCATCACCTCCATCAAAACCTATGTAGCTAATACCGTAGGCTGTATTCTTCACATGCTACTGCCTATGACCATGTGGTACACTTAAAGAATCTGCAATACTAGAACACAGTGAAACTCACCTCTGGGCACAGTGTTTGCACACATAAAACACAAATTAGTGAAGTCCAGTTTGGTGCCTTAGAAGAAGGCTTATGTGGTGCATCTTTACTGGTGGGATTTCTAAACGTGCTTCAAGCTGGCCTATTTAGCCTCACATTAAAGTCACTACTATCCCATTAAAGTCACTAGTAAAATTCATTAATTCAGTTTGAACAGACTCAGGTTGAAAGCAGTGCATTTCTGAATATGCCCTGCCAAGGCTACTAGTAACCACTGACCTAACCATGATGAGATAGACATTCCTCTATGTAGTTGTAGCATGCTGAGGCCCTAACGAAGATCAGACTTTCACTGGCCAGGAGGAAAACAGCAGACAGTTGCAATCTGACAAGTTTTCTATCTAAACATACAAGGACAGGAAAAAAAGGAGTTACTATAAATAAGCCAGTTTTACAAATGGCAGCTGAGGGCAGCAACTTCTTTAAAGTATCCTGTGCTTTAGAAACACAGCAGATTTTCTCTTTCAGGATTGTTCTCTCAAGGTATCAGAGACACTTGTGAACAAAGGCTCTTATGGTACAAATATCTCAAGGCTTATTATTGCTTCCATTATAGATAGAATCCAGGAGTTAGCTTGAAACAGTAAAAACAACAGACGGCTGCAGAACAGGGACACAAAAAAACAAGTGAGGAATAGCATAGCTACAACTGCTAGCTCCCTCCAGCAACTCTCCAGCCACTATTTGTATCTTTTTAGTTCTTTCTAAATTCCTTTTGATTTCCTTGATACCATGAGCTAAGTAAGTATGATTAGTGAAGAAGTATGCACAAGGAAACTTGTGTATACAAACATCGTGATGAATTTATTCACTTTTCTCTGCTTATTCAGCGAAAGAATAATTAAATCCAGAAGTACAGTTAAATTTATTCAGTAGATTTTGATTTAATTTAATGAAAGAGAAAGGATGTAAACCTTCACTGCATTGGAATTATCTTAGCATAGGGTCAGAACTCTTGTTGGCCTATCACATCTCTTCCCTACCTTCTCTCTACTTTTCTGTCTTAGAGGTTATTAAATGGCAAAGTTCTCATAAGAAGCTAATAGCGCTTGCCAATAAAATGTTTCTCACCATTACAGCTGCTGAAAAGTTGACAAAATCAACTGTTTGTGTTATGCAGAACATTTTCACTTTTTATCTCTAGAATTTTATCTGACTTTTCCAAAAATGAAAAAAGCTTTTCTATCACTTATGAAAACTATAGGGACTTTGGTAGCATTCTACTGGGCTTCCTTCTCAAATCATTCTGAATTCTGCATGGACAATGGCAGCAGACCCAAATCTACATGAAGCTCCTGTTTAAATATGACACTCAAAGTGAGTTTGAAATGTGACAGATATACAAAACAAGACCTCAGAGGTTTTGTTCAAGAATTTGAACTAAACATTTTTTTGAAATTGGAAGGGGTTTAGTAATTCAGTTTTGTAGCTCCATTCAAAGGCCTCTGGAATGAGAAGCACATTCTCTGAATCTCCCTGGGGAATTTGAAAATGTCTGTTTGTGAAAACAACCACTGCTAGCTTGGAGGGTTGTGATGATCAAAAATTGAAATGGCTTACCTGTCTGTATAGAAAATGCTTTTTGAGAAATCTTGCTGTAAGGGGCCAGCTATGTGTGGGCAGCAGAAGCCTAGAACAAAATTCGGCCAGTTAAACTGATACTTAACTGCAGCTCCTAATGGACGTAGACCTGGCTATCATTCTTAACCTAGGAATGAATTTTAGCCCAATTGTAGAACTTAAACAAAACAGCATAACACAGTTTTCGTGCTTATTTATCCAGTTCTGATGTCTGCCTAGTCTTTAGGGAATGAAGGCTGACTCTTGGCCCTTATCCCTGCTTATATCCAGACTGTCTAGAAAATTACTAAGAAAATTAAATATCATCACTGACACCAGCTCTAACAAGAAACAAATTTGGTTCCTGAACAAGTAACATTTCACTTTTTGTATACATTTACTTATCTTTTTCCATCCTTGATTTCCTACTAAGTTGACACCCATTTTGCCTATTCTTAGAGCTGATTCTCTATTTATTTGTTTTCTTAGAAAGTTATTGTTTTTCGTGATGTTTGATTACAACAGAAATACAGTGTCAAAGACCAGAATGATACTTAGCCAAGGTAAGACATACTGCTAACTTGCATCTGCATATAGAGTATGGTATTAAAGTCCAGGATTTTTAGGCTAATTTTCAGGTTCTCTCTAGGGATTAAAAGCAGCTCTAGCCACTAGAAAATACAAGCCCTGAGCAAAGGAGCAATAACTATAAGTGCTGTGTGTTTCCATACCCAGTTCAAACAGAAAGAACCAATCAGGATCTGAAAGCTCTTGCAGAATCCATCAAGATCCCAGCAAGTTCTCCATGCTCTTACAGAGGGCCTGAGATGAAGACAATGTTGACAATGTAACTGACAATCTTAATTTGACCTTAGCCATACCACTCCTCATTTACTTACCGGAGAAGAAAAGAATTTGGGGAAAACAGCTAGAAAGTGACTGCTGATGTGCCTGCAATGCATTTATCAGGCAGCATGTTAAGCTGCAATAGCAGAACATTTCTTGCATAAAACAGATTAAGAAATCAAAGCTGTACATTTTTCATACATTTTCAGATCTACGATTGGAAGACACAGGGCATGCATTTGTGTCATGGGATAAGGCTGACCTTGAACAGAGGGAAAAAAAAAAAAGAAAAATGCCAGTGATGTGCCAGAGATGATTAATGGGAAAGAAAAGAGAGCTCTTTCCAAACAGCATTAGTGATCAGGCAGGGGAAAACTGTGAAAAGGATTTGAAACACACCAGTGCCCAAGACAAAAGAGCACACAACAGTTCCATCCCCCCTAAAGCTACCTGCTTCGTTCCTCTGCAACTCATCCATCACCCCCTCCAATAGACTTCCACTGTGAACCTGTTCCAGCTTGTGATCTGATAAGTGTAGCCGAATAGGATAACAAGGTAAGGTGAACTCACCATACTCTCAGTTCAGGTGGAGTACATGCCGAGAGGAAACAGATATGTTTTTGCTTTTAAAACAGAACAGAACAGAAAGAAATGAGAGAATTCAATAGGGATTTTCCTACCTGTGTGCTGATAGGTGCTACTGGCTGCCAGCTGGTGAGATGATCAGCTTATGAAAACCCTTCATTGTCAAAGGCTTTTCCATGCCCAGGACAATGAGAAATAAAGTCACAGGCGGGTTCGTTCAAAACTACCTTTTTAGGGGTACAGTTGACCAGAACACGCTAGAAGGTGGCATTCAGATCACTGAAGCTAAGGGGAAACAGAAGTACAGATGCCCTGAACTGCCATTTCACAAGAAGTACCCTGCCTTCTGAATGCTGGGTGCAGGAAAACAAGACTTTGTGTGTACTGTATGGACATACATATATTATACATATGCATGCATATCCCATGAAATTCTCTTACACTTATTTCTTATCCTACAGTAGCACAGAGACCTCCAGCTCCTGTCACAACCTTATTGTGCAATACACTAGACAAACTTACAGCCAGAGAGACTCCCGCATCAGAAGTCTGCAATCTAAAGAAGCAAGACAATAAGTATGTATAAGAAAAGAGCAAGGAAGTGGAAGTTAAATTATTTGCTTGCTTACAGCCACTTACAGAGGTTGGGGTAAAGACAATAACTGAATCCACCTCTTCTAACTCCATAACTTAAGCCTTTGAAATTGGTCATGTTATGGGATTCATTCTGAGACAACGCACCTCTGATGTATGACTTCATGATGACTCTGCAGCTGCACTTTAAATAATCAATAAAGCACAACGAACAAGGAGATTGCTCTCATTTTCTTTCCAACCCTAGACCAAATTCTGCTATCTGTTGTACAGGTGCTCAGACGTGGTAAATTGTTTTCTGACAAAAGTTAGCAGATGTCAAGTCATGTTCTGAAGCCAAAATAAGCCCCCTTACGTTGCTTTTACATTCTTTTGTTTCCTCTTCCATTCCACATTCCCATACAATGCATAGCTGAGGACACTATTCGACCTGTTTAGCTGACTTGCTTTCCACATTGAACGGACCATGAATTTACAGCCAAGTTTGCAACTGTTCCTATCCAAGCTGTAACCTTGAGACATTCTCCACCTTCACATTGAAATTTCATGATTGTTCCTAACAGATCACGTCTTGCAATAGAAAGGTATCAGAATATTTTTAGGGGCTGTCTATTTTTTAGCTTTCTAGGAAAGTGGAACCCTCAGGTCCCACACATGTATGGATTTTTTCCAGTCAATGGTCTTATCTGTACAACAAACCTCCTCTTGCCTCAAGCTCCTCTCCTTGCTAACACAGGAATATTTAAGTTTGCTGTAAATATCTACAAAAGCCAATATGTGGGTAATAAGAGAACTGAAACAAATATTTTTTTGGCTACATAAAGGAACATGAATCCCCCCTGCAGCTCCCTGAACTGTTGACAACCATTAAACTTATGCTTCCATGTATTGTTTCTGCCAGTATGTATTTTTAATCATGTTCTTCTTGCTGCTAGAAGAATTTCAGACCATGCCATGTAACACAGAAAAGTAAATTGAAATTAGCATTATCTAAACCTGTAATTAAAGAAGAATTAATTTTTCTTCACTGAAAAATTAAAGGCAAAAATCCCACACTTGACAAAAGAAAATGCATTGTCACATTTTTAAGTCAAAGTTAATTATGAATTATGGATCATTTGCAAGAAAGCAATACAAAAGTACCCACCGGGCCTGTATCCAAAGTAAAAATGAATTTATGACAAAGTTGATATTGACCCATTATTTATAAAGTCTGTTAAATTCATCTTAGACTGGGCTTCTAGTGAAAGATGATTTATTAAACAAAGTAATATAAAATGTAATGAAATAGATTAAGTCTCTTTTTGAAATATTGTTATCCATTAGATCTGGTAAATTCAAGTCTGTTTAAACATGAAATACCACTTTAGCAGATATGCCAGCTCCTACGTAAATGTGGGGTTGCTAATGTTTTAGTCTCCTGTGTTGAAAAATCTTTTTCAGGAGAATAGGTGGCAGTAATGATTTTATTTATCTTGGGGCTTTACATTTATCATCTTTAGGATATCTCAACAATTGCACATCTTTCTTTTGGCTCTGAAAAGAGCACAGATTTTATCTAAGTTAGGTGCAGAGGGGTGCCATCATGGTTATCAGTGCTGCTGATATCAATAGTGCTGCTCCAACTTAAATAGTCTTCCCAAGACTCCTTGCAAGTTCACCAGGGCTTTATCCACACTGCAGTGGAAATGGTTGCTGCAGCACAGAAAATCCTTAATTTGGCAACAAGAGAAAGCAGTGGCAGTGAGGATGCATCAGCAAAAACTTTGCCATGGGCAGCTGAAACATATTTGCTGGCAGGTAAGCACTTGTAGGTGGTCCTCCCTGCAGTATTTCTGCACTGTGCAATGGGGCATGATGCAATCCTCTCTCGGCTGGTGATACTCCAAGTCAGCAAGACCATGAGCTGAAGAGCAGCACAGGGGCTGGCAGCCATGACATTGTGCCTGTGCAGTGCTGGCAGTGAGCTGCCAAGTTAAAGCAAATGCAGCTAAACTGCTTCCAGATCTGAGCTGGTGTGTGGTTACCTCTGCTAAAGAATTTGTGGGCTCCCCCTCCATGTAATATTTTTGTGACATAGTTTGCATCTCAACAATGTCTCCTCTTGGCTGCTGAATATTGTACTGCATTTTACTCTTGGGTAAATCAAGGTGCAATACAGTTAGGAGTAGATGTAACATTTTCTTGCCTGCATTGTGTAGGCCTTAGCTCTGCATACATTCACTAGGGAAAGGAGGCTGGAGGCAGCCCACGGTCCCACTCAGTAGAAGCATATAAGTAACCTCAGTGAAATCAGAGTATTCTTCATAGCACTCAGGTAACCTACTCCTGCCAAGTGTAAAGTTTTTCCTCACTGCTGACTTGGGCATGTGTGGTGTATGGTATAAGCTCCCATGCATATCCTGCACACTGTTGTCTGGATGAGCTCTAAAGTGATGCTACAAGCACTAGAATTCATTTCTTGAAATAAATCTCTGGCATACTAGCTCGAATGGTTTATAACCTTGCTTCTTTCTATGTTCCAACAACATTAATTCTGTTGTAATGACTCCTGTAAAGATATCATTTGAATAGCAATGTTTTATCAGTTTTATTTTCGCCTATTTTCCGGAATAATCCATTCTCTTATCACACTTTTACTTTTCAGCCTTTGAAAATTTCTAAGCTTTAGTGTTTGTGCATAATGCAAAATCTTATTGCCACAGGAAAAGTGGTTTCTCTCTCTCTTTTTTTTTTTTTAAATTTATTCATAATTAAAACTCTCATGTTAGTGGCAGTTTTCAAATCTGACATGACATTTTTATAATCTAGTTAATATCTCAAAAGGTTTTTCTGCATTGCAGCCTGGGAATTATGCAAATTAAGACAAGAAGAAAAAAATTCTTGCCTCAGTGTTGTTTAATCATAAAGCTATGACTGAAGAATTATTATTGTTTTTATTATAGGAAAACTACACTACAGGTTTTTTTGCCAAAAGCAGGTGATAGCTCAGTAGATTATGCACTGTAAGAATTCTCCCTATCCTGCAGTTTGCTTTCACAGACGGGAAGATATAATAATAGATTCACTGCCACTGCAAATATGCCTGGCCTTAGTCCAAAGCTAGTGTTCAAGTTAATAGAAAGATTCTGTAATGGGCTTGGGATCAGGCCCTTTATAAATATAATTGACTGCCTTACTCTCCTCCCATTTTTTCCCATGCCACTTGACATCTTATGTGGCAAGATCCTTTATGCACAGGCATGCTTGAACACCATGTGTTCAGCCTTGGCTGGGAGAGCTAGTTACTGTAGACTAGATACTAAATGGGCAGTTATTTCTTTAGAATGACTCTAAAGTTTTCATTTTGTGTCTCTGTGGTTAATTACTGAATTCTCATCCCTGTTTTGGGTTGGCATTCACAGGACTCCCTCAGTGCAGGGGTAGCTATGAAGTGCATCACAGAGCTAATCCATACATCTCATTTGTCTCTCAGCAGGGAGATGCTTTGGCAGAGCCAGGCACAGGCACTTCAGAATCTCCATAGAGCTCTACTTACAACAAAACAATATGGTTTAATGGCCTGAAGGGCTGGTAACTAAAAGATACATGTAGGTCTGTCACACCTCTGTATCAAGGGAGGAAGGAAGTGCTGAGATCTGGCCTTACTATTCAAGGTAGAGGAGAAGCAGAAGAGAAGACACTGCCCTATATTGAGAATTCCTGGGACTGACAGTGGAAAAGGATGAGACAAAGACTGAGGATAGGGCATGACCCAAAGACGCACAATATTTAAAAGAGGGAGTTATGCATTCCCTATGCATTTACTACAGCTAGCTCCGAGAGCTCTTCTAGGAGTAAAATTAAATAGTGATATGAGTGCCTAGGCTGAGAAGCATGCCTAGAGCTGAACCCCTGTAGCCAACTGATTTATAGTATATTTACTTTTCCTAGCCATCTGGCCAGCAGTTGCCTCTTTAAGCTGCCATCATTAATGTGTCATTGGATAGTCAATTATTGCTCCAATCTCTTACTCATTTTCACTCTGCTCTTTCTGATAATGGAGGGCCAGGGCTCTTTACACCAAGACTTATGTATCAAAGAGTTCCTACAATGTCTGCCACTACTGTTTGTCTTTGGTTTTGTAAATGGTTTCTTTGCACACAACCAGGTGGTGCAAACAGTTAAGTCACCTGGTTCCTGTATTTGCTTTGCTTCTTATGTAACGTACAGATCTGGACAACTTGTTCCACTAGGAATCTTTCCCAGACCCATGCAGAAGAGCTGCCACTGCAAGGCTTAGGGAAGTGATGTAATACTGGCTTATTCCTCTGGGGCAGAGTATATGGGATTTTATTTCGAGGACTCATGTTGCCAGCTGATCAGTTGTGTCTACAGATGCAAAACTGACCCTAGGCTCTTTCTTTCCTGTCATTTCCCTTCATCAGAAATGAGTCATTGAGAGGGAAAGATCAAAAGTAAAATCAGTGCAAGAGAGCAATGAGGTGCACAGCTTGTGTGTGTGTGTACACATGCTTCTAGCTGTAAAGGACGGCAGCTGAGTGCTATGAAATTTCAAGAGATGGCAGACAAAATCAGAGCTCATCACTCAAGCCCCACAGTGATGGAGTTAAGTATCATCCATGGGAAACGACTGACCACTGGGCTCAAGCCTGGACTCTAGCTAATTCCTGCTTAATCTAAGTTGCTTAACTCCATTCAGTCTCATCCTGTAAAATGTACTTGCATAACTCAGGCTAGACTACCCCAAAACCAAGAGAAGGTTGTCTGAGTTATTTCTGTAAAGTGAGGGGTTCTGTGTCATGGTTTAGCCAGTGAGGACAGCAGTTCTCTTAAGTTCAAAAGCATCGGGGTTTGCTTGTTGCAAGATCGAGCTTGTTGCTGCCTTGTGAGGACTGTGTGGACAGTGCTCAGAGTAAAGCATCTCTGTAACTTACCTTTGAATATTTGAGCAACTCCTGCCTCCAATTGTACAAAAACTGAGCTATAAACTTTCCCCATTTCTTATAAATTTACAGATTGTGCCAGACTGTAGAGAAACTACAATAACTATACCAATGGCAAGGTCGATTTTGCATGCATGCTATACAGAATACAATGTATCTGTGTTCACACAACTGTAATCTGGAACAACACTTAAACCTTAAATATAAAATTTTAAATGCTATACAACCACTAGCTTTATAATAGTCTAAAGGTGTCTTGCAACAGAGATTCATTTACATACCAGAATAATTCTTATATAACTCAGAAATGCCTTTAGCATAATTTACGAAGGTTGCTTAGCTGATATTTACAGCAGCTGCAGTAAATCCAAGATGCAGCTTCAAACACAATTCACAGTATTTCCTTAAGATGTAACCTAATACTGTCAGGAAGTGTCAGCTTTAAACAAATAACACAACACTGTACTAAATAAAGATTATGACAATCTAATGCAGATCTTCAAACTTCAGATGTTTAGGCACAACTGAATTGATTTTTTTTTTCTATTTAAAAGAAAAAGGGTCAGACAGAAAAATGGTATTACAGAAGTCAATCAGTTTCCAGTCCTCGCACATATTTTGCTATATCATAAAATTTCTTTATAGAAAGCACATTATGAGAATTCGTCTAGTCCCTGCAAGAGGGGGAAAGGAAGGATGATGCATCACCTATGTTTTAGTGAAATAAATACCATTAATTTCACTCCTTGTGGAAAATAATTAAAGTAAAATTGCAAAGTAAAACTGGGTTAATTTAATGATAAACCCCACAGTCACTTCATTGACTTTTGTTGCATTTGTTCCATCCTTCTAAAGGTCATCATGTATCTTTTTTTTTTTTTTTTTAGTATATCCATCATCTATGATTTATTTTTACACACTATTAGTTAGTATTATAGTGACGGTAAAAATTCCAAACAACTCTGTTCTCCACTGACCCCACTACAGCTTATTTCTCAATGGTCAAAAAGGGTTAAGGCAAGACCAGGCAGAGAAGTGAAGTGACAAGGCCCATGTCACACAAGGGCTTAGTACAAGAGTCAAAAATAGAACCCAGGTCTCCTGAGTCACACACTCGAGCCTTATGTCTAATAATGCTGTCATCAGAAATAAATACCAGTTGTAGGTTAACTGGTTGATGAGCATACACTGGTTTGTGTAGGGACAAGTGACAGGCCTAAGATTTCTCATCTTGTCATAACTGCTCCTCATCCAGGGAAGAGATGCATCAAAGGAGATGTCTTGCCTTCAGAGATCCATTTTTTTTCAGAAGGAGAGAAAAATAAATAAATAAATAAATAAATAAATAAACCTGTCTGAATTTAATAAAAATAAAATTCTAGCTCACTAGTAAGTACGGCATTGCTTTTCAAAGGGTGAAAATGTGGATCTCTCCTTTTTGCCATTCCTCTCTCTCTCTCTCTCTCTCTTATTTTTTTTCTTTTTGTTTACCCAACTTTGCCACTGTAAAATGTGCCACTATGGGGAGGCCCTTTTGCCATTTTAAATGTGTGTGCCCAGAAAGTCAAAATGCACTTTGTAGCTTTCTGCAAATGTAGCTCCAGAAGCAGTAAAATGGAAGGCAACAGGCACACTGTGCTGCTCAACCATCATCCTTTCAGTTTGGCAATCCCTGGCAAACCTGTAAATGAATACACTGAAGGAATTTTCAAGCATTGGATGATTTCACATAACAAAGAACAACCCATGGAGCTCAAAATCACAACGCTAATAATTTTTTTCTTCCTGTCTTTCTCTCCAGGAAGAATCCTGTACTTAATTTAATATTTCAGGCCTTGTTTTACTGCTATGCACAATTTGCATAAACATATCTCCATGGTTATTTCACTTGTCCACATCCTTCTGACACACAACAGGCTGTCGCACCATGTTTAGAAAGATCCAGGCTGTGGGAAGTTCCTTTGCTTATTATTCATCACACTGCCCTGTGCACCCACTTCAGACCCAGAAGCCATCTGGTATCAGTTTAACAGTATCATTTGGTTTTCTTTCCTGGTTTGGATTGAAATTCAAAAGCAAGTAAGATAGGATAAGTGCATGTATCTGTGTGGAGTGTCCTCCTAGGGTGTTTTACAGCTATAGCAACTGGAGTTTTTATTTAGAAACATGCCCAGATGCACACTCACGCATGTTCGCTTAAAGATCAGTCTGCAGTGAAGTAAATAGAGAAGACACGGGTATCCCTGGCTTCCCAGATGCCATGCTATAAGACTAAGAGTATCAGGAGGTCAGTCCTAAAACTTAGTTTTGTGGGTTCTGATTAGATTATTGGAGACAAAGTCTCCACAAAGATATACATCAGGATCTCTAAGGTGAAACTTATATAAAATGCAAAAAATATGGGAGGTTTTCTCATGCATAACAGCTGTTCTTCTGTATCTGTGCCTCTAGGAATAGGACCATTTTATACATAATTTTTCAGAAATTAAGCAAGAGGTCTAACCAGCAAGCTAATGTTTCAGCAGTTTGTTTGTCTTAATAGAGTTCAAATGTTCTTTATCCCACTGCTTTGATTAACAATCTGGAATTATATCCCTCTTTCTTAATGCTAACTGCAAATTTCATTTCCAAGTTTGTCCCACCTTCACTTTGCTATCAGGTTGCTTCCCTTTTGTCCCTGCTGTACTAAGGTTGTGATAATGCCTCCTATGATTAACCACATCTTTAAATATCACTTAAAATAGTTGCCTCGGGAAGATGGTATTTTGGAAAGGAAGAAGTATAATACATTACTAAGTACATTATTATGACACAGAAGAGCCTAGGTAAATAATTAGTGTCTTACCTTAAGTCATGACAAGGCATGATTCAGAGTGAACTTGCCATGCTACAGCAAAAAAAAATTATTCAAGCATAATTTTAGATGTCCGAGGGGGAGAAAGAGATTACAGCTCATCCTGTTGTTTATTTTTTATTCTCCTGGCTGTGCAGAAAATAAAATATGCTATTAGAGCTGACTAGAATTTCTGATGAAACGCAATGGGTTGTAACAAGTTTATCAATTGAGCTAGTGTCTTCCACTACTGGAAAAAATAAAAGGCCTGCTTGTGCGAGACCTATCTTTTTGGTAATCTGTGTCATTACATTTCTGTCTTTGGGGAGCTGAGCACGTACGCAGTGTCTAGGTTCAAATGGCTATGCAATGGTTGATTGCCTCCAATTCCCCAGGCAAGTTGGTGTTCTGCTGCTGATGTTACTAACTAAATAATTGGGAAGTGATCTCGTGCAGTGAGTGTTAACCTAATGCTTAGTGAGATTAGCAAAATAATTAATTCTATCTATTCAGGACATAACTGGCTGTTGTAGAAGGCAAATTATTTTTCCTTCAGAGTAGGGAGAGCATACCACTGAGAAACATTAACTTCATCATAGATTAGGCAAGGATATAATAGTTTTTCCTATTGCACAATATGGGTGAATCCAGACACTTGTAGGAGAAGTAAAAATAACTGGAGAGTATTGTAAGAAGTGACTGGCACTTGGAGCTGAGAGCTTTCTGGAGCATCATTCTGGCAACAGTGGCAGCAGGCACTGTACCTTTACAAATGGTATGTTGCCATTGACTGATAACACAGAACAGGGTACACAGCACAGAGCAGGGCTGTGCAGGTTGCACTGGGTCTGGAGCAGGAAAACTATTTCAGAAGTATCGTTGCTTCTCTGAACAAGGTCTGGTACGTATACAGAAGATGGTCCTGACAGTATAGACATGACCTTTGCAAGATAAAATAGGAAGCAACAATAGGAAGCATCGGTAGTATCTGGGGAATCACATGAGGTCTGTGCCTTTTTAAAAGGATCCAACTGCTACCCCTTTCCTTCCTCTTAGGGCATCGAAATGCCTGATGTAACCAGGGCTACCACAGCAAGAACACGCAGGGGAGAACTACAAGAAAACAGTCACAAATCACAACTCATGATAACAGAAAGATGATTTTAAGAGTTTTATATTCTGATGTTAATGCTAATACCATCCCAGCATTGCATGCATCTACTAGAACCTCTAAAATAAGTCTAAACCACTAATTCTGTCTCAAGGAGGTCTACCATTTTTTCACAATGCTTGTTTCCTTTTTACTGAAATTTTATGTCTTCTTTCTAATAAAAGAAGAAAAAACAAACATTGCAGAGGTCTCAGTCCTCCTTAACTGACATGAATATGTCAGAGAAAGAAAGAAAGTGTGAAACTTTTCACCTATGATGCTCTGGAAATGAAAAGGCTAGACTCGTAACTATTTATAATTATTTAATTGAGACTCTTCAGTTAATGCTGCATTAACACTTTGCATAATCTAATCTCTGCCTTACAGAGGTGCTATTTTAAGCTTTAAAATTTCATGTCGCAATTTTCAGGATAAAGAATTTTGATTGTAATGATAGATCAGAGACTGTTTGAGGAAAGTGACACGAGACAAGAATGTAAGGCTGTGATTTTTCTCCCTGGCCACAGCTTTCCTCTTGCATTGTGCTCCACAGAATGACGAGCAAAGAGGGAGCTGCAATTAGATTAATTCTACAATTGATTCCAAGAAGTTCAATGATTAAAAACAACTGTGAAGAACCAACATTTAGAAACAGAACTGACCACTGTTTATGCACCAGCAACTTTGTTAAAAACAGAAGAAAAAACCCTCAAGTCTGAGGAACAATTTATATAAATTGCAGTGATCTGTTCACTCAATTTTCAAAAGAAAGCTTTCCTGCATGGTATAAATCAATTTCTCTAGCTAAAGGAACCTCTGGGAGTCTTACTCATTTAATCTTCCATCTAGGTTTGCCAACCTTTCCCCTTAAACTGTATGCTTTATTAGAAATTTAGTAAGTGGTTACCTTCAAACAATCAACCATTATCTGTCTCTAGACAACCAGATGCATATGTATATTAAATGCAACAATACATGAAAAAAACAACATATAAAGGTAGGGAATCCTGCTGCCCTAATGAAATATTGATTGTTAATATAGAGCACTGTACAAAGGCACTAATGGCTACGGAATGAAATTCTGACATACAGTCTGAAGAGCTGTTGGTTCATGCAGCTTTATATCATATCCCATTTGGCATTAAAACATTTCAACTAGGTGGGTTTCTTGTTGATTGTTCCTAGCAGAAAAGCAGTGAGTATCACTTAATGGATACAGAGGTTAGTAGAATGAATATAAAGAATAGGTTAATGTTATTAGTTCAGAAAAGCACTTAAATGAGAACTTTAATGTGCTATATGGGAATATACTTCTCTGTTGGGAGCTAATTTTCAAAACCTAGTCACAAGGGACTCACAAGATCTAAAGTAGCACCCAAAGAACAAGACGAATACTTTTATTCTCCAATAGGTCACCAATTGCCTCAAGCAAGCAAGTTTATTTTTGGCCTTGAACTGCTTGCAAGTCACTAGAACTTGTGGTTCTTACTTACTGGGCCAAATCCATTCGTTGTGTAATTCCTCAAATAGGTAAAGAGAATGAACACTGCTGACTTTTTAAAAGTACTTATAAATGCTTCAGAAATATTTCTTCCAAAGTATTTTAAATATGCTATCTTGGAGGGACCACTTGAAGGATATTTAGGAACTGAAGGCTAATGAACGAGCACTGAGAAATTTGGATGTCCTTCTGTCACTACCAATCTTAATTGTTTGGAACAGAGGAGTGAGGGAGGAAAAGGATTGTATTTACTAGTCACTGTTATTTCATGTCAATTGAAAGTCTCCATGGCTGCTGCTCGTGACTCACATTACTTCACTATTTAGATTCTTTATTCCTTAAAAGTACTAAAGAAGTGAATCATTGCCAAGAGTTTTTACAATTTAAAGCATGCTTGTGGCAGAATTGCCAGAATGAACATGATTATTTACCTCTGAGCTCTAATATGTGTTATCAGCACTGGAATAGTTAAAGAAAGGATAAAGGAAAACAACACATCCTCCTATGAATTTGATACTCTGCAATACGCCTTGCATGTCTGCTACATAAACATACCAGTATATTTAACTGACTGTAAAATATCTAGAAATAACCCTCAAGCCTAGATGTATGGAAATCTTTACATCCTTTAGACAATAATAGTCCCCTGGTTATGTCAAGAGCTGCAGTAGCAAAAAGCTGAAAGTAATTATCAGATTTTCTCTCCTTTAGCATGGCTCTGCCCACTGCATACCATTACAACTCATATCAGGATAGATAAGCTCTGAGACAGGAGGGATCTGGGTTTATAGTTATCAGAGATATTTAAGAACTGTCAGGAGTCATTTGGGTAAAGCTGAACCTTCCTCAGTGTGGGACAGGCCTAGATGATGTCTTGAGCTCCCTTCCAGATATATTTTCTATGACTGTCTACAATTCCATGAGACATTGCCCCTGAGAAAAAGCCCTTAGAATGACATGTTCTATCTTCACTATATGAAGTGTGGGATAAACATCTTTCAACTGGAGATACCTGCCTCAATACCACTAGGCCAGGGACTCTTCACATTAGCATGTGCAGAAGCTCCAACTGTTATCATCAAAGCTCAAGTAAGAGCCATGCAAAACTGCTCCATGACTGCCCTAGGAGTGTGGATTGGTAGAGGTCACCCCAGTACTCCTCTCCAGTTCCACACAGAGAATTCATTTACATTCATGCTTTGCAGATGAAGAGAAAGATACGAACAAAGAGAAAAAAAGAAAGAAAGAAAAAAAAAGATATGTAATCATTACTGCTGTTGTCTTCCCTCATTCAGAACCATCATGTAACTAATTTCTGCCTGGCTGCTGGCTATAGAGTTGGTTTTCTACCTTCAGCTTACCTCAGAGTTTCCAAAATTTCATTGCCATATTTTTCTCCATTTGGAGAGGGAAAAAAAAAAAAAAGGTTGCAAAGAACATTTCTGTGCAGAAAGCTATCCATTGCTCAAACTCTTTGAGCTTCACTCAAAGCTGGGATTTATTGGGGGGTTAAAATAAGGAGATGGAATTGCATGTTTAACTGCAAGCCTTGTAGGAAATTCTGAATCTTCACACTTGTAATTAATTTCTGGCATCCTATTGAAATACAGGTGACCTTAGAAAATAGTGCTATGAGCTTTTGGCAAGAATCAGAACTATTGATTTTGCTGGTGTGCAGAAAATATAAAAATTATGATGGATTAACTCAAGGTATTTTTTACCTTTGTTGCAGAAAACTTTTGTAAGTGGGGGAATGTGTGGGAGAGAGGCATTGCTACCTGCTTTTAGGTCAATCCATTTCACACTGACTTGAAATTCTGCCATTAGGTCAATGATAATTGATCAATTCCACTTTTAAAAGTTCCTGGAAAATGTCTCTTGAAGGTAGTGCCTCTAAACTTTCTTTTGTATTTTAATTAAATTTGATTTCTAAAAATTAAAAAGCTACTTGCTAAGAGAATCACAATTAAAAAGAGGAAAAAACAGAGGTATCAAAACAAATCAAGTAAAATACTTCTGGTCACGATTTACCAGTGAATGAGAACAAAGGCTGTACCTGAGGCCACATACCTCCCAGTACTCCCAGCTGTAGATGGGGTTCACTCCTTCAGTCCTGTGGAATTTAGTTTGATTCTGTCCACGTATCATCCCAGGCGGTCTCATGAAAACATTGTAAAATGCATTTTAGCATCTGTAAGTGGTGTTTTACATTTGACTTGTATATTCTTCAATATTCTCATTTCTATTCCATATTTGTTGTTTGTGGGTGGTTAATCTGATTTATGAACTGATGTTAATGGACATTATTTACTTGTTCACACTCAGATTTTGCACAGCATTGTCAAACAGTAATGCAGTAAAAGAACCCTCCTGGTTCTGCCTAAGAAATGACTCAGGAGTCTAAGGAGTCTATGCTAAGAACTTGAAGGAGAGGGAATTTTGATTCTAATCTATGCTGCATCCACTGCAATTAGCAGTGGACTAGCTAGTGGCTCATTTAGCAGTAGGATTTATGATGATACCTAGACGTACCTTTGATAAAAATAAGACCTTCAGGTTAAAGCTAAAAACATTTATTTTTAGGGGAGAAAATGAACACCATTTAGAATTATGAACTGCCATGTCCCTCTTGCTCTTCCTCCAAACACTTTTTTGAAAATCTCTCCCTTTTTTTTTTTCAATTCATTATAGTGTTGGAATTGAATTTATCAAGAATTTTACTGAGGTTTTTCTCATTTCTCAATTAGCCCTATACAGTGTAATTACACTTTTATACCAAATCTTGAATATTCCCAGCTCCTATAAAAAAGACAGAAATGTTGAAGGTTACACTGTAAATATGCAAGTCAAGCTCCCCTCAGCACGACTCCGTGTAACTTGGATACTGCAGTTCCACTCCAGTGAACATCTCATTTGCAGCCCATGCCATGACTTCAGAATTTTTTTAAGAGCAAAATGACAAATAATTGCAGGTAATGGTATGCAACTTGCTATCAAATCAATACAGCAGAATGAAGAATGAATGTTAAAAACAAGGGTGTTTCCCAGTTCATGATGGGATCTAGTACAGACTGGATTTGTGTGTGTTTAAAGAACAAAAACATTGGACTGGATTGTCAGATATTTGTCTTATATCTAAGAGATAGTATGTGGAAAGACTGAAAAAGCTACTATAGCTCCATCACATGACATCATATTCTCATTTTCTATTCCTACTCTTTCAGGGCTTTCATAATTGGCTGTTCGATTTGAAAAGACGACCATAATCTCACAGAGCTATAAATACCAGTGCAATGCAGATGATAGCAAGAAAAAGGACAGATAGTAACACACAGAAAAACATCATGAGAATCATACAGCTGTTAAAAAGGAAAGGGCATATCACAGCTAGTGTTCAATTTCTCTCAGGATTTGCTTTACTCATCTTCATAGTGGTTGATCCTCCATTTGGTTTTCAATGACTTTTGAATCTACAGCACCCAAATATTATAGTCAAAATATTTATTACTGAAGAGAGTAATTCCACTGCCAGCTAAAGCAAAACCTAATCTTTTTGTAAGCTGACAGCAGAGAATACAGCCCAAAAAGCTGTTACACTGGATAGGTTTGGACTGGTTGTGATTATGGCCTGGAAGAGGACTGATAAAGCAAGTCAGAAAACATGCTGATGCAGGAAAACCACTTCATGGGGTTAGAAATGACACCAGAGCTCTGCTCTAGAGGTGGCTTCACTACAGTTTTGAGCAGAGCTATAGCATTTCTACAGCCACACACATACTCTGTTGAACTCAAAGATAGAATTAGTCTTAATTAGATTGCATTTGGAAATCTCAGTTTTTATGGATAGAAGGTGTTGGAGAAAAACAAATGACTAATTTTTAATTCACACTATTATGCCTTTCAGTTATAGCACATATGCTACATAAGAACAGTGCAGAAAGATTTCTGCAACACTCAGCTGCAACAGCATATGCTAGTGAATATCTACTTTATTCTGTTTCTTTTTTCAAATTTGTCTTGCAGCTTTGAGTCAACTTCGTGAGTATGAGTCTGATCTCACTAGCAGTTTTACAGTCAGGAATAACATCATAAAAGGTAACAGAAGTACATCAGAGTAAAATTAGGACATCTGAGATCCAGCATCATATCTGCTATTTGTTTCATTAAAGCACAAAGATTCAGAAGGGAAAAAAAATCATACTGGCCAGTCATAAACTTCTTATTTGAAGGTAGAGATCTCTTTGGAAAAAGGCAGTTATGAAAATACGATAAAAAACCCATGTTCAACTTTGACTTCACTTTGCACAGTACGTCAAAGTGCAGATGGGGAAAATGTTCCAATCACCAATCCCAGGTTAAGTGTTTCTTACCTAAGGATTTCAAGATGGAAGAAAAGAAACCTGTGTTTTTCAGTTCATCATGGGATTGTATTGGAGGCAAAGGATGGGCAGGTGTCTAATGAAAAACTTTACATTAAGAGACTGAGGTTTGTAAGCCACCATTTATAGGAGGTGCAGTTCTGTCATGCTGACATTTGCCATTAAGAAAGCAGTGGTCCTCCAATTCACTTTTATGAGAAAGAAGGTTGAGGCAGACTGCCTTGAAAGAGATACAAGCATAAGATGAAATGGACATGATCTTAATGCAGATTTGGGATGCAAGTGTACATTTGTTTTCAGAAGAAAATGATTAATGGAGTACAAGCATAGGAGACACAAGTGAACTTTAACAAACTCTGTAGCATGCTGAAAGATATGATTTGTGAGCTGTATTTTCTCTGTGGGCCATTCCTATCTGCACATCATAAATATGTACACTGGCTACAAAATGAGACAGAAAATTCTGTCCTGGCCTTAAAATCTCTGAACCTCCTCCCTCTTTGTCTTGCCTGTCTGTGCATGTCTCATCCCCTTGTTTGGATAATTTATAGGTGTAACCTCTTCATAAGCCAAGCTTGAGGGTGGAACATAAGAACATTGTTGGACATCTGAATGCCACTGAACTGCAGAATTCAGCTGCCATTTAAACATTTCTTATTCAATCTAGGTGTAGTCCAGGTAGGGCAGATGGCAATTTTACCATCCACCCTAAGAAAGAAGCAGTTCTGATTTGCCTGGAGGGGCAGATTAGAGATTAAGCAGAGATCCACTTCTTGTTCCTCTGATTTTATCTCTCTTTTTCTGTAGCAAAGTTGACCTTTCCTTCTGCACGCAGCTACTTGAGCAGACTGCAGCAAGGACTGGGAAGCAAGGATCGGAACTAATCCATCTTTCCTTCTTGCCCATCTGCGTCAGTTTAGCTGTCTCTGTTCTCTGCTCAGGAGCTGTAACCACTGAACAAGGCATGACAGGGCATGGAGTACGCTTGCACTCTCCCCAAGGTCCCTAAATAAGTCTAAGACAATAATGTTTACGACAGTATTTCTTGTATACAGGCTTGTAAATTTAGTTGCCTTTTTAAGCTCCCCTTTTTATCCCCGTTGGTTTTTGGCTGTAGGCAGTGCTTGTTGTGCAGATCAGCTTCTGGACCCTGTGGGCATTTTTCATCCAGAGATCATTTCTTGTAGAACAGCAGCTGGAATTGAAAAAAAATCTTAACTCCGAAGAGGTGTTGAGAACCAGCCTTCTGGTATGTGTTCATCTCAGGAGAAAACTAATTGTGCTACCAACTATATAGAAACAATTCTGGCAGCCTGTCCCTTCTTTCCTGGGTGAACTGTGAAATCCAGAAAAGAGCTGACAAGAGTGGAAATGTTTCCAGTGTGGTTTATCAAGAGTGACGACAGTCACAATGCAGTGCCTGGAATGAAGGTCCCTTAGCACCTCTCACATCCTAATTAAGAGCAGGGAATACTGCTTTTAAAATCAGGGGATTGATGTGGTTTTGTTATAATAAAGCTTCACTGACTTGATTTTTGTAAGACTGTTCTAGGAAATATGATGAACTATATCCAAAAGGAGTCTATCCTTGTTTGTTCTGACTAACCTAATTCAGCACAGAGCCTCATTGAGGTCTAGTTGCCAATTTAGAAACTATACTAATTTAAAAACCAAATCAAACAAATATTGATATATTACTATTTTTCAGATATCAGAGCTGTAGTAGAGAAATTTGTAAATGAAAAAAAGCTCTTAAGTCATCAAGCGAAAAAAAACTATACCACAAAGCTTTTCTTTTTTTTTCCCGCCCCCCCCCCCGGAAGAAATATTCAGGAAAAATAATATCTTCCTGCAAATATAATTGTCATTTTTAATCCAACTAAACAAGAGCACACAATCTATTGAGATGGAAGGCCTTTTTGTTAACAGATTGTAAACTAGTTTAAAAAAAAAAAAAGAGAGAGAGAGAAGGACCCTTTGATTTTAAACTGTAGATAAAAGCTAGACCCACAAAGCAGCTGAGAGGAAGCAGAACGATCAATTATTTCCTTACTTCCAAACGCAGCTAATTGCCTCCAGCACCATTTTAGCACTATGGAACAAAACAGAAATCAAAAGCTATTTAATGTCAACACATCTAAACTATAGCAATGGTTTTCACCAAATTATTAGATATCAATTTTCTTTAACTCAGTGATGGGACCTGCATTAAATTTCAACCTTACCTAAGCTTTGGCAATCCACCAGAAGACCAAATGCCAGCTTTGGTTCCAATGAGAATATTTTTCCTTTTGGATTTCAGAGGTAGCTTTGTTACCTGCATCCATGGAGACCTGTTTTGCTCTCAAGGGCACTTGGCACCTCAGTGAAAAAATTCTATTACAATTGTTCTTTCTTTCCCTTCATTATCTAAGTGTTCCAGTAACAATGTATGGTCAGGCCAAATGTTTGAGTTACAGCACAACAAAGTTTTAAATCATGCTTCTGCTCTTTCCTCCCTTCCATTCAGAGCTATTTCTACTATTGGCACTAATGATATGGTCAGGGAATTGAAGCACAAATGTGAGCATATCTTATGTTATCTCAGATCATTTGCAGTAACTGGCATTGTATCCCCTTGGCACAGAGTAGCGGTAAGAATAAAATCCACTTACATGCACTTCCAAAGTCACAGAACATTTTGGCCACTGATAAAATCCCCACACATTTCTTGCATACAGGATGCTGTATGTTGTAGGTTAGCTGAGATTTTTCTCATGACATTTTTTTCCACAGGGATATGTTTATCAGCTGAACCAACTTTTGCCAAGGAAAGAGTTGGGAAAGGTAGTCACATAAGAACTATGGTGCATAAGGATTCACATCTTGCTTTCCACCAGGCGGGAAGTTTCCTATTCTGTTTTGTTTTGTTTTGAAGTGTGTGAGGAATTTGTAAACTCTAAGGAGTAAATGAAGGTCTTCAGCTCTCCCTCTTGAAAAGGGAATGTATATTTTTTGAAAATGCAAACATTTTTCAATCATAGAAAAATCAGTTTCTGCCCACTTCTGTCAGATCCCCACCTTAGAGCTCCAAATTTCCTCCAGTGAGGGCTGTGGGATGCATACAGCATTTCTGAGGCAGTTCGTTACAATGTTTTCATAACCAACCTTGACTTTCTCCCCAGGGGCACATATGCTGTACTATGAAATGGAGAGAGAATATGTGTTTAGCCACGAATTTTAATTGTATCTAATAGTTCAATGGCCATTTTTCCTCTCCAACTTTAGTGCTTTCCTTTCAGACGTGTTCATTGTGCAGGCATCTGCCTGCAGCTGTGTTTAAAGCAGTTAGGTTTCACACAGGCAGTCTTTGTTCTCAGTTTTGTTTTAAGTGTAAAAGTGGGTTCTTGGTTGATAAAATATATCCAATATATCAAACGATGGCAATTACTTAAAAGCAGCAGTTTCCAAATAACATTTTTACAGCTCACAATTAGCTTCTTAGCTATTTTTGACATTAGATTATGCTTTGGAGCCATTGTAGTGACTGTCGTTTGAATCCAGAAATATTCTACCTCCCTGACTCCAAAGCCTAGAGCAGGACAGCCTGGCCATGAAGCAGGAGTACGATATGCTCTCCTGTGGTTCCCTATATACTGCATTCTACTACCAACATGATCTTTATATCTGCGGTGTACAAGAGTACGCAACTTCATTAAAGGGTTACTAAAGATACTATTGCACCTTCCCCCTCTTCAAAACACATCTAAATGACATCAAAAGCCAGAGAGAACAAGGAAAATCTTCTTAAATAGAGTGGAATATGTGTCAGAAAAGAATAGAGGTATTATCTGCAAGTTTTGGAGGAGTTATTAAACAACAAATAAAAACAAGATGATGCCCAACAAAGTTAAAAATTCAACTGAAAATCCTCATTGCATTAAACACTTTGGTTGATAGAATATGCCTCCTAATCCTTCTCTCCTGTACTGTCCTCACTGTTGCCCCCCCCAGCCAACTCACTCGTCCTCCACTCCCGCTCTCACGCCCTCTCTTGTCTCTTGCATTTCATCAGTGTTAATCAGCACTGCCCCGTGACCCTCAACAGGTGAATTATCGCTCTTCCCTCTGTGCCAAGGGAAATGCAGGTGAAAAGGGTAATGATTACCGCAGCTTTTGTTGGTCATGGTTTAGGCCTTGGCTCAGAAAACACTTTTGAGACATACGACGCTCTATGCATGTGAACACAGTATAGAACAACAAGTACGCCTCTGAGGATAAACTAAGGATACAGCTGTGAAAAGGATAGGTATATTCACATTTTACAAGAAATTGCAAAACTATTATTGCAGAGTTTTCCACCATGGAAGTGATAGGCCTGAGGGCAGCTGAGCTATTACTAGTGGCACCAGGGAGCCACTGGAGCGCTGTCAGCGCAGTGCGGTTGAGAACTGCCTGGACAGTGCCCCAGGCAGGTTGCGAGCCTGCACACTTAGAGGTTGCCTTCCAGGGTACACAGAAGCCCAAGCTTGAGAGGACATCCAGGGACACAGTAGAGCAACAACACAACGCCAGAGAAAGCGGTCTAAGGCAGGCAGCATGAGCAGCTCTTTGAAAGTGACTCTTTTTTCTCTTTGGCCTTTATTTGAAGCTCCTGTGAATTGCTTAGAATAGAGCCTCACCTCTGTAATGTTAAAGATGGGTGAAATGTATGTCACAGGCCTCCTTCAACACTTCCTTAGCCACACGGGTGCTCCAGGTAATCCTTCTTAAGATTATTATTCAATTAGTTAATTAAAGATTAATAATTAATTAAGATTATCTTTTCGGATAGAAATCTTCCACTCTTCTAGGGGACAAAAAAAAAAAGCCCAGATTTTTTTTTCTTTTTTTTTTTTCCCCTTGGTGCCACACTAGGTTTTGTAGAAGTTAGCAGCTTGAGAAGGTTGATATGATTGCAGTGATTTCTTTCAGTTTTGCACTTCAAATTTCATCCTCTTTACTAAAAAAAGAAGTCTCTTCTGTCATTAATTTTTGCACATTTTTTCCAAAAATGTGATGTCTTTTTAGCACTCCTCTTTTGTTATCACATCACAAGTCTAATTGACAAATCTGTCAGGCCTGGGGCCTGACCAGCATAAGATGTTCAGTCTCATCACATACTTACCAATACCACCAGCAAGGGATGTTCACACAGATTGAAGACAAGATATTAACGACTGAAGTTAACAGAAGAAAAACACTTAAAACTTGCTTTGGCACCCTTTGAAGTCAATAAGCATATTTTGATTGGATTCATCAGACTTTGGGTCAAGCCCATAAAACATTCTCTGAAGGATACTGAGTACCCCAAGCCCTTAACAATATATTAACACGAGAGAAATCTTTTTTTTTTTTTTTTTTTTGGTACAGGTCAGTCAGCTACTGCCATAACTTTTTACTTTACCAACTGCCATGTACTTCAGTGCCCAGAGACTGCCACATCATTCCCCTTCCCTAACTCATTCACTCAAGGGGAGAATCAAACTAGTATCTCTGTATTTTGGCTCCCTCTTTCCCCTCTCATTGATTTCTGACTTTATTCCATAGCTTTAAACAGAAATGCTATTGCTCAACTGTCCTACTAATGCAACAAATGAAAAGTGCATCTCAGAGGAAACAAACACCTTCAGCAGTTTAAGATGCCATTCATATTTATGTTGCAAGAAAAGATGAACTACATTCATTTGAAATGAGGAGCTAATGTAAGGTAGGCCAAATATCTGAGGCTCAGAGGAAGTGCTGTTTTCACACTCCATTATAGTACATGTTACTGGTGAGCATCATGAATCCATGAAAAATGAATGCATTTGCCTTGCAGAAAATAATCCAAGCAGCTGAATTAGGGTTCACTTCACCTCCAGCATCTTCGGGTATTTGTCAGAATTCCCCTGACATGCATTCTAATTTGCTGCATTAAATTCATAATATTATTGTATTCATAATCATATGATCATTTATAGAACAAAGGTAAACTATTCTGGGACGTCAGTTTTTCAGCACAGGGACTGTCCTCTTTGTTCAGTGTTTGTGCATTATTTACTTTAGTTGGAACATGAATGTAATGTTGAAGGCAGACAATGGTGTTACCCCAAATTATCATGGTGATAACCTTGGCAGATAAGAAGTTCCATCTGCTTTTCAGGGTTTTACTCAAAGACTGTTTGAGTTGGTGGGAAAACCACCATTGACTGCAATGGGCCTCTGGATCAGGACCCTCCAGAGAGATCTTTTCCGGAAAGGATCCTCGCAGACTTAAGTACCAACATCCCTCTGGAACTGACCTTAATTACTTTGAAATCTATAGGCGTGTATTTCTTCCATTTCATCATGGATTTAGTGAGAGACTCTATGTTGTTTCCTTTCTACTGAAAATATTTAAACACATGCAAAGTACTATTTTATTCTCTCTCTTTCTAATTTCCCTGCTCAGGCTATATGTCCCAAATGGGTCAAAATAGAACAGGGATGAATGATAGCTTATGTAAAAGAGGAAAGGGAAATATTCTCCTGATTACTTCTTTACTTCTCTGTCCACTGTTATGCCTTGCTTTCATGGCTCTTAATGATCACTTTTATCATGAGCTGTAAGACACTCATATGACATTGTTGACCTAATTTTTGGTTCTTTGCTGCATAGGCTCCTGGTCTCATAAGATAACAACCTCTTTCAGTCAATACAGGCTGGAAGTATAATAGTTGAACATCAGCCAACCTAAATGGAAAGTCTGTCAGCAGACAAAATGCTGTACTGGAGACTGAATGGACTAGAAGGAACAGAGTGAAGTGAAACGTAATTAAATATGCTGGAGCTATTTTTAAATCTATTGAAATAGAACACAATTGAATGGAAAAGAGCCAAGATAGATTCAATTATGCTAGAGATGGACAAGTGAAGCTGCATATCTGGGGCTTGGACACAATCATGATATGTCTGAATTTTGAAAAGGTCAAGATCTTGCAGTTCTGTAGTTTGGTTTAACCAAAGAAATGGGGCTATCAGAAATAATGGCAGCTGAAAGTAGCCCACACAGCCCTGAGACCTTCAGAAAGAAGAGTGGATAAGGGAGTAGGCATGGGTTCCTCGGAAAATGATTACAAGGAAAATGTTAAAATTAAAATTTAAATCACATGGAGAAATCACAACACAGACTTGCTTCCTTTGCGTCTTTAGTACCATGGTAGTGAGAAAGCAACTGTGATCTCTCTTTGGGAAACACTAACACAGCATAATGGTCATTACCAGTCTCTAGAATTGATCTGTGGATTTTGCTGTGAGTACCTATGGCTTCAGATGTCAGCAGCAGTGGATTAATCCAATTTTGATAGACAAAATGAAGTTGCTACACACAGAAACTGCCAGCCTTGTCTGAGAATTTCATTTTGATGTGAATTTGCTGCTCCTTCATAAGTACATAGCTACATCCATATTGCTGAATAAATGCTCAGTTCAGCGCTAGTCGTGGCTGAGCTAGTACCAACATTTTGAGACCAAACTGGTTGTATGTGCTCTTGTACTTTGCCCTAATCTTTAAGAAGATACAACAAAAGTGTAAGAAGTTCTTTTGGTCTCAATCCAGTCCAACAGGCAACTTCTAAGCTTTAACCCATTATACCCAAGAAAAGTGAGACTCTCACTACATAGAACAAGTAACTGCAAATTAAAAAGCGTAAAATGTGTTCAGGAAGAAGGATATTGAAGCTAGCATCACTTCTTTCAGTGCAGCCCTGAGCAGCATAAGCCACTGTTAAACAGACCTGTCCATTGCAGATTTCCATGGAAATGTTATTGAAGCTCCTCCTGAGCAGGTTGTTCAGGTCGGGATCCCACATAAACCAGTATCAGCCATCACCATAGTCAAGAGGAAGAGGGGAAGGTAATCAACCCAAAAGATTGATTATCCCTGTGTTTTAGAAACCTACCAGTGGCTCTTGAAGAAAGCTGGGTGATATGCTTAGAGTAATTTTATATCACTGAAGCTTAAGTTAAGGTCATTAACATCATGAACTGTCTGGAAATTTGGCCCCAGTGTCCTTCCTAAATTTATGCTCCTCTTCATGGAAGGACCACCCTGGGGGGGTCACTGCCAACAGTGCACAGTGGATGGAAAGCTAAGCAAGTACACACTGTGTAGTGCCCAAATAAACTCTTAAAATTGCTCCCTATGTTTCAGTCCCTTTGTACTTTATGAATTATTTCTTTCAATTTTTCCATACATAATTTGATTGTTAATGGTAGCCTCTATGATTAAGGCTTGTAAAAGCAAAGAATTATAGATCAAAGGGCCTGAACTCAATTTTCTAGTTTTTTTGTTCAGGAGACTCATGAAACTAAACACAGAAATTTTGAAACACGCTGGTTAGTTATTTCTTGCTCTTAATCAATTAAACCTCTTACAGGTATTTGGATGAACCATGAAGTTTTTAAAGTTCATTCCAGATCACATAAATAGATAAATGAAGAGAAACTATAAAACCATCCTTCCTAGTCAGAATAAGTAAAAATGGCAAGCACTTAAATTTTCTTTTTATAAACTATTTAGTAATATTTATTTAATGATTGCCCAATTCTACTACTAAAACATTCTTTAATAACTCATACAGCATATTTTATGCCAGCCATGAGATTTAATGGCATCACAGTGGGAGGAAAATCTATCTTGACATGAAGCTTCTGAAAGCAGTGGGAAAAAATGAAGCTGGGATTTTTGGAAGGGAAAGATATTCTTTTTATTGAGGTAAATGCTTTCTACCAGCTTCTTCATCTGTGTACTGTAGCCAGGCAGCTATTATATGCGATTCGAGGCTGTCAGTTGAAGAGCATGATGCATATTAGAGTGGGTAAAAGTAGTTGTGAGCAAGTTAAATTTAGACCTTATTACCTGCATTATGTTAATGCCTCTAGGTGCTAACAGATTGAAACCCGCTGTGATAGACACTGTACAAGCACATAGCAAGACAGAAGTCATTCAGGGCATGGACTGAATCAAAATAGAGACGGCAGAAAAAGGGTAGGAGGTTTGGGGATGAAAGCAGGGAAAAATAAAGGAACTGGCAGAGCCAAGGGAAAAAAAATGGCTTATATTTTTTTTTTTTGGCAAAAAATATATTTCATCTGTAAGTGAGCATTTGTCAAAGCTGTAAAATGTTTTCATGAGCTATATTCTTCCCTAGGCATGTGAAAGAGAGACATGCCAGATAGTGAAGACCCAGGTTCAAATCTGGTTTTCAAGGATTAACAGACTTTGTTCGATCTTTGATCTCCAGAAGAGTGACCTAATGGCCAGGTTACTGTGGTTCCTTCTCCCCCAAGATTTTTTCCTGAAGACAAAACAGTGAGGGTTTTCAAAACTTCATAGGGTTTTGTGGCATAGGAAAATGATTTTCAAGACATCTCTCACCAGGGGCATCAACCTATACTTCCAGAGGCCATCCCCCTGCTGTCCCTGGCCCTGTGCTCTCCCCAGTGGACTGTGCGGTCTTACACTTTACCAAGTGCTGGTTTTTTTTGGTTTTGTTTTTTTGTTGTTGTTGTTGTTGTTTCTTTCCCTTGTTGTTGTTTTGATTCTTCCTAACCAGAAAAGTCACTGCTTCCTTTGGAGGTTAGCATTCTATTCAGACCTTATTAAGCAAATAGCTACAAGTTTATAAACTTTCCTAAGTACACCTACAGGGACTCTCTTTTTGTTAAGACTTAGAGCTGGTAAAATAGCTCACTGACAGCTCTGACCTCAGCTTAATTCAATATGCCTGGTACAAGACGTAGTAGAGTTTAACACAGAAATTCAAAACAAATGAAGATTACGTAGTAGATTACACAGATCTAATAATAACAATTACTGAGCTCTGACATGACATGATGGTAACATGAAACTGTGACAAAGGATGCAGGGAAGCAAAAACTGATACTGATTTACTGATATACTGATTATGGTCATATGCTGTTTTATTTAATAGCTAAATACTTGCACAGAATGATTTAATACAAAAAGACTCAGAACATGTATATGTTTAGATATCAGATTAGTAGCTGACAAGCTCCATCATATCATGGCTGTATTTCTCTGGCTGTTATACAATTTCCATTTTAATGTCCTGAAAGGTGACTATTGCACAGTGACAGACAACAGAGAGAGTTTCCATGTTTGAGGATTTGGAATGGCTGTCATTAGTCAATGGTTTGAGGCTTCTCTCTAGCCTTGCTTTGCAAGGATGTTAAGAAATATTCCCCCAGGAGCAGCCTAATTCCACACTGCAGCAGCAAATGAAGAGCTGTCATTCTGGTGAGTTTTGTTTTAAAGCTTAAACAATGGCTGATGGCATGCCTGAAGGAATGCAAGTCTCTCTGAACTATGTCTATGTTTCCCCAGAATTCCTTACATTTCAGCAGGAGAAAAATTGAATTCTCTTTTCCCATCCCCCTTCCAATTGTATCTGTACTGTCTGGATACCTGTGAGGCTGTCTGATGTCACTACAGGGTAAGTTGTAAAATTAGATGCATCAGAACTGTTTTCCTCTGGCAAGTTCATTTTAACAACAGTGTGGCTATAAACAGTGTCTTCAACTTTACCAAGCTTAATAAGGGCAGCAGAAAAGCCTGATGAATATAATGGTAGGCTGTCTTGGATCTATCAATGACTTGGATCTATCAATGACATTCTGCAGTATTGGAATACAAAATGGATGGAAAAGTGATATGCAACATATCACTTTTTTTTGTCATGATCACATTTGCCTTCTCAGCAATATAGAGTCAAGAAGAGCTAATTCCAGTCTAGTCCCAAGAGCAGAATAAAGTATGATACTGTGAAAGGTGTTTTTTTTTTTTTTTTTTAAAGCTCCGTTTTCTGTAGCTCTCAGAAAGACAAAGGATTTACTTGTTTTATGATGAAACAATCTGACCTTCCTGATACGTTCGTTCTGCTGGGGTTTGCTTTGCATATTCAATTGTCTCAAACCCTGCAGAACTCAAACAATCATTATGCAGCTCTAGATACATTTACTCACCAAACCACCCTGCTCATTTCTTGTTGCAACCTCGATTCCTGGGGACTGAAGAGAAGATGCAACTCCAGTGCATAGCCAGTTCTGTACAAGAAAACAGTTTTCCACAATTAAATGCCAATAAAGAAAGAGCCATTTAAATAGCCAATACTTTCCAAGCCGCCCTCCTAACTAGTTCCTTAATTTTCACAATTTTGTGAAGAACTGAAATACCAAAGTAAAAGGGGCTAAACCAAGCGTTCAGATCAAGTCCATGAAAACTGCAATGAAAACAATCCTGTAAAACAAAACATCTAAAATGGTCACAGTTTGGAGCTGGAATTTGTGCCAGCAGCAAATAAGTTATGTGGCCAAGGTGATTACCAAGAACACTGCTTTGCAATTCTCTGTAGCCAGTTATACGGCCCCTACTCATATAAAGGCCTCCAAAATTATTTATCCTCACAACGTATTATACTATGGAGAGTGAAGTAATATTTTCCCTTCATTAAGACAGAGAGGGACTGAGAGATCAAACCAACAGAAAATATATTTAGCCACTTACTTTCCATTGAAATGGCATTAAGGGAGAATTAGAACAAGCAACATGTTGACATAATTTATTTACCTATATTGCTAATAAAACTTAACAAAAACATACTAGGGAACAACAGTCTGAGCATCTTTAGCAATCTGATAGCTCAGCAAAGATAAATCAGAGTATCTACCAAATACACACCTTCGTTTGGTGTGCCCCTGACCCTTTGTGTTTCTTAGTGACTGATTAATATTTATGCAAACCACCACTTCAATTAGAAACCTAGTGGGATTAATTGGATGGAAAAATACTTGCAATGCAGTAGATAAAGGAAAAAAATCAGAGAGCTTTTCTCTTTTTGTCTATTGCCACCAAAATAATGCAGGCAGTTACAGGTTTAGTACAGGGATGTACCCCCTACAGTGTTTCCAAACTAATAACCTTTGAAACAGATTTGCAGCCTTGGAGGGGTAGCAGAATACACAAGGGAGGAAGATTTGATTTAAGATGAACACTGGCTCATGCACTCATTAAAGCAGCCTGCTCTACAACAAAATGTCACAGGGTTGCATCCAACCTCTATACTCTGAACAATCGCTGTTTTGGTTTTTTTACCCCCTCAACTCCATGGGCTGCATGAAGTGAACCTGGTGCCTTGATCTTGGAATATCAAATCATTAGGAGTGGGTGCAAAAAGCTGCTATAGCCACATTGATAGCTATCCTGTGGTACCATGGCCATGTGTAAGGGATTGTACACACATGTACAGCAAGGGGCTTCAAATCTCAGTTTTGCTCTTCTTTCCATCAAACTTCTAACAGATATCACACTGAGATTTCAGGTAACATTTTTGTGCGCGGACATTTGACAGGCTGATTCATGTTTAAAATGCTTAAAAAAAAAAGTATATAAAGAGGAAAAAGAGCTTCAAGTGACTCCAGGATGGATGAAAGTCCTTGCTGCAGTCTGAAAGTCACAGAATTCCTCCTTCTTCCTGAACTGAATTCCAGTGGGTTCATGTAACGTATCTCCTAGAGATCACAAACTTCCCCAGTAGCAGGAGAAACTGAAGATCAAGGACAGAAATCTTCATGTTTTCAGACTTTGTTAGAAAAAAAAGACATTGTTCACTAAATGCACCCTAACTTGGTGCTTTGTCCGGTAGCCTTTTCTCACCAAGAACATGGGATCCTGCCGCTGGCGGACTGAGGAATTTCACCTCCCTGAGTACACAGATACGGACTGATGCTGATCCTAGACTAACTGATGTTTGCAATAAGTTCCTCCTATTGTAGATTATGTGCTATATTCCCTGGATGTAAAAAAACAGGGTAGATTTTATCCTGTCAGCCTCTAATATACTGGCGCTCCCCTACATTATTCTATCTAAACACCTTCAAAGAGCACCAGGCATAATCGGGAAGCATGTCTAGCTTGCTAAGCTTAGTTACAAGTATGACAGTCAGTCCATATTCACAAGAAGTGTTTCCTGAACCTTGTCCTCATTTTGAGCACTCCGTGCTGACTTAAATTTTTACTCAAATGTCAGATAAATCTGATGATAAGGTTTAGATCTAAATCTCCAAGCATGCTGAGAACAACACCTGGGTATTCACACAACAGCTTAGATCAGAATCATTCATTAATGTGATTCTGGGCATTTCAACTAGTGGGAATAATGGTCTGGACTCAGACTTCTTCAATGTTCTTATGGTAAGGGCTACATGGCAAGGAAAACCCTAGTTTTTGACCTGTTGTTCTTCAATAGCAGTTTCATTACCAGACCTGCAGCCACATGAGCCATTAATTCCTCCCCTCATTCCAGTTTCCTCCACCTCCATGTAGCTGCAACAAGAAGCGTTCATGTTCATTGTTCAGCATTTACAGCTTCACTTTTTAAAATCCAGCTTAAATATAACAAAGGAAGAAATTGCTTGCTGTGGGTTTTAATGTTACCACTATATTTAGAGAAAGGCTTAACAATACTTCAATTGCAAGATAGTTGTGCAGAATCTACTTTCATAAGATGCAAACTCACTATCAGTAGGTATTATGCAGAAAGAAAAATCTCACTAGGCTCATACTCCTGAAAATAAAGATGCAATTAGATCTATGCCATTAAAGAGAGCATTGCAAACACGTATTTTCATTTTCTGTTGTAATTTTTCATTCGTATCTCCAGCAATATATCACTTATGCTAAAAATTTAACCATGGAGTGTGATATTTAGAATTGAACCCCTGGAATACATGCTGCTCTTATTTACACCCAAGAGGCCTGAGGTCACAAGCTGAAGTGGAGCCAATGCCAAAAGCTGTGGGGTGGATATATAGAGTCATCAGTTTAAAGACAAGCAGAGCCAGGAAATAATACGTGTTGTTAATCATCATGACTTATCCTATCTGAGTGACCAAAGACAAGCCCTGCTGTGTTACCAGGCTGTAGTGTCATGCAAAGTGGAGAGAGTCCACGTGCTCCAGTATCCAAAGCAAGGAAGTATGTTTGAGTAAGTGAACACAATGAGGTAGAATCAAACATGGCACAAACAGGACTTTTTATTACAAAAGATCTTGTACTGTTTCCATTAGAACTCCATTTACCTACATCATACATTAGTGCTCTCCCTTCTGAAATGTTGCCCTCTTCAGAAACAATGAACCCGTAACTTTCATTAATTTTCCTACAAATATAATTCTGTTATGTCAGAGAAACTTTCTGACCACCTGCATCTGAGTGAGAAGAAGAGCAAGACCTAATCCACTTCTACATGCATTAGTTTCCCAGTCAGCTTCACAGAATGAATACAAAACAATATAAGAGATTTCTTGTAAGCAAGCAAGTCCCTCTCTTTCCCTCATCGTTAAAATAAGGGGAACTTGCTTGGAAAATAAAATATCACACCTGTCTCCTCTCCTTTCTCTTGCCAGTGGATCATATTTTTCCTCAAATCCTGTCTCCCAATACCACCACACTAAAACATTGCACATATTCTAAACAAATGGGGCCTTCTAAAAAAAAAAAGTTTGAAAGTATGAAATGGAAAACTCCATTTCATTCTGCTGTCCTTTAAAATGGTTATTGTGGATGATAGAAATAACTGTTTGTCAACTGAAAAAAATTTTATGGGGCAAAATGTTTCAGCCTAAATTATTCAGCTAATGGTTATTACCTCTGCAAAATGGAATAAAGAGCCATGCGATGCTGCTATGGCTGAAGCAATTTTGCTGCAGTACCTACAGAAGCAGTATGAAATGTCTCCCTCAAGACACCACTCAGAACTTCAGCTTTCTTGTAGAAAGAGCCACTGCAGAGGCACTTGCATAGTAGATTTGAAGAGCTTGATTACACTCTTGTGTACGCTGCTTTTTTATTTTTGGCAGGAAGTTAAGAGCTGTCTACAGGAGCTCAGAATTTTATTTGCAAGGTTGCTCTTCTTCTGCTGGTTTTAAACACTGGTTCATGCAATGCTAGTTCTTCCCTGCTGCCGTTTGGAGGTGTTTTCTGCTTTGATGGACAAGATGCTGGGTATGTTCTTCCTTCTAACAGCATAATTCACAGATTCCACAGCCTTCTTGGCATATTGAGCGGGAAATGGCTTATTGTGCACTCCGTGTATGTGCGCTAATTTTGGCAACCTTCACACTCAGCATAAGGAATGTAGGATGCCTTTGGCTATATGCCCTCCTCAACCTCTAAAAAAAAGACACCTTGTCAGTGGTTAGCAGTGCTGTCAGAATAGGAAGCTTGCCTCTCAGTTTCTGTTGAAATGACTACAGCTGGAGTGGGCATGGACTAGGTTACGGATGGGATCTCCAGCTGAATCCAGCTCTGGCATGAGCTGGTGCAGCTCCAATAAGGTCAGGGAAATCCTCTTTCTTGCACAACCCAGGATACATCCAGCTGACTCTTTGCATTTCTTCCCTTCCATCACACTCTCTGCTGTTCCCTTCCTGAGCAAAGCTCTGTTGTGTGATAGACAGATGTGCCACCCATGTTGTCAAATGAGCTTTTCCCAGCCAGCTCAGGACAACAGCATCTCCTAGGTGCATAACTTCCTTTCCCACCTACGCTAATACTTTCTGCTTAAACAGCAGATGGAATGGTACATTGTGGGTGAGGAGGGCTTAGACACAGCTTTAAATCCCACACAGACAGTACTGTTTTCTCTTCAGGCTGCTCACCGACAGGAGATGCCTGGCGCTGCCTCTGTGCTAGCACAGGCGCATCCTCCTCCTTTTGTCCTCATTAGGAGCATGTGGGCGCTGCTTTCTACCAAGCCTCTGTGTGCCCATTCTGGCAGTTCTGCATAATTAGCAAAGCCAACAGGTTTCACAGTACCCTGCTGGCTTTCCCTCCACTACCACACACAGCTGAACACAGGAAGAGAACAGAAAGATGCTGATCGCAATGCATGGATATTGTCTCGAAAGCTCAGGTAACCCTGAAGCTCAAATAACTACTCCTCCAAAGCTTTCTCTTACAGATTTATATATACATCTATGTATATTGCCTTAGTTCTTGGATAGAACAGCCATCTACAGTAAAAACGTATTTGACTACCTGATAAAGATTAGTATTTAACCAGCCCAAGTGTGTGCTAGAGTAAGAGATCCATGGGGCAGGACTTGTCTAGAAAATCTTTATCTAAACTGATCTAAACTCAGAAGTGGAAAATCTGCTGCTGGCAGACCTCATTTTCTGAGAGCGTGAATTGTCTGTTATCCCTCCATATTTCTTAGTCACTAGGCATTCCTAAAAACCTTAAGTCCAAATATATTTATTATGCATCCATAGATCAGTCGTGGACCATTTACCATAACTTCACAACATAGCAGTGAGCTATAGATCACACTTTCAGAGCCATTAGAAGAGATTTAGCTGTTCAGTAGTAATGAACTTTGAAGGAGACAGGTATGGTCACATACAAACTGCTCTTTCAAACACCCCTGCACAGCATTACTAAGCAATGTGCTTAAGATCAGGAAATGTTAATGCTAGGAACATATATGTCACCACAGAACCTCTTTCTTTAGTGACTGATCACATACCGTGACACTGTCACGACCTATTTCAAAGGTGGTCATGCCATTTTTTATCCATGACAGAGACCAGAAGATGTAACAAAAATAACACTGATGATGCAGTGGCTGAAAGCACAAGTTATTACTACAGTAAGGACCACATAGCACATACTTCCCTTGGTAAGTCTATGCTGAAAACTGAGCCTTCAGTATCTGAGGGAAGAGAAAATGATGCTTCCAGAGCAGTGAGAACAACTAACAGTGTATTTTCATAATGAACACGTCATCAGCAGCATTGCCAGCTGCCACCATTACCTGTTCCTTCTGTTCACCCTTTCCAACCACCAGCACCCTGTTCTGGACCAATTTTCAGCTTGATCAGATTCTGACTTCAATGCACATGGCTGCGTAAACAGCCACATCAGAAGGATGGCTTGAGGCTCACAGCAAGCAGCTAGTGCTACTAAAGTATGAGCCACCTTCACGTGAGTCAAATTTAACCATTTAGTATCAGAACAGAATTAACTTGGGGGGGGGGGGGGGGGGAGAAAAGCATAACCACACATTTAATAAAGCTCTGACAATTCCTTTTGTAGACCAAGAAGAGTCAGTGTGACCTAAATGGCTCACAAGCTGAAGGTTAAAATTACAACTTATAATATATTCACTAAATCTGAAGATATTCCACCTCCTCTGGGGAAAAAAAAAAAAAAAATAAAAAAATATTAAATGTTTTTGAAAACATTGCCTTTTGACTTCTAAGCCACTCAAGACTTTCAGCAACATACAGATACTGTGTAAAGTTATGACAGAACTTGGGACATTAAAAAATTAGCTGAGACAAGGCATTATAATACATAGTTTAGGAGTCAGTTAAAAAGTTGAAGAAGAATGAAATGGGTTGTACTCCCTTTTTCATCAACACTTGCATAATTCCACTATTCAAATGAACATCAAACTCAAAAAAAATTATGAATCATATTTACACAGTAATTTCTAAATACCCTATGGGATTTAACTAATTGATGAATATTTCTATATCACATCATGTTATGCTTACAGTTCTTGATATACCTGTTTCCACATTCAGGATCAACCCTTTTTACACATGCAGAGTGGAAAACAGGGGCTGGTCCCTTTTCCACAGTAAAAGGTCAGACATTTTAGAGGGTTGAAAGCAGAAT